>NC_136065.1:605081222-605719389 GCF_964261635.1 Lissotriton helveticus
CTCACATTTGTTATGCAAAAAAGAAAACACAAACCAATTAGCAATAGATATAAAATTATAACTACAAACACAACAGCTCTAACTAAATATATCACACGTATGCCAACCATGAAATCTGAACAAAAAATGTAAAACAATACAGACCAGTCAGTTTAGTTTTACGTTCACTGATGCAACCAAAACTCTGTTGCATGTGGTACAAGTTAAAATATGTGTGCACACACGGCCCAGGATCAGAAGGACAATAGGGGTGGTACATACAACTCTCCTTCCGCTCACCTCTTCAGGCACGGACTCTATATTTCTTAGCGGGAACATCTTTTTGGGCTGTGGGAAGAAGGTGATCAGGAAAGTGGCAATCGTGCAATCTAGCCACATCCTCTACCACTAATTTTCTAAGAACCCCTGCCTCTTCCATTAAAACAAGGAGCTCTATCAGAGACTGCTGAAAATGAACAAATGTCATCTTTGACTCTGGAGAGCAATCCTTAAATACAACAAAGGCGTTGTAGCTTGATATATGGAATAAATGGATAGCCAACTTCTCATACCAAACGTATGCCTTACGAACAGCAGTGTAAGGTTCCAACCTCTGTTCTACTCAACCTACACCACCCATGTGCCTATTGTAGTCTAAAATGCACACAAGTTTGCGCACTTGAGCAATCTGAACCCAAACAGTCTCAGGTGAAGTACTTTCATCATGGATGGTAGTCAGCATATAGACATCTCTCCTGTCAGTAAATTTCAGCTCATCAATACACATGGCCCTGCACTGTCACTTCACACGTTTTTTTACAAACCAGCTCTTTTGGGTAACCTTTATGGTTAGAGCAGATTGTGCCACAAGCAACAGTGTCCACTTTGAACAACTCCCTGAACAATGGTACACCAGTGTAAAAGTTATCTACATATAAATGGTGACCTTCATTAGAAAGTTCTCTACCAAGTTCCCACACAATTTTCTCTGTAACTCCGTAAGTGGACGGACAACCAGAGGGGTATATACTGGAATCCCTACCAGTGTAGACCCTGAATTTATAGACATATCCAGTACTACTCTCCGACAGCATATACATCTTAATTCCATAACGTGCCCTCTTGCTAGGAATGTACTGCCTAAAACCAATCGGCCCTTGAACAGGACCAAAAATTCATCCACAGCTATTTCTTTCCCTGGCACATAAATCTCTGAAAATCGATCTACAAAGTGACCAAGGACAGCCAAGCCTTAAAAAGACGGTCACGATCAGGGTTATCTTGGGTCAATGCTAAAGCATTATAAACAAAATGTGACAGAAGAAGAAGCAAATACCAATTACGGCTGCCGGATATATATCTGTTGCCATCAAGGGATTAGTATACCGATATGAAGGCAGCGACGGCTTCCTTTATCAGGCCCATCAAAAAAGTTAAACCCATAAACTCCTTCAGTTCATCCAGATTTGTGAGAGTCCACCTGGTAGCTCTAGAATGGGGCTTAAGTCTGACACTGTTGTCCATTAAATACTTTAAAGCATACAAAATAGTCTGCTCAACAATCTCAGCCGAAAATACATCGTCATCCAAGAATTGTATAGGCAAAAAATGCCACAATTCACTCTACACCCTGCAACACCATAAAAGACAGGTAACACCAGCTGCACTATGTTTGGGTCAACCAAGGACCAGCACTTCCAATTGGAAGCCTTGCAGACCCGGGCTGCAATCCATATGCCTCTTGCTGCACTATTGGCACATCAGTGTCCTTCTCTAAAACAGGCACTTCATCCGCATTGAGAGTATTTTCATCCCCACTGAGTGTAGCTTCATCATCAGATGATTTGCCAGAGTCCTGACCTTCCTGTTCTGCCTCAGATGGAAAGTCAGTCTCATAATCATGGTCATAAGACTCAAAAAGCATACCAACAACCTGCTTTGCGCGTTCATCCTGCAGCTAGCCATAATCCTTACCAAGTGAAGTAACCTTACAAATAAATCAACAATACCCAACACTGTGTAAAATAAGTAATAAACAAATTGTGAATTTATAAAACAAAAAGTAATACTACTGACATATAGCAATTGCAAGGTACAATCAACCAAAACAAAGCACACAAAGACCTATATACTATATAACAATACCACTCGCTGGCTAAAGACAGCTAGGCTCACCAGCACCTACTGTGCACAGACACAGCAAGCACCAACAAAAACCCACTAGAAAAGAAAAGCCAAAAGAAAATTACACACAAGGAAATACAATAAACTTTGTGCACACATACAAGGAAAATGTCACACACATCCAAACATAAGCTAAATAGGCTGCTTTTATTACAGCATTTCTAAAAAAAACACATTCATGCAGGTAATAGATACTAATTTGGAGTAAACAGGCATAAAAAACGTTTTCTTACCAAATGCTTGCAACTATACAAAGCAGATCTACCAGTGCTGAAGCCATAACCACGACAAAAAACAAAAGCTTTGCACTAGAAGAAAAAGGAGAAAAAAACATTACAATCACCAATGATGACAAAAAATAGCAGTTAACATTATCAAACACTGTGAAGTCTGCCCATCACCATCCAAATGCCAGACACACACACCACCAGCCAAGTGCCAGTCAGCCAAACTACACTTCACACACACTTTCCCAGGTGGTCTAGAGGCTTCGGCCTAAAAATACATGGATGATGTGCCACGGGGCAGACACGTCCAAAATATTCACCCCAAAAAGGAGAGCAACCCTTGGCCAAGGGCCGCTCCCCAATACATTACGTGCCATATATAATAAAATCTCTGGTGGCTTTGCCCCCCTTGGGGGCAGATGGACCTAAAAATAGAAGGCTGATCTGCCCCCAAGGGAGGAGAAACAGCCAAATTATTATACGCAAAAAGAGGATAGGCCCTTGCCCAATTGGTCTCTCCCAAAAGACCCAAAACATTTTGCATTATATAAACATAATCCCTGGTGCTCTAGGGGCTCCTGCCCCCCCGAGGCAAATCGGGCTAAAAAATATATGGCTGATCTGCCTTCAAGGAGGCAGAAATGGCCAAATTATCAATACGCCAATTGGGGGAGCAACCCAAGACTGTTTGGAAATGTTCCTCCGTGTGCATCATTCTCCAGCACACGCTGTGCAAAACTTGTTGGGCGCCGCTATGGATCCCCCCGGTTTGAAGACAACTCCTCTGCCTTAATGTAGTAACCTTCTATTGGGTTTTGAACTCGAAGAATAAAAAGAGGAAAAATACTACCGGCCACTGGTCTTTGTATTTGTAGAAAACAACAAAGTAAATTCACAACCACCACTTCTGAGGCATTATCTGCCAAATGGTTTGATACCAATCCATGACGATATTGTGACATTCCTTTTGAGCGCAAGACGCCCTTTTTTCTGCATTGGTCCGGCTAGACTATTTTCAGAAGCATAGAGAGTACCTGTATTTGAGGTGGCGTTTCCTGAAGAAGGCATGCTTATGCCCAAAAGCGCGTAGAAACCACCAGGAACTGCAGTCGCTTCACGACACAGATACATGCTTTATATTAAAAGCCTAAAGACAAGGCCAATTTTTGGAAAATATTAAAAATAATCATGTATTGTTATTAAGATCAAATGAATCAGAACATGTACAAAATATGTTGATAGACAAGGTCTTGAGTATTGAATAAACCTGTACATGTATATATTCTGTATGTTGAGTGTGTATGATTAGATGTATGTGTCCTGTATGTAGGTTGCTTATAGTTTATATTGGAAAAAAGAATATACAACTATCAATAAATAACTCATTTTGTATTTTTCCCTTACACATGTCTCTCCTAATATTTACTTGCTGTTTTTGGATATTGCTGTTGTCGAAGTTGCCCTAGGAATTTACATTATGCAACCCTACCCCTAAACATAATGCACAAAATCCGTAGCTTCTAGTGGGTTTCAACCCTCGGGGGGGGGGCAGATCGGCCGAAAAAACTGCTGATCTAGCCCAAGGGGGGCCGAAACACAGGAAAATATGCGCAGCAACCCTTGCCCAAGGGGTCGATCCCTTGAAAATAAAATTAAAAGAACTCCCAGGTGCCTAGTGGGTTTTGACCACCCCATCCCCCCCCCCCGGAAGCAGATTTGCCAAAAATACAGCCAAATCAGCCCCCAAGGGGGGCCAAAACATGGATCTTTAATGCCCCTGGGGAGTGACCCTTGCCTAAGGGGTCACACCCCCAAATTTCCAAAAACAAAAACCCTGGTGTCTAGAGGATTGGATTCCTGCGCCACAATCGCTGCCCTACCCGTAATCGTGGGGCAGTAATCCACTCTGTACAGACGCAGGGCGAAAGTCCTTCCTCCTTGCATCTGTACTATTATTTTTTTTTAAAAGCAGGAGGAGGACTCACCGAAACATGTCCTCTCCCTTGACGTGCTGGAAGTAAATGGCTTTCAGCACCTCCCTGGATGCACCTTATGACCTTGGCATGCCGTTAGTGTGTGAAAGTCATCAGGGGAGGGGTTAGGGGTGGCAGTGGAAGTGCTTCTGCTGCTATCCCCAGTGGAGTCATGTGGGTGGGTGCCCCACTGGGGGAGCGCCAGTGTTTCCCCCGTGGGGCAGTGTCCGGACATGATGGTTACGTCCTTGGCATGGCAGAACTGCTGCTGAAGACTTAACCATAATGTCCTTGGCACTGAAGGAGTTAATGTATACAATAAATTAAATATTAAAAATTTAAAACCTCAAAAAACACATTTAATAAAAATTCTATAAAGAGCAGGGAAAGCGTTGGATTATGGAGTGGTTAAATGTACTATTCCCACTCCAATCTGTGCAATAGTAGGAAAGCAATTGACTTCAGAGGTGGGAAGATTTACTATTCACACTCCAGTCTGTGCAGTTGTAGGGAAAGCGCTAGACTTCAGAGAGGTTAAATTTACCATGTCCACTCCAGTCTGTGCAATAGTAGGGAAAGTGCTGGACATCATAGGGGTTACATTTATTATTCCAACTCCACTCTATGTAACAGTAGGAAAACTGTTAGACTTCAGAGAGGTATAATTTACTATTTCCATTGCAGTCTGTCTAACAGTAGGGAAAGTGTTGGCGTTTGGAGGGGTCGAATTCACTATTCACACTCTAGTCTGTGCAGCAGTAGGAAAAGCATTGGACTTCAGAGGGGTAAAATTTACTATTCCCACTCCAGTCTGTGCAATAGTAGGGAAAGTGCTAAACTTTAGATGTGGGAACATTTACAATCCCCACTCCAGTCTGTGCAACAGTTAGGAAAGCATTGGACTTCAGAGGGGTTGAATATACTATTCCCACTCTATTCTCTACAACAGTAGGAAAAGCGTTGGACTTCGGATGGGTACGATTTACTATTCCCACACCTGTCTGTGCAACAGTAATGAAAGCGTTGGACTTTGGAATGAGAAACATTTACTATTCTCCCTCCGGTCTATATAACAGTAGGGAAAGTGTTGGACTTTAGAGGGGTTACATTTACTATTCCCTTTCTAGTCTGTACAACAGTAGGGTAAATGTTTGACTTTGTAGAGGTAAGATTTTCTATTCCCACTCCAGTCTGTCCAAAAGTAGGACAAGTATTGAACATCAGAGGGGTTACATTTATTATTCCTACTCTAGTCTATGTAAAAGTGGGAAAACTGTTGGACTTTAGAGAGGTAAGATTTACTATTCCCACTGTTGTCTGTGCAACAGTAGGGAAAACTCTGGAGTTCGGAGGGGTAAAATGTAATATTCTCACTCCCATCTGTGTAACAATAGGGAATGCGTTGGACTTCAGAGGGGTTTAATTTGCTATTCCCTCTCGAGTCTGTATAACAGTAGGGAAAGCGTTGGCCTTCAGAGGGGTAAGATTTGCTATACCCACTCCAGTCTGTGCTACAGTAGGGAAAGTGCTGGACTTTGAAATTGTTACATTTACTATTCCCACTCTAGTCTGCGCAAAAGTAGGAAAAGTATTTAACCGTAAACACATTACATTTTAGAATAATTCTAATCATTTTTCAGAAAAATATAAAACTTAATATAAACAACATTAATCTACATTAAAATATATATTAAATGAAAAAACTATTAAACAATTTACATAATTAAAGACACAATTTATTAAGTATCAATTAAATAATTATTTATTTTGCTTAATTATCTTCCCACCCTATACCCCTACAAACCTAGAAGCCCACACCTAAAATATAACTGTGATAAATAAGTATAACATAATTTAAATAATTGATAATCAATTAAATAATTAAATAACTATTCAACAATTCATTGTTAATCAATTGTTACTTAATGAAGTTCCCACCCAATACTCCTACAGTCCCTGAAGGCTCCACTTAAAATATAATTGAACTAGGAAATTATTAGACAATATAAATAATTATTTACAATTTTAAATATGAATAACAATTATTAATGAACTAATTATATTTAATGATTAATTAAATAACTTACCACCCTATTCCACTACAAACCTAGCAACCGCACCTAAAATAAAACTAAAATAATTAATATGCCATAATGTACAAAATTTGTATCAATCACAGACTTAATTAAAAATTATTAACTAATTAATTATTACTTCACTTACCACCCTATCCCCCTACAAACTTAACAACCCACTACAATGGTATAAATTACTGTTAGCATTTAAATAAAAAAAAAATGAAATCACTTAAAATTACAAACTATGGTGGCCAAGATGGCGGTGTGAGCAGACGGAAAGCTCTGAAGCTCCCGCCGACGGCCTATAATAGCGCCGGCTTTCGGGCCGATTAAGCACACGTCGGCCAAAGCATTCGTGGCGCCTTTGTCAGGGAGCCTCGTGAGCAACTTTTGGAGTTTGCAGGGGTCGCGATGGGGACGTCCAGTGCCCGTGACTTGGAATCATCCGGCCCCGCGGCCTCGCTATAAGGGAGGAACACTGATGCGGAGGCTGGCATCGAGAACCCAGGGGAGTGCGGCGGCGGACAGATAGAACGGGACGTGACAGCGTGGACGCAGGGGCCCTGGTGTTGGTTGCTGTGGCCCCGAAGGTTGCAGATTGTTAGACTCCCGCGGCCGGGGCCTTCAGTGACGAGGGGAGGTGGCGCCCGGGCCGCCATCTTGTGGACAGCATAGACTCTGTGCTCACGGAGTCGAGTGGGCAGACCGGCTGGGATATTCCCCCCCGCGAGAAGGACACATGGGGTGAGGAGCCCCCCGATATCGGCGGAACGCGAGGCAGAGGAAGGATAGCTGCGTGGCTGGTGCTCCCTGCTGGGCCTGTATGGACTCAGCGATGGCTGGTGGTGGCGCTGGTGTCCTGCTGTCTGTCGGTGAGGAAGGCGGTGGCTCTTTGGAGGCTCTGGGAGTGTGAAGGCCGCTGGAGGAAAGAGCGGGGAGCATCGTGGTGCAGGCCCGGGAAGCCCTCTTGAACTGTGGGGGTGAGGAGAGCCTTGTTGCTGGCGACGGCTGCGGCACAGCTCTGGTAGGAGATGAGGGACAGCTTGCTGCGAGCTTTCTGTTGGGCCCAGGCTTGGGCTATGAAGCGTGCCCCCCCACCGAGTGATAAGGCAGACGGCGCGACTCCTGAGGAGTGAGACTGTGGGACCAGGGAGTCAGAGGGCAGCGAAGTAGGCACTGGAGAGCGGGTGTGGGCGACAGTGGGCCGGAGGACTGGGGCCTGGCGAGTTCTTATGCAACGGTCTGCGGCGGAGTTGGGACGCCAGCCTGGGCCGCCTTCTGGTGTGGAGGATACGCACCTGGAGTTGAGAGCAGGGAGCCAGTGCGGTTGGAGGGCTGACAGGGGACCTGGGGAGCGGCAGAACCCCTCTGGCCCCTGAACCGCTGTGCAGAGGAGGTGAGCCTGCAGTGACATTGCGGGACTACGGAGGCCTCCGCTCCTGGATGTGGGGGGACGAAGCGAGACATCCAGCTGGGGAACAGCGTACCGGACTTTGTCACAGCCTGAGGAGGTGGGCAGGCTCTCCAGCTTGGCCCACACGCAGCAGCCTTACCAGTGGCAGGCAGGGGCCTGAGTGTCCTGCTTGGGCCTGACGACGGTTGGATGAGTCTTTAGGCCTGTTGGGACAGAGCGGTGCAGAGAGGATTCTGGTCTAAGGGACACAGTGGTGCCAGGAGTGGGCGATGGCCACTACCAGAGGGCGCAGAGCTAAAACAGTGAAGGATCTCTTTGCCAAGGTTCAAGCGAGTCAGCAACACGACGCCATGGCATCTGCCTTGACACAGGCCTCCTCGGAGTGGGAAGCTGGCTCGGAACCTATCACTAAAGCCTTTCGGGAATCCTTGTGCACGTCCTTGAGGGAGGACATCCACACCTTAATGAAGGAGTTTGCAGGAGAAATCAGGGAGGTTCATAGGGATGTGGATGGAATCGGTGAGCGTGTAGCTGATCTGGAGAACAAGAGTGATGGAAAGGACACTGAAATAGCAGCTTTGCAGCAAGAAATTCTCCGGATACACGACCAGCAGGTTGACCTACAGACCCACCTAGATGATCTGGAGAACCGCTCCCGGCAACACAATGTTAGAATTCGGAATGTGACGCTGGCCGAAGAGACGAAGGACCTGTTTCGCTTCACTACGGAACTCTTCAACTATATATTGGGGCGTCCACTGGAGTTTGAGCTGCGCCTCGACAGAGCACATCGGGTTGCGCCCCCGCGGGCTTCCCCAACGCCTCCGCTGGATATTCTGGTCTGTGTACAAGATTTTCGCACTAAGGAAGAGATTCTCCAGAAGGTCAGGCAGATGCATCCACTAGCATTTCAAGGCCAGTCGCCGGTCTTATTTCAGGATCTCTCGGCTCTCACGTTACAAAAACACAGACTTTTCAAGCCTGTCATGACCCACCTGCAACAGCGGAATATTTCTTATAGCTGGGGCCACACGTTCCGTCTGGTGTTTAAACTGGACAATAAGCTTTACCAACTGCGATCAGTGTCTGAGGCCTGCCGCTTGCTAGGCATCGATCTGCCTATTGAAGAGAGTGAGGGGGCGAGCCAGGTCATCGACTTGGACGACTCTAGGCCCCAGTGGCGACAGCAAGGCAGACGGTGAAGAGTGAAGAAACCTCCGGTGGCTGCGATTGCAGAGGGCCAGTGAGCCACAGTTGAGGCGGTCGCATAGGACAGGAACCCTTCCCCGACTGGCTGATCTCCATGATTTTCCCAGGCCAACTATTTATTTACCATGTTACTTAGGTCGTTGGCGGGAGGGGGACCTTTGGAAGTGCAATGGACTACCCCGATTCACCATTCTTCCAATCATCTGGGGATGATGGACACTATGAATGTGCTTCTCTTGTTTTGTTTTGGGGTTTTCTTTGGGGTGGGGTAGTTGGAGGGAGGGTTCGGTTGTTCCAAGTCCACCAAGTGCCGGAGGTTGAGTCAGGTGCCCCATGCGTGCGTAATTTAGGGATGCGAGATGTTCATTGCTATTGCGTTGGGCTCCGCCATTCAGAATATCCTTTCCCATTGGCGCTCCATCGACATCCCCACATTCCAGGGCTGGCTCCATCGTTTGTGGCGTGTGCTGGGCATGGAGAAGCTTTCTCTAACGCTAGCGGGTGGGAATACTAAGTATGCGGAGCTGCGGCAGGCCTTTCTGTCTCTATTGGCCTCGGAATTTCGGGAGGTCCCCTGACCCTGCTACCTGCACTTACTACGCCTATCTGATGTGTAACGGCCGACGACGGACTAATGGAGGTGTGCTCTTGGACGGGTTGAATGGTGGACTTGGAACACGGGCGGAGGGTGGGAAGCGGAGGGTTAGGGTGGGAGTTTTGGGGCTTTGTTTGATTAGGTTCTTTCTTCTACTTAATGTTGATTGTTTGCACATACAGTACGCCCGACAACGGGCCTCTTTCTGCAGCCTGGAATGGCCCTGTCCATTTCTTTTGCGCTTTGGACCTCGCTATACGATGAGCAATGGGGGCTCTGGGGTTACATGTTTTTTATGTATGTGCTATGATCTTTCAATAAAAAGATTTAATACTAAAATTACAAACTATATTAAAAACATTAATAACAATTATACAAACAATAATAACATATACAATTTATATATCCACTAAGACACAATAAACTAATAAAAAAAGATATTCTTAACAACTATAATATTTACAACAATATTAAAAGTTAATATTGTAACAATATTACTTACCTAATATAACAAAATTCTTGACAACAATATTTCTTCATCACAATATTTTTGTATTATGATTTTTTTCCCGATATTTGTGTCTCCCGATATTAAAAACTCTATACCAACACCAGACATATTGGTTGTGCCAATGCTTGTTTTGGGTCCATAATATAAAAACCAAGTTAAACTGAGGAGTAAAGCAAACACAGAGGAGGGGCATGCTTTATGTAGTTTACAACTGGCCAGCCTAAGAGTTTTTCAGTTGTTTTTTTTTGTTTCGTAATCATAATGTTAATTTTACTGTTTTTTGCACAGAATGTCAGAGGTTTTTTAAAACTTACATTAATCTCTTATGAGCAAAATAAACCGTAACTTAAACTTAACATCATTTTTACAGCTTTTTGTTTCAAATGTGTTACATCCACCATCCATGTTGTTATATTCCACTATTTCCAACCCTCTGTGTGGCTAGTCCTGCTGTACACGGCCTTTGGACATGTAAAGTGAGGGATGGCCACATGACTTGGCTGCTCTTCCCACGTGGCCAAAACCTGTCTGTGCACAGCCTTCCATCAAGTGCAGCAAGGGTATGCCTCAGGTCCTATCACCCAATCCACGAGGCAGACAACCTCAGCTATGTACAGCCTTTGATGCAGCATTCAATTCTTGTGCACAACTCATGTGTACCCAAAGGGCCCTGTTTAGGACATTCAACCTTGCACAAAGGCGTTTACTATCCCAGGGCATGCACCAGCCTTCATCACACCCAATCCAGTTGGAGACAGCCACAGGCCACATCCTGCATTCCTCCTCTCTGCTCTGCGTTTCTGTACTGCTTACACATCTGCAGTCAATAACATTTTGTTTTAACATAACACTTGGCTGAGTCCCAAATAAAAACATTTAAAATAAAATAAAATGGGCAGAGTAGGAATACCCTGATCCCCTAGGCCTGTTGCTGTGGTCCCTCAGAGACCCCAGCTGGCCTAAAAATATATTTTTTTAAGGCATTTGTAGTGAAAATTGTGACAAATTTGCAAATGTGTGGCAAAAAAACCACAAAAAAAACAAGCGTTGCTACCCACACTTGTTTAAACATGGGCTCCAGAGTAGGATATACCCCAGGGACTCATTTATATTTGAAATAAGGGAAATGGGGTGCACGATGCCCCCATCGCCATGGCCAATCTTGTCCCCAGGGACTGCCACCTCCCCGGGGCAGGCTGATTCATAGAATAAGAGTAGGAGGGCTGAGAGGCCCTCCTCCTAAGACTGTTATGAGCCCCTAGTGCCCAATCCTAGGACATAGCTGTTTGCTGTCATTTGGTGGGAAGTTTGACAGCTCCCACCAAGCAAGAGCAAACAGTAACTCCGCTCTAAGTGGGCGGTAGCAGGAAAACTGCTCATGCTCACTGGGAGAAGAGTTTTCATCTCTTTTCTTGCCCACTGTTAAGCGGGCAGGAAAACAGATGAAAGGATTGCTCTGACATGCAGGACGCAGCATTTCTTGATGCTCCCTATGTGTAGGAGCAATGCAGGCTCTGCTGGCAGCGGGGAGCTGGCAGGGACCGCGGGGGCATTGATGGTCCCTCCGCAGTCACCAACTAACACACTGGGTGCCCTGGGTGGGCCAAGCATGGGGGCATTTTTTGGAGCTCAGTCTTTAGTGACTGTGACGAGTGGGTTCTTTCTTGGCCTCTTCTGGTTAGAGCAGAGTCCATGGTTCTCCATTTAAATTACTGCAAGTATGCATGTGTGCAAAAGCACCTGGAAGCTCTGCCCATTTGGCCCTGCCCTCTATACCTAAGTAGTATGCAAAGGTCTTCATGCCTTTTGCCAGGATGATGGATTACTTACTAAAAGGCCCCCAGTGTGTTTCCCGCTGAATTTGGTAACGTATTTACTGGTTTTTAATGTAGGTTATGAGATTAATGGCTTTGCAAATGTATAAGAATGGCTATGCACGGGGTGTGGCCAACAGCAGGGCCGGGTAGCTGTGCTCTCAGCAAGCTCCGCTGGCCCCAACCGAATCCTGCCATTTGTCCTGATCCCCGATGCCAAAAATCCACAGCAGTAGTGACCGGAATGTGTCCAGAGGCCGTGGCATGCTGAACGCCGTAAGAGCTGCGGTTTTCGGCTGTGAGCAAAGCCGTTCTGGAACCGAAGCCGGCGAGCCACGACGCAAGATGGTGCCTCGCCGGAGCTGAAAGCTGGGATGTCCTACACCTGCGGGGAGCCTGGGCGGCACCGAGCGCATGAGACTGTGTGAAGGCGGTTGGATGATCCGGTTTCGGCCTTCAGACACCCGACGTGATACCGGGGGCAGACTGTTGCCCCCCGGAGAGCTGTGAGCAAGGCTGTTTTTGCTGCGACATCAGTGGGCCGCGCCTCCAGATGGTGCTTCGCTGGAGCTGAGTGCAGGGATCTGCCTAGCCTACCAAGAGCCTGGGCAGCGGTGAGCGGCGTTGACCGAGTGAGGGACACTGAGTGTTCCAGGCTCCGGACTGAGGCAACCGGAGTGCTGCTGGGGCCAGACTGCGGGCCACCCTTCCCCCCATAGCTAGGAAGACGCTTGGCATACTGCCTTCGAATACCACTTCCAGCTGAGACATAAACTGAGCATTACGGTCTGGTAAGACCTTCTGGGGTTGAAAGTGGGCCCCCTACGTTTCCCCCTTTACTGTAGGTGGCAGTATCTGCAGTGGCAATTGTGCGAGCCAGCCCACCTGAAACCAGGTGGCCCTGAGGGAATTTCTCTCGGACTGGTAGCGGTGGGACAGAGAGGCAACGAGCCTGGGCTCACGGACTGAATTGCGGTCTGCAATGCCGATATGGTGGCCCGGTGAGACAGCTGGCAAACTCTTCCTCTCTGCCCCCGCAGATTCCAATAGCTTTGGTGTGGACCGGTGGGGTGAGTGATGAGGGGGATGATGAGCTCGCAGACCCCGGTGCACACTACCGTCCTGGATTCCATGGATAAGGATACTGCAGCACTGTGGACTTGTGGCGTGGGCTTCGCAGTTACTGTCCATGACGGACTGAGAGTTTATGAGATTTAACCTCAGGCTCAAAGTGTACTCCTGTAGAAGCAACAAAAGGGATCATAGGAATATAAGGGACATACTGCACCAGCTTTTGTGCGTAGTGAGACCAAGTGGATGACCCACATGTACTCCGGTGGGCCTGGATCCAGGCTCTGCCTCTCCCCCTTCTGTAGGTCTCTCTGCACACCCAGGTAGATGGCGAAGGGTTGGACAGAGGAGTGGGCCTTGGTGCCCTCTTTGGAATTCAGACATGGCAAGGAAGATACTGGGGCCAATACACTACCCTACGCGGCCTCGTAGATGCCATCCACGCTGCTTTTAGAGCTACGATAAACTCTACGGTGAGAGATTTGAGGAGGCCATCAGCAGGGATAACAAGGTCAGGACTTTGGGGGAGAGTGCCTGATCGCAAACTCACACCTGACTCGCCAAGATGGCGAGAGACAAGGAGCCTGGACCGATTTGCCAAAGTGCTCCCTGCGACCATACTGCAAGCGATTCATGCATCAAGGGAGATCCTGGAGGGGAAGATGGTGGAGATATGCTCGTAGGTCACATTACTTACGCCACAACCTATGAAAGGTTTCTGAGAGAGTCACCGAGGTGGATCATCGCGTCTCGGAACTTGAAAATACCTCTCATTCTACACGGAAGGACATGACCAGACTCTCGGCCTCAATGAAAGAGGTGGCCTGGAGGGTCAACGATGCGGAAAACAGGGCCCTCAGAGATAATCTCAGATTTATCGGTTTTCCGAAAAATGCAGAACAAACAGATCCAGGCCAATTTCTCCTGACCTTTCTAAAAGAACCCCTACTGACACAGTTTTTGACCGTTTTCATTATAGAGAGAGCGCACCGGATGCCTAATGTCCGCCCAGCACCGGGGGCTCCCCCTCGACCCTTGATCGCCCGTTTCTTGAACTTTCAAGATAGGGATCTAATACTACGCGAGCTGAGGAAGAAAGGGGAGATACAATACAGAAATACACGAGAAAATGGTATTACCGGACTATTCCCGTGACGTGCAAACGTGCAAAAGCAAAGATTAACTTTTGACCCTGTCAAGGTGAAACTCCGCACACTCAGGATCCAATACAGGTTACTGTTCTCAGCTAAGCGTAGTCATTTTTCAAGTCTCCACACTGTTCTTTCATACCGCAGACGAGGCATGGGCATGGATTGAGGAACGACCCCTGTTAAGACGCACAACATCCCAGGCTCAAGGTCCATATATAGAAAAGAGGATGGCTTCAAGCCAGGAAAGGCCTCAAGAAAAGCGTCGGAGGCGTGTAGTGAAAGTCCGGAATACAGCCGGGGGAACACCAGGAAGATCTCTGAGGTCCAGAGAAAGCAAGTCAAAAATATCGGACTCGGATGATGACGCCGTCCAGGACCACGCAGCACAGACTTTGCAGAGATCGAGAGACAACATCAACACTGAACTATCAGAGAGAAGAATCATGGATGCAGATAGTGAACACCCATTACTTGAGAGCATTCAAAGGCTGGAAGCTCCAGACACGATCATGCTTGACACAGGGGCACGGCAAATGCAGCTGCCCAGCAATGGTGAAGAGGTATGAGATGCGGGCCGGACGGTCGCCAAAAGACAGTAAGAAAATCCAAAGGCCTGATAAACATTGCAGAAACTTGGCCTTACAAAGGGATGTATACTGTGTGTAGCCACTACATTTTTGTGTAGTTAATTGAAGCGGGGGAAGGAGGGTTACAGACCTCTTGGTGGAATATTCATGCTAGAGTTGTCACGTTGACGAATTGGGGGGCTGTGTGGGTACCTGAAGAGTGTAAGGTGGGGGGGATGTTAAATGTTGTCAAATGTTGTGGGTTCCGTTTATTGCGAGGGGGGACTGTTCTTTTCAGTTCAATCAAATTAATACAGAGTCTGAGATGGGTATGAGAGATGTGGGCTCTCCTCCGGGCGAGGGCTGGGTATGTGATGATTCAATAGCAGTATTGCAATGGCTGAGGGCAGGTTCACGGCACAGACATGGAATGTCAGTGGGTTAGGAAACAAAATCAAACGGGGTCTAGTATCCAATTATCTTAAAAGGCTTGAACCCGACATAATATTTTTACAGGAGACGCGCCTGTTTGGTTCGAGCTGTTCTTTTCTGGGAAGAGGGCATTACATTACCCTTGCACATGCGAGCTTCACCAAGGGTTTGAGAGGAGTGGCAATTCTCATTAAAAAATCACTCCCTTTTGTGTTACTGAACAATTGGTGGACCTCATTGGAACTTACGTTGCAGTACAGGGAATTTGGAATCGTAAGATGTTTTTACTTATTAGTGCCTACGCTCCCCCACGACTGCAGCAACGTACGTTAGATAAACTGACAGAGCTCTTATTGCATTCCAGACCCACCACACATATTATAGGAGGGGACTTTAACGATGTGCTTGAGCCCTATTTAGATAGCCTGGGGATCCCATGGACCCACACCATTGGCAAAGTTCCAAGAGGTCATCGGACTGACCGACCTATTGCGAAGCCCTTCACCCAACCATACGTGCCTATTCCTATTTCTCGGGGGCTCACAGGGAGACTGGACTACCTCTTTACTCCTGCAGGACAGATCAGACTTGTGGAGAGAGTAGAATACTTAGCTAGGGGCATCTCGGACCATTCACCGCTTCTTTTAATGGTGGGAGGGAGGGGTGGCAACCAGGCAGCAAACTGAAGATTGAGCTCATGGCTCCTGAAAGATAAAAGGGTTCCAAAAGAGCTCAGGGTAGACTCAGAGATTTATTTTAAAGAAAACGTTGGCTCCGTACAGTCGGCTGTCACTCTATGGGAAGCATACAAGACGGTGCTCAGAGATAGAGCACAAAATAGAATTGCCCATAAAAAAAGATGAGAAACCCAAGAAATGGGGGTTCTAGAATGTAAACTGTTAAGTCTAGGGTCTGGGGTGGCCGAAGTATAAGCTACTGTACAACTAAACTCTGGAACACTCTTCCAGCAGACATACGAGCGGCCGACTCACTCATCACCTTTAGAAAAAGTCTGAAAACCTGGTTGTTTAACTAAGTTTACTGTTTCCATTCTTTATTTTTCTTCTGTCTGGGCTACTTAGGTCCAGTGCCAAGACACCTCCAGGTATTCGTGCGCTTTAGAAATCATATTAACATAACATAACATAACAGAAAGAAGTGGAACCTCCGCACTGAGTAGCCATACACTTCGTCAACTTCAGATAACCAAAAGGGAGTACCAGGTGCTAGCGACTGGAGAGATACAGGCTCAACAATTGGCAGTCCAACATCGGCTGTACGAGACAGTCGAAAGGGTGGGGAAACTGCTTGGTAATGTCCATTCAAGAACACAATCACACACACAATACACCTAAGGATATAGCGGGGCCTTTGCCGGATATTACACGGACCTTTATGCAGCTAAATCACAGACGAGTGAGGTGCAAATAACCCAATACTTAGACACAATTGAGCTGCCCTCACTCTCCCAGGCGGAGAGGGACATGCTAAAGACCTTACTCTAGAAGAAGTGATGGAGGCCATTAGCCACCAAAAGTCGGGGAAAACCCCGGGCCCAAATGGACTCCTGGGAGAATTTTTTTAATTGAATAATAGCCTGATGGCCCCGCATTTATTACATATGTTACAGGCAACAAGGGATAATCCCAAAGGATAATCGAACAGCCACTGTAGTGGTAATCCATATAACAGGGAACCCTCCGGAAGAATGTGGGACCCTTCAACCCATATCTCTGCTCAATGTCGAAACAAAGATTCTGGCCACTCTTGAGAGTTATCGCCCCCCTGATACATAGAGACCAATCCGGTGTTATGCCAAAACGAGCCACACGCTTTAACTCACGGCACTTGGCTAATTGGATGGACACGGTTCAGGATCGGGCTAGCCCCCATCTGCTCCTTTCACTTGACGCTGAGAAGGCGTTCAATATCATTCATTGGCCCTTTATGAGATGCATCTTGGAAAAGTTTAGATTTGGTCCAATATTTACGGAATGGTTGGCACTTCTCTGCAATGCGCCCGAGGCTAGAGTCCAGGTCAATGGAGTTGTATCAATGAGCTGGTCGATTCAACGAGGCACTAGGCAGGGTTGTCCCCTGTCTCCCCTACTATTTGCCCTCATATTGGAGCCTTTGACTTGTGTAGTTCAAGGGTTGGGTGGTTTCATAGATCAGTCCCGAGCTTTAGAGGCTGAACACATATCGCTTTATGCCGATGATATTTTATTATATGTTAGGGACCCACCCGAGACACTCCCCAAATGTTTTTCAAATCTTTGAGGAATATGGCCACCACACAGGATATAAGATTAATTGGAGTTAATCCACCTTATACCAGGTGGGAAACCTCAGACCTACCCGAGCTGCCTACGATTGTCTCAGGAGGGGTTTACATACCTTGGACTTTCAATCACCACTGAGGTAACAGCCAAGTTAGATCACAATATCAGGCGAATCCTTTTAAATTTTCAGGAAGACTTTAAGAGTTGGAGGAAACTCCCTCAGATGATCATGGGGCTGGCCACTATGTGCAATATGATCACACTCCCTCCGTTACTTTATATTTTGCAAAACACCTACTGCAAAATATCGGAGACCGTGTTTACAACCCTCAACAGCGAGCTACAATTGCTTCTATGGGACGGGACTCAGCTGCGAATAGCGCTACAAACACTGCAGCGAAACCCGTACAATGGGGGTCTGGCCTTACCGGATTTCGGGGCCTGCTACAGAGCGGCCCATCTCATTATAATTAATGAATGGAACCACGCTCCGAGAGACCAATCCACCTACATGTTGGAAAGATTACAATTCAAGACCGTACACAATTACACTATATATTTGGCAGTAAAGGCAGCAGCCGGCTCCTACCACCTACCCAAAGACTACTGGTGGGTGGAAAAGTGCTGAGATGCAAATGAAATAGGATAAGAAACCTACCAGGGAAACCCCATTATAGGAAGGAACTAGACTAGCAGAGATTGGAAAACTGAGAGGCCTTAAACAGTGGGATCTAATAGGGATCTCCAAAATAGGGGATGTCATAGAGAAAGGCGCATTGGACCCATTCACTTCGCATCAAGCCTCTTAACAACTTCACAACACTCAATTCTATGCCTACCTTCAACTGCAGCATGCCTGGCAAGCTGAGGGACTAGATGCGGAAACGCTGCAGGAATATGCCCCATTAGAAGGCAGACTCTTGTAGGAAGATAGTCCGACTCAAGCCATCTCGTTGGTATATAAAACACTAATTAACAATATGCCTGACAACCTATGCCCACTTAGAGCTAAATGGGAACTCACTACTGGCCCAATGGAGGACATCGATTGGGAGGCTGCCCTTATGCACCCACGTGAAGTGGCGATTAAACTAAAACTAAGGGTTATTCAGTATACAATCCTACACAAGACTTACTTTGACTGAGCGAGACTGCACGCTATGGGGAGAGCAGATAACCCGGATTGCCTCTGATGCCACACAGAATGCAGTATATTTATAAACACCCTCTGGGAGTGCAGAAGGATTCAAACATATTGGAGTAAGATAGTGAAGGAACTCAACAATATACTGGAAGCCCAGCTTGAGTTAGAACGTAGATTCCTCCTGCTGGGAATCCCAGCAGATGTGGACCTGCCACGTCATAAACTCATGCTGGTTAACTTGGGACTGGTGGGAGCCAAGAGGGACATAGCTCGATATTGGGGTGCCCGTCAACTCCCTACACTCAAGGAATGGAGAACATGTTTAGATCTGTAGATGGTGCCGAGAAAGTGACATACAGAGCAAGTGGCTGTCCCCGAAAATTCCATAAGATCTGGGCTCCATGGATAAAATATTATGGCTTGGAACTGGGTGCGTAGGAGGAGGACTAGACTTGATACTGGGAAGATCGGGTAGAGAGCCCTGAAAATTGCGATGCCTGACTCATTGCTGATAAGTGTGGATAATTTAGATGTGACACTCAGCACATGTATATATGTAACATTAGAGTCTCATCTCATGCTCTCTTTCAGAGGAATTGTTGCTATATTTTTTGCCCTACACCAAATGCTGATGCCCGAAAACCACCTTATATCGTGTATTCATCATTTCATTGTTTGTAAGTTCAAACTATCAAAAATAAATCAAAAAATATATTTTTTTTAAACAATGGCTATGCACAACCACAGTAAACATCAGGTGTTGTGTGAGTGTGTGGTGAATGGATGCACAGGCACACACATGCTAGCACACACACACACACACGTGGAGAAGTGTGGCTCAATGGTTAGAGCGGCAGACCCTGATGCAGAGGTCTAGCCCGGGACCCGGGTTCAATTCCCCTCCTCGGCGGGTCTTGAGCTCAAAATTCCACGGACCTGATAATTCTCGCCTCGGTGCCTATTCCAATCATGGAGTCCCACTCTGCAACTCTGGGCAATAGCTTGCTTAATCTCCACAACGGCCCCCACACGCTAAGGATGCCTGGCCTCCACCTTGGGGGTGCCCAGGAGTGGACACCTCACAGGGAAAGCCAGGATGGGTTCCACAGCGGTATTCGTACAAGCGCCTTGAGACCCTTGTGGGTGAGTAGTGCGCTATACAAGTATCAATTTACATTTACATTACAATTTACATAGAAATGCATGTACACAATCAATCAATCAGAGTACTTGTAAAGAGCGCTACTTACCCGTGAGGGCCTCAAGGCGCTGAGGGGAGGGGGGATGCTGCTACTGCTCGAAGAGCCAGGTCTTGAGGAGTCTTCTGAAGGCGAGTAGGTCTTGGGTCTGCTGTATGAGGGTAGGGAGGGTGTTCCAGGTCTTGGCGGCGAGGTAGGAGAAGGATCTGCCGCCGGAGGTCGTTCATTGGATGCGGGGGACAGCAGCAAGGGCGAGGCTGGCAGAGCGGAGCTGGCGGGTGGGGGTGTAGAAGCTGAGTCTGCTGTTAAGGTAGGCTGGTCCGGCGTTGTGGAGTGCTTTGTGTGCGTGGGTGAGGAGATTGAAGGTGATCCTCTTGTGGACGGGGAGCCAGTGTAGGTCTCTCAGGTGGGGGGTGATGTGGCTGCGGCGGGGGACGTTGACGATCAGTCGGGCGGAGGCGTTTTGGATGCATTGTAGTCGTCATAGGTGTTTGGCTGGGATTCATGCGTAGAGTGCATTGCCGTAGTCCAGTCTGCTGCTGACGAGGGCCTGTGTCACCGTTCTTCTGGTTTCGGTCGGGATCCACTTGTAGATTCTGCGGAGCATGCGGAGGGTGTTGTGGCAGGAGGAGGAGACAGCGTTGACCTGCTTAGCCATGGAGAGGGAGGAGTCGAGGATGAATCCTAGGTTGCGTGCATGGTCGGTGGGTGTTGGTGCTGTTCCCAGTGTGGTCGGCCACCAGGAGTCGTCCCAGGCTGAGGGGGTGGGTCCGAGGATGAGTACCTCCGTCTTGTCCGAGTTCAGCTTCAGACGGCTGCTCCTCATCCAGTCGGCGACGGCCTTCATTCCCTCGTGGAGGTTGGTTTTGGCGGTGTGTGGGTCCTTGATGAGGGAGAGGATGAGCTGGGTGTCGTCGGCGTAGGAGATGATGTTGAGGTCGTGAAGGCGGGCCACTTGTGCGAGGGGGGCAATGTAGATGTTGAACAGCGTCGGGCTGAGGGATGAGCCCTGGGAGACACCGCAGATCATGTCGGTGGCTTTGGATTGGAAGGGTGGGAGGCGGACACTCTGGGTTCTGCCGGAGAGGAAGGACGTGGTCTAGTCAAGGGCCCTCTCCTGGATTCCAGCTTCCAGGAGGCGTGTCTTTAGAGTGCAATGGCAGACCTTGTCGAAGGTGGCTGACAGGTCCAGGGGGATGAGGGCTGATGTTTCACTGTTGTCTAGTTGGTGCCTGATGTCGTCTGTGGCGGCGATGAGGGCTGTCTCGGTGGTGTGGTTTCGTCTCAATCCGGACTGGGATGGGTCCAAGATGTTGTTGTCTTCCAGGTGGCAGGCCAATTGCCTGTTGACGATTGTCTCGATGACCTTTGCCGGGAACGGGAGCAGGGAGATAGGCTGGAAGTTCTTGAGGTCCTTGGGGTCTGCCTTGGGCTTCTTGAGGAGGGCGTTGATTTCGGCGTGCTTCCAGCTTTCCGGGAATGTCGCTGTTTGGAAGGAGATGTTGATGATCTTCTGTAGTTGGGGTGCGATGGCTGCGTCTGCTTTGTTGAATACGTGGTGTGGGCACGGGTCAGACGGAGATCCTGAGTGGATGGAGTTCATGATCTCGCGTGTCTCGTCGTCATTGACGTTGGACCAGGAGGTCAGGCCGATGGCGCTGGTGGTGTTCACAGGGGGGGGTGGAGTCTGGCATAGTTGGGGGGGGTTGTGGTGTTGAAGTTGTTGTGGATGTCAGCGATCTTGGGGTAGAAGAAGATGGCTAGTGAATCGCACAGTTCTTCTGAGGGTGGGATGTACACACACACATTACCCTTGGCTTGCAAAGCATATGTCCTGAAACCTTACACCTCGATGTCTTCGGAATGACTGGACGCTCATGCGTTGCCTATGATTTTCAGTGTGTGCATCTCAGGCCTTCATTCAATTCCTTATGTCTTACGAATGCAGAACTAGCACGCAGCAGCCTTTTCTTGTAAACCACAGTCTTGTGCCACAACGTAATGATTTCAGAATGGAACAACATGCACGCCCTGCTCTTGCTGGTAATGCATGGGTACAGGGGGGTCATTCAACATATAACACCTAAAAACAGTGTAACATATCTGTTTCCTGTTCTCAGTCAGTCCTTCCCTCCTCACCCTAGATGCTCTCAATATATGTCTGAAGAAGCACGCAGAGTACCTTTGGAGTTACACCTAAGACCTTTCCGTGTGGTGGTGTATTAAACCTGGGGTCTCAAGAAAAGACCACATGCCTTCAATATATGCCCGAAGACGCAAGCAATTTCCCTATGTGGTAAGACATGAGCCCTTCCTTTGTGGTAGCATTAAAAAACTGTGGTCTCAACAAACCCCTTAATGCGCCAGAGTATATGTTTAAAGACATACACTGCGTTCCTGCCTTGTAATGCAAGGCACAATATGTAATTCCTTCCCCATATGCTAACAGAATAGCTGAACATACCTGCATTACTCCCACCTTATAATACATGTGTCCTGCATCCTGCATGCCCTAAGAAAAACTGGGTTGGGAATGGCCATACAGTCAGGTAGTTAAAGCAGGAAGACAGAAGTGTAAGTACTCCCATACAATACAGTATTTGCTTCCCATTCAAATGGGTTGGCACTGTCCCTTTAAAAGTATTGTATCTTAGCTGAAAGCTTCTGGTTCCCTACCTTTAAAGCTAGAAAGTCTTTGCTCTGCATCTAAAAAGAAGGAAGAGTGCTGCATTCCTGCTAACAGATGTGAAGGCAGTTGGAGCCTGACAACACATGCCCATTGTAAGCACTGCTGAACAGAGAGCATCTGCACCTGTCCCTCTAGTGCCATCAAACCCCAAAGTCCACAGAATTGCTACCACAACACACATCACATTTTACAACTCTCAGGGGGGAGGGCAATTCAGTATCCTGAGCGCACAACCTACTGGGTTGCTGTGCCCGCAAATAAGTGAAAAATTGGAAACACCAAGGGTCGGTAGTGGCACTACATGAATTGTGACAGTAGAAACACATTAACAGTGTCTTTCAAGATTAAAACAAACAAGACATTTCCAAAGCATGGCTGTTGGTATAGTTTGCACACTCAGGAGGGTGTCAGTGTAGAGCAGCTTGTGTGCCAAGCAGGGCACGTTGTGTGCAAGGCAGAGAACAGATGAAAAGATGCACATCGCACCACAGCCCCTTACTGAATCTACCAGGGCCCCACTGCCCTGTGCCTGTCCCATCCGCTTCCTCTGTAAGCAGTCATTGTCTGCCAACAATTGTAAAAGAGGACTCTTTGACAAGAAAGCCAGCTAGTCACTGTGCACTGGCAGGCTGGACGTACAGTGAACCACTGCAGGCAGCAGGCACTGCACAAACAGGCTCAGATGAGTGGGGCCCCTTACCTGTGCAGGTGCAGCAAAAAAGTTGCTGTTTTCCAGGAGCAGCCTAGAAAATATTTTTGGGTGCAAAATGCCCCCATACAGCCACCTACACACCCACAAAACCACTCACACACCCACTCACAGACCCTTACAGCCACTCACACTAATCGATTCAGATACTCAAATATCCACTCACAGGAAAAAAAGAAAAAAAAATAGAAATTCACTGGCAAAAAACAAAGTTTACAGGGATGTTATAGGTAGTCTCAGATTTCACTCGAACAAAACCATTGAAATGTATCAGTTATACTTACCTGAGCTACTTTTAACATATGCCCCCACAATGCACTGCTTATGAACTAACATATTACATCACTCATTACCTGATCAGTGGCATCACTGATGACAGCACCAATGACATCCAGGATGACATCATCCAGCCAGTGTTAGTGTTTTGTTCACATTTCTGAGACTTACACATGTATACTGAACTACTGCATATGTTAAATTACTATTCTTTTTGTTCTCCTAATGAGGGATAGTCTTTCTAACATATGTCCTCTGAGTAGCTGTGGATGCGTCTGTAACAGTGTGGGAGTGGATGTGGGAGAGTATATGTATGAGTGAATAAGTGTGTGTGAGAAGCTGTATGGGTAAGTGACTGTGTGAGTGGCTGTATTAGTAGGTGAGTGGGTTTGTGGGAGTTGGCGCTAAATAGGTGAGTGAATGGCTGTGTGAGTGGCTCTGGATGTCTAAGTGGTTGTATGGGAGACTTAGTGGCGTGTGAATGGCTCTATGGGTGAGTGACTGGGTTTGTAAGTAAATGCATGGGTAAGTATGTGGCTGTTTGAGTGGGTGTATGGATAAGTGAGTAGACGTGTGAGTGCTTGTATGGTTATGTGAATGATAAGTGAGTAAGAGGCTCTGTGAGTAGCTGCATAGGTAAGTTAGTCCTAGTGTGGGTGGTTGTATGGGTAAGTGAGTGATTATCTGAGTGGATGTATTGGTGTGTGAGTGGCTGTATCGGTGAGTGAGTGTTAGTGTAAGTGGCTGCATGGGTATGTAAGAGTGTGTGTAACTGAGTTTCTGAGTGCTAGGGACTTGAATGGCTTTATAGGTGTGTGAGTGGCTGTATGGGTATATGGATGACTATGTAAGTGGACATGGAGGTGAATAAGTAGGTGTTTGAATGGTTTTATGGGTGTGTGACTGAGTGTGTAACTCACTGTCTGGCTATGTGAGTGGTAGGAGTGAAACTGTGTGTGTAAGTGCCGGCCTTACTGTGTGAGTGGGTGCAATTTTATACTGTTAGATTACATACTATGAGCAATCATCAACATCTAATTTCAAACACATTCATTAATTCTGGCTTAATAAAACACGTCTTTTTCAGTACAGCAATCCCTCTTCCTCCATTGTGTTCTCATCTAACCTCCCTTCTAATTTGCCTTTTACTATAGTATCTATAAGCTACACATTTTCTTTCAGCTTATATAAACTCATATTGTTTTCTTAAATATACGTTTTTATCATACAACCTAATTGAAAAATCTCTTTGCTGTTGTCCAACTTTTATTTTAATATCTGTTAATACCTCTTTTCCACTGCAAATCTCAAGTCAGAAATATGGCAATCCTCCTCCACTCTCAGTACTAAAGTATCAATAAAGTCTACCGTTCCCACTGTGCTCTCACTCATACTCCTGAACTTAGCAAATCACAGACTTCCTTTCATCTTTTATTTTTATTATGCTACTTCTAAATGGTCACCATTGTTTTAACCTTTTCTATGTTCCTGTGACGCAGCCCAATTTAGTAAGCTTTTCGCAAAAGCTCACACGACTTTCTCTCAACAGCATACTAGCTTCACATTAACTGTAGCAGGTGTTGTTGACTGTTTGCAATTTCAAGCATATCCCAAACTTTTATTTTTATTTTTCCGAAGCCAATTACAGCGTTAGTTCCTTTTTTCTTAAAGTCACTACCTAATTTTAGCGACTTGCACATCTTCACCATCCACTCAAAAATGTTCTTCTATATTTCACTTGCTGTCCTCCATTGTTACTGCCTTTCAAAGTTGCTTCATTCTGCTGCGGCATTTTCCTGTGTGCTACTCCTTTTTGTCTCTAAAATGGCCAGAGTCTGGCTTGTGATACAAAATTGTGTCTTTTGAGCCATAGAGAGGCCTAGACAGGGACCTAGGTCTCCCTAATGAACACACTACTTGGGTTGGCTAGAGAGGATTGAAGTGGCAACAAGTGCTGCCTTGGTTTAAAAGCATTGTGGATTGCTAACATCCAGACCTCATGATTGTGTACTGGGGAGGCAATGGCCCGCAGCCCCTCTCTCTGGGCCAATATCCGCCCTGGGAACCACCCCCCTCCTGGGGCCTATTTGAGCACCGGAGACCCCATCCCCGAGGATGGCACCCACACCGGGCACCCACTGCATCTTTGTTGGGGGCCGAGGGGAGCCCTAAAGGCCTGCGGCCCCAGCCAGCACCCGCCTCCAGCAAGAGCCAGCATTGCTCCTGCCCACAGGGAGCAGATAAAAATGCTGCTTTCCACAGGCAGGAACAATATTTTCATCTGTTTCCCTGCCCTCTTCAGTGCAGAGAGGGAAACAGATGTAAGTGTACTTAGTGTTTGCTCTCACTTGGCGGGAGCTTTGAAATTGCTTCCGCAAAGCATTAGCAAACACAAGTTTCCCTGCCTGCATCAATGCAGACATGGAAACTGATATGTCTCGGGGGTAGGCACCCCGGCACATAACTGTAGTCGCCCAAGGGAATGGGGTCCCTAAGGCCTTCAATAGCTCTAGGAGGGGGCCAAATTTTCCCTCCCCATTTCTGCATGGCTCGGTCTGGGGAGGAGGGGTCGGCAAGCTCCCTCCCTTTTTTTTCACGGCCAGGTCCCTAGGGCTGCTGGCCCCCTCTCCTTCATATTTCATAGCTGGGCCCCAGGGGTGGCAGTCCCCAGGGCAGAAATTGGCCGAAGAGTGGGGCTGCATGCCACCCTCCACCTATGAAATAAGGCTGGGCCCAGGGCGATAGGGTCCCAGGCAACCCCTCCTCCCCTTCTTCTATTCGGTCTGGCCCCAAGGGATGGGGTCCCTGGGGCCGAATGGAGCCCAGGAAAGGGGTGCAGCATGTGCCCCCTCTCCTATAGATTAAATTATGGATTCCCCCAGGGACCTCTCCCACCTGAGGGGCTAGTAAAACACAAGCGTGGGAAACCGCACTTGTGTTTTTTTTTTTTACTTTTCCACGGATCCCTAGCGAATTCTCAGAAAAAGTTTAAAAAAGCTTTTTGGGACCCCAGGCCTAGGGAGTTAGGGTATTTCTACCATCTCCCCTTGTCTCGTTTTTTTATGTTTTTTCTTGGAACTCGGCCAAGTCCTAAAGTGGATGCCACCACTTCTTGGCTGAAGTGGTGGCAGACAATCAGATCTCACCATGACGTCTGTCAAATCAGCGGGGAGTTCACGTCCCTAGATACACATAAATCTTTTTTCTTTAAATACATCAAATTACAAAAAGCACTCTTTCTGTGTACCAAGAGCTAGCTTTCTGCCAAATTTGGTGTAAATCCGTTCAGCAGGGCGGCCTGTGCTCAAGTCAAAAATCCCTCTAGGAAATTGCATGGGAAAATGTGTTTTGGGCCCTCCCCCTCGCCTTTTTTCCCAGACTGCACTTGACAAATCTCCCCAAATATTTCCAGATAACAGCTAAAGTGAGTGGCAAACTAGTTTTTAAAACTTCGGGAAGATTTGTCAAACAGTGCCAAAGTTATTAGCAAAACAAAAAACGCTTTTCCTATGGAAACTAGTTCCTAACTAGAACTACCTACTGGTGACCGCCAGTAGGCTTTATATATTACCTACTGGTGGTCACCAGTAGGTAGTTATAGTTAGGACCTTGTTTCTCTAGGAAAGCGTTTTTTCTTTTGCTAATATCTTTGGTGTCGTTTGACGAATCTTCTCAAAATTTTCAAAACTAATATGCCACTCACTTCAGCTGCTGTGTTGAAAGTTTTGGGATGGTTCGTCAAGCTGGGCTGAGAAAACGCGGGGGTCCCAAAATACTTTTTCTCCATGTTAATTTTCATAGGAAACTGTTGACGCAGCTACAGTCCGGACTGCTGAACGGAACTACAACAAATTTGGCAGAAAGGTAGCTCTTGGTCCAGAGTGCACTCTTTGTGTTAAATAGTGTAAATGGGTTCAGTAGTTCCTGAGAAATGTAAAGATTTCTCAGATATACAACTGTGGCAGCGGTGGATCCACGAAACCTCCCTATCCCCTGCCCGAGATCTGATTGGCTGGCAACACTTCAAACCAGGAAGTGTTGGCAGCCATCTTGTGACTCAGCTGAACCGAGTCACAAGTAAAACATTTATAAAACGAGAAAAGGGGACAGGGTAGAAACACCCTGACCCTTAGACCTGTTCAGGGTGTCCCATAGGGACTTCCAAGGTAATAAAAAACATATTTTTTTACATTTTCTGCAGTATTCGTGGTGGATCCGCGAAACTGTGTGGATTTCTTTTTTAAAAACTAAGCGTGGGCACACACGCTTTGTTTACTCTAGTCCCCCGGGTAGTCAAGGTCCCCGGGGCAATTAGACATTAAGATTCGGGCCTGCATGGGTCCCTGCAGCCCCGGGGACCGCAACCTCACCTGGACTTTATTATAATAATAATGCGTGGGGTGGCTCTAGCTCCCATATGCAGCCCCGGGTCCGCCACCTCCCCGGGGCTAATTCTTTTTAATGAGGAGGTGGTCCGGGGAGCTCTGGCCCCCCACATCCCCCCAGGGACCGCCACCTCCTTGGGGCTCTTATACAAAAATGCAGGGGCATGTGCCCACCTGCTGTCCCAGGGTCCACTATCGCCCCAGGGCTTTTTTAAAAATTGGAGGGGTTGGCCGACCCCCTCCTGGGGCCGTAAATGGCACTGGGGATGGCTACCCCCCAGGGACAGCTCCAGCAATGTACCGGGGTGCCCACCCCGGGACATGGTTGTTTGTTATGGGATGGAGTGAGCAGTGCTCCTGCCATCCCATAGCAAACAAGTCTGCACCATCAGTAGCGTGAGCCATAGCAAACTTTTTTGTGAGCTGAGAGGTCCAGACAGATCGTGTAAAGCTAGAGACAGGATTTCGAACCATAATGCCAAGCGCTATTGTACTTATATTTATTGTGTCAATTAATGTAGGAGATACATCTAGGGTAAATATTAAAAATATTGTGAGCAGCAGCCCCTGCAGAGCAGCCCCGTTTATGATATTTTTGCTCAGATGCAGGGTGGGAATCTCTGGACCCCAGTTTAATTGTGCATATATTACAATACTGGAGAAAAGAAAGGTCAATGCATCTTGGTCACTTAAACAGTATCCAAAACACCAATATGAACTTAGTGTGAAAAAATAGTGGTGTACCTAACTTCATCTGGTGGTGTAGAGTAGTGCCTGTGTGTGACTCAAATACTTCATTAAAACAAGGGATGTGGGCCAAGCTCCTGAGGGGGAAAGTAGGTAGACATATTGTCTTCCTATCAGTTTCTAGTTGCTTTTAGGCAGTCTCAAAGGTAACAGACAGTAACGCTCAGAGAATGTTACGTACTTAATATGAACAGCTGCAGCAAAACAGAAGCCTGGGTTGTGGCCCAACACAGCACAACAATAACATGCACTGGAGAGCTATGATATGTATAAAGGGTATGTAAGTTCCTAATACATGGACATTACGGAAAATAAGAATATTTTGCTGTGCTTTTGTTTCGAGAGATGAGTTACTACCAGCACCCCTCTTTGGTAGACATGAAGGCTGAAGATGGCTATGTGGAATACACAATGGATTCTTCTAAAAGAAAATGATAGTTTGCTGGGCATGATATATGAACATCAGATCTGTTTGACCTGAAAGCAACTAAGAGGGTCACGTGTTAATCACTCTCCTAGCACAATGATTACTGGACTGTGCTCACCTACAAAAGAGCACAAGCCTTGAACGCCACTGTGTGCCCACCGCCAGACATTCAGTGCTCCTGTGATCACAACTGCTATATGTGGGCAATGAAGAGATATGTCATGGAACGTATCACAATTATTTGGGCAAAAAGATACTTGGGAGTAGAGGCAATTTCCAGGTTGATGCAGATTGGGTGGATTTGTCAGATTACAGCTTCTCACCTACAAAGCTGGCTTCAGACAAATGTGGCAAACAAAACAAGATGATGGACGGAGAGATTAAATTTTTCAAGCACTCACCGCCAAACACAGATCAGGGTTTAATCCATTCTTATTTTGCTCACCACGTCACCCCAGTTTGGAACCAATCATATGCAAATCAGTCTTGACCCTGCTCCTCATTGGAACAGTCCAGCTCGAACTGCCAGGCCGGGTCCTTTTATTTTGTGACCTTTCTTCAGACATACATAGCACACTTCTTCTTGTCTGACAAAGAAAAATGCAACTAAAAACATTCAGAAGGCTCTGTAAAAGTGTGCAAAGAATGTGTATCTGTTGGAATGATAGTGGCATCAGCTATTGTGGTACCCTTTTGAGAACCAAAGAGAAGATATTGTTATTGCCGAGGTAACAATTAAGCATTGGAAAAGTCAAGAGATCTGGCTTTACCTGGCAATCTATTGGCTTTGTCATTGCTTGTTTTGTTTTGTCATGGTCTCTGTAAAACTTGGAGAGCTGCAGGGCTCACGACCAGCACAAAAAAAATGTCTAAAAGCTCAAATATTTCTTCGGTCTCAAAAGTACACATCGCCATTGTTGTCCCTGTCACTGAAGGGAACTTCTTTGTGTGTGGATGTGCTCAGAATGTAATCACTCATATTAAAGTTAGTCTATGGTAGAAGTGTGCTGAACCACTGCCCCATGCTGTACACTGTAATTGGTGAAAGAAAAATGTGAATGACAACAGACCAATGAATGAAGAGGAATGAGTGAAAGCTCCTTTGAGTTACCACATTATATGCATAATTTTAGTAAAATCTAATGGTATTAGATAATGCTGCTATACCTGAACAATGGTAATGAAGAAACTAAAGATAAAAGCTCATCTCACACACAGCTACAAGGTGACGGTTCATTACTGCAAACAGGGATAGCTTTACTTCCAAGACAGTCTACAGTTGTTGACAAATCAGCGTGTACCATGCCGAGACTACAAGAAGTGGCGTTATGAACTCCCTTTAGCAGCTTGAGTGAGGGGCAGGCATTTCTGATTAACATAAACCATTTTAATGCATGTTTTTAGGTCTTTTGACTTTGATCAGAGATGGTTGGTCTCCTATCAGAGGCAAATAAATACCACTGCAAGAGGATAATGTGAGAGAGTTTTGTAGGCCTGGGGAACAAATGGAACAAGAGAACATGGAAGGAAGTGGGGTGATGAGTGGGGGATAAGGAATGAATGGATGGATGATGGATAGAAAAAGAGGATAAATAGATGGATTTAAGGCAGGATAGATGGATGGAGAGCATAATGGATGGCTGGACAGGGAAAAAGAAGGAAGGATGGATGAAGTAAGGAAAGAAAGATTGGAAAAATACAGAAATAATGATTGAGAGAAGGAAGGAAAAAAGACTTAGAGAAAAAATGTAGGAAAGGAAGGCCATTTCTTAATTTCGTTTGGGGATGGTTATCCCCTGAGTGACTGTATTGTCACCCATGTGTCATGGGCCCCACTGCAAGGAAGGAAGTTGGCTCCCAGGATGCTGTTTGAATTATACAATACAGCAACAATCAGACTTCTGTGAGCCCCCCATGCCTCTGAGCCCCAGTGCTACTGCCCCTACGGGAGCTGCACCCCTCGAAGCTCTGCGGGCATCACTGGTCTCAACCGCTGGCTCATTGAAATTTGAGATATAGTTTAAAGTGGGGGGTTATCTATTTGCGGCTACAAGGTATGTAGTAATGCACTGTGACAATTTTCAGCAAAAGAAATCATTTACACTAAGCATCCCTCCTCTATCCCCGACCACCTACACAGACACATTCACAGAGAGAGAGCTCTCAGCAAAGGCCAGTCCATCTAGAGTGCGGAAACCTCTCAAATCTCAGCGTTGACCCCACGCTCTTTCTGCAATAAACAAGTATAAGTTTGTTGTTCAGAAAAAAAGATATGCACAAACCTCGCAGGAAAACGGCACTCACAAAATGTAAAGTCAGTGTCCTGCATGCTGCTGCACATTTAGTTTCAGAGCTGTGCGAGTGTTAGTCATCACAGAGAGCAAGACAGCCATGTATTTTATAGTTTCGTACAATAAGGATTGCAGGTCCAGAGACAGCACCTGCCTGCATTGCCACAACACATTCACGCACTGCAGAGAGAACGTGTTGAGCGGCGCGCTGTTTCTCAATTTATCTGTTGAAACACTTCCAACTTTACATTTCAGTAACTTCAACATGCAAGCAACGGGCAATGCTTCAGCTACATAAAATTAATTTTCAAAAACTCCCAGCTGCTTCCATGTGCTTACAAAGCTCTGCATAACACCATCAGGCTTCCACTTTAGCACAGAGCAGCACAGCAGAAATAAGAACAGAATCATAAGAAAAGTTTTGGGTTACAACTTATGGCTAAAACGACATCTGCAAAATACATTAACAAGTAATCACAAATCTATAACCAAAAGAACAAGCCCGCGAGTGGTGCGTGCGAGCAGCCGACCTCTCTTTCCTTCTTTCATTTAGTTGCTTCCCTGTGAAATGGATCCAACAAGCATTGGCCGCGCGAAGCGGGAAGCTTTTAATAAGAGAAGCTGATGAGGAGGGAGTGCGAGAAGGGAGGTGGTAGGGGAGGTGATTCACACGCTGTAAGGCTTAATGAGCCAGAAAGCCAGATGGCCTGTGCATGTCCATGCGTGCGTAACCGCACGCTGGAGGACGGCAAAAGCCTTTGGGTAGCACTTTGAAAACCCAGTTACTAAATATCACACGAGGGCAGCGCATGCGCTGGCTCAGGCTTGACCTAAAAAAAGAAAAGGGGTCAGGGTAGAAACACCCTGACCCCATCGGCCTGCTCAAGGGGTCACACAGGAACCCCCAAGGACCAAAAAAAGCATGTTTGCCTGTTTGTGCAATACTCTTGCCTCTTTCTGCACCTCTGTTGCTTCTTTCTGCACTTCTCTTGCCTCTTTCTGCATCCCTCTTGTCTGTTTCTGTACCTCACCTGGCTCTTTCTGCACCTCAGTTGCCTCTTTCTGCACCTCAGTTGCCTCTTTCTGCACCTCTCTTGCCTCTTTCTGCACCCCTCTTGTCTCTTTCTGCAACTCTGTTGCTTCTTTCTACACTACTCTTGCTTCTTTCTGCACCTCTATTACCTCCTTCTGCATGCCTCTTGCCTCCTTCTGCATGCCTCTTGCCTCTTTCTGCACCTCACTTGCCTCTTTCTGCACCTCACTTGCCACTTTCTGCACTTCTCTTGCTTCTTTCGACACCTCTGTTGCTTCTTTCAGCAATTCTCTTGCCTCCTGCACTTCTCTTACCTGTTTCTGTACCTCTCTAGCCTCTTTCTGCACACCTGTTTCCTCTTTCTGCACCTCTCCTGCCTGTTTCTGGGCCTCTCTTGACTTTCTACACTTCTCTTGCCTCTTTCTACACCTCTGTTGCTTTTCTGTACTTCTTTTGCTTCTTTCTGTGCCTTTTACTTCTTTCTGTACCTCGCTTGCCTGTTTCTGCACCCTTCTTCCCTCTTTGTGCACCTCTCTTCCCTCTTTCTGCAGTTCTCTTGCCTCTTTCTGCATTTTTCTTGCCTCTTTCTGCACCTTTGTTGCTTCTTTCTATACCTCTTTTGCTTCTTTGTGCACCTCTCTTGTCTCTTTCAGCACTTTTCTTGCCTATTTCTGCACCTCACTTGCCTCTTTCTGTACTTCTCTTGCTTCTTTCTACACCTCTGTTGCTTCCTTCTGCACCTCACTTGCTTCTTTCTGCACCCCTCTTCCTGTACCTCTCTTGCCACTTTTTGCACCCCTGTTTGCTCTTTCTGTACCCCTCCTGCCTGTTTCTGCACCTTTGTTGCCTCTTTCTGTACTTCTCTTGCTTCTTTCTGCACCTTTGTTGCTTCTTTCCACACTTCTTTTGCTTCTTTCCGTACCTCTTACTTATTTCTGCACCCCTCTTGCTTCTTTCTGCACTCTTCTTCCCTCTTTGCGCACCTCTCTTCCCTCTTTCTGTACCTCATGTGCCTATTTCTACAGTTCTCTTGCCTCTTTCTGCACCTTTTACCTCTTTCTGCACTTATCTTGTCTCTTTCTGCACTTATCTTGTCTCTTTCTGCACTTCTCTAGCCTGTTTCTGCATCTCTCTTGCCTCCTTATGTGCCTCACATACTTCTTTCTGCACCCCTCTTGCCTCTTTCTGCACCCTTCTTCCTTCTTTCTGTACCTCTCTTCCCCTTTTTGACACCCCCTTTCTGCACCAATCCTACATGTTTCTTCACCATCATTTGCCTCTTTATGCAATTCTATTGCCTCTTTCTGCACCTCTGTTGCTTCTTTCTGCACTTCTTTTGCTTCTGTCTGTACTTCTTGCCTCTTTCTGCACCCTTCTTCCCTCTTTCTGCACCTCACTACCCTCTTTCTGTACCTCTCTTACCACTTTCTGCAGTCCTCTTGCCTCCTTCTGTGCCTCTTTTGCACCTTTCTGTACTTTTCTTGCCTCTTTCGGCACCTCTGTTGGTTCTTTCTCCACTGCTCTTGCAAATTTCATCACCTCTCTTGTAAATTTCTGCTCCCATCTTTGCCTCTTTCTGCACCCCTCTTACCTCTTTCTGCACCTCTATTGCATCTTTCTGCTCCCATTCCCTCTTTCTGCACCTCTTTTGCCTGTTTCTGCAACTCTCTTGCCTCTTTCTGTAGTCTCTTGCCTCCTTCTTCACCTCTGTTACTTCTTTCTATACTTTTCTTGCATATTTCTACACCCCTCTTGCCTCTGTCTGCACCGCTGTTGCTTCATTCTGCACTTCTCTTGCTTGGTTCTGCACCCCTCTTGACTCTTTCAGCACCTCTCTTGTCTTTTTCTGCACTTCTCTTGCCTCTTTCTGCACCTCTCTTGCCTCTTTCTGCACCCCACTTGCCTCTTTCTGCATTTTCGTGTTTCTTTCTACACCTATGTTACTACTTTAAGCAATTCTCCTGCCTCTTTCTGCAGTTCTCTCAGCTGTTTCTGCACATCTCTTGCCTCTTTTTATACCTCACTAGCTTCTTTCTGCACCCCTCTTGCTTCTTTCTGCACCTTCCCTCTTTGTGCAACTCTCGTCCCTCTTTCTGTACCTCTCTTGCCTCTCTCTGTAGTTCTCTTGTCTCGTTCTGCACTTCTATTGCCTGTTTCTGCACCCCTTTTGCCTCTTTCTGCACCTCTCTTGCCTCTCTGCACCTCTCTTGCTTCTTTCTGCACCCCTCTTGCCTCTTTCTGCACCTTCCCTCTTTGTGCACCTCGTTCTTATTTCTGTGCCTCTTTTGCTTCTTTCTGCACTTCTCTTGTCTCTTTCTGCACTTCTATTGCCTGTTTCTGCCCCTCTCTTGCCTCTTTCTGCACCTCTCTTGCCTCTCTCTGCACCTCTATTGCCTCTTTCTGCACCCATCTTGTCTCTTTCTGTACCCATCTTGTCTTTTCCTGTACCTCTCATGCCTCTTTCTGCACCCCTCTTCCTTCTTTCTGCACATCTGTTGCCTCTTTCTGAACTTCTGCTGCCTCTCTATTCACCTCTCTTGCTTTTTCTGCACACCGTTCCTCTTTCCGCACCTCTCTTGACTCTTTCTGTAGTTCTCTTGCCTCCTTCTGCATCTCTGTTGATTATTTCTGCACTTCTCTTGCCTCTTTCTGCACCTCTCTTGCCTCTTTCTGCACCCCACTTGCCTATTTCTGCATTTTCTTGTTTCTTTCTACACCTATGTTACTACTTCAAGCAATTCTCCTGCCTCTTTCTGCAGTTCTCTCAGCTGTTTCTGCACCTCTCTTGCCTCTTTCTATACCTCACTAGCCTCTTTCTGCACCTTCCCTCTTTGTGCACCTCTCGTCCCTCTTTCTGTACCTCTCTTGCCTCTCTCTGTAGTTCTCTTGTCTCTTTCTGCACCCCTCTTGTCTCTTTCTGCACCCCTCTTGCCTCTTTCTGCACCCCTCTTGCCTCTTTCTGCACCCCTCTTCTCTTTCTACACCTCTCGCCTCTTTCTGCACCTCTCTTGCTTCCTTCTGCACCCCTCTTGCCTCTTTCTGCACCTTCCCTCTTTCTGCACCTCGTCCTTCTTTCTGTGTCTCTTTTGCTTCTTTCTGCACTTCTCTTGTCTCTTTCTGCACTTCTATTGCCTGTTTCTGCCGCTCTCTTGCCTCTTTCTGCACATCTCTCTGCACCTCTCTTGCCTCTTTATGCACCCATCTTGTCTCTTTCTGTACCCATCTTGTCTCTCCCTGTACCTCTCATGCCTCTTTCTGCACCCCTCTTCCCTCTTTCTGCACATCTGTTGCCTCTTTCTGAACTTCTGCTGCCTCTCTATTCACCTCTCTTGTTTTTTCTGTACCTATCTTGCTTCTTTCTGTACCCCTCTTGCCTCTTTCTATACCCCTCTTCTGTATCCCACTTGCCTCTTTCTGCCCCCTCTTGCCTCTTTCTGCACCCCTCTTGCCTCTTTCTGTACTTCTCTTGCTTCTTTCTGCACCTCTGTTGCTTCTTTCTGCACCTCACTTGCTTCTTTCTGCACCCCTCTTCCCTCTCTGTACCTCTCTTGCAACTTTCTGCACCCCTGTTCACTCTTTCTGTACCCCTCCTGCCTGTTTCTGCACCTTTGTTGCCTCTTTCTGTACTTCTCTTGCTTCTTTCTGCACCTTTGTTGCTTCTTTCTGCACTTCTTTTGCTTCTTTCCGTACCTCTTACTTATTTCTGCACCCCTTTTGCCTCTTTCTGCACTCTTCTTCCCTATTTGTGCACCTCTCTTCCCTCTTTCTGTACCTCCTGTGCCTATTTCTACAGTTCTCTTGCCTCTTTCTGCACTTATCTTGTCTCTTTCTGCACTTCTCTTGCCTGTTTCTGCATCTCTCTTGCCTCTTTATGTGCCTCACATACTTCTTTCTGCACCCCTCTTGCCTCTTTCTGCACCCTTCTTCCTTCTTTCTGTACCTCTCTTCCCTCTTTTGACACCCCCTTTCTGCACCAATCCTACATGCTTCTTCACCATTCTTTGCCTCTTTATGCAATTCTATTGCCTCTTTCTGCACCTCTCTTGCTTCTTTCTGCACTTCTTTTGCTTCTGTCTGTACTTCTTGCCTCTTTCTGCACCATTCTTCCCTCTTTGTGCACCTCACTACCCTCTTTTTGTACCTCTCTTGCCACTTTCTGCAGTCCTCTTGCCTCCTTCTGTGCCTCTTTTGCTTCTTTCTGTACTTTTCTTGCCTTTTTCTGCACCTCTGTTGGTTCTTTCTCCACTGCTCTTGCAAATTTCATCACCTCTCTTGTAAATTTCTGCTCCCATCTTTGCCTCTTTCTGCACCCCTCTTACCTCTTTCTGCACCTCTATTGCCTCTTTCTGCTCCCATTCCCTCTTTCTGCACCTCTTTTGCCTGTTTCTGCAACTCTCTTGCCTCTTTCTGTAGTCTTGTGCCTCCTTCTTCACCTCTGTTACTTCTTTCTATACTTTTCTTGCATATTTCTATACCCCTCTTGCCTCTGTCTGCACCGCTGTTGCTTCATTCTGCACCCCTCTTGACTCTTTCAGCACCCCTCTTGACTCTTTCAGCACCTCTCTTGTCTTTTTCTGCACTTCTCTTGCCTCTTTCTGCACCTCTCTTGCCTCTTTCTGCACCCCACTTGCCTCTTTCTGCATTTTCTTGTTTCTTTCTACACCTATGTTACTACTTTAAGCAATTCTCCTGCCTCTTTCTGCAGTTCTCTCAGCTGATTCTGTACCTCTCTTGCCTCTTTCGATACCTCACTAGATTCTTTCTGCACCCCTCTTGCCTCTTTCTGCACCTTCCTTCTTCGTGCACCTCGTCCTTCTTACTGTGCCTCTTTTGCTTCTTTCTGCACTTCTCTTGTCTCTTTCTGCACTTCTTTTGCCTGTTTCTGCCCCTCTCTTGCCCCTTTCTGCACCTCTCTTGCCTCTTTCTGCACCTCTCTTGCCTCTTTCTGCACCCATCTTGTCCCTTTCTGCACCCATCTAGTCTCTTCCTGTATCTCTCATGCCTCTTTCTGCACCCCTCTTCCCTCTTTCTGCACATCTGTTGCCTCTTTCTAAACTTCTGCTGCCTCTCTATTCACCTCTCTTGCTTTTTCTGCACCTCTCTTGCTTCTTTCTGCATCCCTCTTGCTTCTTTCTATACCCCTCATCTGCACCCCACTTGCCTCTTTCTGCACCCCTCTTGCCTCTTTCTGCACCCCTCTTGCCTCTTTCCGCACCCCTCTTCCCTCTTTCTGTACCTCCCTTCCCTCTTTCTGCACCCCTGTACCCTCTTTCTGTACTGCTCCTGCATGTTTCTGCACCATCCTTTGCCTCTTTATGCACTTCTATTGTCTCTTTCTGCACATCTGTTGCTTCTTTCTGCACTTCTTTTGCTTCTGTGTGTACTTCTTGCCTCTGTGTGCACCTCACTTTCCTCTTGCCACTTTCTGCAGTCATTTTGCCTCTTTCTGCGCCTCTTTTGCTTCTTTCTGTACTTCTCTTGCCTCTTTCTGCACCTCTATTGGTTCTTTCTGCACTGCTCTTGCAAATTTCTTCACCTCTCTTGTAAATTTCTGCACCCATCTTGCCTCTTTATGCACCCCTCGTCCCTCTTTCTGTACCTCTATTGCCTCTTTCTGCTCCCGTTCCCTTTCTGCACCTCTTTTGCCTGTTTCTGCAACTATCTTGCCTCTTTCTGCTGTCTCTTGCCTCCTTTTTCACCTCTGTTGCTTCTTTCTGCACTTTTCTTGCATCTTTCTACACCACTATTGCCTCTGTCTGCACCGCTGTTGCTTCATTCTGCACTTCTCTTGCTTCGTTCTGCACCCCTCCTGACTCTTTTGGCACCTCTCTTGTCCCTTTATGCACTTCTCGCGCCTCTTTCTGCACATCTGTTGCTTCTTTCCGCACTTCTCTTTTTTCTTTCTGCACCCCCTTCCTTCTTTCTCCACCCCTCTTGCCTCTTTCTGCACTTCTGTTGCCTCTTTCTGCACCCCTCTTGCCTCCTTCTGCACCTCTCTTGTTTCTTTCTGCACTGCTCTTGATTCTTTCTGTGCCTCTCTTGCCTCTTGTTGCACCTCTGTTGGTTCTTTCTGCACTTCCCTTGCTGTTTCCACACATCTCTAGCTTCTTTCTGCACACCGTGCCTCTTTCCACATCTCTCTTGCCTCTTTCTGTAGTTCTCTTGCCTCCTTCTGCATCTCTGTTGCTTATTTCTGCACTTCTCTTGCCTCTTTCAGCACCTCTCTTGCCTCTTTCTGCACCCCACTTGCCTATTTCTGCATTTTCTTGTTTCTTTCTACACCTATGTTACTTCTTTAAGCAATTCTCCTGCCTCTTTCTGCAGTTCTCTCAGCTGTTTCTGCACCCCTCGCCTCTTTCTATACCTCAATAGCTTCTTTCTGCACCCTTCTTGCCTCTTTCAGGCACCTTTCTTCCCTCTTTGTGCACCTCTCGTCCCTCTTTCTGTACCTCTCTTGCCTCTTTCTGTAGTTCTCTTGCCTCTTTCTGTGCCTCTTTTGCTGCTTTCTGCACTTCTCTTGTCTCTTTCTGCACTTCTATTGCCTGTTTCTGTACCTCTCTTGCCTCTTTCTGCACCTCTCTTGCCTCTTTCTGCACCTCTCCTGCCTCTTTCTGCACCTCTCCTGCCTCTTTCTGCACCTCTCCTGCCTCTTTCTGCACCTCACATGCTTCTTTCTGCATCCCTCTTGCCTCTTTATGCACCCCTCTTCCCTCTTTCTGTACCTCTCTTGCCTCTTTCTGCATTCCTGTATCCTCTTACTGCACCTCTCCTGCCAGTTTCAACACCTCTCTTGCCTCTTTCTGTAGTTCTCTTGCCTCTTTCCGTGCCTCTTTTGCTTCTTTCTGCACTTCTCCTGTCTCTTTCTGCACTTCTATTGCCTGTTTCTGCACCTCTCTTGCCTCTCTCTGCACCTCTCTTGCCTCTCCCTGCACCACAATTGCTTCTTTCTGCATCCCTCTTGCCTCTTCATGCAACCATCTACCCTCTTTTTCTACCTCTCTTGCCTCTTTCTACATTCCTGTATCCTCTTACTGCACCTCTCCTGCCAGTTTCAACACCCCTCCCGTGCATCTTTACACACTTCTATTGCCTCTCTCTGCGCCTCTGTTGCTTCTTTCTGACTTATTTTGCTTCTTTCTGTACCTCTAGCCTCTTTCTGCACCTCTCTTGCTTCGTTCTGCACTTCTCTTGCCTCTTTCTGTACCCCTCTTGCCTCTTTCTGTACCCCTCTTGCCTCTTTCTGCACCTCTGTTGGTTCTTTCTGCACCTCTATTGCCTCTGTCTGTTCCCGTTCCCTCTTTCTGCACCCCTCTTGCCTCTTTCTGCACCACTGTTGGTTCTTTCTGCACTGTTCTTGATTCTTTCTGTACCTCTCTTGCCTCTTGTTGCACCTCTGTTGGTTCTTTCTGCACTTCCCTTGCTGTTTCCACACCTCTCTAGCTTCTTTCTGCACACCTTGCCTCTTTCTGTACCCCTCTCTCTGCACCTCTCTTGCCTCTTTCTGTAGTTCTCTTGCCTCCTTCTGCATCTCTGTTGCTTGTTTCTGTACTTCTCTTGCCTCTTTCTGCACTTCTCTTGCCTCTTTCTGCACCCCACTTGCCTCTTTCTGCATTTTCTTGTTTCTTTCTACACCTATGTTACTTCTTTAAGCAATTCTCCTGCCTCTTTCTACAGTTCTCTCAGCTGTTTCTGCACCTCTCTTGCCTCTTTCTATACCTCACTAGCTTCATTCTGCACCCCTCTTGCCTCTTTCTGCACCTTTTTTCCCTCTTTGTGCGCCTCATGTCCCTCTTTCTGTACCTCTCTTGCCTCTTTCTTTAGTTCTCTTGCTTCTTTCTGTGCCTCTTTTGCTTCTTTCTGCACTTCTATTGTTAGTTTCTGCACCTCTCATTCCTCTTTCTGCACCTCTCATTCCTCTTTCTGCACCTCTTTTGACTCTTTCTGCACCTCACATGCTACTTTCTGCACCCCTCTTGCCTCTTTATGCACCCTCTTGCCTCTTTATGCACCCTCTTCCCTCTTTCTGTACCTCTCTTGCCTCTTTCTTTAGTTCTCTTGCTTCTTTCTGTGCCTCTTTTGCTTCTTTCTGCACTTCTATTGTTAGTTTCTGCACCTCTCATTCCTCTTTCTGCACCTCTCATTCCTCTTTCTGCACCTCTTTTGACTCTTTATGCACCTCACATGCTACTTTCTGCACCCCTCTTGCCTCTTTATGCACCCTGTATCCTCTTACTGTACCTCTCCTGCCAGTTTCAACACCTCTCTTGCCTCTTTATGCACTTCTCTTGCCTCTCTCTGCACCTCTGTTGCTTCTTACTGACTTTTGCTTCTTTCTGCCCCTCTAGCCTCTTTATGTACCTCTCTTTCTGCACCTCTTTTGCTTCTTTCTGCACTTCCCTTGCCTCTTTCTGCACCCCTCTTGCCTCTTTCTGCACCTCTATTGCCTGTCTGTTCATGTTCCCTCTTTCTGTACCTCTTTTGTCTGTTTCTGCAACTCTCTTGCCTCTTTCTGCCGTTCTATTGCCTCCTTCACCTCTGTTGCTTCTTTCTGCACCACTCTTGCCTCTTTCTGCACCACTCTTGCCTCTTTCTGCACCCCTCTTGCCTCTTTCTGCACCCATCTTGTCTCTTTCTGTACCTCTCTTGCCTCTTTCTGCATCCCTCTTCCATTTTTATGCACATCTGTTGCCTCTTTCTGAACTTCTTCTGCCTCTCTATTCACCTCTCTTGCTTTTTCTACACCACTCTTGCTTCTTTCTGCACCCCTCTTGCCCCTTTCTATACCCCTCTTTCTGTACCACTCTTGCCTCCTTCCGCACCTCTGTTGCTTATTTCTGCACTTCTCTTGTCTCTTTCTGCACCCCTCTTTGCCTGTTTATGCACTTCATTTGCCTCTTTCTGAACCTCTCATGCCTCTTTCTGCAGTCTTCGTGCCTCTTGCTGCACCTTTCTTTCCTCTTTCTGTACCTCACTTACCTCTTTTTGCACTTCTCTTGCTTCTTTCTACACCTCTGTTGTGTCTTTCAGTAATTTTCTTGCCTCTTTCTGCACCCCTCCTCCCTCTTTCTGTACCTCTCTTGCCTCTTTCTTCACCCCTGTTCCCTCTTTCTGCACCTCTCTTGCCTCTTTCTGCACCTCTCTTGCCTCTTTCTGCACCTCTCTTACCTCTTTCTGCACCTCTCTTGCTTCTTTCTGCAATTCTTTTGCTTTTCTGTACCTTTTACTTCTTGCTGCACCCCTCTTACCTCATTCTGCAACTTCTTGCCTGTTTTTGCACCTCTTTTGCTTCTTTCTGTACCCTTCTTTCCTCTTTCTGCACCTCTCTTGCCTCTTTCTGCAGTTCTCTTGTCTCCTTCTTGACCTCTGTTGCTGCTTTCTGCATTTCTCTTGCCTCTTTCTGCAGTTCTCTTGCCTGTTTTTGCATCCTGGTTGCTTCTTTCTGAACTTCTCTTGCTTTCTGCTCCTCTCTTGCTTCTTTCTGCACTTCTCTTGCTTCTTTCTACACCTCTGTTGTGTCTTTCAGTAATTTTCTTGCCTCTTTCTGCACCCCTCCTCCCTCTTTCTGTACCTCTCTTGCCTATTTCTTCACCCCTGTTCCCTCTTTCTGTACCTCTCTTGCCTTTTTCTACACCTCTCTTGCTTCTTTCTGCAATTCTTTTGCTTTTCTGTACCTTTTACTTCTTTCTGCACCCCTCTTACCTCATTCTGCAACTTCTTCCCTCTTTGTGCACCTCTCTTCCCTTTCTGTACGTCTCATCTCTTTCTACAGTTCTTACCTCTTTCTGCACCTCTTTTGCTTCTTTCTGCACTTCTCTTGCCTCTTTCTGCAGTTCTCTTGCCTGTTTTTGCACCTCTTTTGCTTCTTTCTGTACCCTTCTTTCCTCTTTCTGCACCTCTCTTGCCTCTTTCAGTAGTTGTATTGCCTCCTTCTGTACCTCTCTTGCTTATTTCTGCATTTCTCTTGCCTCTTTCTTCACCCCTCTTGCCTTTTTCTGCACCTCTGTTGGTTCTTTCTGCACTGTTCTTGCTTCTTTCTGTGCCTCTCTTGCAAATGTATGGACACCTCATGGCTCTTTCTGTACCCCTCTTCCCTCTTTACCGCTCTTGCCTCTGTCTGCTCCCATTCCCTCTTTCTGCACCTCTTTTGCCTATTTCTGCAACTCTCTTGCCTCTTTCTGCAGTTCTCTTGTGTCCTTCTTGACCTCTGTTGCTGCTTTCTGCATTTCTCTTGCCTCTTTCTGCAGTTCTCTTGCCTGTTTTTGTACCCCAGTTGCTTCTTTCTGAACTTCTCTTGCTTCTTTCTGCTCCTCTCTTGCTTCTTTCTGCTCCTCTCTTGCTTCTTTCTGCACTTCTCTTGCCTCTTTCTGCATCTCTCCTGGTTTTTTTCTGCAATTCTCCTGCTTCATTCTGTACTACTCTTGCCTGTTTCTGTATTGAAATGGGAAGTGCAAGTGCAAGCTGTCAAGTTTAAAGGTCTGCGTGCTCTCTGGACTGAGGTATATGTCTACTTGTACATGTATTCTCATCTGAAGATGGTAGCTTAAAAAGCGGGTAGCTTCTCTTGTAGGTGGTCAAATCTTCTTAGTTCTGCTCTGTCATTCGGTTGCACAGGCAGACATGTCTTACGTATATAGGTGTTATAGAGCCCCTAAAATATACTATTGAAGTCCCATGTGCCCTTTATTATGCGCAGAAAGAAATACATGCACCTTTTTGTACACAAATTTACAGAGTATGCTCTTTGAAACACAGGTATTCAAGTATTTGCATGTTTAGTTTTTTGGAACATGTCACTAGGTAAAAGCACAGACACATGCATGTATACCTTCACAAACTTGGTGAAATTTACCACAGGGATATGGTTAGGATTGCTGTTTTACATTTGGTACACCTAACATTCTGAGCAGTCAATGTATAGTGAACCTTCAAGAGAAAGGACCCCTTCCCCTTTGTGAATATGTTGGAAAATATTTTTAAGAGCAGGCAGTGGTCCCAGAGACCACTGCCTGCCCTTAAAAAATGAAACTGAAAAGCTTAATTTTTCTTTTTTAAATGCATCTGGTTTTCCTTTAAGGACAATGGGCTGCATTTAAAAAAAAATAACTGCTTAATTAAAAAGCAGTCCCAAACATGGTGGTCTGCTGAGCCAAGCAGGCCACCATCCCTCGGAGGGCTGTTATTCCCAATGGGCTCGCAAATTGCGAAAGGCTCATTAATATTAGCCCGTTCATTGCTGCCGTCGGCCAATGACCATCGTGAGCACTACCTTAGTAGTGCTGCGCACGTCCGTTGGCCGACGCAGCCCCGCCCACACAATAGAAACCCCGCACTGCGGCGAAATTATCGCCGCTGTAAAGGGGTTAGTGAGCCTCGCAATTTGCGTCCCCATTGGGAATCGCAAACAGTGTGAAATACACTGTTGTACATTGGAAATTGCCCCTCGCAAATTGCGACTCCCAAAAGAGTCGCAATTTGCGATGCGCAATTTTCTTGGTCATACATCTGGCTCTCAGAGTCCCTAAATGTAATTTTCCCCTTCATTTTTCTTTAGGGAAATTGAACAGTAATAGCACAAAAATGGCTGAAATTAATTACACCAACTTTGTCAGAAAGATAGATATTGGTTGAGAAAGTGCGGTTTTTGTAAGCTGACATAAATCCGTTCAATAGTTTTGAGAAATCAAGGTTCAAATACTTTGCATACCTGGCGGTTGGGTTTCACCGGAAATTTGCGAGAGCTCTGCTATCATGCAAATTCAAATAATAGAGAGATCTGATTGTCTGAGGGGGCTTTGTATCCCATCAGCTGTCTCCCTTCCAAGCGAGTGAAAGTCCATGGGAGCTCTCATTCTGATTGGTTGGCTCCAACATGAAGAGAAATGCTGCAGCTGCGATTTCAGGAAATAGGACGTTGTACCTGTGTCCTGAAAATGTTTAAATACTAAAGTATAAGGAGGCAGGGCAGGGGTACCCTGACCCCCCTGGACCATGTGGGGGTCCTAGAGGCTAAATGTAAAACTGTATATTTTTTTGCACTTTCACAATCCCGCAGATGTCTGTAGGAGCCAGCAAGGCTCCTGGATTCTCGCTGGTGTTCCACAGAAGCGCAGGAGGATGTGCTGGCTTCTGCGGGTCCCTCATGGGATTTTGAAAAATGTTTTTTAAGAGAGGCTGTGCCCGAGTGTCTGCAGTAGGTTTCCACAGATATGTGATTGGCCATGTGGCCTTTAGCCACCTTTGTTCGCCTCTGCAACTCTAAGTGTGACAGGAAAAACTCAAAACGAATTGGACAAATTGTTACGTCTTAAAAAGAAGCAAATAAGAACAGACTTACAAGGACACTTCTTATTACAACATCTAAGCGAAGGTACAATACCTGCAGACCTGCAAATTCGGAATATTCCAGTGGTGTTTACAGACGACCCATCTATAAGAAAGGGTTCAGTCTGATAGAAACAAAATGCAGTAGGGACCTTATGGTCATTACTGTAGAAACAGCTCTCAGAATCTCTCAAAAGGAGTTGGAAGAAATATCTCTATTGGAAACGGAAATAAAAAACAATTAGACAATTACAGATTCGAAGGCCTTACTAGACAAAGTAGATAAGGATATTTTGGAGTTCAAAGATTATACAATCAATCAAAAAACAAACCAGTTTGAAAAGGACAAAAGGAATTTCTCCTTGGACATCGTATATCCATTTTCACAAGCTGATTTTTACTCTAAAGCGGACTCACGAAGGTTACTAGCAGATAACCAGGGAAGATCAAAGAAACAATTTATCTCCTTCTCGGATACTTCATCTTCATCTGGAGGGGATACAGAGAGTGGGGAAGGTCGCCCAAACAGAAATAAAAAATGGAATGGACCGCAACAACAGGGTTCTTCGTCTTTTTTAGGACAGGGTCAGCCCAGACCAAGGGGACGAACCAGATACAACAACCAGCCCTGGGAGATGACAACCAGGAAACAACACTACAAAAATTAGATGGTTCCTCCATTTTTAATCTGTCCAAGAAAAAGTTAACGGAAGCAGAGGAATTCATTCTGACCAAAGGTCTTACGTTCATTCCAACGCAAAGGACTGATTTCATAAAAATGAAAACAGAATTCATTGAATTCTGTCGTAAACTACGACTTAAAATGTTCTTCCTAGAACGGAGAGCACAGTTTATAAGACCAGGGGAAGCCCGCACAAGTGGAACAAAATGTGGGCACCGTGGAACACTTACAGGGGGGAACTATGTGACTTACTACCAGAAGATGACATAGATAGTTCAGATGATGAATATATAGAGGAGTGATGGTGCAGTGCGTGAAAAGACTTGTTTATTTCAATAAGAAATGTATGATGTACAGACTATCTTGAGAATTGTGGAATTGCTTAAGCCTTGATGATTAAATTAGCCTGATATCGTGCGCATTATTTGTTTGCCTAAGTTATGCTGATCAAACTCATTTACTTATGTGATTACTGTCAAAATTGCAAATGTTTTTCTTCAATAAAAACTATTTTTAAAAAAAATGTTCTTCCTAGGTAATGACACACCAGAGACCACGGAAGTTACTGGTCTCCGCAAAAACTCATCGTTTTGTCCACCTGGTAATAACATTTCTAAACAAATACTCATCTTTGAAAAAACGGTATTATCAGGTATATCAGAGATGGATAAACAAACTTATTATGTAAAACATAATATTTCGAAGGAACCACGTGAAGCATTAACCTCCTTAAAAAATTATCCCTCCGTCATTATTAAACAGGCGGACAAAGGAGGTGCAATTGTTGTTTGGGAAACTGATGATTACGTGACTGAAGTTCTAAAACAATTGAATGATCAAGAGTGCTATAGAAGGGTCTCAAAAGATCCAACTCCTGAACTACAAGGAGAACTCTTGTCTATCCTGAAGGATGGTCGAGCAGGGATTCTTAGGTCCAAAAGAGTAAAAATTTTTACATAATAAACATCCAAGAACCCCAGTGTTCTATGTTTTTCCAAAAATTCAAGAAGAGTGAAAAAAAAAACCCGGGAAGGCCAATTGTTTCCAGTTGCGGTTCTTTGATAGAACCGATATCCAAATATGTCGACTACTTTTTGAAGGAATTTATGGGACATGTAAAATCTTATCTGAAAGACACCACAGATTTCATTAATAAATTGGAGACAATACCATTCAATAGCGAAACTGATATATTAGCAACCCTAGATGTGACTTCATTGTACACGCAAATACCACAAGATGAAGCTGTAGAGATGCTCTTGCACTTCTAGGAAAAACGTGATAAACCGGTTATAGAGTCCCCACTGAATTCATCACTAAATTGGCTTCATTTGCATTGAAGAAAAATTACTTTGGCGACGACTTCATTTTTCAAATAAAGGGAGTCGCGATGGGTTGTCCTTTTGCTCCTGAGTTGGCTGTTTTATTCATGTCAATGTATGAAGACACCTTTGTTTACAAAAATAATCCTTTCTCTCCAAACATAACCACCTGGCTACGTTTCATTGATGACGTTTTTTGTAGTCTGGACTGGGAGCGAGATACATCTTATGGCATTTTGTTGATTGGCTGAACCCGAGGACAATGGATATCAAATTCAGCATTTCCCATTCTGTACATAAAATATTATTTCTTGATGTGGAAGTACATCCAGCTGGAGGTGGTTTGATAACCACTTTATTTAAGAAGAAAATGGATAGGAAAAATGCACTCCTTTTTTCCAGCAACCATCCGAGGAGTTTGAAGGAAAGCTTTCCCTATGGGCAATTTTTAAGAATTTGTAGGAATTTTTTTTATCGAGATGACTACACTACAAATGCCAACACTTTATCAGGGAACCTACGGGATCGTGGGTATGCCAAGAAATTAGTCAAAGCAGCCATGAACCGCGCATGGTGTACCCCGAGGGAAACACTGCTCGAAAGACGTCAAAAACCATCCTTGGAACACCAAGTTTGCGTATCAACTTTTTGTCCGAATTCTAACAATCTGAAAAAGGTAATCCTTTAAAAATTGGCATCTAATAAAAAACTTGGATAAAGACTTCTCACCTGTCCCTTTGTTTGCCTTCAAGAAGGAAAGGAGCATTTCAAACTATATTGTGAGAGCAGCAATGAAAAAACAGCCCAAACAAATGTTAAGGGAACTAATGGGTCTCTAAAGAATAACTGGACACCATAGATGTGGTACCTGTGTTTGTTGTGAGCAAACTATAGAGGGATCTCTATTTTCACACAGAAATGTTCACTGGAAACACAACTCATTCACCAATTGTAAAACGAGATACGTGGTCTACGGGATTGTTTGCCCATGTGGATTGCTATACATTGGTAAAACAAATCAAGAGATACGCCAACGAATCTCTCAGCACAAATCCTGCATCAGGAATTCTGTTGCAACAGCTCCTTTGGTCAACCATTAGATAAAAAAGTCCCACGTGGAAGGTGATGTTCGGTGGACAGTAATCTTTAAAGTAGAATGTGATCCTAGAGGTGGAGACATTGATTTGAAGCTATCTCAAAAAGAAGCTATGCTAATACTAAAATTTGACACGGCTGTGTCAGGTTTGAATGAAACTTCCGAATTATATAAATTGTTAATACATCCGTGCAGGCATTTTCATTCTTCTCCAAGCTCAATCAGCATGTAGGTATCTCAATAAAAATAACCTTAATTTGCCAAAAGTTCGCCACACTCCCCCTTTGGGATAATAGCAGCAAAACAATGGTCCACGTGATCATTCCAGTTGCACTTCATTATTCAATATGCAATATATTCCTACTTGTTTAATTTAATACTTTTCACATAAAAACTTTACATGTTCTGAGCAACTGTATAAATATGAACTGGTCCGGTCGGAATCCGAACTCAAACTACTTTTTCTGGCATGCCAAGGAACTCTCCAGCACTTTTCACTGTAGCCCCTACCGGTTTTTGTGGACAAACTACATTTCCCGACACACCGTGCAATAATCACATGCTCCACCGATAATGAACTACAGTTCCCGACACGCCGTAAATGGAATTATCTACCTACGCGCAAAATACTTCCTCTACTAGAAAATAACTGTTTGTACTGATGGCGGACTTAGACAGCAGCCGTTAAACGATTACGGTAAGCTATGGGACTTTGGTAATCGGCTGAATGAAATGCCGCTTTAGGAGCAAGAGCGGGCAGTAATTGCAGTCTTTTGTCAACAGCAAACCGAAGTTTTGCAAGTGATTATTGCAAGGGGAAGCGGAATTTAATGCGACTCCGTGCGGAGACACCGTACTGAGAAGGTATGCTTTGAATTGATTGAAAAGTGCAACTTTTGATCATTCTAAAAATGTCAAATGAGGGAATCAGGCACCAATTAATATACTCCATTCTTTCAAAATAGGTGCTCGCGCATTGGCATGTAGGGAGTTTTTGAAAACCCGGCATCAAACATTATCTACTGGGCATTTCTATACGAAGTAAGTGCAAGCGCCAACATTGGTCCAATTGGGCATACGCTTTCTGACAAGCTTGACAACAGGACGTTTTATTTGTTTCTTTCTTAGAATATTACAGCAAGTTAAACAAGCATTTACAATGCAATAGGTCTCGCATTATTAAAGTTTGAGCTATTGGCAATGCTAAATAATGCAACACCAATAGCTCAGAGACAGACTCAAAGACAGAGACACACAGACAGAGACACACACAGAGTGAGAAACATAGACACACAGACAGACACACACACACACAGAGACACAGACAGAGACACACGGCCAGAGACACACGGACAGAGACACTCAGACAGAGACACACAGACAGAGACAGACAGAGACAGACAGAGACAGACAGAGACAGACAGAGGCACACAGACAGACAGACAGACAGGCGTGTGTATGCTGGGTCTGGTGGGTCAGTGGACTAATGCTCCACTGCAGGGGCCTGTGTTCAACCTCTTGGTCACAGTGTTTTTTTGATCTAGCCCCGCCCCCCTTGACTCCGCCCCCACCGGTGCCACCCTTGGCCACAAACCACCCTGTAAATTTGCCCCCCCTCGAGAGAAAGTTTGAGTACCCATGCGCCTAACAGGATGCTGACAGACACACAGACAGAGACACACAGACAGAGACACATAGACAGACACACAGACACAGATACACACAGACAGAGACATAGAGACACACAGACAGAGACACAGACACGCAGACAAAAACACACTGACAGAGACATAGAGACACAGAGACACACAGACAGAGACACACAGGCAGAAACACACAGGCAGAGACACACAGGCAGAGACACACAGGCAGAGACACACAGGCAGAGACACACAGGCAGAGACACACAGGCAGAGACACACAGGCAGAGACACACAGGCAGAGACACACAGACAGACACACAGACAGACACACAGACAGACACACAGACAGACACACAGAGTGAGACACAGAGACAGACGCCAAGGGCACAGTTACACACCTTTTAAAGAGTGATTCCAGGGAACTTGCAAAAATAGATGTTGAGTCCTAGATGCGCTCCTCGGCATCCCATGTACCGCATAATTCACCGCACAAATGCCAAGGGCCACCCCGTAAGATTTTACACATGATCCGACTAAATTCTGTTTACTTAATTTCTTTTAAACTAGTCACGTAATATACCACATTTGGTTAATATTAAAAAGTGTCGTCTGTCGGCACGGCATGTTTGCCAGAATTGAGTGGACACGCTGTGAAGTGTTGAGAGCGGGTGCTGTGGGATGGTGATGATGCTTGGAAGGCTGGGGTCTGTGTCCTGGTGCTAGCCTGCCAGGACCACCGTGGGAGGGAGGATGGAAATTCGACAGCATCCAAGGGATCTCTGGCTCTGATTAGGGCCTAATTTGAATAAACAACTACTACTGCCCGAGTGGCTGCAGGCCTGACTGTATGAAGACTCTGCCCTCCAACAGAAACAGACTTATCTGAGCAACGATAGCGGCTGTACACTGTTTTTGAAGCGGCAAACTGCGCATGCTTTTCGTTAACAAACAGAGCACAGTTTTAGGAAGAGCTGAGGCCATAAGCAAACTGTTGGGCTGGAACCAATTATTAATGCTTCACACGTTTTGTGATTCACTAGGGTTTATGTTTGCAAAGATGCATGAAGTGCCAAGTGATGTATGAACATAGCATCAATGGACAATGCACTCAGATGGCAACAACCCACAGTTTGCTACTTAACAGCCCCCACCTCTACTCTTCGCCTTAGCCATCAACTGGTAGGAATGAGTGCATGCTGACCAGGAAAGAAATCACCATCTGATAATAGGAAGGTTAAAGGTGTTTTGACATGTTTCAGCCAATCATCGCTCTTTCTTGTCTTGGTAATTATACCTGACTAAAAACAGGCAACTGCATTCAAACAACAGATAAAAAACGTATACTTTCCCTAATTTTGGTATTGTCATCAGTGTCAAGGTTGCTGCTTGCTCCTCCTTTCTTTTTGGCTGCCCAACAACCTGGGAGAGGTGCGTTAATTGAACGGAGGGAGGTCGCTAGATGCAAAAGATCACAAAATACCGAGAGGCCAAAGAGAAGGGACCGCTGGACTGAGAGCGCTGGACTGACATTTATTTCTGTATTTCCTTATATAGCACAAACTCCACATAGAGACAGGCTTCAGAGCGCTGTACAATGGAGGTGGAAACGTACAGCGGTTACAGGTATACACTAGAAGTTATATAATTTATTGTGCAAACTAGGTAATAGGGGTCAGTTAGAGTTGCATCAAAAGTGTACAGTGATGCAGTGTGTCGCGAATCAGGCAGCCAGTGTACAAACAATACCAGCTAAAACTAAATACTTACAGATAAATATCTGCAACGTAAGTTCATGGAAAGCCACAGCAGTTTATTGTTGAAGATTTCTTTTGACGACATGACACAACGCCCTCTTAGGGCTTGAACGGTTATACATATCCGAGTATGCTTTCATTCCATTCGCTGCAGGCGCGCGCCGCGTGTTGTCTTGGCTACGGGCACGTGACCAGCGAAACCGAAAGCAGCTCGGGCTTAGAGTGAGAGGGCGGGGGCTGCCCGCGCATGCGCGCTCCGAGCCCCGGCGCCAAAGCGGAGTGTGGCATCTGATGTCCCGGGTCCCAGGAGGGGGCCTGGGTGAAGACCAGCACTGCGGAGGGAGATCGAGGATCGAGACTGACCCACTGGCTGACGAGACACCGAGACACGGAATACGCTAAAAGAGCCCGGTGAGTGGGGGTTGTGGGGGGGGGGGTGCGTCTGTGTGTGTGTGTGTGTGTGTGTGTGTGCGTGCGTCTGTCTGTGTGTGTTATGTGTGTGTGCGTGCGTCTGTGTGTGTGTTGTGTGTGCCTGCCTGCGTGTGCATGTGTTGTGAACAGCCTGCCGGAATCAGAGCGCGTGTTCACGCGCGCGACCTGATCCGATTCCGGCAGGCTGCGTGCGCGTGCCAGTCTGTTGTCCCTAGTCTTTTTAGTCCTTGAAAGGAAAACTGATTACAAGAGGGCTCCACTGCGACAATCGCTTCGCAATTGCGTCGCAGTGCGAGCCCTAAAAATGAAGGAAGTCCACGGCTGTGGCTTTTCTTTAAGTTTGGTAAGTAGTGGCTGTTGGTGGTCTTTGTTGAGGAGCGTTGGTCAAATTTAGTGAGAGCTAGGTCTTGACATTTTTGTCTTTTTTGTTTTTTGTGTCCTCAGTGTTTCTTGGTCCTGATGAGAACCCCAGTATTGATCGGGTTTGAAACGCGTAAACCTCTTTGTTCACACTACCAAACAATTGTATTTAGCATTTTGTGATTGGGATTTTGGTGCACCCTGAAGATAAACTGTAGATCTTTAGGTACTTAGAAATTGTTTGGTAACTATTATATGTCACGATGCTTTGTATGCAGTTAGGTGCACCATAAAATTAGAACCTAATATTGCTTTGTTTGGTGGGTGTTAGGGCCTTCATTTAAGTTGAATAAGTCATATTGGCCCAAAAAGGACTTTGTGGTGTGTGGTGAGTGTGGTGATTGTTTGATTGTAGATAGAATGTATGTGACCGTGTGTTTGTAATAGTGGTGGTAGCGATTGAAAATAGTAGTGTGTAGAAGGTATTTATTACATGGTTTTTGTATTATATGTACGAATATGTTCCCTGTATGTGTTTCTCTATTGAAGAAATGTTTGAATATTTGAAAATAAAGGCTACTAATGAGCGTATGGTTGCTTGGTTTGGATATCCTTGCACCATTCATTTAACTGTTTGAAATTTTCATCAGTATTGGCATCTTGGTTGTTTTTTGGTTCAGCCATCTGAGGCATTGGCTGCCTGTAACCAATCACATGCCGCTCATGGCCCAAGGCTGTGCCCGGAAGGGGAGATGAGCGCAGGTCAGGCTCTGCAGCCAACCTCACGCTGCACACGACCAAAGACCATGCATGCCAAGGGATTGATTGCCTGCAGCCATATGTGGTGATGCATTGGCTGCCTGTAGCCCAACCCCATGCTGTCTACTGCCGGGGGACTGGCTGTCCGTGGGGGGTGGGGTGCAAGCAGCCAACCCCTCGCCGTTAATAGTAGAAAGGCTGTGTGAAACTTGGCGTGGGGGAGGCTGCCTGCAGGGGGTTAGATGCAGGGCTAGGCCGCAGTAGTTCAGAATTTGTTTTTTGAGAATAACACTACCAGTCTTAAAACACAGAGACAAAGTAGGACTGGATGACCTGCTCATGCCTGATGAGGGACACCCTGATCCAGTGTGACATCACCATTTGCCAACAATTGCACATTAATGTGTCTCGCCTGTTGCACAACACCATGTGAAACCATTGTACCCTGGTTCCATGTTGCGTATCAGCATGTTTCCATATAATGCACACATTCCTGCACTTCTTAACTGCACATCACCCAGTTCGCATCTCGTATTCAACACCCAGTGTTCCCCGATGCACGTACCCAGAGCTCTCATGAGGTGCATCAGCCAGAACTCCCCTGTCACATATCAGCCGGATGGGTCCCTTAGATGCATGAGTAATATTGTCATGCCATGAACCACCTGATGCACATCATCTTGTACATCACCTTGTGCACTCCACTATGTTACCCTGATGACAAGATTGTGTGCATCCCTTGAGCATATCCTTGCGCTGCTCTGCTGTACATCAACATGAGCGAGTCATGCCATGAAGCACCTGATGCACATCACCTTGTGCACTCCACTATGAATCATCTGATGCTCAGCTTGTGTCCATAACCCTTTACCTTCTGGTGCCCTGTGTGGTGGATACCTGGCTGTGTTCATTGTTGGCTGTATCTCTGCTGCACTGTGTGCACGGATGACTGCATTTTTGCTAGACTTCATGATAACGTGTGTCTGTTTACTGCGTGCATTTATGTGCATTCACATTACAAAAGACAACATATTGAGCATCGTAGATAATTGCAAGGTAAATTCTGTAACAAAGGCATAATTCCAAATTACATTTTCTGAGTTACTATTTTCTTCTAAACGCTAAGTTTAGCCAAGCATCGGCTAGGTTTCATAACAAATAATGATCACGGGTAGTACTTCCGGCATTTTGTCATCAAAAATGCAAAATATATTAAGGGCATTTCAATGTATATGTTTGTGTTGCAGCTGTGTAGCGTGAAATAACTGAGGCGTGGCAGCTTTGGTGTTTTTCCTTGTTCGAGTCCAGTGCCTCGGCACGGACGTGCAGTACTGTGCATTTGCCTGCGTCTTCCACTGCTCTCTGCCCGTCCCTGGGGGAGAGTAATTGAGCACGTAGGGAGCCGGCATGACTCATCGAGGCGCGCAAACCGGTGCTGGGGCTTCCACGCATTTGCATCACGGCACGACGGTCCTGTCGGGAGGAGGGATAAAGATTACTCGCTGCAGACCCAGTGTACACGATGGAAAATGTGCATAGAAAAAAAATGGCTTGGGCAATATTTATTTATATATATATATATGCAGTCACCCAGGGATGTGTTACAGCAGCCTTTCATAGGCTGCTACAGTTCAAGAAAGCAACACCATTCTTCTTGTGAGGGGAATTCTCTGTATATACTAAAGTGTCTTATTGCAGGTGTTGCGTGTTTCTCTTTGTTCTCTGCCAGAATACTGCATAGTGTGTAAGCAGACTATATTTATGAATGGTGGGCGGGGAGTACCGCTAGACGCTAAGCCTGCTTACTGAATGAAATGCGCGTTGAATGCTACCGCGTCACCACAACAGTTCCGTGGGCGCCCTCCCCCCGCCTTTTGCACTCCCCCACTCCCGCCAGAGGCCGATTGGTCAATAAGAGCCTTTGGGTGCTGCTGACGGAATCACCACTAACGCGTGTCACGAATCTATTTAAATGAGGAGTTTCATAACGGCAGAATCCCAGCGCCCACATGGAAGGGAATGCTGAACATTTCATCTGGTTGTGAGAATCCCTCTAAGAGCGGCCACTAGACACAGACCAAACAGGCGAACGGAGCTGACACACCTCTGTGCACGCACCTGCTCTTCTGTGTCTTAGCCTCGATGTTCTGCTTTTGTTTACAGAACTCCTTCCTGAAGCTACAGACCTTAGAAACCGACCTGTGCCCCGCCGTTCTGCCAAACCACGAGGAGAGTGGGCAGGTGCTTGGACCCAAGGATGTGTCCCCGTCATACGGCCAAAGCATGCATCCTGACGGCGTCAGCTGCAGAGGTAAGAGTCTCTAGCGCGTGCAGCGAGATGCTCTTTGCGTATAAATACTACCAGCATCAAAGGCTGATCAGTGGCCTCCGATTAAGGAGATTTAAAAAAAAAAAAGTTATTGTCGAGCATCAATTACCTGTCTTATTTTCCAGGGTGTCAAATTATTCCTTTATGAATGCATGGCCTAAATATTCATTATGATCCTTGTGTTATTTCGGTACATAGACTGTTCTTTAGGATTGTTTAACAATGGACTTTTCTTTGGATGTTGCTGTCCCTTGTGATGTGGTAATATCCAAATCTGTTTATTTCGGATTCTTGAGCCATAAAACAATTAAACAAATAAATACATACAGACATCTCATACATTTCACCGTTTTAAATAAAAAAATATGTCATAACATGCGAGAGTGATAAAAAAGAATACCCTCCATTCTACTATAAAAAATGGGCGGCGATTAGAAAGTAGGATCAACTAAATATTAAAACTGTATTAGATCAGTTAAAATCTATAATTAAGTGCTGTAATGTGGTATCTCAAATTTGCATTCGGAGTTTACTATCAGTGATGAAGATTGACATACTCATGTTTCTCCAGAGTGAAAAATGTTTCCTGCTTCAGAAACACAAAACTGTGCATACAATTCTGAATTGTGGAATGTGCACATTTACCAAGCACTAGCATAACCAGTAGGCTATGTATATACAGACAATCAGAAATGTATTTCTATGTAATAGCTCATGAAAGGTAGACAGACCTACAGGCTGTGCCAGGGCTCCCTAGGGGATGGTGGAGGTATTTGTGATGGATGGTATTAGTGGCATTGAGGGTGGTGTGGCAGCGTTATTGGTGATATTGTGGTTGTGATGGTGGTATTGGTGGAGGTGGTATCAGCAGTGTTGGTGGTGGTATTGGTTGTAGTTTTGGTAGTAATGGTGGTATTGTGGTAGTGTTGTATTATTGGTGGTGGTGATGGTATTCAGAGATGTTTTAAGACATAGGCAAGTTGGGTAATTGCTTAGGGTCCCCACCTTCCAAGGGCCCCTCTGGAAAAGTAAATATTGTCCCTCTTTAGCTCATCTTTGTGTAATTCTATATCTCATCCTCTCTTTTTTTCTACCTCTGAATCTGTCTCTCTTAGCCCAGTGCCATTGTTAGAATTTTTGAGGCTTATTTCAACTTTTTGTGTGAACCTCATTTCTGAAAGTTTGTTTGCATCATGTGGGCTTCAATTAGCAGAAAATGGGAAATACATTTCAAAGTTGTTACGATTAGGTGGCCCAAAAATCCTTATAATGCTACTGGTGGTATTGCTGATATTGTGATGGTGGTAAGGGTAGTCGTGGTGGTCTGGTACAGGTTGTAGTATTGGTCGTAGTATTTGTTGAGGTATTGGTTACATTGATTGTTGTGTGGTATTGGTGATGATGTGCTATTCGTAGTATTGGAGGTGGTGTAGTATTGATGGTGATACTATCCGTGTTAGTAGTAGTGTTGTAGAACTGTTGATGGGTGTTTTGGTGGGGATTTTGGTGGGGATCGTATTGTTGGTTATATTTGTGGTGGTGGTGGTATTTGTAGTTGTACTGGGGGTTGTGATATTGCTGATGGCATTGGTGGTTGGTAGTGGTATGGGTGGTGTCTGGTATTTGTGGTGTTGGTGGTGATTTTATTAGTGTTGGAATTGGTGATGTTATTGGTGGTGCTATATCACAAGTATGAGTTAAAAAATGTAATGTGACAAATTCAACTGCAAAGTCTTATCTGCCAGTGACTGTGAAGCCTTATCATTCAAACTTACACTTACACCTAAGTTTACCTTGTCTGGGATACTAGTGTACCGCCCGCCTGGCCCGGATAGACAGTGGTCACTGTCCTTCCCTGACCTTATAACCTCCTATGCTTTGAGTGCCGCCAATTTCTCCATCCTGGGTGACCTGAATCTTCACTTAGATGAGCCTACGTTTACTAAAAGCGCAGCTTTCATTGCCGACCTTGACGCAATGAATCTCCATCTATGTAACTCAGGTCCCACCCATGTAGCGGGCCACCTACTTGATACCCTTTTTTTCTAATCTGGCGGATCTAATCTGTCCCCCTACTTTCCCCCTGAGTTGGTCCGATCCCTTTGTGATTACCTCTCGGCTTAAAGTTGTAGCAGGCCTTACAGTATTCACTTACAGTCCTAAACATAAAGTCCGGCATTGGGCTAAGCTCAATGTGGGAGCCCTAAACAATCTCTTAGATGACTCCAGACCAGCTATAAAAAAGCTTGCTACCTCGGATCTGGATTCCATTCAAAGTTGGATTGCCCAGGAAGTAGACACCTGTCTTCCTCTTTCCAATAAACGTTAGGTCACCATCGACTGCTTACCCCCTAGTTTACAGAGAAGCTCAAGATTGAGAAATTCAAATGCAAAGCTTTGGAAAGGCAGTGGAGGAAACACTACGAGACAGATGCTAAGAACGCCTATAAAAAGGCTCTAAGTGATTATCACAGTTTATGTAAAATGGTTCGTGCTGAGTTTGTCTCTCAAAAAATTTCTTCAGCACAGCACTGCCCTAAAACACTTTTTAAGATAGTTAAAGAACTATCTGGGTCTAATGCTCATACTACCCCTTCCACTCTTACCAGAATGCAATGTGAAAACCTTGCTTTCTTTTTTGTGGTGAAAGTTGAAAAAATATATTCGGCACTGGCCAAAGATAACTTGCTAAATACCCTACACACTACCATCATGGCCCCCACTTCTACCAGTATAGGGGCTGCCTTTGATCCACGACAATGTTAAATCCACCATTAGGTTAGAATTGTGTTCCCTTTTGGAATTTAGCACTTTCAACTTTCTCTTGGCTAGTATTAAATCAAGTTCCCCTTGTAACCTTCTGCCTATTTCCGTGATGAAACAGCTTGAGGCTCCCACACTCCTGCTGACCATGGACCTCCTGAACACCTCCCTACAGGAAGGTTTTGTCCCTTCTGAATGGAAACATGCCATGGCGCTCCCTCTTTTAAAAAAGCCCAATGAGGATCCCGTCTTACCATCCAACTTCCGTCCCATCTCGCTGCTCCCAGTGTTCTCCAAGAGTCTTGAAAACATGTCAATCTCCAGCTGACATCTTTTGTTGAGTCTCAGAATTTTCTTCACCCTTCCAGTCAGGATTTATAGCTGTTTTTTCGACTTATTCTATTCTACTTGGAGCTACCGAATTTTTGAGACACAGCCTGGACCATGTCAAGACGGTGGCACACATTTTACTCAATCTCAGTGCCGCTTTTTACATGGTGTCTCACACCATCTTGTTGAAAGTTTTACATTCCTTGGGCATTCGTGGCTTAACCTTACAGTGGCCTTGCTCTTTCTTAGCCGACCGAACATTCCAGGTTTTCTCTGCCTTGGCAAGCTCTAATATCCATTAATCTCCATATGGAGTTCCCCAGGGCTATGTGCTGAGCCCTCTCCTATTTAACATTTATGTTAGCCCATTGGCAGATATTGCCGAAGAGGCGGGGTTGTCCCTTTTTTCATATGCTGACGACATGCAAACTATCTTTCCCCTTACTCCATCTAGGGGATCCGATTATTCTGCTCTTCAGGTTGGTCTGAGGAAAATCGCAACTCGGATACTAAACAACGTACTCAGACTAAATGGAGCTAAAACTGAAGTCATGATCCTGGGAAAAGAGCAAGAGCTGTGGGGACCTCAACACTGGCCTGTCGAAATACGCACCCTACCTCAGCCAGTTCAACAAGTTCGCAATCTGGGATTAATCTTTGATGAACACTTGTAAATGAAACAACAAATTACGAAAGTGGCCTCAACCTGCTTAACCATTTTGAAACGCTTAAAGAAAATGTTGTGAATGATACCCTTCTCTGTTCAACGTACTGTAGTCCATGCTCTGATTACGTCCAGGCGGGACTACAGCAATGTTCTATACTTAGGCTTCAACAAAACGACACTACACAGGCTGCAGGTGGTACATAGTTCAGCTGCCAGACTGCTGTGTCAGGTCCCAAGGACTGCATCAGCTACCTACTCCCTTCGCAAGCTTCACTGGCTTAAAGTGGAGAATCGTGTTACATTTAAGGCCTTGTGCTTTATGTTTAAAATCAAATCTGGTGCAGCCCCACAATACTTGCAATCGTTAATTCAACTGTATTCACCTCCACACCTCCTGCATTCTGCTGGACAATCCACATTTTTTATTCCCAGATTCAAATTTACGAGGATGGGTGGCAGGTCCTTTTCATTTCTGGGTCCTACCCTATGGAATTCTCGTCCTGTTTCTATTCGTGAAGAAACCGCTCTTGGAAGCTTCCATAAAAGAGTAGAGACATGGCTATTTAATCAGTAACTGGCGCCGGGAAACCCTTTGGGGTAGCTGAGCAGCTTACAAGTTTAGCTAACATACCATAACACAAAAGTGTGATGGTTGAGGGTTATTTTGAGATGTAAAAGACCATCAAGCATTTCAATGCAAGCACTGAAAGAAAGGCAGAATAACAAAAAAAACAATATCATGAGGTGAAATTACTCTTCTGGGCAGAGCAAAAGCCTACTGAATGTATATGTTAAAGGACTGGTAATTTGTAGGACTGCAAATTGAAAAGTATAGGGAAACACCATAACGTAAGGAAATGCACCCACCCCTGTCAATCAGCACATGAGGAAGCACAACAATGCAGCCCAGACTCTTGGTACTGGCTTTGTGGAGTGAGACAGCAGCTACATTTATGTTGTCTGCTATTGTTGATGTTATGTGGTACACACTGTGTAATGATGTTTCTTCGAGTGTGTGTAATATAATGTTGGATGTCAGATACATTGAGTATTTTCACTATTCAATAGCAACTTACATACTTGTGTAGTCTAAGCACATTTGCCATGTTAACACTTTTACAATGTGACTTATGTGTGTCTAAAGTTATTTGACAATTTAGTTAAAATTAGGTTTAGATCTTTTATTTTTAATCATCAATTCGATTTTTTCAGAATGATATGTAAAGTTTCTGCAAAGTCTTACATTTATTGATTTTTTTATTTCATTTTGATGTTTGGAGTTGTGATTCCTTGCCTCCATTAATTTCTATGGGATTCGCTTGCACTACGTTTGAGTGGGAATGTGTAGGGTATGACTTACTTCATGTCCTGGCTGTAGTAGATTTCTACGTTTTTTGGCTACAATACTGTTTGAATAAATGTAACTACAGTGAACTGCAGCTGACTTACCTTTTTTATAGATGCGCGTTGGAAGGTGGATTATTGGTGGGATAAGTGAACCCATACCACTAGCAATAAGGCCACAAACGCAATATAAGGTCCAGTCAAGGTCTCAATACATTAGCCCCTTGCTCAACCCTCGGTAGCAGCTGCGAGCAGGCAGGCTTAATTTCGGAGACACTTGTGTGAAGCCTTTAAAAACACCAACACATTAAATAAGTAAGACACAACACACAATGAAAATCCACAACCAATTTATAAAAATAGGAAATACGTTTATGATTAAAATGACACTAAAGCGAAAAAATCCAATATAGGGAACCAGAGATATGAATTTTTAAAGAATAAACAACGTTGAGTGCTTAAAACACATAGTGCCAACTTGGGACATCTGGTCGCGCTTAACCAGGACAAAGTCAAAGTTTGAGGCCTACCACAAAGGAGCTCTGGTCAGATACACCAAGCGGAAGGCCCCAGTCAAAATATTTGCCTTCGCACTTTCTGGAGTATTTTTTCTCGTCGTCGAGCAAGGCTCCTCTTGAGTCCGGGATTCGAGTTGACAATGGCAGTTTGGATTAGCGTGAGGCCTCTATGAAATCCTGGAAGTCTTGAGTTCCAGAGCTTTCAGCAGTACGAACCTGAAATCCAGGCCAGTTCGACGTCGGCGGCTTGACTCTCTTCACAGGTCTGTAACCTTATGGAGCTTTTTCCAAAAGTTGCTCCAAATTTCTGGAACCTCTTCCTGAAGTTCCTCTTAAGGGCTCAACGTGTCCAAAATACACAGCCAAAGGTTTATAAGCTCTGAGATGGTTCTTGGAAGTTTAGGACTACAACTCCCACAATGCACCTTGCCAAATCATAAAAAATCCACTGGGCGTACTCCAGGCTGGGGACTTCTTGGGCGAGACGGTGCAGGTGAGCTCTGTTAACCTGTTGCTTTCACTGAGTTCACTCCTTAATTCTTTTTGAAGGAAGGCAAAGTCCTCAGGTCTGTAGCTCCGAGTATGCAGCATGAGTAGTTCTTCAGAGTGCAATCCTTTGGGGTGCAAACCAGGGTTCCAGCAGGGCAGTCCCCCTTCTCCTTGTAGTTTCAGGCCGCAGATCTGAGTTGCTATGCATATCTCACATATTTATCAAAAGTTAAGGGGCAACAAGCAGTGGGGCACCCCTGACCAATGGGGTACAGGGTGCCACCTAAAAGCATGACATCCCTCTCCAAAGAGTGGAATATTCTTGTGTCAAAAAGCACTGTACTTTAAAATTCAAGGTGGAGAATTTCTCTCCTTCGGAGTAAGAGCTGGCTAAACCAACCTACTGGTGTGGCTCATGTCCATTAACCCTCCCTTTCCAGACCTCCTGCAAATTCCATTCCTGGGGCTCCCATCTAGCCTTGGGACACTGAAAGAGAGGTAGGCTTGGCTGGCATTCCTTACTGCCCTGTTCTCTTTGAAGCCCAGTTTGTGTACCCAGCCCCTTCCTGGCCTGTGTCCTGCAGCAGCAGAACTCCACCACCAGATAACCTCTGTCTCTATGCAGGCCACTTATCATCTCATCAAAGCAGTTTTGCCAAGCATGTTATGGGCTGGCCAATCAGAAGATGCTGCTAGAAGGCTGGATTTTGGCTTACAGAAAAAGTTCTGTATTAGTTATGATAAATTCTACTGTGGCAAGATTTATCACTACCAATCTTTTAAGTCCTTGCAATATTATTTTAGCTCACTCTAGTCAATAGCGACACCGTATTACAGTATTCGCATGTTAGCCTATGGAGCTAAAAGTGCTATAATGGAGGAAACAAAATTTGTAGTTTTTCCCTCACCAGGGCATACAAAACATCTTGTAAAATGTCCCTGCTTATTTTTGCATGACACCTTAACCTGGGGGCACCTAGGGTAGACCTTAGGGGTGACTTATATGTAAAAATAAGGTTATTTAATACTTTGGAAGTACCTTTAAATCCAAAGTTGAATTTGCATTGCATGCAATTTTTAATTTAAAAGCTGCTTGCCAAGTAGGGCTGACTTTCAAAATGAAAGCAGGCAACATAGCAGTGCACACGTAAGTGTCTCAAAGCTGCTGGGTCTCTAAATCTACAAGCCCTACCATATACTAACTAGCGACTTACATGCAGGTTGTCAGTGCCAATTGTAATTACACCTAATTACCATATACCTTTCTTAATCAGAGCACTGGCCATGGTCCTGGTTAGCAGAGCTTAGGGCGCAGTCAGAGTCAGTTTCCACCAGTATCAGTCAAAAATGGGGTTGATCAGGGCAAAAAGGATGACTTTCTCACAATGTGTTTTTGTATCTTGCATGTCTCTCCCTGTGCCACTCATTGAGTATGCCTTTGCTCCTCCCACTTTGTAGTAGATGTTCCTGTTATTCAATTGAACCCCTCATTTAACCCCATGCGCGCGGCGCGTTTTCCCGCTGTGCGCTGAAGATTCGAAAATCCCGCGGTTCATGACGAGCTCAGCTCGTCATGAGCGTACGAGAGGTGTACCTCATGACGAGCTGAGCTCGTCATCAGCGTGGAAGGGGTTAATTAGCACTTGTGGCTGAGAACTCCATACACAAGATATTGGACAAGCATAGGCATAGGTGTATGTCATTTGCACTGTGAATTGCATTTATAACTATGTTATGTACTACCCCAAAAGTATTATTAGACATACTCAAATGTGCAGCTGTAAATACCCCTGTGTTGCTAATTAAGGCTGCTACTTGCCTTGGTAAAACCCTAGGCAGTTCTACAGTAGATACCTTTGAACACAATATATGCAATTGTAAGACACCAGGATAGTTATCAACATCTGGAAGTCCATGTAGAAACTGAGTTAACAATGAAAACATTCATGCTCAAAAGAAAGCAGTAGCCATAGTTAAGAAAATGTAACCACTGTTGTAATGTGCAGTACAACTATCAACATCCAGGTACATCTACTGTGTGCAAGAAAAGTATTGTATTTCCTACGAGAAAAAATCCTGTTTTCTGCCATAGGTTGTGCCATTCATAAAGTCATACATGGAATAGCCAGTAATGTCATCAGTTGTGTTATTTGTGATTATATCTATGATGTCAGGTGTGGGGTCACAGGCAAAGATCTCCGGACATTATTTTAGCATAGATGACCCATAATCGGAAATCTGAGTGGGTTTTAGGTTGTGGATTCCACCCTAAAACACAACTAATGTTTTTAAAGATGATTTGTACATTTATTTTTAATAATGTTGATTTGGTTCTGCTCTAAGTATATAAATTCATCATATTTTAATCAAAGCTTTTACACTATATGTTTGGGATGTTTTATACTAAGGATACTGTCTGGAATTGGCCTACGCTTCCGTCCTTGATACTTTGTGTCCTGGGTACCGGGTGTAGTATTCTGGCTTCATTCCTCAGAAACGTCTGGGCATTGTCCTCAGCCAGACCCTGCCGCAATACCCAAGCTACTACCAAGCGAGAGTGCCAACCAACTGTAGTTTGCCTTGGGAAAACGGGTGACATTCTTCTCTAAGAATATCTTGGAAAGTGAAACATAAATGGTTTTGGTGTAGAATACTTTTTCAACTTTACTGGCCAAAACGCCTTAGTATTAACTGGCAATTCTGAAGGGGAACGGATCTGCCATGGTACTCTCCCACTCCGCAGCTGCAAATCATTTATGTGTCTGTGTGAAAGCACTAGGTCCAATACAAAACATTGAGGCGCAGCTGGCAAATACATTTGGACCACAGGAGAAGAAGTGCCTGTATAATGCACTATATCACAAAGAGAAAATGTATTCCAGGAGTGGTAGCAACTGTTCATACTATCCCAGGATTCAACACCCAATCACCGTTCAAACGCATGTACCATGAGGTCCTCGATAACACCAGGAGGCTACAACTGCCGTACCCCCAATTTGCAAAGAAGTAGCAAGAGAGGAGTATTGAGAGTGGTGCACAAATGCTGCTTTCTGTCCCTTGGGCAAGACCAGGTAACTGAAAAGAGATAGAGAGCCAGGAGCTGAAGCTTACTGTTTACAAATGTAAGAAAACTGTTAAGGGCTATGAATTGGCTGGCAGATGGCCACATGGTTTCCAATCTGACCTCTTGGCCTTTAGTTGCTCAATTATGACGAAGTGGGATGCCATCCCTCCTTGATCATCATTATGGGCTTGTGGATCCTGAACCCCTTACAAACACACAGGGACATTTCCATTTTCTGTTGTAAGTTCATGAACTCTAAGTTCAGGTTTCCAGCTTTTGTACTGTATTTTTTACTTTAAGCTTTGTGGGATGACAGGAGGGTGCCATACTGACAATTGTCCCCTACATGGGATGCTCCCTGGTCCTTCTTATGGTGAGTGGGTGTGCTCACACTGTTCTCACATGGCTACATACATTTGTTTTTAAAGATTGAAAATCTTTTAATTGCCAGTGCAGCAAATGGCCAGTAGGATTTTCGTGTCCTAAGCAAACACATCTGATTTATCATTCTAATGTTTGATCCTCAAACCAGTTCATCATCTAAGGATGCTTGGGCGTGATTTATGTTATGCTACAGTCATTTCGTTATGTTATGTTAAGCTTGATATGCAGCAGTTCCAAAATTATGCAATTACGCCACATTGTATGATTACATGCAGTTCGGAAAGCACACATGATGTAGTAGCTTGTCTTCACATCACCTTTGGCTGTGGTCTGTCCACTCTTTTCTTGTCACCTTAAATATCTGTTTGTTGTGGGAAACTAAATAAAATACATTTCAACCCTCATTCTATGTGTTACTGCCTGGCCACTCTGTGCAAAACTTCCCAAGATCAAACCCATGAGTGTGTATACCTTTTTGTAAGATGTAGTGCACATTCTACAAATTGTCACATTTCTAAGAAATCTATGAAAGCCTTTTTAGATTTAACAACATATTGAACCATAACTTAGGAGTTACTACAATCATGTCTGAAATATGTGTATATAGGCTGATTCTCAGTTTATTTCATGGTTTTATCATAGAAATCACTGGAGAATGCCAATATTCTTCACGTGTGAAGTATGCATAATTTAATACATCAAATAGATGTGGATGTAAGCTTATAAATGGCACATGCAATGTATTCAAAGGCCTAGAAATGCTTACCAGGATTGGAAAAGGATCACATAAATTAACTGTAAACTTGGTTATCACCCTGAAAGTAGTATTTTTTGTGGATATTTCCAGACTAGAGGAATAACCTTTCTACACTTATCTGAGCACCGGTCTTAAAGCTGAATTGAAATGGCTTAAGGCATAAAGTGTAGAGAGGTTTACCAAGACGTCTAGGTTTTTCAGAACAGATACACTAAAAGGTGACGTGATTATAAAATCATGTATTTAGAATGAGTGCATTCAAAGTATTTTCACATTTCATTCGTTTCTAAAGTGAGATTGGCCTCGTGGTACTGTTTTGGAGGGAAAACACCCCCAAACTGCATTGCAAGGTGCATGGTATTATCTCTTGCTGTAATACTGTATTGATTTTCTGGAGTCAAATCCTCCAGGTCACACCTGGTTAAATAAATCCAATGAACATGACCCAACATAAGATAAAGGTTTACATATGGAAATTGACGCTGTTGTACTGATTTCAGTATGTTATTCTCCATTTACTAGAGACGTACAGGTAGATAATTTCTAATCCACCAGTAATGCCTCTACTCAGGTTTTCCAGTATCCCTGGTATTGGTAATATTGGGTGTCTATTAATGCAATAAATACAGCAGGACTAATAATTAAGCTTAGGTGTCCTATATATGCAAATACCATACATGTGTAGACTCACATTGCTGATGTTTATATTATGATTGAGTCACAAGGAAATGCACATAACAACAACAAAAGTTGCAAATTACATACACCTACAAGGACGGCTCATTTGTTGAATAATTTATATTTCTACAATTCCCTGGACTTGACAGTATACAGTATTTATGAGCCACACCACTTTCATAACCTTTCACGGCATGTTAAAATCAATTGAGGCATATCATCATAATCACAGTCCTACTTAAGAGCATTTGGTCACCCTGGCAGAATCCTTTACCTCAAAATACTCCTAGTAGGGTGATAAGACATTTGTGTATGTGCAACAAATGCCATGGCATCGGGACACAAAGATGTTGTGTGGAGATGTCGATGAAACAGACAAAAGATAAGAAGTACAAAGCCATTTAGCGGTTGAAAACCATGTGAATCACAAAATCACAGGGCTTGCAACCACAAAAATCATTTTGAAGGTCACAGATGCATTTCCAAATCAGAGAATGGGTTTACTGACTTATTCTGTATCAAAATTGAATCACCCTGAAGATGCTGAGGAAGATCTTGAAATGGCTTCTAAGCAATACCAGAAAAACCTTCACCCACGTCCTCGTCTACAGCAAGTTGGACTATGGGAACACCCTCCATGCCAGGATCGCCAAGCAACTAGCCAGAAGACTAACAACCATCCAGACCTCAGCAGCCAGGCTCATCCTCAACCTTCCAAAGATATCTCAAAGCACACCACGCCTCAGGGAGCTCCTGATACACAAACACGCTCATTTCAAACTCCTCAAAAACACATTCAAGGCACTGCATGATTTAAGCCCCATCTATCGGAAAAGTTGCATCTCCTTCCACCAGCAGTAGAAAAACATGTACATGGGGTAACAAAAACGGCATATTTGTCTAATGTTTGACCAGCAAGAACCATCTCTGAACAGGACTTTACATGCATGAACCAAGCACGTATTGGTGGTATGTTTGTAAAAGAAGTTTCAGTTGGCACTGCTTTAACGGTGTTCTGTGGTGTATTTTAAATGGCCATATGAGATCTGTCTCTCTGGGCTTAAAATTGAGAGCTGTTCAAAACATTTTACCAGCTCATAACGATTCTGGCTATGCTTGTTATTTACCTGAGATAGGAAGAAGCCTGCATCAGAGGCCTTTGTGTGAGCACAGTGGTGATATCACAGAATATTCCTCCTGTTAATTTTGTAAACTGTCCCACTATCACCCCTCTCTCTTTTTGCCCCTTACAATAAAAGAAAATCCTCCCCAGACAAGCATGCTTCTCACACAAGGGTACACCCAGCAAATACTACACTGCCAGATCTGATAAAGCTATTTAAGAAATGTCAGTGTGAATACCTGCTAAACTTGCAGCATGACCCATAGAAGTAGTCATCCACTAGATTTTATGAGCAGCTGTTTTATTGATCTGTTATACAAAATGTGGGCCTATCAGTAAGACATATCAGTGATGGTACTAAATATTGACACTCTTTAATGTGACCTCTATTATTAGCTTCCCATTATGGAATACATTGGCCTTTAGGCCCCTTGCACAGCCCACCATACCTTTTACTTCAGTGGACCAGTGTTTCTCTACACCACGCTCTGGCATTATGTGCCTGTCCAAACTCGAAGATCTACTTAGGGTCAAACAGATACACAGTACTTCGCTAGGGGGTTCTCCTTATTTTACGATTCCTCTTTTTTCTGAATCTCTCTTCCACTGAACCTGTGTTCAATCCTAGACCCATTTTCCTTTCTTGGTAAGGTGAAAATATATAAATATATATATATATTGCAATACATTGATCACAGCCCAGGGACCTTAAGTTGGATTTTTAATTGAGAGACATAGAGAAAAGGAGCATAGCTAAGAAGATGCATATGGTCAAAAGAGAGACGGATGATAATTTTAAAGAAGATCTGTGGGACTAGTGTGTGCTAATCAAGGCAATACATTTACGCCAGGAAATTTATTAGAGCAATAATGATGCAATACATACTCAATATGTATAATATTAAAGATATACCATTGGTTATACTACTGTTAACCCCTTTGCTGCGTTTGGCGGCCAACGACCATCGCGAGCACTACCTCAGTAGTGCTGCGCAAGTCCATTGGCCGATGCAGCCCCGCCCACTCCGCTAAACCGCCGCACCGCAGCGGAATTGCTGCTGCGGTTAAGCGGTTAAAGGATTTGCCTGCAATGCCTGTAAATGAACAGTTTTCTGTGAATATTCTGTCTTAAACCATAGCCTAAATTCTACCTTCTGTTAGAGTTATGTATCATTTGTTGATGAACCTGCATTGTTTCTGTTTGAAAATAAAAAATAAATAAATACCGAAAAGAAAATATGATATGATGGTGTTACCTTCTCAGTCTATTTGAGAAGTCTTATTTCTAGTCATGTAACCACAACAATGTAAGCAACATTGGGGCTTTACATAACCTGATAGCTCCAGTTTTTCTGGAAATAAGCACTCATTGCAGTTCGATTACTGCTTTTCATTTTCGATGATGCCCCCCATGCTGATGTTGCCACAGACTGGTTGATGTACATAACCTACACATTGTGCATGCTTAGGTTTACTATACCTAACTTCACATATATGTATCTGGTCAATATATCTTCAAGGTTTGCAGAATTGTAGTTAAGAAAAGTAAATGTATATTTAAGAATATGTAATCACCTCCACAATATTTGGTTGTCAATATTTTTGCTAAGATATTTTTGTAGTAGGATATTTCTGTATTTGATATTCTGCATTACAAACCACAGGAAATTGCCCGCAAAAAAGCCGATAATAAAAAACTAGGAAAATGTCCAGAATTATTTTGTGATAACTTTATTACCACAAGTTATTCTTTGCTTTTTCTGCTGTCAATTGAAATCCTGTGGTATTATTCCAAAGTAACATTAACTCGATTCTACTCGATTCTAAAAGAGTTCCAGGGAGTGTCTGTGCACATAGTCACGCACAATTGTGTGATAAACTTGGGCTGCAGCATGCACATATTTTAATGTCTAGGGAGTCCTTTATACATTACCTATCACTTCTTAAAATTGTTTATTTTTTATTTTGATAGATTTTTATTGCGTGAACATGACCCTTGTGGGTATCAGAACACCTTTCAAGTTTACAGAGAGTAGAGCCAAAAAAGCAATAATAACAATAATATCATAGCTCCACCTGGTATCTGTTACCCCCTCTGTGCTCCAGTCCTCGAATTCACGGCCGTCCTCCACCCGTAGGCTCCCACCTTCGCCATCATCCTAGGTGGTCCAGCGGTGAGTTCTGTCTCTTCTTTTCTCTACTTTGCTGCCTTTTCATTTTTCTATATTTCTCTGTATTTCTCTTTATTCTGTTCCTTTTTCTTTGCCTTTTTCTATGTCATTCTGTGCCTCTTCGCTTCCTGCCACTGCTCAGCCCTGCAGCCGGCCCCATACAGCGCCGCTTTCCACCTCCCAGCTAACCAGCCGCTTCCACCTCCATACCACTACATAATGGCGGCCGCTGCGTTGTGAAGGAACCACCTCGCTGACATTCATCTTCTGTTGCTCCCCCACTGCGCAGCTCCACGTGGTAGCTGTTGCCCCCTCTGCACTTACGTCCTCGATTTTGAGGCCCTCCTCCACTTGCAGGCTTCCACTAGAGCCTCATCCCTGGTGGTCCAGTGGTGGTTTCTTTCTCTGCTTTTCTGTCGTTTATTTTTCTGTATTTCTCTTTATTCTTTGCCTTTTTCTGTGCCCTTTTCTTTGCCCCTTTCCTTGCCATTTTGTGCCTATTTGCTGTCCGGCCCTTGCGTCCCCACCCGCTTACAGCACCACTTCCCACCTCACAGCTGACCAGCCTCTCCCACTTCCCTACCACTACTTAATGGCATCCGCTGCGTGGCTGCGCGAAGACGTGAGCAGCGGGTGTGCTGCCAGCGCACCGTAGGCTCACCAAAGGCAAGCCCATCTGCCCCATCCGTACCTGGACAACGCCTAGCGCCATGGACCCTGGTCCCACGTCCCTTTCACCGCTATGATGCCAGCATCGTCCACGCCATCAACATCGGACGCTCAACCACCTGCAACCCTGCATTGCCAAATGACACCCAAGGACCATTTACCTGCCACAACTGAACCTTCTCCTGCCTTTGCACACCAGACCTACCAACCCACTGCCCCCAAAAACCGGACTCAACCACCTCAGCTGCATCCTACTCAACACACGATCCCTCAACAAAAATGCTTTTTAAATCTGGGAACTGCTTAACTCTATCTCCCCTGACATCGGATTCTTCACAGAAACCTGGATGAACCCTACCTCTGCACATGATATCTCCACCACCATCCCCGGACGTTAAAAAATCATCCAAAAAGTCCATGCCAACAGACCAGGCGGAGTCATCGCCATCGTACACAAAACTGCCCTCTGCCTCACAACTGGCTCTGGCAACAACTCACCCGACATGAAGCACTTCCACTTCCAGATCCAGATCAAAACAAACTTCACCTTCCGTTGCACCCTCCTTCTAAAGACAGTCCGACCCCAACCCCCCTTTCAGCAAATCCATTGCCAACTTCATCGCACCCCACCCTCTCACCTCAACAGACTACATCCTCCCGGCACCTCAATTTCCACATGGACAATCTCGGTGACCCCAACACCTCAGCCCTACGGAAGAACCTCACCACCATCGGACTCAAACAACTAGTCACCTCTTCAATGCACTGAGTAGGACACACGCTTGACCCCATCTTCTCTGCAAGCTACAACATCATCTCTGTCGGCCACATCTCTGAACTTCAATAGACTGACCACCACTGTGTCCACTTCTCCTTCACCAAACCCACGCAACACCACTGCACCCACCACTATCCATGCAGAAGCTGAAACAATGTCTCAGAAGACCAACTTGCCACCATCCTCTGCAAGACCCCACCACCAACCTCCACGGACACCAACACATCAGCTCGTAACCTCCACCTATGGATCTCCAACTGCTCCAACACACTTGCCCCCCTTAGGAAACCTTCCGGCAAACAGCTCCCTGTGACATTTACATGGCCCCACTGGCAGCCATCCTCTGAAACTACAGACTAAACTTCATCTCCTACGCTGAAGACACCCAGATGGTTCTCTCCCTCACCGACGACTTACAGCCGCAAAGAACAACTTCCACAACGGGATGAAGGCAGTCACCACCTTGATGAAGGACAGCTGCCTCAAACGCAACTCTAACAAAACCAATGACCTCATCCTGGGAACCACCTCGCCGCCTTGGACAACTCCTGTTTGCCCACAGCACTTGGAGCCCCCCCCAAACCCACCAACCACACATGTAACCTTGGCATCATCCTTGACTCCTCGCTCTCAATGAACCTCCCAATCAATGCCATATCATCCTCCTGCTTCCATGCGCTCTGCCTGCTTTGAGAGATCTTTAAGTGGATCCCCACCGAGTCCAGAAGAACGGTCACCCTGGTGCTTGTCAGCAGCAAACTCGACTACAGCAACACACTCTACGCCGATACCACCCACAAGCTACAAAATAAAGATGCAAAGAATCCAGAACATCGCAGCGAGACTTATCCTGGACATCCCCAGACACAGTGACATGGCCGGTCACCTGATAAACCTCCACTGGCTCCCAATCAACAAAAGAATCCCCTTCAAGCTCCTCACACACGTATGCAAGGCCATCCACAACATCGGACCTTTATACCTCAACCACCACCCCTCCTTCTACACTCCCGCCACATACCTCCCCTCTCCCAACCTGGCTACTATCCTACATATCTGTAAGACCACAGCTGGAGGAAGGTCCTTTTCCTACCTTGCCACAAAGACCTGGCACTCATTTCCCCTACATCTCAGGCAATCACCCTCACTGTCTCAATTCAGGAAGGACCTTGAGACCTGGCTTTTTGACTAAAGTAGCCCTTCAACTGAACTGCTGAACACCCCCAGTGTCTTAAGACCCTAACAAGCGATTAACCGCGCTCTATAAGAATCCTGATTGATTGATCAACCATTTTTCAATGACAGGTGACTGATTGGGTGGGGCGATTAGGAGAAATTCGGTTTTGTGAATATTAAGTTTGAGTTGCTAGCCAATTTTGAGATTTCTGTAGAGTTGTGCTGAGGGAACACATGTATTTTTGGGGCGGAGACTTTTAAGTGTAGTTGGGTATCGCCAGCATACATGTTGTAGTGGATGTTGGATGAACTCAGAATTTCCTTTAGAGGCTGTAGGAAAAGGTTGAAGAGAGTGGATGAAAGTGAGGTGTACTGTGGAGCCCCTAATGTGATCGAAGTGGTGTGCAATAGTGAGTGGTTAACCTTGACTCCTTGAGTCCTGCTTTTTTTTATATGAGGTGAAGCAGTTAAGTACTGTTCCTACTAGCCCCATACAGTGTGCCGTCAGGTATAGTAGGTTGTCATGCTTAACCATATCCTATGGGGGACGATAAGTCAAGGACTATTGAAAGGCAAGATTGGTTCTGATCCAGTATTTTAAATGCATTGTCCTAAAGCATGTTTATTTAATTGACACAGTCAGTTTTTTACCAGAAATACACTGGGCGTATTTGAAAGTATGAAACCCATTTTAATCTGCCACATTCACCAGTTAACAATTCTGCCACCATCATCCATTTGACAATGGATGATAGTGGCAGAATAACACAAAATGAGCATTGCTTTGTGAAGTGTAACGGCTGTATTGTCATAAACATCACAGATTAGAAAACCTAGCATACATTGTAGTCACTATTCAAAGCGTCTTTTGCAATGACATTTTCTGAGGTAAAAGCAGGTAATGGGGATGTTTACTGATGGCTGAGAATGCGTGGTTATGCAATTCAAAGTAGAATATTTTTGGGAACACATTTGAAATACATTTTTATATAATCTGCGGGATAAGCAATACAAATGTATTGGTATGAAGTGTGAAATGTTACATCTAAATTTTAAACTGTAGCGCATTGCCTGATAAATGAACAGACTTTTCTTTGCACATCCGCACTTTGCTTCTCAAAGTGCACAGGTGTTGTTTTATTTTGTACTAAGCGCACCAGCCGACATGTAGTTTTGAAACATTTCACCCAGACTGATAGTTCCAACTAAGTGCAGTTTAGGAAACCGTTTTACAAACGCTGTGAGTCAAAGACGTAGAGAGCTACAGCGATGTGGATTCAGTCTCTCTGCTGTGCGTCCTTCAAGTTCAAAGGAAAGTGCACACTGTGCCCTGCCGCAAGGCCAGTCAGGTTAATACACTGCAAGAACAGAACCTTTTATTTTCGACTTTTCCCTTTCACGTCTTTGAAAATGAAACTGTTTTATTAATTGACTACGCTGGTAGATTGATTAAAAATAACTGCTTATTAAGGGGACTGGGTGAGAGGAATAACTGCTCAATTGAATAGTACAAACAGAGCATAATCGCCCAGAGCCCTACCTGACAGCGCCTGAATCGCCTGAATCGACCAGAACTCCGGATTCCCGCCACCAGTCGCGCCGCCGCCTCGGGACTACGTTTCCCATCAGGCTCAGCGGCGGCGCGTTCCCCGACGCGGCAAAAGCGCCGGGAGGGGCACTACAAAGCTGTAAGCCCTCGGTGGAGCGGGGGGGAGTCACAAACAGAGCATAATCGCCCAGAGCCCTACCTGACAGCGCCTGAATCGCCTGAATCGACCAGAACTCCGGATTCCCGCCACCAGTCGCGCCGCCGCCTCGGGACTATGTTTCCCATCAGGCTCAGCGGCGGCGCGTTCCCCGACGCGGCAAAAGCGCCGAGAGGGGCACTACAAAGCTGTAAGCCCTCGGTGGAGCGGGGGGGAGTCACAAACAGAGCATAATCGCCCAGAGCCCTACCTGACAGCGCCTGAATCGCCTGAATCGACCAGAACTCCGGATTCCCGCCACCAGTCGCGCCGCCGCCTCGGGACTACGTTTCCCATCAGGCTCAGCGGCGGCGCGTTCCCCGACGCGGCAAAAGCGCCGGGAGGGGCACTACAAAGCTGTAAGCCCTCGGTGGAGCGGGGGGGAGTCACAAACAGAGCATAATCGCCCAGAGCCCTACCTGACAGCGCCTGAATCGCCTGAATCGACCAGAACTCCGGATTCCCGCCACCAGTCGCACCGCCGCCTCGGGACTACGTTTCCCATCAGGCTCAGCGGCGGCGCGTTCCCCGACGCGGCAAAAGCGCCGGGAGGGGCACTACAAAGCTGTAAGCCCTCGGTGGAGCGGGGGGGAGTCACAAACAGAGCATAATCGCCCAGAGCCCTACCTGACAGCGCCTGAATCGCCTGAATCGACCAGAACTCCGGATTCCCGCCACCAGTCGCGCCGCCGCCTCGGGACTACGTTTCCCATCAGGCTCAGCGGCGGCGCGTTCCCCGACGCGGCAAAAGCGCCGGGAGGGGCACTACAAAGCTGTAAGCCCTCGGTGGAGCGGGGGGGAGTCACAAACAGAGCATAATCGCCCAGAGCCCTACCTGACAGCGCCTGAATCGCCTGAATCGACCAGAACTCCGGATTCCCGCCACCAGTCGCGCCGCCGCCTCGGGACTACGTTTCCCATCAGGCTCAGCGGCGGCGCGTTCCCCGACGCGGCAAAAGCGCCGGGAGGGGCACTACAAAGCTGTAAGCCCTCAGCGTCGCGGGACGCGAGCAGGACGCCCGGGGCGAAGCCCGGGCAAAGGGCGGGCCCTCTACGGCCCTCAAAGGCCAGATAAGGCCGGACCGGGCCATATTCTTTTGCAGTTAGGATCATGTCTACATCAGGATTTGATGTTGTATTACCTGCATTAGAGACCCCTATTCTTGGCCCCCTTGATAAATTTTTCTTCAAAGCTACAGGTGAAATCGACAGAGACCTGGCCTTGGCAGAGCGTCGTATTGCACGGCGTCAATCTATAGAGTTATTGAAAAACATCACTCAACTACCAAATCCGACTCTTATTCCTGAGCCCCTTCCTCTTAACTCGACCCTAAATAATATAGATGAAGATCTAATGAATACGGACAATGTTCCCTCAGTGTTCCGATCCTTTTTATCACCAAATAATGGACCTTCTTCCCCATCCCCATTAAAATCTGCTCATAATACTACCTCTGCACTCCCTGATCTTATTGATTTGGTCACGCCAAATTTGCCAAAGATTGCAGAGTTTGTCCCTCCCGAAATATTTGAAATTCCTTCCTCTTTGGCCACCCAAAAAGTAACCATGTTTCAACCTTTCCCACTTGTTTAAAAGTTAGATAAACCCCCACTTTCTAAAAATCAACCCAACAAGAAACAGGTTATTATTAGATCTCCACCAAAAAAACGACGCAAGAAAGTCGCCATGAAAAGTATTCCTAAAACCCCAACATCGGCTAAAGCATCATTAACCAAACAACTTCTACAAATTGTGGAAGGAACATCCAGACCACCCAGGGAAATCCTTACTTCCTGCGTGCCCCCTACGATTAAAGATTTTGTGGACGCCATGGAACACCTTGTTAAGGCATTGCTAATACCCATACATGAGAGAGTCAAAAGAATAGCTACTCAACTTGACACTCTCTCAGAATCTCTGACCCAAAAACAACCAACTAAGGGGGCCGCAAATGCTGTCTCAAGTTCAACAGTTGATAACAAACCTACTCATGGTCCAGAACTTAAAACTCCAAATGCAAATCCCACTACATCGGCTGATGGGGGAACAAATTCGAAAATAGAAACAATGTCCAAAGTACAGAAATCTAATAAGCAATCTACGGCTTTAAATCAGCAAAAAACCCACCCCCTGGCCCCAACAAAAAAGACAGGAACCACTCATAATTCTGTTCCCCCTCCAAAAGTGCCTTCTGATACTTATTCAACACAAATTAACTCGCTCATAGCCTCAGTAAAAATGGGCAAGGCACAAACCACTCCTGAAAAAATGCAGTCCGCAGCCCCACAGGAAAAACGTCCACCTAAAAGATATGTTGACTTACCTCCTGCCGCAGCACACAACGTTATCGTTCTGACGGGAGTAATACCACTATCTCCTACAGGTGGCTATGAAAACCATCACAGCCTAAAAAATAAGGTGATTTTTTGGCTTAGAGAAAATAGGCTCCTACCCCCCCACATAAATGGTGACATAACAAGGGTCAAAAGAACCCAGTGGATTGGGATCCGCCCCAAAGATATTGAAGGGGACGTAGTAATTGTTACCTTCAAAGATCCGAGGGTCATCATGCATATAACAGACTGGTTTTCGGGTTTTAACAGGGGTCCAATTTCACCAAAACCCCTAGCCTATTTCTATCCTGAGGCGTTAATGCACCCTAAATTACACCAACCAAAACCTTATTACGATAATTCCACGTCTGTGCATTACAGGAATTACAACCGAAGGAATAGAATAAGAGAACAGCCATTTCTTCCTCTGATTGATTACACACATCTGCCAACTCCACGGCATTACCCAGAGGGGTTCCTTCTACCCCCCCCGTTTGTTAATCCAACTTGGAACCTACCTTGCCATAACTACTATGAGACACTCTACGGGCTGGACGACGTAGAATGACTCAATCAAGACAAGGAAGTAAATCATGATAGGGGGAGTCGGGATCATAAAATTACTCATACCGATGCCCTACAGGATGATCCAGTAGATGGTCCCATTAATAACCTCACAGAAAACGAGTCTAGAAATATAGTATTAATTCCAGAAAGGAGCAATCCCACAAGTTTATCCTGTCTTTCCTTAAATACCTCTGACAACCTAACTTCCACCCACAAGGTAGACCGAGACAATACGCTCAAGCTCCAATTCCTTTCATGGAATTTGGCAGGCCTTTCTTCAAAAACTACAATACCGGATTGGCTACAGGTTGTTAACCAATACTCCATCTTGTGTTTTCAGGAAACATGGGCGATTTCTCCCATTCATCTCCAAGGTTTTCAGACATTTCACTCCCCGGCTGCCATGAGCAATCATGGCAGACATAAAGGGGGACTATGCTCTTATATTAGCGTAGCAGTCGGTCATAGGATCAGGAAAACAATACTCAGAGACTCCTTTCAGGTAATTGTAATGGACATTGCTCCGTCACTGTCACTGTTAATTGTCAACTTCTACAACAATCTCACGGTAGAAAAATTGGGGGCTGATTTGGAAGATCTCCATCAAGCGTTGCAAAATACCAAAGAATCACTTGGCGGAGAGTGTGCAATAGCCTTCTTGGGCGATCTAAATTGTCATATCTGCCCACACATTGTAAGAGACGATTGTGACATCTTCGTGACATATGATTCAGACTTTGGCAACGCTACTTTTAACCATTTTTTGCACACAATATCTGGGGATCTTTTTAATAATTTTGCGACCACATTCAATTTACGTTTTGTAAAAGAGCTTCTTCAAACCCCACGACCTCATAAGTCAACCTTTCATGGCAGAGGTTTGAATACTACCATAGATTTTATTCTATTTTCAAAAACACACGCAACGTTAATACAAAACTGGAACACCCTCGACCACTTATACAGCGACCACTTTCCTCTGTCCATGTCCATCGAGCTACCGTGCTCTATAAAAAATCAAACCCTACATAAGGTTAACTATCAACAACCTATTAAAATGGGAGCCACAAATGGATATTGTGTTAAATGGTCCAAAATTAATCCAAACAACCTTCTTAAAAACTTAGTCGACAAGAGGAAGGAGGAGATCTATACCTGTCTTTCTATTAATAACAAGCCCGATGACATCTGTAAAGCCTTCATTAAAATTCAGGATACCCTGAAAGAACTTTTGATTAGACAGTTTAAACCAGGTCCCATTGAATATAAAGGATGGTTTGATGCAAATTGTTTAAAGACTTTGAAAAACCTAAAAAACTTGCTGCATGTCATACCCAAACCCCAAACAGAAATACGTTTGGCAAGGACTCAATATCGTTTAGCCATAAAAAATAGGAAAAGGACACTAAAACAGGAAGCATGGCAGAATTTGGTTAAAATATCGGAAATGGGTGATATGTCAGCCTTCTGGAGACTTATAAATTCCCCCTTACCATGGGTGAAAATACCTGAAAGGAACTTGGATATGGCAATAAGTGGAGAGACGTGGGTGGAACACTTCCAGAAGTTATATTCGAATCCAACATGTCTGAATACTCTGGAATCAGAATGCCTCCCCTTTTTAAAGTCAAAGCCACAGCAAGAAAGTCCCCGGATAACCCCTTTTTCACTTGAGGAGGTGGAACTGGCGATTGCAGAAAGTCCTGCAGGGAAGGCACCTGGACCGGATGCAATTCCTGCAGACGTCTACAAGGCAGAAATGGAATTTTGGGTACCTCTTCTGACCTCTGTCCTAAACTCGATAAATATTGTCGATCTCCTTCCAACATGGGGAGAGGCAATTGTAATTCCAATTTTTAAAAAAGGAGACAGACACTCGCCATCATGTTACCGGCCTATATCTCTCCTCGATACCCTGATGAAAATTGTTGGACGAATAATTCTGAAAAGACTTACCATCTGGCTGGAGGAGAAAAACGTATTGTCACAATTACAATATGGCTTTCGGACAGGCAGAGGGACGATTGAACAGGTCCTCAATTTACATCTAATTAAATCCAAATACATCGATATTAAAAAACGCAGTCTGTATATAACGTATATAGATCTTACGTCAGCATTTGACTGCGTTCAGCATGACCTACTATGGGACACACTACACCAATTTGGGATAGATCCATCAATCCTACTATTCATTAAGGCTCTGTACAGAGAAGCCGGAGCCAGAGTTAGATTTGGTCTGAGGGGAGAGTGCTCGCCACGCTTTAATATCAATAGAGGGGTCAGACAGGGGTGCATTTTGGCACCTCTGCTCTTCTCCCTCTATATAAATGCGATTGGCGAGCATCTCAAAAACATCGAGTGTGATTTCCCAAAAATAGGAGGACAACCGATCCCAATCCTGCTATATGCAGATGATGCCGCAATCCTCTCCCAGACTAGAATGGGCCTACAAAAGGCAGTCTCAGAGTTTACGGTTTTCATGAAGATCAAGGGTCTCAAAGTGAATATAGGTAAATCTTACTCCATGCTAAGTAATAAAGGCCACAAAAAAATCCCCTGCCCTATCTACATCGAGGGCCAAAAATTGGAAACAGTGGAGGTATTCACTTACTTGGGTATCTGCCTTCATAGAAAGTTATCCTGGAAGGCGGCTATACACAAGAGGAAACTTACCTTTGTGAGTGCAATTGGCGGGCTCCGTGACTTCGCAAGTAAAATAGGGGGAAGACCGGTGAAACAATTATTAATGGTATATAAAGCAAAATGTGTTAGCACTGCTACATATGGGGCAGGCCTTTGGGGAATCGACAAAAACCTCTCGCCAATACAAATTGTGGAAAATAATTTCGTTAGGTATCTCCTGGCCTCCTCAAAGGCAACTTCGGTGTATCAGATGCACATCGAATTGGATATACCGTATATAACAGATGTCATAAAATCTGAACCTCCCCTCCTTTGGCACAAAATTTGGACCACGCCCGAGACTGATTTTAATAGAGAGGTGATACAAGATATTTTAAAATTAGAAGGGGCTAAACATTCTCTACCAAAATGGTTGGCCTACGTGAAAAAGTTCTTTCTGGCAATCGGGCACCAAGAATGGTTTACAGATCCCTCTTCATTAGAAAATATCTCACGGAAAGGCATAAGAAAGACGCTTATGGCCCACCTGGAAACAGCCAGATGGAACAAATGGAAGCACTGTGATACTATTCTGGCATATCAAAGGGTGACACCACACAAGGGCCTTCAGCTTTACCTTTCAACAGACTACTCGTGTTATTCGAGGATGCTGCTTACCAGATTCAGACTGGGTTCTTTTTTCCGTTATGTAACATTCCCATTATGTAATGACTGGTCTCGGTCTCTTTGTTCCTGCCCTTGTGATAACATATCCCAACAAACTAATATCCATACCATTCTTTTTTGTAAATACTATGGGTTACTGAGAAAAGCTCTACTATTACCTCTGCTCAAAAGATGGAATCTCAGGTCATGTAAACTTGCCTTTGAGCGTTTACAAGAACTCGAAGACAGGGAGGTGAAAACAAAAATGGAGCAGTTTTTAAAATTATTGATAAAATTCAGGAATACGTTAGACTGATATCGGAGAACACAACCAGTTTTGTTTTTTTCTTTTACTGTCGTTTTTTTAATTCATTTTAATAATGTTTTTATCAATTTGTATAACAATGTATGCTTATATGATATTTGTTTGAATATCGAATAAAGCTTATTTTGAACCTTTGAACCTTTGAATAGTACGAATTGTGTTTTTGATTTAAGGGAAGGAATAGTGGGTGGGGAGGTGGGGAGGTGGGGAACTGGGTGTGCTGCTCGACATTGACATGCTGGATGTCTATGTTTATGATGAGAAAAGCTAATAAAAACGTCCCCCCCGCCCCCCCCAAAAAAATAACTGCATATTTAGAGATGTATTTTATTTCTACAACTTATTGGAAGCAGGAAAAGACTTGAAGTCTGATTCCCAAAGATAAACTTACAGTTTTGTATACATTTACTAAATTTTTGGGATTGAAAAACTACACATTCTATTTAGCTAATAGTAATTTCACAACTGCAGAGAACTCCGCACATAAAAGATAGGAAAGGCCTAGGTTTTTGTGAGCGGAGTCTCCGCCGTGAGTGTCTCTGTAGTTGTAAAATTACTATTAGTAACAATAAACTCGAGGTTTGTGAATACCCAAAAAATTATAAGAATACGCACAAGTGTAAATTTACTTTTGCGTGTAACTGTGTGTTACAATGTGGCCCAAGAGTGTTGTCATCTTGACACAACTAGTGCTCGCTGTTATATTTATTTGATGGAGACATTAAAAGCCTTAAACCGTTTGGACCCAATTTAGCTCAGAGTACACCTTAAATCACCTAGCTGTGCCTTTGTTTGTTCTGATTTGTGTTCCCATTTCTGTGATTGCAGAGCCTCAACCGACACATAAAGACTGGCAGAAGGAAGCGGACTGTGCGCCCGAAGAGCAGCATGGCCTCGCCACCAGCCATTTGCTGTATCATATCACTGACGGAGACAACCCTCTCCTGTCACCTCGCTCTTCGATTTTTTGTCAAAGCCAGAGATATGTCCTAGACCCTGAATCAGCGCCCTCTCCACCGAGCTCTCAACAGTTCATGATGTAAGACACTTCTTTTTGGCTGAAAACCTTTTTTAAAAATTTGCATTACTTTCATTATGAGTTAAATAATAATATGAGAGGTTGAAGTTAAATTGTAAGTAGGAAGTTTTGTCTTGGAATGTTTGAATGTAGTACAATGCTGTGAAAAATATACATGTTTGATGTACAGTATGAAATTGAAATACCATTATAGGCAAAATTAGAATTAAAGCTGGACCTGGCTAAGAGTGGATGAAGAGGAATGGATGTCTCAACACTTGGAAGAGCCTTTAACCTCATGAGCCCTTGGCTTATCCCATATAGTTAGCGACAAAATGTTATGGTTTTACGGCATCCAAATGTGTTTGGCAGATTTTGTCATTTGGCTGTTGTTTGCCTCCCAGTTCACAATAGAACACTGTAATTGACAGTGCATATAGTTCTCTCACCATACGAAGTACTACACTCTTAGGATAATCATATACTCTGGACCATAGGTGACGTCATAAACGAAGGAGTTTATCAAAAATGTAGTATTCCATCTCTCACGTGGTACAATACTCCCTTCAGGCCCTTAAAACAAACCTCATATAAACAGAATCTAGTGCAGAGTGATTCTTTAAAAAAAAAAAGCACACAGAATGAACAGTGCTTGTGGTACTGGTTACTTTGTTGTGAAAATAGCAGTAATGATACCACAACAACCCCCTGGGGCAGTCTGGTCCAAACAAGGCTCTCTTGAATCAAAAATAACGAAAGCCTTTGACCAGGTCCTTGCTGTCAATTATTTTGTGTGGTCTGTCTTATGTTCTCAATTAGAGCTTATTTTGTGATTAGTGCCTGTATTATTGAGCATGCTTCTTTTTCAGCATCAGTCTGTTCTGTGTCCTATTCAACAACAGTCGTAAACAAGCATTTGCAATCCAATAGGTCTCGCATTTGCGATAGTTTGAGCTATTGGCATTTAAATGACAATGCTTTTTATTTATGTGTTTTGAAAACCTGCAAGCGGTGCGTAAACATGCATTTTCTAATTCTAGGTCTTGCTTATGAGAAGCAATGCTGGCGGTAACTGTGCCTTTTTTACTTCCAGTCTTGCCTCTCATAAGCAAGGACTATAAGTAAAAAGTGAGTGTTTTTGCACAGCTTGCAAGTTTTCAAAACACCAAGATAAAAGGCGTTGTCATTTACAGTGCCAATAGCTCAAACTCTAGCAAATGCTAGACCTATTGCATTGCAAATGCTTGTTTCTTTCCCCATGTAGAGAGGGACATCCTTTTGCAATGATCCTGCTGGGGGATTGTGAAACACTCAGCCCATTAAAGGAAAATGATATGGGAAGTATGCAGTGTACTCCCCCAATGGAAACTTTTTTTTAAATGTATTTTCACTCAGGTGTTTTTTTTCTCCAAAATACTGTGATAAATACATTAACGCAGATAAATTATTGTGCTGCTTTGCATTCTGCGATAACCTCAGTCAAGCACCAAATTCATGTGCTGTAATGCTCAAGGTCAGAAAAAAAAGTTGCACAGTTCAACCAAACTTATTTCAGCATTTCAGATCAGCATTGATATTGGCCGAGTTTTTAGTAATGATATGAATGGAGCCAGTGCCCTGTGCTTTAACCACTTTCAAGCGGCGCAAATTTTCGAGCTGTGCAGGCGATTTGAATAGTGGGTGGGATTTGGTCGGCCCCCAGCCGTCCTCAGCTCACGCCCACCATGACGCATGAGGGCCGAGGGCCGTCGCGAGCATGCAAGGGGTTAAGCCGATGTCAAATATGTCATTACCGAGCCTGGAGAAGCTATTACCGGCGAAACTTTTACAGTTTATTGCAGACCACAGCGTTTATCGCACCGGCTGTGTTGGAGAAACAGTATACCAATCACAGATGGCATTGTTTACCAGATGTAGTCTCCAAAGGGCCACAGCAGTGCATTTTGTGTTTGTGCAGAGGCTGTCAGTTCGTGCAAACCAGTGAAATCCCACGCTCTCAGTAAATTCCTTTCACTCACGAAGAGATTAAAAGTTGCACCTCAGAAAGATAGTGAGGTAAGGGTAAGAAATAAACAGAGTTTTTAGAAATATTTTGGGACTTTAACCCCTTCCATGCTGCGTCAGCCATTGGCCGACGGCAGCACTACTTCGCTGGTGCTGCCGTCGGCCAATGGCCGACACTGCCCCGCCCGTTTTTTAAAACAGCCGCACTGCTGCGAAATCGCAGAAGCAGCCAACGGGTTAAGGACTGAAAATTATTTGCAAACATATGTTGAAACATTGACATATTTACCTCTGCAGTGTTTTCACTGTCCAGACTCTGGTCTAACAGGGAAACATTCTTTGTTGGGGAGAAGAGAAAACATTCTTATTTTTACTTTTAAAATTAAAAAGTATAATCTGCTGATTGCTACACAGACAGCGAATGGATTTCCTCCTAGGTAAAACTGTTGAACTATAAGTGGCTGAAGATGGCAAAATAAAGTGTGCCATCTAACTGCACGTCATCTTCCACTTCGATGTTGTTCAGTTGGTATGAAATGCAGTGGGCAAATGTGCCTTGCAACTCTAAAAGACAAACAGATAGTTGAGGAAATTACAAGAATGGGAGAGCTTTGGATTATGCATTTAATTAATTTATTTTGATGAAGTCCACATTTCAAGGAATAAATAAACCAGCATGATGTGTTTTCTGGTAAAACATCAGCTGTGTTTTCTGCTAAAAGGAGGCTGTTTTTTGTTGTTAGGGTCAATGGTTTCTCCAGACCTTATTTTTACAAGAGCCTTTGTTGCTGGGGAGGAGAATGAAAAGAGCTGCAATCAAACAATTCCACAATGGGAGGGGGAGGAATTAGAGAATAGAATTAGCCTGCAAGGAATTAGCCTCACACTTTTTTACCTTTGTTTCTCTTAAATGGACAGATAGTCAGTGGCGGCTGGTGACATTTAAAAGTGGTGAGTCTAGTCAGTGGCGGCTGGTGACATTTAAAAGTGGTGAGTCGTAAATACCGCACTGTGACGAGTGAGTGCAGCGAGGCTGAACAACCTATGGGGGGTTCGGGGGGTTCTCCCATGAGAACATTTTGAAAAAAGATTGGGCAAATGGTGTATTCTCAAGCACATTTGAGAAAGAGGTGGCTTGGCGAATACATCTCTGGGAGTAGCCAGACAAGTCTCTTTGCACAGATACATCTCTCTCTCTCCCTGCATTCACATAGGCACAGTCACCCTGCACTCGTAGACCCATTACTCACCCTTCCCTGACACATTACTAAGCCAGCAATCACCCATCCATATCACTCACTCTGGACTCACACAGGTACACTGCTCACCCTGCACTCACACAGACATCACTCACCCTGGACTCGCACAGGCACACTGCTCACCCTGCACTCACACAGACATCACTCACCCTGCACTCACACAGGCACACTGCTCACCCTGCACTCACACAGACATCACTCACCCTGCACTCACACAGGCACACTGCTCAACCTGCACTCACACAGACATCACTCACCCTGGACTCACACAGGCATCACTCACCCTGGACTCACACAGGCACACTGCTCACCCTGCACTCACACAGACATCACTCACCCTGCACTCACACAGGCATCACTCACCCTGGACTCTCACAGGTACACTGCTCAACCTGCACTCACACAGGCACACTGGTCAACTTTCACTCACACAGGCATCACTCACCCTGGACTCACACAGGCACAATGCTCAACCTGCACTCACACAGACATCACTCACCCTTCACTGCACTGCACTCAATAGGTTTCCTTTATTACAGCCTGTCTAGACCTGACATTGCCTGGTGACAGGCTACAGTAGATAACACCACGTCTGCTGTGGCTTCTGAGCAGGTGGGGGTGCTTAGCACAGACCCGAGAATGCAAGCAATCTCCCCACAGACACTGGCGATATTGTAGTTGTTGTAGGCTGTTAGTCACTGCATGCGAAGACGTTCAGCAATTGCCCCCAGCCGTGTGTGCGCCCCGAGGACTGACATCATTCAACCACCATCTGTTAGAACCAGGAAAACCAAAACAAACATCGACAAATAAGTTTCCTGGCTCCCCATGAACTTGTCTCCAAAAGGTAGTAATGGGCTAAAATCTAAATACGCTTTATTTTCATCTGGTATTCCATCAAAAAAGAACCTGTTCCCCTGACTCGCCCTCTCCCCCCTCCAACTTTCTCTCTCCTCTCTGGGTGTGCTGTGTTACTAGAAGCCCTTTGCAGATGTGTAAAGAGAGGTTAATACCGTTAATTCGCAGCTTACACACGCAAATGCTTTTCACCTACAGCAAATATTGATCCACTCTAAGTCCGTTTGTGTGGTATGCACGCTTCATTTTGATTTCACACACACCATTACAATCCTTGCTTCTCTCTAGTATTCACAAGCAAAGCATTGACGATGCTTTACAGCTATTTCTCTCTTCACCCCTTATGGCTCCCACAGCACTTCACAGCTGTAGTGAGTCACATGATTTGCTGGCATACAAAGCTCTCTCCTAAAACCCCACTTATTTTTCCTATTTACCACCTAGCTTGACAATGCTATTTCGTACTTTGGATTTTGAAACCATTTGTATGTTAAAGCACCCAAATAAATACTCACTTTTCTTCTTCTGACTAAACGTAACTTCTATATTTCCATTTAAAGCAATGATACGAGACAAACAATTCGATTCAGCAGAGTAACAGAAACATCTTTGTACCTATAAATGTAAACTAGTCTTTAGTTTTACGAGAAAAACTAGTGCATCATTTCCAAAAATAAAGCAAAGGAGAGTTAACATGTGAATTTAGTTTAACGGATGATATGGCAGTGTTAAACCTCGAACTTCTCGTTCCAGACAGACACCAGCGGGGGTACCTGGCTCGCCTTGGGGTAGCTAAAATGACGATTCTGTTGGTACTTTTCTGGAAGGGTGAAACTAAGTGAACACCTTCGCGCTCGGAACCGTCTTCCCCAGCTCTTGCAATACTCGTGGTCGTGCCGTGGGGGTCGTCATGTGTCCTTGCTGTTGTTAACCTGGAACAGGTTATCAACGGTGAACTGGCCCTTTGGGTGGATTAGCAAACAGAAGTGTGCCCAGACCGGCTGGCAGGGCCGGGAGACGTCAGTCAGGTGTCACTGTCAGGTCGATTGCTGAATCACTCACAAAACTCCGTCTCTTAACATAAATCACCCACCACCAGGAGAAGACTAGTCTTAAAGCAACATATGCTTACATTAACCTGGGTCATGTCGCGCAGGGCGGGGGGTTAAAATGAAACATTTTAAAAACTTACCAGGTCCGCGCCGTCTGTACTCCAGAGTCCAGGTCCCATTGCTGTTGGCGCCTAGCCGCCTACAGGAACATCCGGCGATCCCTTACAGCCAATCCTGGCGCCTCAGGGCACAGTTACTCTCTGCCCGCCCAGCCCATTAGAAGACGGAGGCTTGAGCCTTTGCTCAACCCTCGCTCTTCTAATGGGCATGCGCCAGCCACAGCAGGCACTAGTGCGCATGCGTGTGCACAGAGAAAAATTGGCCCTCCGTCCCCACTCATGCACACTTGCTGCTGCCCCTGGTCTGACAATGTAAATGCCTGTCAGTCAGCATGACGTTGGGCCGCCGGTGGGCGGCCCGACGTCATGCTAACTCACAGGCATTGTCATGATGCATCTCAGACTGAACTTAAGTGAACTGACTAAGAGTTCAGTTTACTAAAGTTCACAAAAGCCGAGGGAGCTGTGGTCCGGACGGCTGGTGGGGCAACGCCCCAGCGCCCTTAATGGACGCACCGCCACTGCAGATAGTCCGTTTAAGGAATGCTAACACAGCTTTAATTCGTTGTTCTGGGAAACACAGCAAATGCAGCAGTTAAAGTAAGGCATACGTTCAGAACAAAAACATTTATTTAAACTGGGCAATGCTGCCTTTTAACTTGTTACAGCTGACTAAGTTTACATATATGAAATCAGCAGGAGGGAAGGCAATGGTGATTAGAAGAGGCGAATCCACGCCCGGGAATTCCTGGCCAGAACAAGCAGCTCTTTAAGGGAATTAGAAAGATGCAAGAGTTTTAAATAATATGTGATAAAGGTACAGTTGAAATCGTGTAGTATCCTCTAAAGGAGTGGTCAGCATGTCAATGAAGTCAGCAGTAACACAACTGTGGCATTAAAAGGAGGTGGGAGTAAGAATGCTATATTTGAATGTAAGCAGCTAGAGCGCTGAAGCTGAACACACACAAACAGTGACAGAGCAGGAATCCAAGAAAAATATAGTCCCCCAGAGAACAGATAAAAAACCAGAGTGGAATGAGACAGTACTAAGTCCCTGCTCTGTGGGAGGAAAAGAAGAGAGAAAGGAGGGACAAGGAGGCAGGACTGACCATTAGCAAGCAAGGATTTTTAAAGGACATAGACAAATGAAAAGCAATTTCAAGAAAGGGGATGGCCTAGAAGTCCACAGACTGATTACAGCAGGTCTCGAAGAGACTGCTCATGCACTGTCTAGCTCAACCTAAAAAAGGAGAAAGATCTAATATAAGATGGAGTGCTACTCATTAATTAAACACCTTTTGCGAGTAGTCACCTAGGGTTTATGGTATGACCACATTACTGTACCTGAAGTATTAGATAAGACCATCTCTGGACTAATCTTATTTTAAGAGACTAATTACCCATGGCCAAGCAATAAATAGGTTGTTCTTTATTCCTCAAATAACCAATCTACAGAGGTAGACGCGTTGCTTTAACAATTAATTTGCTCATACTTGGTAACTTGGCCAGCACAGCAAGGCAATCCTCATAGAGAATATATCAGGTGTCGTGTAATTGCATCTTCAAACAACAATACAGTTAAGAATGAAAGAACTTAAACCACGTATAGAAGCAAGAGTTGGCAAAGTCACAAAATTGGGCCTTGGCAAACTGGTGCTATGGTTTATTTAAAAAAAAATGTTTTAGCAAGCATATGCAACAATAATAAAAAGAAGGAAATAAGAAAACGTGCTGCAGTTTAAAAGTGGTGAACATATTCGTACAATAAAATGTTAAATTGAAAAAAAAACCATTGCAGCTCATTTTATAAGAGTTGTACGAGTGCTTACTAGCAGGTAGGTACACTTGTTGGTCGGTTATAAAATCCATTGTGTTGAAATGCACATCACTAGAACATATTATAACGTTTGCTGCAAATAAATTGTATTATTGACTTTGAATTACTGTGACCTAAAGACATGGTCTGATTCAGAAACATAAATATAGATGTCTATATTTACTTGTCTCTATATTTACTATTCTACCTAAGTGTAACTCTCCAACTCTTATGCCTCGTTCGGATACTATTTGTACCCAGTTTCCTATTATCTGTGACACTCAGAATGGACCCTGTTGTCTCTGGGAGACCTCCACCGGGAAAGAACCATCTGTGAATCTATCTATTCACTAACACATTTGCTGGTAATGCACTCAAGTCAATGACCTGCCCTTTCAATGTCATTGTGTGCGGTATCTAAAGGCGTAGTACAGATGTCTTTCAGGAACACAGTCTGTGTGTGTGAAGTGGGACTAATGTCTTCACGCACATGTGCAAAAGAGCCTTAGCTCAAGCAAGCACCACATGGAGCCACTGGAGTTGTATTACCCCACAATGTCCCCTGTCTCAAAAGTCACAAAACTAAACGCTCACATCTGATAATAGATATGGATGTTTTAGACCAGACTATATTTAAGCTATATGTTTGGTGTTGCATGATTTGCTAAACCAGAGGGCAACATGTATTTACAGAGGCAATATGGGTTCTGCAGCAACAGTTATAGCTGAAAGATCTCCAGTGCAAGAAACAAGCTGACTGAAAAGGGAGGAACTGTAAACACGATTTGTTCCACACTACCATTTTCATAGATGACCCCCTCAACAATCAGACAAGCTGTCCTTTAGTAATACCACGACTTACAAGGCATTGGTCATTAATATTTCAACAGGCCTATATGTTAGCCTTTTGTGCTGACAGACGCAGGATAGGACTACTGTAATACAAGCCTAGATAAAAATACGACTCCAGAGAGGCATTCTTGCCATATTCATCACTTGGTGTGGATGTAAACAGCACTGGTGCCCATCTATCGTGATTATCAAGGCTTTAAAACAGGCAGGGTGAATTGCAAGGAACAATACTTTTCCAAAATATCTAAACCCAATGAGAGTTTCTGTTACATGGACATAGAAGTTGCTTCTGAATCTACTGTTAGCAGTGGTGTCCAGCCACGGATCGGTGGAGTGGGGCAGGGTCGAGGAGGAGGGATGTAAAAAAATTAAAATAAATAACAACTTACCTTATCGCCGCCACGTCTCCTCTGCGTCAGGATTCCGCTGGTGCCGAACAGGAGCCAAGAAGCACCCAGGCTCCCCTGAGCAATCACAACGCTGCAATGCAGCGTTGTGATTGGTCTGAGCACCGTTGATCAGTGCTCAGCCAGGGAATGTGGGCCTGGGCATGTTCTCCATGCAGGCTGTAATGCAGCCTATATGGAGAACATGCAAAATGCGTATGACTGTTTTGGCTGGCCCCAGAGCAGCCCACCCCCCGCAAAGCAGCATGGAATTATAAAATTATAATAACTTAGTTGTTATCATTTTATTTTTCCTTTATTTACACTGCTTAAAAGCAGTGGGGCGACACTCCTCCACCTTAGAGGAGGAGCCGCCACTGCTGGGTAAAATATAACTAAGCAATGACATGATAATCAAATCATTCATACACACCACAGGCTATACTCAGCAGCCACAGATGATCGAGTAAAATCACCACAAAAAGTAGTGGGCAGAACTGAATAAGAGGATTAAACAAATTTTATGGTGAAATGAAATTAAAGAAATAATTAGACATAGTGTAAACGCCTTGGTTACAAGGTATCATACCTTGCTGTAGAATGAATTACATATGGTTTGAAGTTATCTTCTAGGTTTGGGTCAAAAACATGTTGCTATTGTTTCTAAATCATTGTATGATATCCTAAAACATGTTTGCTCTAAATAATTTGGATTCTTCTGAAACATGACCTTCATAGAGGTAGTTTTACGATATACCTAGTTGGAGAGTAACTTCTAGACTCAGCAGTTCCTTTCATCCTGTACTCAGAATTGTATGTTCCTTTCTTATTTACAACTGCCTCAAATGATGGACGGAATGCTGAATGATTCCAACATTCTCCCCCAGTCAAGAGATGTGGGTTAAATCCATAGTTCTTTTGCCCACCATACCACCCCAGTTTGGGTCCACCCAGTCCTAGGATGCTTGTTTCCAGTCCCGGGAGGACCTGTCCTGGCAGTTCGGGCTGGACTGTTCCTATTGGGTGCAGGGTCAAGACTGATTTGCATATGGCTGGGTCCAAACTGGAATGGCATGGTGAGCAAAAAAACAATGGATTTAGGCCCAGATCTCTGTACTAGGGTGAATGTATGACATTGTTCTGCATTCTGTCCAATTGTTTGTTTTTTGCCTTTCTTATTTACAGACATTTCCAACATTTTCGGTGTTGCTTCTTACAGGTTCCTAGCTAGACACTCATGAGCTTATATCCAAATGCTTCTCTAGAGTTTTAAAGTGTGACATAGCCTCAATTCAAAGGAGTGTCCATTTCTTTGCTGTCTCCATACAGCACTTTCTCCATACCAAAAACAGACATGCTTAAAACCAGTCTGCTCTACTGTGCTTAATTCCTGTACCCAGTGGGATTATATAGCTATGGAGCACATTTTATCAAATATTATAGAAAAATGTGCCTTTATTTTTAAGGTTGCAGCACCAAAAATATAAGAAACCATGTTTTTGTGTTCACCATTTTAGAATAAAAGTTTAAAAATAGTAGAGTTCAATCGTATGGTCAAGATGACTGGTAGTCTTAAAGTAAGGGTAGGATTAGGCATCCATCAGAAATTTTGAATAGAGTTGGTCTTACTTTCAGGATTAGAGTTAAAGTCACAAGTTAAGGGCTAGGGTTAGCATCAGGTGTAGAGCTAGTGTTAAGTTGACATTCAGGATTAGTGTTAGGTTAGAAGCACGGTTAGGGATCCTATAATTGTTAGGGTTAGAGTTACATTCCTTAGAACAGTTTAACTATAATTGAGCAGTCAGTAATAATCAGTGTTTTGTCATAGAAGGTCCCTAAAAGGAAGGACCTAGTATCTCTAATTCCTCACAAAGGTACCCTTTGTGATTACAACATTTTCTCAAGGTACAATTGCTGGGGTAGGCATATGGTATAGGCCATTTAACTATTAACTGAAAAGCACTCCCATCGGCGGCTGACCTAAGGTTCAGCACATCAATCCCAATGTTGTGAATAATAAGAGTCCTGTGCAATCACTTCCAGAGTTTGCCACAGTTAAGCTTTACTGAACACCACATAGACAGTTTTTGTAGGAAAGGGAAGGTGCACCAAGAGTAGTTGTTTATTATTGTACATAGTTAAAGATGGACATAAGCCAATGCATTTCGTTCCTCTAATGGAACTTCATCAGGGCTCAAATTGTAACTGTATTCTTTCGGGACAGACTTGGATCCACTCGCGGATGCATCTTATCACGGATATTGGGCGGTACACTTTCCACCCCTATTGTGGGGCGTCTCCCTGACGAAGACACGTGCAAAACAGATGTTTTCTCGTGCCTGTTATTTCAGAAATTGGATGGATTTTTATCAACTTCTATCTAGAGTTTATTTGCTTTGAGCGCAGATATACCACTATTCTCATTACAATTTGAACCCTGATGAAGTTCCCTCAGAGGAACCAAACGCATTGGCTGATGTCCACCTTTAACTATCTACAATAATAAAGAAAAATGTTGGATTAACTTGGAGAACACGGACGCTACTCTTGGTGCACCTTTCCTTTCCTACAAAAACTGTTAACTGTTTAGGTTGCCATACTGGGGTGATTTCAATGTGTAAGGTAAGCTAGACTGCTTTTTCTCAAGATTGTAGTGGCCTACCAAGCACAGACTACCCTCACTAACATTGGACTCCAGTCTACAGCAACTGTACTTTTTCTTTAGATAGTCTCCAGAAATACATCAGCAATGGAAAGGGAATCTACAAGGGCATGACGCTGATAAAATTTTTTATTTCTATCAAGCATGCATTGGTGTTGGACCATTCCAACTTGCTGTGTGGATGAGTTTATTTTGAGTTTGTAGGAATTTATACAGAATCACAGACAGTCTCTCTCTCTCTCTCTCCCTCTCTTCCATACTAATATTATAAAGAGAGAGCCCAAACCTTTGAGGCAGGTAATCTCAGTAACCACAGCACCAATCACAACACCCAATACAGCGTTGGAAAGGGCAGTTGCAGCAGAAGGACATAGGCTATGCAGACGGCCACCATTTATATATTTTTTTTTGCAGAGTTTTATATAGCGCGAACTTGACCCAAACTGAATCAGGTATCCGAGCACCTTACATAGCACCAGTTATGTTACATGAGGACACACATTCATATATGTTAGGCACGGGGAGATTAAGTGATTTGCCCAGAATCACAGGATGTTTGGCATCGTTACCAAGACTCGAACCCAGATCCCCAGGTCTGAGGGCGAGCTTTAGCAGTTAGGCCAACTCCTCTATACATTTAAAAGGTAAAAGAACCGTGCTAGCAAAGTAGTCCCTTGTGGGCGTGTCTGCGTTGTGCTGTGGGCGTGGGTTGGGGGCGTGACTAACGCTGGGGGCGTGTGGTACGGCCATCACATCGTGGGCTGTGGGCGTGTGCTGGGGGCGTGACAAACGCTGGGGGCGTGTGTCCGCCCTTCATGCCATGTGAGTCGTACATACAAGCGCCAATTACGTTGCTGCGCAGCATCAAGGGGCACGCTGGGGGCGTGACACGCTGGAGGCGTGACAAACGCTGGGGGCGTGTGTCTGGCCTTCATGCCATGTGAACGCAATTGCGCCGCATCAAGGGGCACGCTGGGGGGCGTGAGAAACGCTGGGGGCGTGTGCTACATTCCGCCCTTCATGCCATGTGGGTCGTACATTATTCAGATCGTCTGCTGTGGCTGTGTGCTGGGGGCGTGACAAACGCGTTCACCTGGAGGCCTGGTAAGTAACGTTACTGCAGCCTCTCTGAACTCTCTCATTTAACAAAATTACACACGCCTGCTACCATCAACCAGGGCTCTAGCCGGGCTCAGGCGGCGGGTCAGTACACTAATTACACGCGCCTGGTAACATCAGCCAGGGCTGCACCTGGGCCTCAAGCGGGGAACACGCGCCTGCTAACATCAAACAGGCCTGCTTCTGGGCCTCAAGCAGGGGAACACGCAAATGAGCGCGTCTGCAGGAACAATTACTGCAGCCTCTCCTAGTCGCTGTCACTCAATTCTCTCATTAAACGGATTTACCCGCGGCTGATAACTCTCTCATTCAATGACATTACACGCGCCTGCTAACAGCATCCAGGGCTGTTGCCGGGCTCAGGCGGCGGATCACTACACCAATTACACGCGCCTGCTAACATCAACCAGGGCTGCAGCTGGGCCTTCTCCGTCCCTATTCTAATGAAACAAAAAAATGTGCCTACCGCGAGATATTAAAATAAATTGCCCTTGCCAAATACACACATTACACACATTCTATTTCATACCCGGACAACGTCGGGACGGGCTGCTAGTTATATATATATATATATATAACACACTAAGGTCTTATACAAGGGGCAATCAAGGAAACACAGAGCAAACTACAGGCGCCGCCAGAGGAGGCGGGTGGCAAAGAAGAGGGTCTCAGAAGAAGAGAGGAGGTGGAAGAGGTCGAAGCAATGCCCTCTAACAGGAGTAAAAGAAACCACTAATCGCACTGTTGTGAATCTAACTGGGCTAATACTTACAAAGGAAGAGGAAAACATTCTCAAGCTTGGCCTATCTTATGCATCCCCATGCAATTTTGACTATGCCAGCACGCGATGCAACATTTATAAAGCAGTTAGAAAACTTAAGCTACGTAAGTTTTATGCCATGAAAAATAAAGATGGAACACCACCTGATGGGGACTCAACACTTGGAATAGAGGAACCTGAAGCCTCACAAGGAACTCTAGTCCTAAGGGAATTGTGGGATACTGAAGGAGCAGGCTATGGGGAGGTCTCGAATATCATCAAAACTAATGAGGGGATCGACGAGAGTGGCAACAGAATTTCAACGGCCACCCAATTCAGAGCACCCTCCACGTTTTATCCCATTATGTTGAGAGACAATGTCGATATTTTCCACGAGAATGTAGTAGCTGATTTAAAAAAGCTGCAAATTCAAACAGGTGGTACGAAGCGTAGGTACTCTGCTCAGCTACAACAATACAAGGCACTGACCGACAAGTTAAATAAAGAAAAAAATCTGGTAATAAGAAATAGTGACAAAGGGGGAAATGTTGTCCTCATGACAAAAATAAATTATGACAAGGAGGCATATAGTCAACTTAATGATCATTTGTGTTATGAGAAGATCAACAATCGGGAATTGTTGACCATAAAAGAAGAATATCACCGCAAACTTTATAAGTGGCAGTCAGCAAAACTCATTACTGAAACTGAATACAAGTATTTAAAGACTGAACATCCTGTTACTCCCATCCTGTATTTCATCCCGAAAATACACAAGAACCCCGAACACCCACCTGGAAGGCCAATTATTTCGGCACGGGGAGGCCTCTTGGAGCATACCTCGATTTATATTGACTATTTTTTGCAAGGTTATGTCCATCAATTTGGGTCATATATACGTGACACAGGGGACTTCCTGGTTAAAATCAAAGATGTGCAAATTCAGGAGGGGGATTGGTTAATAGCATTGGATGTGACAGCATTGTATACTAGTATTTCACATAGTGATGGTTTGGAGGCAATTCGGTACTACCTCTCCAGAAGGGAATCAGGTAATGAGAAACATACCAAAATGCTGCTAGATATGTTAAGTTTCTGTCTAACAAATAATGTCTTCTTATTCAACCAACAATTGTATCGCCAGAAGCAGGGGGTAGCGATGGGGGCCAGCTTCTCTCCAAGCTACGCATGTTTGCACATGGGAGCTTGGGAGGAGCTGGTCCTCGGCTACGGGTACCAACATATTATCAGAAACAATCTAGTGGCATGGTTCCGCTTCATAGATGACTTGTTCGTCGTATGGAGTGGAAGTTATGAAGAAGCACTCAAATTTGTTAAGGATGTCAATGACAATCCCCTTAATCTCAGATTTACGGCGACCTTGAGTCAAAAAAGTGTCACATTTCTTGATGCCGAACTCTACATCAAGGGGGACCGTTTGGAGTCCAAGATATTCAGAAAAAAGACAGCTGGCAACAGCATTCTTCATGCTGCGAGTGCCCACCCGGTACACCTTATTTCCAGCATCCCATATGGGGAGATGCTACGCCTGAGACGTATTTGTAGCAACCCCATAGATCTGGAGCAGGCACAAAATGAAAGTAAAAACAGATTCCTTGAGAGAGGCTATTCAATGAAATTGGTTGACCGAGCGAAACAGAAATCCATGAGTCTAACTAGAGAGGAACTCCTTATCAGGAAAGCTGACAGGGAGCTCAACACCATACAAGATATATCTAAACCTGGGAAGACAGAGTCTGAATGTTTTAGAATAATAACGGGGTTCACTAAGCAACATCATCAAATAAGAAAAATAGTGAACAAACACTGGCCCATAGTGTTAAAAGACACCGGGATAGGCAGTGGCCTGCCTAAGCAAGTTTCGTTAACCTTCAGCAGGGCCCCCTCCCTAAGGGATCATATTGTTAAAACTAATCCGGATCTTTTTACTAAAACAGAATGGTGGCAGAAGAACAAAGGCTTTTATAACTGCAAGGTTTGCAAAGCATGCACACATGGTGAAAATACCAAGACATTTAAGGATGGATTCACTGGGAATAACCATGCGATAACCCAAGTTTTAACATGCAAGACAGAATATGCCATTTATGTTTTGCGTTGCCCCTGTGGATTACAGTATGTGGGCAGCACGAGGAATGCTGTCCACAAACGTATTTTACAGCATTTGCGCGCAATAACCAATGTGGACAGTACCTATCCAGTGGCGCGCCACTTTAGAGACTTCCACCAAAGCAATAATAGCAGTCTCAGGTATTGGGTTATTGATGCGGTTATTAACAACAGAAGGGGTGGAGACAGAGATGCCAGACTCAGGAAACTTGAAACAAAGTATATTCTTCTGCTTAATACTAAGGTGCCTAATGGACTTAACGTGACAGAGGACCTCCACACTTGCTTGCTCTAATCATGTATGATTGGGTTGTGTGTTCTCCCCCTCTTGAGTGATGTCCTCGTCAAGCGCCCGGCTGGGTGATGACTTGGGTGGACCTCGAGGGGGCTGCGAGCACACACCAACTATTATTAACTGATTGAAAACGTAATGCTGCTTAGATTAGATTATCAATTTTGATTATTATTTTCACTGTGCACTGGTTTTACTTGTTAGGAATACACATGAAGATACATATGACAGAGTTCCTAACAGTTTTCTTTTTATTTTATTTTGTTTATTATTCAGGGTAGGGTTATGGGTCATCATGACCAACCTCACATTTATTTACTTTTTGCACTAGAAACCAAGGAATGGCAAATATGGCAGCCAAATTTTTGAATCGTTTTAAAATATACATGAATTGATTTCATTTTAATATGAACAGGGAGGCCGTCCCAATATGGGGAGAGTGCAGTAGTGGATGTCAAATATTGATACACAACTGTTGAGGATTTCTCTGTACCATCTATCCTAAATCTGCTAAGTTGAGATATATAATTATTTGTGAAAACTGATTGTGGACCCAGGGACAGACAGAAATGCATTATTGCACAGGAATGCTAGATTTGCACATATTTTGATGATGCACTTTAAGCACGATATGCATTTTATAGAGTCAGCACTTTGCACTTTATATTTATTTATTCGTTATCCCTTGGTCTGAATTCCAACCTGGAAGTATGCAGAGATAGTTGGTACGGAAGTCAGGAAATTTATAATGAGGTTTTTACAGAACTTTTTTTAACATATATAACTGTTTTAGGAATTGTATTTATTATTCAAACAGCGGTCCTGTATATATCCTGACCAGTAATGCACTAGGACTCTTCATTTAAATCAGAAATCTTGAAAATATGTATTTTACAATGATTTTTAAATGATCGATCAATGGACTTTAGCTCATAATGAACTTATATTTTTTAGCGAAATTCAACATGTTTAAAAAATGTATTTCACATCAATTTTGAAAAATAATGTGATTTTGTTGGGTGCAACGCCAAGTATTTCCTCTATGTCTACACGTGTTCATGCACAGGTGGTTTTAATTTTATCACGTACTAGCACTTTAAAAGGTGTACCTTGAAGCTTTATCGCTGTCATGTGAACAAGGCTCCGTTGAGCCGAAACGTCTTTGACACTTTCTGCTGAATAAAGATTGAAACACCTCGAGGTCCGTGTCCGGTGTCCTGTTTTGCCGGCTGAAAAAGCAGCGTGTGCAGGAGAGATACGGAGTTCACGATATATATATATATATATTGACAAAATCAAAGGTTAGAAGGACGTTGTAGTTAGCCTGAGATTTGACTCATACAAAACCATAGAATTTCAGCAGTTATAGTTACAAGAGCTAACTATAACTTAAGAGCCCGCAATGCACTGCTTATTACCTCACATATTACATCACTCATGACATGGTCAGTGACAGCACTGATGACATCTCATATGATATCAATGATGACATCATCCAGGGAGTATAAGTGTTTAGTAAATGTTTGTGAGACCTGAAGATATACACTAAGCTACAACATAAGTTAAATTAGTATTCTTTCTGTACTACTAATGAGAAATGCTCTTTCTAACATATGTCACCTGAGTGGCTTTTTGACTGTCTGTATCAGTGTGTGAGTGGGTGGATGTGGGAGTGACGGTATGGCTGTGTGAGTGGATGTATAGGTGAATAAGTAGGGTGTAAGTAGCTGTATGGGTGAATGCAAGGGTGTGTGAGTAGCTGTATGGGTGAGTGAGTGGTTGTATTGGTGAGTGACTGGGTGTATGAGTGAGTGGTTCTATGGGTGAGTGGGTTTGTGAGTGGCTGTATAGGTGACTGAGCGGCTGTGTAAGTGGCTGAATGGGTGAGTGAGTGGATGTTAGTGGCTGTATGGGTGAGTGAGTGGCTGTTTGAGTGGTTGTTTGGTTAACTGAGAGGGTTTGTGAGTAGCTGTATTGGAGAGTGAATGTTTATGTGAGTGGCTAAATGGGTGAGTGAGTGGTCATCTGAGTGCAAAATGGGATGAGTGAATGGGTATGTAAGTGGTTGTAACAGTATGTGAGTGGGTGTGTGAGTAGTTGTATAGATGTATCAGTTGGTCTGTTGAGATGCTGTATGGGTGAGTGACTGGCTGTCTCAGTTATTGTATGATTTATTAAGTGGGTGTGTGAGCAGCTATATGGGTGACTGTATGGCTGTGTAAGTTGTTGTATGGGTGAGTAAGTGGTTGTATGAGTAACTGTATGAGTGGCTGTATGGGTGAGTGAGTGGGTATGTGAGTGATTGCATGGATAAGAGAGTACGTTTGTGACAAGTATGGAAATGTGAATAGGTATGTGAATGGTTCTATGGGTGTGTGAGTGAGTGTGTGAAAGACTGTATGGGGTGTCAGTGGGTATGTGAGTGATTCTATGGATGATGTCATCCGTGATGTCATCAGTGATATCATATGAGATGTCATCAGTGATATTACTGACCATGTCATGAGTGATGTAATATGTGAAGTCATAAGCAGTGCATTGCGGGGTGTAGATTTTTGTTAGCCTAGGGAGCTATAACTGCTACAATTCTAAAGTTTTCACATAGCGAAATCTGAGCCTAACTACAACGTCCCGGTAACCCTTGGTTTTTTCAGTGAATTGCTAAGGTTTTTTAAAATTCTATTTAATAACTATAACTCCCCGTAACCTTTTTTCTTTTCAGTGAATTTCTAACGTTTTTAAATGTTAATTCCTAATTATAAGTCCCTATAACCTTTGTTTTTTTCGTGAATTTAGAAAAAAAAATTGAATTTTATTTCCTAACTGTAACCTGTAACCTTTGAGTGTGTGTGTGTGTGTGTGAGTGGTTGTATAGATCGGTGAGTGCAAGAGTCAGTGGCAGTATGGGTCTGTGACTGGATGTGTGAGTGGTTTTGTGGATGTGAATGACTGTATGGGTCTCTGAGTGGGTGTGTGAGTTGCTGTATGGGTCTGTGAGTTGGTGCATGAGTGTCTGAGTGGGTGATTAAGTGTCTGACTTAGTGTCTGAGTGGGTGCATGAGTGAGTGTCTGAGTGGATCTGTGAGATGGTAAGAGATTGTCAGAGTGGGTTTGTGAGTAGCTCCATGTGTCTGTGAGTGAGTGCATGAGCGTCTGATTCAGTCTGTGAGTGGGTGCATGAGTCTCTGAGTTGGTTTGGGAGTGGGTGCATGAGTCTCTGAGTGGGCCTATGAGTCAGTGTGTGAGTCTCTGAGTGGGTCTGTGAGTCAGTTTGTGAGTCTCTGAATATGTCTGTGAGTAGGTGTGAGGGAGTAGCAGTGGTTCTGTAAGTGTGTGCATGAGTGTCTGAGTGGGTCTGTGAATGGGTGTACATGCCAGAGTGGGTCTGTGGGTGGGTGCATGAGTGTCTCAATGGGTTGTGAGTGGCTATGAAAGTGCCTGAGTCGGTCTGTGAGTGAGTCAATGAGTGCCTGAGTGGGTTTGTGAGTGGGTATGAGGGTGTCTGAGTGGTTCTGTGAGTGGGTGCCAGAGTGTCTGAGTGGGTGCATGAGTGTCTGAGTGGCTCTGAGTGTATGTGTGAGAGTGTCTGATTTGGTTGGGGAGTTGGTGTGTGAGTGGGTCTGTGATTGGGTGTGAGTGTCTGATTATGTCTGTGAGTGAGTATGTCAGTGGGTCTGTGATTGGGTGTGTGAGTGACTGAGTGTGTGAGTGGGTGTTTAAGTGTCTGTGTGGGTTTGTCTATAGCTGTGTGAGTGACTGGGCCACAATGGAACCACACTTGCCCCTTCTTCCAACAAGAGTACACAGTTTTGCACAAAATATCTACTCGAGTGAGTATTTTCATCTGGGTAATTAGTCCCTGGGGCAGGCCCAGTTCCATTTTTAGTAAAAAGCCCCAGGGAGGTGGTGGTCCTCAGGGCTTTTAGGAGCAGGCAGAAGGTGAATATTTATATTTTTGCCACGTATTCGCTGCTCCGTTTTGATATATTGTTTTTTGTAAGTGCCTTTTTTCTCTGGTGGGGTCTCTCTGGGACACCCAGGACTGGGGCTATGGGGTCAGGGTAGTCCTACCCTGCCCCTTTTTCTTTTTTTATTAGAGGTTTTTTCTGGGATTCGGCTAAACCTGAGGCCCAAGATGGCTGCCAACATTTCCTGGTTGAAGTGTTGGCAGCCAATCAGATCTCAGCACGAGATCGGGAAGGTCACGGAGCCTACGCATCCCTAGAGATCCACATTTGGTTTTCTTTAAATATCTCAAAAACTACTGAACTGATTTACACCAATTTTTAGAAAGGTCGCTTTCTGGATCAACAGCTACTTTTCTGCCAAAAAACTGTCAATTTTCACTGGAAAAATGTGATGTGTCCACATAGCATTTGGGTCATTTTCTGTCACAGGAACTAGGCCTACCCACACAAGTGAGGTACCATTTTAATCGGGAGACTTGGGGGAATGCTAGGTAGTTGGAGGTTTGTAGCCCCGCAGATTCCAGAACTTTAGATTTTTTTAAAAACAAAGTTTGAGGTTTGCAAGGGATTCTGGGTAACATAACCTATGAAAGAAGCACAAGTCACCCCATCCTGGATTCTCATGAGTGTCTAGTTTTTAAAAATGTACAGGTTTTCTAGGTTTCCTTAGGTGCTTGCTGAGATAGGGCCCAAAATTTACAGGTAGGCACTTTGCAATAAAAGGATCAGTTTTCTGTGGAAAAACGTGATGCATCAATATTGCGCTTTGACCTGTTTCCTGTTGTGGGTATTAGGCCTACCCACATAAGTGAGGTACCGTTTTTATTGGGAGACTTAGGGGAACACAGAATAGTAGAACTAGTGTTATTACTAGTTGTCTTTCTATGCATTTCTGTCTTCCAAATGTAAGACAGTGTGTAAAAAAGAAGACATTTTGAAAAATGCGCCCTAATTTACATGCCAGTAAGGCTACCCACAAATTCAGAGATGTGCAAATAACCACTGCTCCTATACTCCATATCTTGTTTTCATTTTGGAAATACATAGGTTTTTTGATGCCTATTTTTTACCTCTTTATATATTACCAAATGAATTGCTGTATACCCGGTACGCAATGAAAAACCATTGCAAGGTGCGGCTCAGTTATTGGCTCCTGGTGAACCTACAATCCTGAAATAGCCCCACAACCAGAAGGGACCCACAGACATAACAGTGTATTGCTTTACAGAATCTAGCATAGTTAGAAGTTACAGGCGAAAATGTAGGCACACATGGCTGTTTTTTAAACTCAATTTCAATATTTTTGTATTTCAACGGTTACTTTCCATAGGAAACCCTTGCAGGATCTACACAAATAAACCCTTGCTTAATTTAGAATGTTGTCTTCTTTTCAGAAATGTATAGCTTTTGGGATCTATTATTGGTTTCACAATCATTTCTGCCACTAACTGGAAGGAGGTTGAAAGCACAAAAAATAGGAAAATGTCCCAGTAAAATGCCAAAACTGTGTAGAACATTTTGGTTTTCTGACAAAATTCTGCCTGTTCCTGAAAGCTGGGAAGATGGTGATTTTAGCACCACAAACCCTTCGTTGATACCATTTGCAGGGAAAAAACAGACACTGTCATCTGCAGCTTTTTCTTCCCATTTTCCCCAAAAACCCCAGAATTTAGCTGAATTTTGCCCAATTTCTCATTTGCCTCCAGGGAAATCTACAAATCATGGGTACTTTTAGAATCCTCATGCTGATGGAAGAAAAGGATGCACATTTGGCATGGATACCTGATGTGGCCAAAAAGGTATGGGGGCTAAGCTAGAACTACGCCAAATAGCCAAGAAACAACGTGGCACAGGGGTGAATAGGCCTGGCAGCTTAGGGGTTAAATGTGGTTTGTCCGCCACCATTTTCATGATGGGCTCACTGCCTTGATAAGCGCAGTGGATATGTATGTCGTAATATGCTTGGCGGTGCCAGCATCTGCACCATCAGCATCTGAAGAGCCAGCATATTGAGGCCGGTTGTAGACAACTGGCACAGCGGGATCCTTAATCCTGGCAGAGCCAGCAGTCTCATGGCGGTCTGACCGCCAAACTCCAAATACAGCGGACGGACCCGCAGGGGTGGCAGTGATTAGACCGCCACCGCGAGCTACCGTACTCGTAATAAGGCCCTAAATCATTAGCGAGTTATTGAATTTCATATAATACATTTAAAAAATCGTTGTAGAAACACAATTTCACAAAACCTTGTCAGTAAATAAATAAAAAATGTAAAAAAGTAATACAAAAGTATACATAATAATTTACCAATTGATAAATTACATATGAATATCAATTAAAATAAATATTCTGTATTTATCTTCCCAACCTAGTCCCACACATTCAAATAATAACACAGCATTAAAACATATGTGTAATAAACTTATAAAAAACTAAATTACAAACTAAAAGAAATAAAATAGTACAAGTACACAATAATTAAAAACATTTGATTGACAAAAAATAATGAACACTAAATGAAAATACATTTATTTTAATAACCTTTACACCCCATTCCCCAACAAACACAGCAACTCGCAACTAAATCACTATTAAACTATTTACAAAGTTAACATTCAAATAATGAATTTGCAATTAAAAACTAATTAACATTAATTTTTAATTATTAATAACTTAATTAACTTCCCACCCTATAACCCTACAAATCCAATGGCCTGCTACTAAAATATCTTACTATTACTAGTAAATGAACTAAAATCAAGGTTAAAGCTCCTATTTTGAATTCAAAATATAATGTAACAAATGGACGATTTACATATTTGAAAATCAATTAAAAAACCCAATTAACAATAAAAAACTACCATTAAATTAAAAATATTTCAGATTTTGAAAACCAGCGACCCAGTCCCCCTACAAATCCAACAACCAGCTACAACACTATAAATGACTAATAACGTATACAAATACATTTTAAAATCACTCAAAAATACGAACTAGAATTTATAAAATAACAAAAATGATGGCAAAAATATGAACACCTAATGACAACTAAAACACAATAACATTATTAAAAACAATATTTTGTCAGAACTGTATTACTAAAAACAATATTAAAAACAACAATATTCTTGTAACTGTATTATTTATATTCTTGACAACAATGGGCCTTATTACGATTGCCGGCGGTCAGACCTCTGCCCGCTATCATGTCAGTCAGGAGACCAACCGACAAGCAGGCGTCAGTCCGACCGCCCAATTATGATGTGACCGCCACGCTGGTGGTCGAAAAAGTGCTCTTCAACACTGCTGCTTGTGCTACAGCCCTGAAAAAGAGCTGCAGCACTTTGTGCTCATCCATGCACTGTGTGCCATGCACCATTTGGTGCATGGCACACGGTAAATGGATGTGCGTGGGGGCGCTATATGTGGGAAAAGGGACCTGTCGAGATCAGTAGAGCCTGTCAGAGGTGATGGTCTGTCCTCCGTCCAACAAGGGTCCGACCGCCTCCAACATAATGCTGCAATCGTCCCAAAGGGCTGATGGTCTGGCAGACCGCCACCGATGGCCTGTCGGCGGTGGTCAGTCTACCATCGTCATTAGGCCCAATGTTTTATGCCACAATATTTTTATATAACAATATTTTTTCACGATATTTATGTGTCACGATGTCTTAAACTCATTCTGCTGTCCAAACAGTGCTAATAGGCAGGTTGGCAAAATAGAAAATCGTAGTGGGACACAATTCAAATTACCTTATGAATATTAATCGATTGGGACACAAATTGGGACTCGTTACCATTGGAGCAACAACAGGGATGGAAGCCTGCTGGATTCACAGACCATGATGTCTGCATTGAGTTTTGAGATAGAGATATCTGTTCTTAAAGTGTTTTGATCATTCACTTCTGCAACTTTATGAAAATCGTTTCTACTGAGATATTGAAATCTTTTAAATATGCTGGTTTTTGCTCAAATAACTATGATCAGCAATGGCATGCAGATGTCTTTTGCACTTAATTATTCAACCGTTTTCAGCGGCAAACAGGTCCGTTCATTTATGCCTTTTCTTTTTCGTTATGTTTCATTAAGCTTTCACAGTTGCTCTAACGATTCATAGCGCTAAGAAACTTTGGCAATTGTTTGCAGTGTAAAAATAACATAAGAGTTGGTTGTTGTTATTTTTGTTGGGGGGGTGGGAGGTTTCCCAGGATCGCTTTATTTATTTTCTGCCACAACAGTTGCATGCAGTTCGGCAAAGTATTTAAGCATGATCATAGATTACACGCATGTTTATACCATACTGTACATCTCTCCCAAGTGTTCTCTGCTCCGTCCTCTTCTTCCTGACTCCGGTCCCACAGAAGGATGCAGGAAGCAGCAGGAAGCACCCGGCTCCCAGCCTCCCAACAGCCAATCGCAGCGCTGCAATGCAGCGTTCTGATTGGTCTGAGCGCTTTGGATCGGCGCTCTGCCAGGGATGGGGGCATGGGCATGTTCTCCAACCAGGCTGCAATGCAGCCTGCAATGAGAAGATGCAAAGTACACATGAATGTTTGGTCGGCCCGAGAGGGCTGGATAAACAGTCATGTGTACTTAGGAGTGGGCAAACCACTCCTCCCCTAATCCTCTGTCGTCGGAGCAGCCCCGACCCAAACGCAAAACTGCAGCAGAAGGAAAAATAAAATATTTTATATTTCCTTTACTTCACTGCTGCAAAGCAGTGGGGCGACGCTCCTCCGCCTTAGCGGAGGAGCCGCCACTTTGACAATGCAATCTGTTTTTTAGCCTGAGGGCACAAGTTGGAGCTGAGGCCCGTAATAAGAGATGGTTGTTTACAATTAGTCTGGGGCGGCTCCGCCATGTGGGCGGAGGAGCATCACCCCACTGCTTTATTGCAGTGGAAGAAGCAGAAACATAAAATGGTATTACAAATACCATTTTATGTTTCTGCTTCTCACACTGCGAGAAAGCAGAAGGTTTGTTTGGGGACAGGTGGGTGGGCGGTCCTGCTCTAGGGCAGGGAGGAGTGGCTTGCCCACTCTGAGGCCGCTGACTGTTTGGCCGTCCCCAGGGCCGACCATACCAGTCATACGCACTCTCCCTTTTCTCCATGTAGGCTGCATGTAGCCTCCCAATAGATGACTGTGTGGGCAGCGTCCTAGCCAATCACGACGTTGCATTGCAGCATTGTGATTGGCTTAGGGGAGGGGAGGGAGGCTGCCTGCCTCCTGTGAGGAGCAGAGAGAAAAGCAGATATGACGCGGGATCGGACCGGACTGGACCGGGCCGGCGAAGGTAAGTTAAACTTTTTTTTATTTTTATTTTTTTATTAATCCTCCTCCCTGCGCGACACTCCACTAGTAGGATGTTGTTTACAACTGCTACTATTTTTGAGCATTTGAAATAAAGTTTCACAGTGTACCGGATCCCATTACCTAATATGTATTAAAATGCTTCCCACTTATTCAGGCCACGAAGCTCTTCCAGAGGAAACTGTGCGGATTTCAAGGAGCCCCAGACTGTGGCACAACTCACAAAACACATCCAGAACCTCAAGAGGAAAATCAGGAAATACGAAGAACGATTTGAACAAGAAAGAAAATATCGAGTAAGTGCAAATAACTGTGGAAAATGGAAATATGTTATTTACTCCACAAACAGTTTCTGTGCAGGCGTCGTTCCCAAAAAAGAAATGTGCACGTTAGTCTAACTTGGCGAAAAAGCTTTATAAATACAGGTGTAGCAGATTTCACAGCACCACTCTCTGTGGATTTTTTCATGTGCAGGTTGTATTTATCACTGTGAAAAATCTGGCATTTTGGGCGTATTTTATATATTTGTAGGCCTAAGATTGGGACAGTACAAGAAGTAAAACCTAAAGAGCGACTCAGACATATAGACCTCCATTAATATGGACTGTAAGATAATATCAATCATGTAAGTAGATGTTGCCTTAGAGTAGTTAGTCTACTTTCCCTGTATTTCCTTGCCTTGATAACCTTGTTCTTGTTGCTGTTTTGCTGTCAGTTTCTGTTGCAAGTTGATATTGTTATCAATATCCTAACAGGTTGTTTTCACGCAGTGGTGTAGCCGGCTATCATGGGACCTAATGTAAGGTCATGTAAATGGGCCGCCCGGTGCAGATGTGGGTGGTACAATACAGCCAAAATTGGATGCCGAGTGGTCCCTTATGGCCCTGGGCCCTGGTACCACGGCACCTGCTGCACCATCAATAGCTACACCCCTGTTTCCATGGCTGCATCAAGGAAGAAGGCTTTAAAATGTGGGGAACCTCCCCTCTCCCATAAAATGTTTGACTAAGTGAGTAGTCTCAAACATTTATAGTGGTTTGTTCTCAACCTGGGGGTACCTCTAATTGTCATATTAAATCAAGAGGAGGAAGAAAGAAGGGACTATAATTCACTCAGCTTCCTTGCATTAATACTCGATATCAAAAGAGAATGGATAACTTGACTCGAGTAACCAGGGTTTGCAACGTTCGTGTAGTTTATCGATAAAAAACCCTCATTCATGTACACAAGTCGTAAGGCGGTATATCTTGGTTCTCCGCCCTGTTTTAAAAACGTGACAGCATCATCATTGGGTTTCTTTTTTAGTCGTATGGTACCTCCATCCGGAGGTGAATCACTGGTTTTTGCAGGAGTGATCAACGAAAAAAGAGATGGAAGTGCTCTGGTGGTGAAGTGAATTATAAATGTGGTGCTAAAAACTGGTATTCCTAGATAGTATTTTAATCGGTGTAGGTTCGAGATTGCTTAAAAACAGTGTCGTGCGTAGGAAGACCTATTATTAGTCTACCGCACTAAAGTGTCCTTTTTCGTTGATCGCAACTGCAACTACTGTAAGAATCAACTTGAAGAACGCCCACTACATTATCTTTGCTTGGTCTTCTTCCCTGAATAGAGTTTAATGTCATGTTGTGCTCTGTAGCACCAACAGCTGGAACTATCGTCATATATCTACATACAACGTATGTATGCATATATGTATATATATATATATATATATATATATATATATATATTTACTGAAAAAACCATAGGTTTCAGGAGTTATATAGTTAGGAATTAGTTTTTAAAAAACCTTTGAAATTCACTCAAAAAACTATAAGTTTTAGTGGTGTTATAGTTAGCTGGACATTTTACTCATACAAAACCAATGAAATTGCTCCTATATAGTTAGTTGTACTAACTATATTTCGCGCACCCGCAATCCACTGCTGATGATGTCACATATTAGATCATTCATGACATGGTCAGTGACATCACTGATGACATCTCAAATGACATCACTGATGACATCATCCAGTGAATGTGGTTTGCTTCGTTATGCATTATATATATAGCAATTTACATTGAAGAATGAGTGGATATATATAAATAAATATTTGGATGGAGGATTTAGTAGCAGTGTAATTGACTGTTTACTTGACCAATTTATAATGTCTCACTAAATATAGTGGATAGTGACTAAACTGTGTGAATATCTGTATCACTTTGTCAGTTGTTGTGTAAACTGATTCTACAGTTCGTTACTAGCTATGTGAAAGTCTATATTAGTTATTGATTAGTTAACTGAGTATTTGTATGGGAGTGTGAAAGTGTTTGTGGTTCGGTGGGGGGGGGTGTGACTGTCCAAAGATGTGTGAATAGTTGATTCAGTAGATATATGCAGTTAAAACTACATGTTCTAACAGTTTGGGTGAGGGAATCTCTTTATGGGTGTGGTGATGAGCAAATATATTTCTCAAAGGTACAGGTCCAACAAACTAGAAAAATAAAAGGCAGTGCATGTGTCAGTTGTTGTATATAAATGAGTATACATAAGACACAATGATTGTGTGAGTGACTGTATGGATAACTGTATACTTGTAATAATGATTTTATAATTCACTAAGTATGACTTACTATCTAAATGAATAGAAGAAGTGGTGTTTGTATATGTGTTTTGCTAAGTAAATATGTAAGTATGATCCATTGTTTGCATAAGTGAGTAGGATGACTTCATATGTGAATAGGATGCGTGCTGTTGTTTAATGTCGATATAGATGTATAAGTATTTTTGATAGTGTTCTATTGTTCATTGACAGCATTTATGAGTGAATCCATAGGTAAGTGATTAGATGTGTGTATACATCTATGAATCACTGAGTGGATTTTTAGATACTTGTATTGCTGTGACAATGGATTTAAATATGATACTCTGTATTTTACAAACAGTGATGACAAATTGTAATAGTGTATGAAAAGGTGTATGTGATTGTCACGTGGATGATGTCATCAGTGATGTCATCAGTGATGTCATTTGAGATGTCATCAGTGATGTCACTGACCATGTCATGAATGATCTAATATGTGACATCATCAGCAGTGGATTGCGGGTGCGCGAAATATAGTTAGTTACAACTAACTATATAGGAGCAATGTCATTGGTTTTGTGTGAATAAAATGTCCAGCTAACTATAACACCACTAAGACTTATAGTTTTTTGAGTGAATTTCAAAGGTTTTTTAAAAACGAATTCCTAACTATATAACTCCTGAAACCTATGGTTTTTTCAGTGAATTTCAAAGGTTTTTTAAAAACTAATTCCTAACTATATAACTCCTGAAACCTATGGTTTTTTCAGTGAATTTCAAAGGTTTTTTTAAATGCTAATTCCTAACTATATAAGGCATGAAACCTATGGTTTTTTCAGTGAATTTCAAAGGTTTTTTAAATGCTAATTCCGAACTATATAAGGCCTGAAACCTATGTTTTCTTCAGTGAATTTCAAAGGTTTTTTAAATGCTAATTCCTAACTATATAAGGCCTGAAACCTATGGTTTTTTCAGTGTTTTTAAAAAAAATTTGATTGGTTAACTGGCTTATTAAGTGTATCTTAGTGAATACATATATTAGCGAGTAATGTTTAAATATTTAAATATATGCATGAGTGATGTAATATGTGACGTCATCAGCAGTGCATTGCAGACGTGCAAGTTATAGTGAGTCCAACTAACTATAACGTGGGATTTTCAATGGTTTTATGCGAGTAAAATTTCCAGCTAACTATAACTGGTGTGAAACCTATGGTTTTTTCAGTGAATTTCAAAGGTTTTTTAAATGCTAATTCCTAACTATAACTGGTGTGTAACCTATGGTTTTTTCAGTGAATATATATATATATATAAAATTTCTATGGCAAAATGAAACCCCTCATTTTGTTCCTTTTCAAATTAAATGTATTAAGTGTTACCACTTTATTCCAATCAAGATTACTTCAGGTGTGCCATACTTTTGTCATAAGTAAGACTGTTAGCGTTCTAGTTGTTCTTTAGAACACTCTGGGACATTCTGTCATTGGGCTATAGTTGGGCTACATCTGGCTGATATTTGGGCTACATTTGGGCTCTTTTGTCTCTGGTGGCCATCTTGGGAGACTGCATATCAGAATTGGTTTAATGAAATATAAGAGGATTTGAGAAGTCACTCAAAATGTGCCCTAATTTTTCTTTCTTCGGCACTAATCATAATTTCTATGGCAAAATGAACCCCCTCATTTTGTTCCTTTGTAAATTAAATGTTTTAAGTGTTAACACTTTATTCCAATCAAGATGACTTCAGGTTTGCCATACTTTTGTCATAAGTAAGACTGTTAGCGCTCTAGTTGTTCTTTAGAACACTCTGGGACATTCTGTCATTGGGCTATAGTTGGGCTACATCTGGCTGATATTTGGGCTACATTTGTTTTTTTTGTCTCTGGTGGCCATCTTTGGGCTACATTGGGCTACATTTGGGCTCTAACATATATATAGGCCAATGTAGCCCAATATATATTTTTTCAAAGTAAATTTTCGTAAAAACCACTGGAGCACATATCTTGAGACATAGCAAAGGCACATCGGGCTACCAGTCCCTACAATTTTGCCAAGTTTGGTGGAAAACCATTCAGCCGTTCGGGCTAAAAGTGAGTCCAACCGCCCTATGGAAATTAACATGGGGAAAACACGTTTTGGGACCCCCCTTTTATCTCGGCCCCCGCTTGACGAATCCCCCCCAAACTTTCAGGGAAGGACGGAGCGCGGCGAGGCAAAGTTAAGGAAAATTTCAGGAAGATTCCTCAACCGGCGCCAAAGGTATTCCCAATAGAATGTTGCGATTTCCCTATGGAAAAAATCCTAACTATATATACCTACTGGCTATCGCCAGTAGGTAATATATATATATATATATATATATATATATATATATATATATATATATGAGGAAGCAGAGAACTCTGGGTAGCTTAGGAGGAAAGCAGCTCCAGTAACAGCGCCCTCAACACTAGCGACACTCTAAATTTGCTCACTTCAAATGTATGCTTTTCTATCAAAGTCTTTAAGCGTAAGATTAGCACAGTGGCATCCACGCCGAGATAGAAAGGGACAAAGTCTTTTGTCATTTGTACAGTAAAGTCTTTAAGCATAGGATTAGCACAGTGCTATCCATGCCGAGCTGTAAAATGGCCAGAGTCGCACAATATTACAGCTTTGGATTAGTAAAATACCATCCAAGCCAACCTGAAATGAATAAAAGGAACCCCTGACATGTTTTTTGCTCTCCTTGGAGCTCTTCAGAGAAGTATAGCTTTGTCCAGACACAAGGGAGCACCCAGTATAAGTAAAAAAAAAAACCCTTTCAGGTGTGTGTGTGTGTGTGTGTGTGTGTGTATATATGTATATATATAGGTGTATATTACCTACTGGCGGTCGCCAGTAGGTAGTTATAGTTAGGACCTATTATGCATAGGAAATTCTGTTCCCAATAACTTTGGCACCGATTGACGAATCTTCACAAAATGTTCAAAACTTGTGGGACGCTCCGGTCCGCTCCTATCTTGAAAGTTTTTGAGTGATTCGTCAAGCGGGGGCCGAGAAAAAAGGGGGGTCCCAAAATGTGTTTTCTCCATGCAATTTCCCATAGGAAACTTTAGACACGGCTACAGCCCGAACTGCTGAACGGAATTACAGCAAATTTGGCATAAGGTAGCCCTTTTTTTTAAATGGTGTAAATCCGTTGAGTAGTTGCTGAGAAAATCACAATTAAAAAAGTTTCGATATCTATGGCCGCGGAGGATCCGCACACCCTCCCGATCACGAGCTTCATGCTAATTGGCTGTCAACACTCCAAATTAGGAAGTGTTGGCAGCCATCTTGTGCCTCGGTAGAACCGAGGCACAAGAAAACAGAAAGAAACATGCAAAACACAAAAAGAGGGCAGGTAGAAACACCCTGACCCCCTAGGCCTGCTCAGGGGATCCCACAAGGACCATTATTTTTTTTAATCGCGGGATGTGCGGAGGATCCTTGGATCCACCCACAAAAAAAAGAAAAACGAAGCGCGGGCTCCTGCGCCGATTACTATTTAGCCCCCGGGTGGGCCAAGTCCGGGTGGGCCAAGTCCCGGTGGCAAACTTTATGTTGTAATGGGGGGCCCAAAGGGGCCCCCCAGCCCCGGGAACTGCCACCCCAGGGGCTTTTCAAAGATATGTGCTGGGGGACTCACAGCCCCCCCCAGCCCCAGGGACCGCCACCCCCTGGGGCTTCTAAAATAAATGGATGGGGGGCTCAAGGGCCCCACCAAGCCCCGGGGACCACCACCCCGTCCCCGGGGCTTTTTGAAAATATTTGTGGTGGGGGGGCTCACGGCCCCTCCAGCCCTGGGGACCGCTACCCCCCAGGGCTTCTAAAATAAATGGGTGTGGGTGCTCAAAGGCCCCCCTAAGCCCCGGAGACAGCCACCCCCTGGGACTTTTTGGAAATATTTGCAGGGGGGCTCGCAGCCCCCCGGCAGCCCCGGGGACCGCCACCACCCGGGACTTGTGTTTTTTAAAAATAAAAAACCCTGTGTGGGGGGCTTGAACCCCCCCACACGCCCCGGGGACGGCCACCTCCCCGGAGCTCCAAATAATAAAATTGGGAGGTCTGTGACGGACCCCCAAGCCCCGGGGACCACCACCCCGGAGCTTTACAAATGTGGGGAGGGGGGCCGTGTGGCTCCCCTCCTGGAGCCCTGTCATGGCCCTGGGGACCGCCACCTCCCAGGGCCGCCTCCTGCAGTGCCCCGGGGTGCCTACCCCTGGGACACTGCTGTTTGCAATGGTAGGGTGGGAGCCTCGCGGCTCCCGCCCTGCCATAGTAAACTGCTTTGGTTTTTAGAAGAGAGAGCAGGTAATCCTGCTCTCTCTTCCAAAAACCAAAGAATATTGCTTTTCCACACAGGGAGCTGCATCTTAGCAGCTCCACGTGTGGAAAAGAAATGCCGGCTCCCGCAGGAGGTGGGGAGCTGGCGGGGCCGTGGGGGGATTGGGGATCCCCCCACGGTTCCCAAAGGAGAGGGCCATCCCCATATGGGGTCCCCGGGGCTATTAGTGCCGGCCCTGGGCCATAAATGGCCTGAGGAGGGGAGCAAGGCAGCCCCCTACAAATACAATAAGAAAAAAAAAGGCCATTTCCCAGGGATGGGGTCCCCGGGGCCGATTATGGCCATGGGAGGGGGGCCCCTTCCAAAAAATGTTGTAAAAAAAAAAATAGGGGGCAGGCCCTGGGGGATGGGGTCCCCAGGGCCAATAATATTAGGAAAAGAAGGGGGCCACGCAGCACCCCTTCTTAAAAAAGACCGGCATCGCGCCGGAGGCCATGCCCCCTCCTTACTGCATTCTGCAAACGCACCCCCTGGCGCGTTTGCAGTTGGGGAACTAATTCCTCTTGAATACTGGTGGTCCCTGGGGGCCAACTAGCCCACCAGGAACCTCCAGTGTGCGCCAGGGAGCTGCGTTGCAAAGAGGTGTTCTGAGGCCACGCCCCTTTTTACACCTCTCTGCAACGCAGCTCTGTGGCGCTTAATGGAGGTACCTGGTGGGCTAGTTTCACCCAAGGGACCCTCAGGATTTAAGGGGAGTTAATCCCCCAACTTAAAATGAACCACGGGGCACGTTTGCACAGTGGAGAAGGGAGGGGGCGGGGCCTGAGTTAACATGTGTGCAAACACACCCTGTGGTGCGTTTTAAGTTGGGGAATTCATTCATCTTCAATCCTGAGGGTCCCTGGGGGCCAACTAGTCCACCAGGTACCTCCAGTAAGCACCACGGAGCTGCGTTGCAGAGTGTTGTAAAAAGGGGCATGGCCTCTGAACACCTCTCTGCAATGCAGCTCTCTGGCGCATACTGGAGGTACCTGCTGGGCTAGTTGGCCCCCAGGGACCCTCAGGATTGAAGAGGAATTAATTCCCCAACTTAAAACTCGCCACAGGGCATGTTTGCAGACATGTCACCTCAGGTCCCGCCCCCTTCCTTCACCATTGTGCAAACGAGCCCCCTGGCTAGTTGTAAGTTGGGGTATTAATTCCCCTTCAATAGTGAGGGTCCCTGAGGGCCACATAGTCCTCCAGGTACCTTCAGTTTGCACCAGGGAGCTGGGTTGCAGAGAGGTGTTCAGAGGCCACGCCCCTTTTTACACCTCTCTGCATTGCAGCTCTGTGGCGCTCACTGGAGGTACCTAGTGCGCTAGTTTGACCCTAGGGACCCTCAGGATTCAAGGGGTCTTAATCTCCCAAATTAAAACGCCCACAGGGTGCGTTTACACAGTGGTGAAGGGAAGGGACAGGGCCTGAGGTGGTGTGTGCAATGGTTTTGTACGAGTGAAATGTCCAACTAACTATAACACCCTTGAAACCTATGTTTTTTTCAGTGAATTTCTAATGTTTTTAAATGCTTATTTCTAACTATAACGTGCCTGAAACCTATGGTTTTTTCAGTGAATATATATATATGTGTACACATATATATATATATATATATATATATATATATATATATATATATATATATATATATATATATATATATATATATATATATATATATATGTAAATATGAATCGAAAACTGCATTATTATTATGTCATAATACATTTGCAGGTAGTTGAATATGTGAATTAGAAATTATCACTTTTTAAATAAATAACTTACATTTGGATAGGTAAAATATGTTTTCATTATTTCTTGTGGCATGTATATTTTTTAACGTTTTAGTGCATTTTGAACAGTTTAGTAAGTTGTATTGCTGTTTGAAAATTTTAGGAAGAAAATAAACATGCATTGGCAAAGTCAATAGATCTGACTTGTTTACATATGGTTGGTGTGTGACATGCCTGGATACAGTAACAGAAACTCACAGAGAAACACCCAAATACTGATCAGGTTGCATACATGATATAATTTTAGTATACATAATTACGTAGGCCACGGCACTCAGAAAGGCATCCTATTTATGCTTCTTTGGCCAAGCCCCTTTTAGAAATCCGCTCTCCGTTTTCATCCCACTTAATGCACTCAGATATGACATATGTGAACTGGCTTCAGAAGACACATGCGTTAATATCACATTCGCTAAACTTGGTGCAGTCGGCATGCTCACTTCCAATGAGACAAGTTATCATTTGATGTGAAGTTACTAAACATGTGTACTCACTGAGTGCCTCCTCCTGGTCCTCCTCTTCAACTCTCACTTGAGAGGTCATGCTTCACTCCCTTTTGCAGCTCTAATCCCAGAAGAGAGGCCTTGCAACAGCTTCCACTCAAGTGGCTCGTCTCCGCTGAGAGCCTGTGCACTGTGTCCCATTCCTGCTCTAACTCCAGCATAGAGACTTTAGGCCTTATTACTGCTTTGGCGGTCCTCCTGTAGGACCACTGTGCCTACAGGAGTACCACCAAGGCCATGGGGCACCTGCCCGCCGGATTCAGATTTGAATCCAGGGTGGGCAGGCGGTGTGGTGGTGGTCTCACGGCGGTGGTATGGTAGGCTCATAGGAAAGTCTAACATGCAGACCACTGCAGTGAGAGCGCCGACTGCATATTCCTGCATGGTTTGGCAAGCACCATGTTAAGCATAACACACCGTGCAGGAACCATAGTGCAATTGTAGGGGGGGCACATGTGCCCTCCACATGCACCCCCATGTCCAGGTGCCGCCTGGGGCCCTGTCAGGGCCCCATTACCTGCATCTCCACCACCTTTTTCATCGCAGGTTTCCCGCCATGAAAAGTGCAGTGGAGAGATAAGTCATAATGTGCTCGGCAGTGCTAGCATATTACTTCTCATGTCTGCACCGTCACCACCGTGGGATCCTGGATCCCGGCGGAGGCCCTGTGGCAGTCTGAAAGCCACACTGAAAATACTACAGGCAGACCCTCCGTGGTGGCGGTGGTGGGACTGCCACTGCGAGTACAGCGGTCCTGTCGACCGCCGTACTCGTAACAAGGATCTTTGTATCAGCCAACCTCTTCTGTGCTTCTAGGCTGGCCTCAGTGCCTGCCTATCCACCACAGAACCAAGGGCAGAAGAACTTCCCTGAGCCTCATCAGAAGGAAAGTTTATCTATTATTCAATGCCAAGGCAGCAGCAACCACCCCACCCTTCCACTTGATGTTTGCCTAGTCTACCTCAGCAGCATTTGCCATTTTCATACATTGACAATAAAAGGTCTTAATCTGTGCTTAAATTGTGAAAGAATGATTACCCATATCCAGACCTCTGCTGAGAAGTCTGCGGCTGATGCAGTTAAATGTTGGCGTGCTCAGTACGTAAGCTACGTAGTCTTATGCCACATCGTACCTCTATAATCCACTACCAGACACTGCCTGCCCCTCAACCTCACTTTTGCAGGTTCCTGCTTTCTCCCCTTCATGACTGTTTTCACATGTTTCTCTTCCTCCCTCCTTCTGTTCTGATTGTTTTTCACAATCTTCCTCTTGGTAAATGTCTGATGCTGAAAAATAAAACACCATTCCCAAAAATGAGTGCCGGTGGCTCCCACCGGCAACCACCAGATCAAATTTCACAATGGTCTTAATTGTTCAATAGAATCAAAACATGCTCTCCCCACATGGTCCGAGGATTGCAATGAGGCTATCTGTCTGTCATGAATCCCCCTCCCCAATGCCCACTTAAAACTCACCTTACCATGGAGGTGGGCGAGTCACTGAAACCTCTCCACAAGCCTAAAATGAGCTGAGCTTTCATGAGGCTTCTGCCTGACACCTTCCTCATGTACCTAAGATTGAAGCTAAAGCAGTAGACTTTGATTTAAAATGGTAGACAGAAAAATATACCCATCTAATGGCTGAACTTTACAATGTAAAATAAGAAAACCTGTGATGAATCCTGGCTGCCTTGCTTGCAAACTGTCCGACCCTATGTGAATATTTTATGCCACATGAGTTCAGGATGTGCGCTCTACAAAAATCTCTTGAGTTTGACTGAATCGACTATGATGTTGCTCCAGCCATAAGGGATCTAAGGTAATGTTTTAAGACTATCGCTCAATGTAGTGATACAACCTCATATACTAAGTTGAAACACTTCTGGAGTTAAATATATATGTTTTAATTATGAAGAGGCCTTGTTCATATTTTACATTATGTTTGTTGCATTATTTATATGCCAAATATTTTTAAGTCCTGACTCGTGTACAAGCACGGGTCTAGTTATTTATTTGTTGGCATGTACACCTCTACCTAGACATACTGGCTCACCCTCAACTCGAAGTCTTCTCGCTGAAACTGACTTCTCCCGCAAACGCATCCATGATGAAGCATGCCAAGCATCTCAGCTAAAATATAAAACACTGGATCCTCCAACGTCCCTGCGCTCATCTGACAAAAACCTCCCCGCATTCCTTGAGGGGCTAGCTCTAGGAAGGCGTCCAGCATGCCTCGATGCAAGAAACACATCTACAGAATCAGTTCCCCTGGAGCAGCCTCACTGACTCACTCATGACAGGGAGGACTTGTGGTTAATGAGCTCACTTCTTCACCCATCTCTTATTTTCTCTCACCTACCAGGGAGCACCTTGGCATGAAACAGTCCATTGCCTCACTAGGGACACTTTACTCACTCCTACCAAAGAGGTTCTCGAGGAGTACCACTTTACTACCTCACAGACCTTGCTACACCCACTTGTTCCTGCTAAGGCGCACCTTGAGGTGAATCCATTCGCCCAGCTACGCTACAAAAACATTTCCTACATGCACAAAAAAACCCGCTGACGACACTTCATTAATTCCCATTTTTTTCTGGGTGTTGCATGTAATAATAGATTGACTTTTGTTCTATATGTGCCCACTTTACTCATGAGCGTCTTCATCCAGGGACACTCCTTGCACGTTTGGACTTGGTTCTCACTGGGTGTCATCTTATATAGCAACAATATTAACAGGCACTATCAGGGCTGGACTGGCCATAGCGGGCACTGGGTGTTTCCCCGGTGGGCAGCCCTGGTGGGGGCTGGTTTTGGGCCCCTGGGGCACCGTTTTTGTTACCGGGGGCCTGCAATATTGGCCTCCGGTAACAAAATTGGTCGAAACCTGCCCTGGCAAACACCTCTGCCGCACCACCCCACCTCCTGGGGCCTGCCGAGCTGTTTGCCAGGGCCGGTTTCAGTTCACAGTCCGGCCCTGGGCACTATTGATCACTTGCGTAGCATAACCCTCCTGATACATGTTGCACAGGTCCCCAATGGATTTCGGACCCACCTAGGTTCTTTATCAGGGGGTTTGTTCCACTTCGTGTGGGAATTCTACTCTTCTCCCACGGTGTTGTCACAGAGTGTCAGGAGGGGCAAACAGGATGATTATGTTAAAGATTAATTTTTGACCAATAAAGATACGCATATAAATCTGTGGAGTTTTAAATAACTCATTTCCAAGGAAAGATAAATTGATAGCCAAGGTTTGAACAAGCAATAAGAAGGGAACACAAGTTGGAACTCATTAGGGACAAGAAGTAGTGCTAGGCATAGTGCAAACAGACTTCAGAAGTTGACACAGTACTAGCACACATAGAACTTATTTCAAAGAAGCATTACCAAGAGAAACAAGGAGTGCACTGATCATCACTACAAAACAATGGGTCTGTGTCACTGCTCGCTGCTACCAGAGCAGCGTTTAACAAGCCACATGAGGCACATCAGAGTCAGTGGAACTCCTTTGCAAGGGGACTAATACAGCTTTTGTACAATCAAATCTTGTACTCGCTTCCACCAATATGTGGGCAAAGCAAAAGCCGCTCCTTGTAATACTCATGAAAGCTCTTTTTTAGGTTGATCACATAAGGTTCGGCTATTGTTGCCTTTTACTCAGGCTGCAATGTTATTTGCTTCAAATGCCTTTCGAGCCCTTAGGCGATTCCTTACTGTTTTGTTTCACAGAAGGGTTGAGCAAGGGCCCGGACAGTTCTCGTATCACACCACTGGACGCAGTGGTGGCACTAAGTCTGCCCATAGGTCATATGACAGATATTTAAACATTACATTTTATTTTTAAATAGATCATAGGGCAGATGGTTCCAGCTGTTTGACACATCTTGAAGAGGTGTGTGTGTAGTTTTCCCATGATTGACTTCAGCTGATCAAAGCTAAGGGAAGCAGGAAGCAGCCCCTGAATATGTGCTCATGCCAGCCCCATATTGAGGGAGTGTAGCGTATGAGGCTTAGCGTCACATGGGTGGTTTGGGATTTAGGGGGGAAGTGGGGCACTACATAGACCCATCTACAAAACAATGATGTAATCCCTCAGGGTTGTTTCCTAGGGTGAATGTCTGATGATCTCTTTGTTCATCGAAAGAGAAGCCCCTGGTTCTCAGCCTAACAGAGACAATACAATTTCTCTCTTGAGGAAGGACTGCCTAAGTGTGATTACAATTACAGGCTTCCTGCCACAGGGCCAGGTGTGGTTCTCAGGACCAAACAGTAACCACCAATTCCCTCCACTTTTCCACCCCAGGTAACAAATGCTGACGTGCACTATGTTGGATTGTGCAACACTCACCCGACGCATCAAATCAGAATGCTCCTATAACCACAGAAACATGCTTAGAGTGTTAGACGGTGTGCCTGTTGAGCAAGGGACCGTTTGGATCTTGCTGTAGACATTTTTAGTTGGATGGAAGTCCTTATGCCACCTGTAAAATAAGAAGGGGTACAGATAAAAAGTAAGTTTTAGGTTGGCCCTCTGCAGCCATTGGCTTTCATGTGTCTTTCATGGTTTGCCATCCAATAAAGTTATGGAATTTCATGGATGGCTGTACTGCCCCACTTTTCTTTGAAGGTCCACTTTATTTCAGGTCATTAAGTCGATACAGCAAATGGTTCCTACTGAAAGCTTTTTGTAGCTGAAGATGTTGCTTCATTATGTGATTTTCATTTAGGACAGCTGGGGGTATAACACACACACACACACACACACACACACACACACACACACACACGCACGCACACACACAAAGTTGTCCAACTATTGACAAACACTTTTCCTAGAAGAAAGACCATATGCATTAGCTTTGCCAGTGCTTGTTTGTCCTAGGTGCACTCACTGCTAGTTCTTGCTAAGATTTTTTTATTTTCTGCAGGCAGCTGAAATATGTATTCCTCTACGAGGACTAACTCCTGACCCCGAAAGCCTTTCCCTTCTTTCAGCAACTAAAGTTCCCCATCGCGGTCATGTCAGCAGCCTGATCCCTAAATACACTACATAGCCCAGAGGGATTCACACAAACTGTGGGAGTTGTTATCTTTCTTTTAGTGTATGGCTTGTTTGTAGAAACACTGGCAGTAGAAGGGGATGGGGCGATTATTCTGTTCACCCCTTGGTGCAAGGAAGTAAGTGACCTTCCTGGAACTGGGGAAGAGGTCTTCTGTCTCATGCCAACGGGGCTGTGTCCTGGTAGGTGCACTGGATCATCAGCTGAAATTCAAGAATAGTGGTGCATGTGAGGCAAATCTGGCCTTTACTGAAACACAGTGAGCCCCAGCTTATTGCTCATACCTCAATTACAAGTAGGTATGGCTGCAGTGTGGATAGTCTGTAATATTGCAGGCAAATCAGAAACTTGTACAACGTGGTATCAGTTGTAATTTTGTTTTAAAGGATATGGAATTGAAACGTCAAGATTGTAACTGCTTATTTTATGTCCACACATATCCAATCTGTTCCAGAAATATTCAAGTGGGATCTTAAATAAAATATTAGTTTTATTTTCAATCAATTGTAGGCTCATCTTAAAAATTGAATCCAATTGCTTCAAACCATCAATGCTTTATTATATAAAATGTATCTAAGCCATATGTTATTCGCTTGGTACACGGGTCAGCAAACAAATATAAAATATAACAAACAAAAAAAACTAAATATAACACAAAGAATATTTAGATAAGTATAAATGTGACAAACATTAAGAAAAATAGATAACCGATCTTACATTTTGCAGTATAGAAGTGAAAAGATATATATTTTTTAAGTGTATCTCCTTCAACCAGCCCCAATGGCTCCTTCTTATCTGAGACTATCCCACACTTTCCTCACGTTGCTAAATAATTAGAGGAAATAGCGGTGTGCGAGGAACACACATAAGATCCAACAACGAGCCTGGGTAAAGCCAATCCCATGAATCACAATATTCAGGTATACTAAGAGGCGAAAGGAATTTCGGGAAAAAAATCTGAACATCATATTTCAAGATCTTTGGACATAAGATTACTATGATCTACCACACGCAGTGCCTTAAATCAGCCAGCCAAGTTAAGGCCTCTTGTTTTAAAAGGCACAAGAACCATTGCTCATTTTCTTGGCATAGTAGCACCACTTCTTATAAGAAAGTAGCTACCGGGCTTGATTTGTGAGGCAATTGTTTGACATTTGCATAAGGGACAATACAATTCAGATGGGCATGAATTCTACTGAGCTATTGGTGTTTCTAGCACTCGAAACTGGCTGCCTGGTTGTCTCCATCTGTATTACCAGCATTACACTTGATGGACTAGATAACATAAAAGGCCAGTGTGCACAAGTCTGTGCAGTACTTAAATTGTGCAGGCTTTCCTGGGTCTAGCTCTCTTTGGTATTCTTGGACATGCAGATTAACTCGTGGTGCAACAGTAGAGTGGAAAAGGGCTTCCCCCCCCCCCCCATTTGCACTAGGTAAGCAAATCACGTAAGGCCTTTGACCACCTGTGCATTTTAGAGTGCACGGGATACACGAACAGTGTTGTGTGGTCCCTTGGGGATTACAGGACTCCACTAGGGAAATTCGGTGGAAGAGTAGAGCAGGGAATCTAATGGTCCCATGAGTACTCCAGTACTCAGTGCTTAATTTGAGCCGGTGGTTTCCCGTGCTCAGCACTGGCACTTAATCATCAACACCGGTGCTTTACATGAGCACCAGTTAAGGACACATTTACGGGGAGATTAACGCCTTAACCGCGGCGGCAATTCCGCGGTGGTGCGGGCGTTCTAAAGAGTGGGCGGGGCAGCTACGGCCGTTCGCTGTTCGCAGCACCAGGGAGGGAGTGCTCCCATCAGGCAATGGCCGACAGGAGCATGGAAGGGGTTAAGTGATTTGCCCAGAATCACAGGATGTTGAGCCCACGCCGAGGCTCGAACTTGGAGGCCTATTAGGATGGCGGCCCGACCTGCGTCTGTCTGCCACCCCCGAGGTGGAGGGACCGTCCGCAGGGGCAGCGGCAGTCCCTCCGTTGGAATTAGGTGTGACCGCCACTCTGGCGGTCACATCCCGTATATTTGACATTGCGGCGGGTGCTGCTTTAAGCAGCACCCGCCGCAAAGTCAAATATGCATGCTGTGCATTTGCATGCAAAAGCGGCAGGCACCGCGAGGTGCCTGCCGCATTGTGCATTCAAATGCAGGGAGGTACCATAGGTACCCCCCATGTGCACCCCCCACCCCCCAACACCTTGGGGGCTCGCAACGGGCCCCCAAAATGAAAGACCACATGCTTTTCCACTGCGGAAAAGCTGCCGTGGAAAAGCATGCTTCCGCCTGCATCGTAATATGGCTGGCGGTGTCTTGTAGACACCGCCACCATATTTGCGTACACCCACCGCGGATCAGCGGCGGATGGACTTGCCATCCGCCGCTGATCCCAATGCCATCATAATCTGGCGGTGAGTGTTTGCTATGACCGCAGCGGTGAATCCGCATCCTCCGGGCCGGCGGTGGCTTCCGCCGGCCTGGAGGATGCGGATTCACCACCATCGTAATTGACCCCTTGGTCCCCAGTTCCAAAGTTGGGAGCTCTGGCCATTATGCCACATCCTCTCCCTAATTTTATGGTTATTAGTTGGTTCTGTATTAGGCGGCACTAACAGGAGAAATGGGCTGTGCAAGGTGCCTCCTGACGAGAGCTCCAACACTTATATTTTTTTTTACAGATTAACCACTGTCCAGTATAGTGCAATCAGAGACTGTAATCCCCTCCGGAAGACATTCTGCCCCATCCACTGTTTGTCCACTGTGCATTCATGTTACGCTTAAAGTCAGGACCATAAGATGACAGAAGCCCTTCTGGTGCCCCCAAAGGGGACAGCAAAGAGCACTGTACTGCAGGAGAAAGCTCCAAATATGGCACTTTTGCTAAGGAATGGTATGCACCACTGCCAAAAATAGACAATTCTTGCACATATCCTGCGTAGAGCAGAAGTTGGGGAAACGGTTCTAATGTCTGTGGTGGGAGCTCCTTGCTCTGCAACTCCATGTTGACACATGGAACGCATTCCCAACACAGGATTAATTTCCGAGCCATGTGTGTAGTGCAAAACTAAAATACAAATACAAAAATCCTGCTCTTCATAAATCATAACAACAACAAAGGTGATGGATGGAATGTTTGCATTAATCTCAGCCACTGGCAATCACTCGGACAATAATTGCACGGCAAATATATAACGGCTATTCTTAATTCCACATATAAGTAATAATAAACTTTGCTTACATTGCAGTGGGAGTTTGATGCGGTGATACAATATTTCTGTATGCTGACATTTTAGACTTCGATGTGGTAACATAAAACCATTTATAAAACGCCACCAGTTGGAGCAAATGGCAATATCTGGCATTTGTCATTCAGTAGATTTCCTTGAGGTGTACTTAAGATTGTTTATTTCCTTTTAATTGCAATATTTGTCAGTCGTGTTTTGACACACTGCAATTAGTAAGAACTCAGTTTGATATGCTATAAAATACAATAGCTCTGTGAGGTTGAGTCATTAATTGTCTCTGAAAACCATGAATCTGTCTTGGCATCAATTAGTCACTGTGCGTCTTGATGGAAAACATGCAAAGTATCATAACTGCTCTGCAGGTCAGTATTTCATTTGCTTTTCGTGTTGGAAGGCATTTCAGTTATTACCCTACAATTGATATATGCATACTATGCAACATCACAGATGCCTGAACTAAGCTGAGTTAACTGTATAGTTTGTTTACTGGAAAATACAGTCATGAAATACAATATATGGTAATCCAAAGCGTTAGAAATGTTTTGTGAGAAATTCGGTATTTGAGACTGTGTAAAGATGATTAAAACACATCATGGGCGTTGTATCAAATCTCGAGCCTGGAAAAAAAAAACAAATAACGAACATCTATGAATCCTTCCCTTCCGTGCCTACCCCCCTCACACCCTGAGCAACTCTAACCCGACACCCCCTTCCCCCCAGCCTCTTCCCACACTGGACCATTTTTCCCCCCTCAACCATACGACTCTAGAATCCATGGCTCGGAAAGTCAAATCGGGGTCTCCTGACGACCCAGCTCCGCCAGACATCATTATGTCAGCCTCTGAAATCACCTTGCCCATCATAATGGACATCCTTAACTCTTCCATCACCACCGGCATAGTCCCACCGGAATGGAAACAAGCCATGGTTCGAGCTTTATTAAAAAAACCGAACCTAGACCCCTCAGACTTCAACAACTATCGGCCAATCTCTCTATTACCCTGGCTGAGCAAAATCCTGGAAAAACATATCAATGGCCAGCTGGTCAACTACCTAGAATACCATCACTTACTGGATCCCACTCAGACAGGCTTCAGACCAAAACATGGCACCGAAACCGCGCTCCTCATGGTCACAGAGGAATCTAGAACCATCCTGGATCAAGGAGGATCAGTGGCAGTGATCCTCCTTAATTTAAGCGCGGCTTTCGACACGGTCAGCCATGACATACTGCTGAACCGCATGTCGAACATTGGCATAAAAGACAAAGCACGGGCCTGGTTTGAATGCTTTCTTAGGGTATTTGACGAAGAATCTTCATCTACCAGCAGACCATTAAGATGTGGAGTACCACAGGGCTCCTCATTAAGCCCAGCACTCTTTAACATCTATATGAGGCCTCTGGCTGAGGTTGTTCGTCAGTTTGGAGTTAAAATTATCTCCTACGCTGACGACACTCAGCTGGTGGTCTCATTGGCGCAGGAAACCAACCTGACTACTAGGGGAGGGCTCAAGAAATGCCTGGAGGAGGTTAAGAACTGGATGTCCACCTCCTCACTCAAAATGAATGGGGATAAAACAGAGCTAATGCTCCTGGGACCTGCCAGCCCTAACTCCTTCAGTACTCAATGGCCATCCTGCTTGGGTATTCCCCCAGCCCCCAAGGACCACATCAAGAGCCTTGGGGTATGGATGGACAGATCTCTGTCTTTTGGTACCCAAGCCACCAAACTTGCAGCTACCTGTTTCGGCCTCCTTAGGATGTTAAGGAAGGTCCTCCATCTTCTACCTATGGAGGCAAAACAGGTGGCTATCCAGGGCCTTATCCAGTCCCGACTGGATTTTAACAACGCCCTTTACCTAGCTGCCCCAGACTATACGCTGCGGAGACTACAAACGGTACAGAACTGCGCCGCCCGCACACTACTTCAGATCCCTCGGCGTCAATCTGTCAAAACCGGGCTGTTTACATTACATTGGCTACCCATCCGCCAAAGAATACAATTCAAAGCCCTATGCATCGCGCATCAGGCCTTCTGGAAAACGGGCCCTCTCATCACCCTCAACCTAGTCTCGCACTACCAACCTACTAGGAACCTCCGATCAAACTTGATGTACATGGCCACAATTCCCAGAATAAAGAAATCCAGAACTGGCGGTAGGACCTTCGCTCACAATGCTTCCAAGCTATGGAACACCCTGGCCCTCCATCTGAGAGCCAACCCCAATCTCTCCTCATTCAGGAAACAACTTAAAACATTCCTCTTCAACTACCCTCAGTAAATCCCCCGGTCACCCCTCTTGATCCGATGGTTCTTAGCGCTTGGACGCCCCCGGGCATCAATCGCGCTCTACAAATCAACATACAATACAATACAATACAATACAATGATAAAAACTGTAAAACTAAAAAGGGGGAATCAGAAGACGGTATGTTTTTTAAGGGAACTAATGAGAAAATAAATTGGTTATGATTGTGGAAGTCGCTTTTCTAGTTCTTCTGTAACTAGCCAAAAAACGAACGTAGGAAAAAAGACAAAATAAAATGACAGGGGTAGGGGAAGGTAAGCAGAGTATCTGATAGTGGAAGATGGAAAGAGATCTGAACAAAAAAGGAATTTGGTCCCGTTTAGTTTAAACTAAAATGAGTGACAGGAATAGAAATAAATGCTGTGGTTTCTTTGTGGGGGAAGAATAAAAGATAATAACGGTTCGTAAGTGAGTGTAACGCTGAGTGGGAGGTTTGAGGAGGATCCACTTCCGAAACAAAGAGAAAAAAAATAAAGAAAGCAGGAGGAAGGAAGAGTATTAGTGCATAATACAGAAGGGTGAAAGTGGGAAGAGTGGAGATTCAATGGTACTTTCTCAATGGGAGGGATTAGAAAAGGGACAGCAATGGAGCAAATGAGGGAGTAAAATATTGAAAAAAGGCTTTATGTGATAATTTCATAGAAATAACGTTGCAGAATGCAATTTCAGGAATAATTGACTTTCACCACATTTCAGTTATTTTAAAATACTGCAAAAATTATAAAGAGCAACCAGTAATCTCACATCCTTAGGGAATTTTGGAGCGCAGAAAATATAAGGACATCACCACAACCTTCTAAAATCATGCAGCAATTACATTTGAATAAACCACTCTGCTTTCATAGCAGAATGAACTACTGTAAGAGGTAACGATAAGGACAGCATATTGGTATGTCCCTGTGATCAATAGGTCAACCACAAACAAGAAAGAACAATTCAAAACGCAAGACTTTTTTTGCTGATGTTTTAGGAGGGATTTCGGAGGCTAGTAAAATATTGTCAAAGGTATTCAACCTTATCTATCATATTACTTGTCTAATTACGAAAAATATCTTTTGACAAGATTACGTTTTAATACCTTCTTCCGACTGGTTTCTTTTCCTCGAATACAGAATTGGTCGAGAGACATTATGAACTGTCCTTGTGACGGAGTATCGACCCAATCAACATTACATATCATCTTTTTCTGTTCATATTATAAAACATCACGAAAAACTTGGATTCTTCCACTTCTCCGATTATTTGGTTACAGGTCATGTCATCTAGCTTATCTCTCTCTACAACTCCTGGACTCAATTCATTCCGCAAAATGTATAGCCACTTTTCTAAAAACTACCATCAAAATACGAGAACCTCTTGATTGATAATATGTGTTTTTGTGTAACTATATCCATTTTTATTTAATTTTCTCTTACTAGTATGTAAAATAATTTTATTTTTCTACTGTTTTAATCTGTACTTTTTATGGTTGCAAACAAGTGGTAACCGAATAAAAGATATTGAATAAAAATGAAAGAACTCAGGCTCCTATCAGATCCGTTATGCCCCTCCATAAACTAGAGGAGGACCACTTAGAGACTCTGTGGCCTCGTGGGTCTTGACTAATCCCAAATGTGCCATTATTATCCTCATCACTAAAAAACTCTGCCTCAATTTGCAAATCAGACCACTCTGGGAACTCCTGGGCAGGTGCCACATTTCATATCTGTGTTGCCTAGCAACGCTTGTAGAAAAAGCAGTCATACGGAATTGTAAAACTTTATAGATGAACATAGAATTCAGTGGAGTAAGATCCTTTTAGGTGGTAGGGAATTTATACTCCTAGCATTGAAGGATGACATCAGAAGGTACAATGTATAGAAGGGCTGCAGACCAACTCATATTTTTACATCTATTAGTGTCTTTTAATGTCACCCTAAAACATATACTTCTTCAACAATTGCATGGAATGGGTGTAAAAGACCTGGTCCTTGGCTGTATGCAGTTTTTCTTTTCCTGATAGGGAAAACAACTTTGTTCTGAAATTATACAAATATGTAAGTACTGCCTAAGCTGCCTGTCAAAGACAGCCACATCTGTTTGATGCCTCGATGAAATGGACAAAATTGATTGACAAACTAGGCTAACAGAGTGGTTATAATCACTTAACATTGGAGTCTGAGCACTGCTTAAGATCGAATGACATGATATTTCCTCCAACCCCAGTATAGATTGTATTAACGTACTCTCCAAGGAGATATACGTGGCTCACGAGATCATTGGACAGTGCATCAGGTGCTCCAAGGACTTCCCTGTCCTGGGAGGACTCGTCTGGGCTTTCGTCCCCACATTGTAATTTCATCCTTGCCTGAGGTCTGGGCTGCAGTCTCCAATCCGTCACATACAGACCCTGGAATAGAAGACTGAACAAAACAGGTCTGACTTCATGGGCATTGCTGTCCCCACATCTGTCCAGTGACAGCTTACCCTTGAACGAGATGTCTGTCCTGTCGTAATGTACCCGTGGCATTGTTTTGCATCTCCCTTTGTGTTTTTCTTGGAGATGTGAGGAAAAGCAAGATATTTCACTCACAAGATCTCTGCTGTGTCTTTCACATACACATCTCCCTTGAGCATTTGTTGCTGCCTGTTCCATAAATTGAGGAAGGTGTGTCCGGGAACGTTCAACTGGAAATATACAGTGTGTTTGGCTTCCTTTCCAGAAATTGATAAGAACTGCCATCTGAGAAGCATCTGCTTGTATTTGCATTGTACTTTGGAAGGAACGCTGCACTGCTGACAAATTACTAGACCTTTGTGTTGATGTCAATGCTAGGACTACACGTAAGACACTGGAGAACGTCTAATGATGTGCTCAACCTGAAAGAAGCGGTACAAAAGGGGGTGGTGATGGGTATGCTCAGACGTGAGTCCCTTGCTCACTTTGCCACTGGATTCAAGCAAGCCGGGCTGAAGACGGCTGTAATGCCAGAAACCGGTCTTCGGAAGCTTGTTTCCGGTCCAGGGAAGGCATGGCTTGGCAGTTTGGGCTGGACTGTTCCCATGAGGCACAGGGTCAGACTTATTTGCATATAGCCATGTCTGAACTGGGGTGGCAGAGAGGGCTAAAGAACGGTGATGGATTAAACCCAGATCTGTTGACTGGGTGTGAGTGTTTGATTGGTTCAGATGCTCCGTCCATCACCACCCCCTTTTGTACCGCTTTTGGCAGCCATAAGTGTGGCAGGGTATGCTCAGACGTGAGTCCCTTGCTCACGTTGCCACTGGATTCAAGCAAGCCGGGCTGAAGACGGCTGTAATGCCAGAAACCGGTCTTCGGAAGCTTGTTTCCGGTCCAGGGAAGACATGGCTTGGCAGTTCGGGCTGGACTGTTCCCATGAGGCACAGGGTCAGACTGATTTGCATATAGCCATGTCTGAACTGGGGTGGCAGAGTGGGCTAAAGAACGGTGATGGATTAAACCCAGATCTCTTGACTGGGTGTGAGTGTTGATTGGTTCGGATGCTCCGTCCATCACCACCCCCTTTTGTACCGCTTTTGGCCGCCATAAGTGGGGCAGGGTATGCTCAGACGTGAGTCCCTTGCTCACTCTGCCACTTGATTCAAGCAAGCCGGGCTGAAGACGGCTGTAATGCCAGAAACCGGTCCTGGGAAGCTTGATTCCGGTCCAGGGAAGGCATGGCTTGGCAGTTCGGGCAGGACTGTTCCCATGAGGCACAGGGTCAGACTGATTTGCATATAGCCATGTCTGAACTGGGGTGGCAGAGTGGGCTAAAGAACGGTGATGGATTAAACCCAGATCTCTTGACTGGGTGTGAGTGTTTGATTGGTTCGGATGCTCCGTCCATCACCACCCCCTTTTGTACAGCCTGAAAGAAGAGCTGCTGGACTACCCAAAAGAGGAGAGGAGCTGAGCTACCCAAGAGGACAAGCCCAATGTCAAATAACGTAGTCCACAGTAGATGGGGTTTCAGTCATTAGAGCCTTCTCCAGAACCATGGGGATCTGCAGATCATGTATGCACAGAAAATATCTGCATCAGCTGAGGGCCAAAGGCATCAAAGGAATGCACTTGTTGGTGACCCTGCCATTCCCCTTAACACATATTCTTTTTTTAGAGCTCATGTTGCCCCCTCCTGACCCAAAGAGGTAGCACAATGTTTTTCCTCACACACTAAGTCCTTGTGTTGTGGCCCTTGGAGTGGGATTGGTTGCAAGTGCTTCAGAACCCTTTGTCCCATTGTTCTACCATGTGTGGTTTTGGAGATATTCAAGTACAGTACACACAAAATGTAAACCAGTATTTCATATAATTGCTGGTGGGTTTAATCCATGCCTGAGGTCTTGTAGTTGACTCTGACACTGGGAAATTTCAACCACTACTGGCCATTTATGAGACATGAGCCCATTAAGTTGAGGCATCTCCAGAAGCTGATTGTGGGCACTAAGTCTATTTCTCTCCACCAGTGGCTCCCTGAACACAGACTTGCAACCAGTTTGGATAGAGGCTGTTAATCATGAACTTTGTCTGATACCAGGCACAATCTACTGGATAATCAAGTGGTCCAATTAAGCACATACCAGGAGCTACAAACAATGTGTAGTTCCTTTTGTGACAGCTAGTAGCAACTGTAAAACCTAAAACCTGCAGGAGGAACGCTGACACAATCGCATGAAACATGAACTCTTAACCACTGTAGTCATATGCCCAGTGGCGGCTCCTCTGCTAAGGCAGGGGAGTGTCCCCCCACTGAAAAAATGGACAAATAACATGGAAATAACTATTGTTAATATCATGTTTTTCCTTTATACGTCAGTGGCTCTCGGACGGGGCTGGCGGAGTAGGGAGAGGAGTGGTTTTCACTCCTGAAGCGCGCAGGACTACTTGGCTGGCCCTCTTCGGAACCCCAAGCAGTCCCGGGCACTTTGCATGTCCCCCACCAGGCTGCATTACACAGCCTGGTGAGGAACATGAAAACCCTCCCTGTCTCCGTCTGAGTGCCGATCCACAGCGCTCAGACCAATTACAACGCTGCATTGCAGAGTTGTGATTGGCTATGGGGAGGCTGGGAGGGTGGGTGCTTCCTGCTGCTGGTCAGGAGTGCAGGAAGATGTTGGAGGGACGAAGGAGAGGCAGCAACCATTTCAGGTAAGTGTTTTTTTTGTTTGTTTAGGTTTGCCACCCCCCCACACCACTACCCAGGTGCGGTAGCAGCCGCTACTGCAAATGCCTTTTTCGCACCCACGTTTTCCATCTATTTGGCATATAACATATTGATGACATATGAAACAGTTGATTACTCCAGACTGTCCTAATTCACCAATCCTTTCTAAATGCCTTGGTGTCAATATAGCCTATAAAATGGGGTTATGAGCAGAACACTTATGTGGGTCGTTGTTGACTGTGATACTCCCAATATGTCTTAAAGGTACTATTCATTCTAAAGCGCCATCAAATGTCAGGCCAATAGTATATTTTATCATACATATACATTACAAACTTTGTGGCCCAAGATGGTCTGTAACTTCAGGTGCCGTGGCCGAAGTCATTGTTGCAGTAACACTTAGATGGCCTTAAGCCATAATGGGTTCATTTTACCAGTATTTGTGAGTTTGCTGATAATTCCTACTTTTTTGAGGAGATAAGTTGTAAAACTCTGATCGACTAGGATAACTGTCTTCGTGGAATCCCTGGTGACCTGAGCCATCTATTGTTTATGGAACAAGAGATGACGAATAGTAGACTGATGCTGTAGCCAGAGTGGCCTTTAATGAGGCTGGATCCTGTACCAGGACTGAGATCAGATATTATGGATGTCTAATCAGAGTAAATGAAGAATAAATCCTTCGTCTGGTGGGACATTTGCTGTAATTCATGGATGTGATTTAGGGGTCGCTGCTGCGACCCCTGGCATGCCCCTTGTGACCCCTGGCACTGCCTTTGTGAAACCTAGCATCAGCAGTGGCAAAACCAGTGCCAGGAACAGAAGCAGCTCGTCCTTATGGACGTCGGTGGGGGCTTCACTCTCCTTATTTTTGTCAATTTTTTATTATATATAATGAATAATAATGACAGTATTCGCTATTAGTTTAATAAAAAATGGAGTACAAAAAGATGGAATATGACTTTCCCTAGCAGCTGAGCTAAGTAAAAAAATGCTTTAAAATGTATATATATATTCTGATTAAATGTATGTATGTAGTGTGCATGCTTCTAATTTTGCGTGTGTTCATGTGAGAGAGCGTGTGTATGTGTGAAGGTATGTGTAGGCAGAGTGTGGGTGTATGTGTGAATATGTGTGTATGTGTAAGCGTGTGTATGTGTGAGTGAAAGTGAAGATCAAAGGGCATGTGAAGTCACGTCCTCTACCTCTGGCATTTTGGTGAATTGATGTCTTTGCTGAAGATGAGGGTGAGTTTCCAGTCCCAAGATTCATATTGTAATATTTGCCAGCGAATGGTGAGCTTTCAGTCACTGGGTTGATGTGAGATGCAGGAGTGTAGTTCAAGGTCCGTTGTGTTGATGTAAGTACTGAGGTGAAAGAGGGCTCTAGCTAGAAGGTAACAGATTTAGTTTACCAGTTCTGACCAACTTTAGTACTTAGTCCATTCTGCATCAGAGAAGTCGTTCAAAAGTGTAAAGATGTAGTCAGACTCCGAACCCTCTGTCGGGTGGAAGACCGCTGTGTGATGTCCTCGTGTTGGTGAGGAGTCTATGTGCTCACCTTCCCAGGTGGATAGAATCTCCTGGGAATCAGCTGAATGCTACAGGGAGGGTAATTTGTTTTTCCAAGTATGCACCACCCAAAGCTAGACCTGTTGAAAATCTGGTCTACCTGTGCCCACTGTGCTCTCACAGCCCTGGCCTCACCATGGGATGAGAAACAGTTTTTTCGAGCCTATGAGGTAAAGGTGTACTTGTGAATTTGCACACTGACTTGAACTTCCAGTCAGGAGGAGAGTCCACTACCACTTCACAGCCTTGTCCCTTCTGTAATGGGCAGAAACCTTTGTCCTGTTCTGCCTACCAATCAGAAGGAAAATACATCCATTGATGGTATGATAGTATCAGACTCTTTAAGCCTCCAGAAACATTTTTAGATCCAAAGATTGAGCTATTGACTAGGAACAGGGCCATCTTTGGGGGTTGGGGGGGGTGGCATTATGACCCATGATTCATGTTGCAGTGTAAATGGCTATAAAAATAAGTTACATTTGATGCCATAGCAGCTATTTTCTATTTCCCTGGAGGATATTTTTGATTGAAACTCTGAATCAGGTGCTTATGGCACTTGGCTAAAATGGGATATACTGCCTGTGGGTGATTAATTATGTTTTTAAACAGGCCCTGCAAAAACGTCTGTCAGGCTAGACCAGGACCAGCTACGACAATGTCCCCACTGGTAGTAACAAATAAAAGGAGCCTAAATTCAGATCTGCTGTATTCTATAGACAAACATTGGTGTTCGCAATAAGATTTTCACCTGTTATGTAATTTGGTTTGAACATTTTAATTTGTTTATTTATTAAGTGTATTTGTTGTTTTGGTGTTGTTTCACATGCACACAATTACTTTTTTTAGGAAAGCCTTGCTACATGAGCTAGCTACAAGGTTGAACTTTATGTTTAATCCAGTTTACTTTTTAGCAATCAGAATATTTGGGCACTGTGGAGCTTAGTCACAGCTCACATGAAACTGTGGCCTCACCTTCCCATATCCTAACAATCTGATTTCATACATTCTCATTCTGTGGAGTGGGATGTGCTTGTGTTTGTCAGCTACTACTAAACAGCCTTAGAAGTAAAGAAATAAAATAGCATAGTTAGGATCACATTAAAAGACTTTTTTTCACTTTTTTTTGTTTGGATCATGAAAATTGTTTGGGCTGCTTTACTACGCCTGTCAGCAACAACCATGAAGGCGCTCTGCATGGAAAAAGGTCTCTGGCTGGGCAAGAGAGCAAAGAAAAGTGAGTTGGAGGATGCAGTCTGAGCATGAGAAGTATGGCAGCCCAAGATCACTCTGTTGGAGGTAGAAGTCGATGAAAAAAGACCGGTGGATTAGAAGCTTCTATTGACCCTCCTCTGTGACTTCCAGAATAGATAGCAAAGAACACATCTGTCCAAAGCATGTCTGCCATTTAATTTAAAAGCCGAACTACTGAAGCCTGTTTGTCCCTGCTGGAATTCTCTCTTCTAACTGGACTCTGAATTACCTCCTGGAAAAGAGGAACCTGTGGCCTGCCTGGGAGAAAACTAGAAGAGCGTTTAAAATGGGATATTTCACTTTACGCTTGATGTGCCTGGGGAGTTCAGAAGTTCTTGTAGACATAGAAAACTTGTGATGCTAAAGGTCTGACTTGGAGTTCTGAGGAGACAACTTGCACCCCTGGAAAGACGTCAGAGGAACCCAAGAGCTAAGATACAGTACATTTCAACTTGGTACACAGAAAACATGAATCCATCTAGGATCGTGACAAGATACCTAAAGAAATGTTACCTTAGGAGCTTTATTTTAGCATTTTGTCCCACTCAGATTATTGTGCTATGAGTTTCACGGTACATTAGGAGCACTCCCTGTACATTCTTCACCTTGTGCAGCCACTCATGGCTACAGCTTTCAAATTTCCCCTCCTGAAGATTTTCTTTACACAGAAAAGTTTGAATTTCGGGAGCAAGATCCACCAACGTTAACCAACCATGGTCCACTGCAAATCAGCCATGATAGGACGTTGTCTACGTTACCCATAGACTAAAAGTGTTTGTTCATTTACTATTGTTTTTCACTGCAAACCTTTTGTTTTAATATAAAACCTAATCCCGACATTTGATTAATTTATTTGTGCTTTATTTGTTATATTTTACACATTTTGTCTAACTTGGTTCGGACATATTCGTTCTTTATTACTGTTTCACATATTTTACTCTGAGGAAAGTCTTGGTGCTTGAGTCAGGCTACCAAAGATGAGTCAGGAATTCTTCCCAGAAACCAGTTTCAGATTGCTTTGGCTTTGTAGGTATTCTGTCACATTTCAAATGCATAGGTGGGGGGCTCTCTTCCCATAAGGTATCAATCTGATTTCCAACTCAAATCCTTAAACAACCAGTTGCATCACCTGGGTGGGGCCAACTGGGTATTGTTCCCAACCTGCTTTCCTCCTGCCTTCCCTTCTGCCCTATCACCACATCTATTAGGCAAGGCCAAGCACACTCCCGCAGTAGGAGGCAGGGCTGTACAAGAAGAAACTGAAAGAAACTACAGCATATAAAGAAAATGGAGATGCAATAGCAATTTAAAGAAGAAAATGAGAGGAAACAATTGGAGCAAGGGAGCAAGAAAGAAAGAAATAAGATTGGGTGAAATGGAGAATGAATACGTGAATGAGTGGGAAGAAGGGGGACACACTTTGTTTTAGCTTAAACGTGTTATATAATTCCAATCCAATCCAAAAATTCTTTATTTCGGTCCATTAGACCATAAAAGATACATTGCATATTACATTTAAACATCCATGTTAAAAAGCACATTGCAATTGTAAAAACACATTACATAAAAATGATTTCCATGTTATTCCAGAAATAAATGAGGATTAGAAAAGACTATTCATAATTAAAAAAGACAATTCATAATAAAAAAGACAGTTCATAATTAGGAAGGACAATTCATAGTTTTGGCATTTGTGCATTTAGTGATTTTTTCCTTTTCTGCCACATAGCCATAATGAATTTAGCCACTGCAAAAACTATATGGGGCAGAGTACTAGTTTTTAATATTCTGTACGCAAACAGATGACTCCTAAATCCCAGGTTCCTACATAAGGGCACCAACCAGTATTTCCTTGGTCTATTATATGCAGGGCAAAAGAAAAAAGATGAATTTCCTCCTCATCATGAGTATTGCAGCCTGGACAGGTTTTATCGTCCCCCTGTAGCCATTTACAAGTGAAGGTTTTAATAGGCAGAGTGCCTAGCCTCCACTGTATAAACAATTTTCTTGCTAGAATGGGGAAAATAGTATCCATAAAACCTTCGAATTCGTAGGAATTTTTGGATTCCAAAAAACGATCAGTTAGGGTGCCGTTGTTAGGTGCGGACAGGAGAACAGCTAGACTTTTCTCCTTGTGAATTTGGACCAATCTTTTACGGGAAACCCTTTGACAGCCCTGTACGGGATCCTCCCAAAGCTCAGGCAATTTCATGCGATACAATTCTTTCTTGACAAAAGCCAACCATGGAATTCTATCGCGCTGGATCAGGTCCATTACATGGGTGAGATCACGCCTGTAGTGTGCGAGCTCGCTGGTGGACCAGAGCCTATGCCAGAAGCTTAGTGGCTTTGACTCCAGTTCTACAGCGATGGAGGGTAAACCCACATCTAATCTTAAGGGGAGCAGAGGTGTGCCACGAGGGAGGGCCAGAAGGCATCTGAGGAAGTTGTTTTCCACTCTGGCAAGATCTGGCCCTGCTTTGTACCCCCATAGCTCACTGCCATAGGATGCGGCCGCTTTAGCTTGTGTTTTGTACATTTCTAGTGCCGGGCTTATGGGCTTAAAGGTTGAGGTGTTTGCAACCTTCAAAATTGCACCTGACAGTTGGCACAGCTTTAGCCGGGATCTTACTATTTGGGGGTCCCAGGATAGGTTCTCATGTAGTGTAACCCCCAAGTACTGGAAGGTTGTAACCCTTTCCAGGCTGGCTGAACCCAAAGTGGGGTTAGGTCTGGTCTTTGGGGATGGATTGAAGATCATGAACTTGGTCTTCTCGGTATTGATCTCTAGACCATGTTGTCTACAGAAAAGACCAAATCCATCTAAAATCCTTTGTATCCCCATCGGGGATTTGGAAAGCAGCAGGGTGTCATCAGCAAACATGATGGCTGGCACCCTCCTGCCTGCCAAAAGGGGGGCGTCATTGTCTCTGACATTGTCCAGATGGGATATGACATTGTTAACAAAGAGGCAAAACAGGGTTGGCGCCAAGACGCAACCCTGCCTTACCCCTCTGAGAACAGGAAACCTTGAAGACAGCGCTCCATCCCTCCCACACCTAACCTGCGCGTAATTGCTATCATGAAGCCTAATTATGGCATGCAATATTTGGGTTGGAACACCCAACTTCTTTAGGACCTCCCATAATTTCTTGCATGGGACCAAGTCGAAGGCTGACCTCAGGTCCACGAACACCATGTATAACCTCCCCCCCTCAATCCTCACCGTTTTCCAGTACAGGAGGACGAGGCGGAAAATCTGATCCATGGTGGACGTGTTTTTCCTGAAGCCAGCCTGCAGGGGGCTCAATATTTCGTTGGCCTCCATCCAATCTAGAAGGTGGTCCAGAAGAAGACGAGAGAAGAGTTTATGGGGGACATCTATGAGGCTGATCGGCCTGTAGTTGGCTGGGAGAAGAGGAGAACCCTTTTTGAAAATGGGCACTATCTCCGCCCCCAGCCAGGTACAGGGGATCTCCATGCCTCCCAAGATGGCAATAAAAAGAATAAGGAGGTACGGACCCCAGATCTCAGGATATTGTCTGAAAAGGTCACCGGGCAATCTATCCAGTCCCGGGGCCTTCCCCATTGTCAATCTCTCTACTGCACTAACCACCTCGCCAAGGGTAAATTCCAGACCAGCTGTAGGAATAGGTATATCATCTGGGGCCACTTCATTGGCAAACTGTTTGGTATCTTGATACAATGTGCCAAAGTGATCTTCCCAAGCAGAAGCTGCAATGTTAGGCTCCACGGCAGCTTTTGCTTCTCCTGTGCCAGCATTTACCAGGGACCAACATTTTTTAGAATCCCTTGCTTCTAGTGCTAGGGAGAGCTCCTGCCACCGGTTCCAGTCCCACTCCGACCTTGCCAGTGCCAAGGCTTCCCTATACTCCCGCCTGAGTTTAGCGACCTTGCCCTTGTCTGCGCCTGCTTTAATTAAAGCAATTAACTCTGTCTTGACCTTTTTGCAGGAAGAATTGTACCAGGTTGAGGTTCGGGTCTTTTTGCGTCGTGGAGCTGCCACTGGGTAAAAAACCTCACCTAGTGCTCCCACTAGGTTTGCATGGATTTGACTTAGTTTCTCGTTAAAATCCGGAAGTCTGGGCTGATTAATTAATTCATCCATTTCTGTGAGCTTAGGGAGTGCTATTTCATAAATTTTACTTATATTTTCTTCTGTACTAATTATTTTCCCCCACTTTACCCTTCGTCTGTTTGAGCTAAGAACCAGGTTCCCTGGGTCATCACTAGGGATGGTGGGAGGTAACTCACCAACAGGAGCAGGGTGTTTCATGTCTAATAAAAATGCGTTATGGTCGCTATCCGTTCTGGCAACTACCCTGAAGTCCTGGACCTTGGACCACAGGCCAATGTCAACAAAAATGTAGTCCAGCCTCGATTCATGATCCTTCCTATTGAAGGTACACAATGAAGGGCTGTCACACGGAGTACGACCATTACAGGCCCTTATCGCATAGTTTAAAGTAAGGGACATGATTTGCACAGCAAGTGGGGACCAATATTTGGGGTGGGGGGATAGACATGGTGGAACACCCCAGAAGTCATCTTCAGTAGTAAGGGCACCCTCCTTTAAGCCTTCCAGAGGTTCAAAATGGCAATTAAAATCTCCGCCCATCACTATCTTGCAATCACTTGGCAGTTGGCCCAGAAAAGACGAAAGGTCTTCAAGAGTGGCCGATTCCATGGCCACACTGACTGGGCGAGAATATATATTAATAATTGCCAGATTTACAGCATTGGGCCACTTAAGAAGTACACACTGGATGTCCTGGGAGAACGTAGGTACGCTCTCCGCATTACACCCAATATGGCTAGCTACCCAAACCGCCAATCCCCCCGAAGGCCTCCCCCTACCACTCCACCTAGCCTGAATTTCAAAGACTGCATAGCCCGTTCTACTCAGTGGTTCCCTCGCCCACGTCTCCTGGAAGAGACAGATATCACTGCTACCCACTAGGAGATCCCAATCTAATGTGTGTATTTTGTTTGCAATACCCGCCATATAATTAGAGAGGGAGGGTGAATAACTGGTAACCATGTATTCTATAGTCCATTATTGCCATTGAGTAGTCCTGGTGACATCATAAACAAGAGACCCAAAGGCCAAGTAATTTGTAAATGAGATCAGAAGCCTGAGATGGCGATATAGGACCCTATTACATATGATACGGGTTATGTATTTTGTTTATTGATTTTTATCTTGGAGATAGCTTGAAAAAGCTGTTTTCTTCAAAGTGCTGCTGACAGTGGTCACTGGTTGGAATTGGAATGTTTAGGTTCCTTTTAGTGAATATATTAATGAATAAATTGTTGATAAAAACAATAGACAATGGGGATGGCCAATTTACGTTTATGTGATTCCGTGGCTGCTGCATTTACCATATAATTGTGGATCTGTGAAATTTGTCTGCATAATGTAAAATACCTTACAGCATAATTTATTGGCCCTGCCAGTTGTGAAGCTAAGCAAGTGGTATGGGAGCTGGTCATATGTAACGTGATGTGAAGTAGATTTGTAGAGAACTGCTTATCACCCGTGAGGGGATCCAAATGCTGAGTAGGTGAGTGTAGGCGTGTGGTGAGGCTGGGCCTGAATACAGGCAGCTTCAATGGTCCCACAAGATGACTAATTAAATAGCCTGGTCAGCAGCTTCTTGAGGAATTCAAGAAGTGAGGAGGAGGCCCTGATGTATTGAGGGAGGTTGTTCCAGGATTTGCCTTCTTGGTAGAAGAATGATCAACCTCCCATTCTGCTTCTGTAGATGTGAGATGTTTGTGTGAGTGAGAGTGATGCTGAGCAAAGTGGTCTGGTATTTTGGTGGAAGTGAAGCCGCTGATTGAAGTATGCAAGTTCTGTGTTGTGAAGTGAGAAGTTTGAACTGGCAGCACTTACGGATGGGGAGCCAGTGGAGCTCTATGAGGAGTGGTGTGGTTTCGGCAGGGTAGGTCGAGAACGAATCTGGTGGTGGCGTTTTGGACAGTTTGAAGTCTGTGAAAGAGATAAGTTAGGATGCCGGAGTAGAGTGTGTTGTCGTTGTCCAATCTGCTTGAAATTAGGGCCTGCATGATGGTACGTATGGTGTCCAGTGGGAGCCAATGGAAGAACTTGCCTAACATGCAGGGGATATGGAAGCATGAGGTGACAGCGTTTACATGGGACTTCACGGGGGATTTGGTGTCCATGATGAGGTCTAGGGTGGTTGGTTGGGGTGGGTGTGGGCTCAAGATCGGCAGACCACCAGCTGGAGTCCCAAGGTGTGCTCTTATTCTTGAAGATCAGCACTTCAGTTTGTTGATATTGAGTTTGAGGCAACTTTCCTTCATCCAATTAGCCTCGCTGGTCATGCATTGTTGGAAATGAGTAGGGTGTTATCGGTGTAGGAGCTGATGTTTGTTCCGTGGGATCTGATGTTTGCCAGAGGAGTTATGTACATGTTGAAAAGTGTGGGGCTGTGTGATTATCTGTGGGATGTAAACGGTGAAAGCTTTACTCATAATATTCTTCCAGAAATAAATGAAGCTATCGACATGAGTGCTGGCTCTTGTATTCCCACTCTATGTAGTCAGTTGATAAGTGTGTGGTGGAAGATGATGTCGAAAGTGGCAGAGAGGTTGAGGAGGATGAGGGTGGCAGTCTGTCCATGGTCGAATAATGATGAACTCTATATTTCACAGGGAAACATGAAATATTCCCCATATGTCCCCATATGTCACAAATCCCTGTGAAATATGTTTTATTGCACAGCTTTATATGCAATAAAAGTACCCAAACACAGACCCACACACATTACACAGTGGTGGTCTCCACTGTATAGTGCTATTTAGGAGCAAGTTACCATTAGAAATTGATTTGTTGTACTACTAATAATGTTGGCACCGTTTTTTGTGAATCTTCACCAAACTTTACAAAACAGAAGTTAATCAACCTCCGCTGTTCCTTGATAAGCTTTGGGTGATTTGTCAAGCAGGGAGTGAGAAAAAGGAGGGGATCCCAAAAAACAATTTCTCCATGCAATTTGCATAATGAATTGCACTACAGCGCAAATGGCTAAAAAGAATTACACCAGTTTTGGCATATTGCTAAATCTTTTCATTGAAAGCATGCTTTTTAGATTTGGTTTAACTGTGTTCAGTAGTTTGTGAGAAATATAGGTTCAAAATGTATAGATATCTGGACCATTGGGCAGAAATAAAAAAAAAATAAAGCCTTCAGATTGACTGAGGGCGCTCATTTATTTATTATTCATGCTCCCGTCCATGAGTGTTGAATATGTTTCCTGCTTTCTGGTGTCCCTGTCTGGGCAGTGGCATCATAAACATGTTATAGAAGTGTTGTGATGGGCTGCAGGGAGAGTAGATTCAGAAGCATATCACAAACTGTCAAACTAGTGGATGATGTAATCAGTGATATCATCAATGATGTTACTGAAATTGCATGAGTGATGTGCAATAAGTGATGTCATATGCAGTACATGGTGGGGCACAATTTATAGTTGGCTCAGTAAACTATAACTAGTGAATTTCAGTGTTTTTTAAAAAGTTTAAAATGCTATTTTAAACTGACGTTTTCAAATCACTATAACATCACTTTAATCTTTGTTTTTTCAGTGTGTGTGTGTGTGTGTATACATCCAAACTAATATTATAAAGAGAGAGCCCAAACCTTTGAGGCGGGTAATCTCAGTAACCACAGCACCAATCACAAAACCCAATACAGCGTTGGAAAGGGCAGTTGCAGCAGAAGGACATAGGCTATGCAGATGGCCACAATATAATTATTATTATTTTTTTATTGTTTTTATAAACTTTTCAAGAAACAGTGGTGTTCATCACAATCATACAGTGCAAGACATACAATTGTACTGTAGGACACCATATACATTTAAAAGGTAAAAGAACCGTGCCAGCAAAGTAGTCCCTTGTGGACGTGTCTGCGTTGTGCTGTGGGCGTGGGCGTGGGCTGGGGGCGTGTGGTACGGCCATCACATCGTGGGCTGTGGGCATGTGCTGGGGCGTGACAAACGCTGGGGGCGTGTGTCCGCCCTTCATGCCATGTGAGTCGTACATACAAGCGCCAATTACGTTGGTGCGCAGCATCAAGGGGCACGCTGGGGGCATGACACACGTTGGGGGCGTGAGAAATGCTGGGGGCGTGTGTCCGGCCTTCATGCCATGTGAACGCAATTGTGCCGCATCAAGGGGCACGCTGGGGGCGTGAGAAACGCTGGGGGCGTGTGCTACGTTTCGCCCTTCATGCCATGTGGGTCGTACATTAATCAGAAGATCATCTGCTGTGGCCGTGTGCTGGGGGCATGACAAACGCGTTCAGCTGGAGGCCTGGTAAGTAACATTACTGCAGCCTCTCCGGCGCGCTGTTACTGAACTCTCTCATCAACGAAATTAGACGCGCCTGCTACCATCAACCAGGGCTCTAGCCGGGCTCAGGCGGCAAATCAGTACACTAATTACACGCGCCTGATAACATCAACCAGGGCTGCAGCTGGGCCTCAAGCGGGGGAACACGCGCCTGCTAACATCAAACAGGCCTGCATCTGGGCCTCAAGCGGGGGAACACGCAAATGAGCGTGTCTGCGGGAACAATTACCGCAGCCTCTCCTACTCGCTGTCACTGAACTCTCTCATTAAACGGATTTACCCGCGCCTGCTAACATCAACCAGGGCTGTAGCCGGGCTCAGGCGGCGGATCACTACACCAATTACATGCGCCTGCTAACCTCAACCAGGGCTGCAGCTGGCCCTTCTCCGTCCCTATTCTAATGTAACAAAAAATTTTGTTTACCGCGAAATTTTAAAATAAATTGCCCTTGCCAAATACACACATTACACACATTCTATTTCATACCCGGACAACGTCGGGACGGGCTGCTAGTATATATATATATATATATATATATATGTGTGTGTGTTTGTGTGTGTGTACATATATATATATTTTTTTAAATCTAAGCTCTAAGATTAGCTATAGTTAGTTACATTAATGTATTATTTCTATACGAAACCAACTTAAAGTACACAAACTACGGGGGTGTGGCCTAGCAAAATGGCCAACAGGACTTGTGCTTTTCAGCTCCCGGCGGGTCCGCCGTTAAATCCTGAAATCCGGACAAGAACATCAGCCCTTAATAAAGCATAGTAGTCTGTAACCCAAGGTGTGCCCGAAATAGCAACTGCAGGCCAGAAAAAGGGAAGGAAAAAGGAGCAAAATAGAGGCGCTGGAGGCCGGGCCTGACTAGGCACAGGACAGAGCCGAGCCCCGGGGCCTGGCAGCTACGTGCGGAGAGCGATGCGGAGGCCTGTGGCCTGCTGAATCGCACCGAGGCCTGGGAAGATTGGGGCGTGTGGTAGCCTGGCTGCCCCGGTGGACCTCCGGCTTTCCCTCTCAACCCCACCTGGTGGCAGGGAGGCGTCGGCCTGGCCTGGAAACAAATCCAGTTAAGGGGAAGGCCTTGCTGATCTGGGCCGACTGAGAAGGTGAGGGAGCCACGCTCCCAGAGCTGTGGAGGCGGGGTAACCCTACCGTGGATATAGAAAACTTCGACGGCCGAGGGGAGAGCGGCGAGAGACCTGCAGTCGCTTGGCTGTTTAGGCCCGGTGTGGTGAGTTGGACAGAGTCAGCGGAGCCGGGTATTGAGCAGACCTGGGATCGGAGGTGGCAAGACAGTCCCCAGGGGCCGTCACAGCAAGTGGGACATTGGAGGGCCCTGTCGGCGTTGGGTTGGCCTCTGTTGCAAGGGCAGCCGTGAAGTGAAGGCAGATCTAATGAATCTTAACACACCCACCTGCAGCGAGGCCTGGCATTGGGGGAGCGACGAGTGCCCCCTCCTCCTGAGAATATGTCATGGAATGAGGAGAACGATCTGGGAAGCTGTGCGACCTGGGCCGCGGCGGTGAGGCCTCTTCCTTTGGCACTGGGAGATGGACCACGGCGGGAGCTCCCTGCGGAGGTAGGCTTGGCGGGTACACACAGCGAGGCAATTGGAACTGGCAAAAGCCAAACTTGGAGGGGGAAGTCGGATTGCTCCCCCACTGATTCTGCCCAAGTGAAATCGGCAGCCAGATGAGGGCCCCCTCTCCTGCAACCGGGCCAACGGAATAGTAGGGACCTGGTGCAGCTTGCAGGGGGGAGCCAGACTGACTTCCTCAAAACAGCCAAGCTTTCGCCCTGGATACATGTAAGGAGATTATCCGACCCTCACAGAACTGTAAGTAAATGCTGGATTGTGTGCGCAAGGAGGGTGGCAATGGCATGTTTCATTTGACCCCTGGCTAAATGAGGATGTGCTGCGCACAGGGTGCTCGTTATTACTGGCTGGCACATGTGAAGGGAGCAGAAGGACAGGCTATCAAGCGTACGTTGTGTGTCACGATACATTGACTCTCTGGCTGGTGTTGGTGGAGTCCAACATGCTGCGGCGCGGGGAGCAACACACGGTCCAGTCTAGGGTTGCCCCCACTGGACATTGACATGGGTAAAGATAAAGGCACACGAGCAGGGGCATCTAACACCATCACACAGTATACTACGGCGTACCACCCCTGCAGCCCATTACACGCCAAACAACGGGAACAGATGAGGAAGATGGGGAGGAGACGCAGAGCTGACATGGGCGGAGATACTGGCCACCCCACAGGGTTCCTGAAAGGTGCTGGAGGCCCGGATAGACACTGTCTCTATGGACATTAATCTCCTGCGGGCCGACATCCGCAAAGTGGCAGATAAGGTTACAGTGGTGGAGGAGGACGTATCAGGCATCGAAGGAGAAGTAGCCGGCTTAAAAAAAAACAAGTGTCGCAATTGTCCTCAACAACAAAAACTTTGGAGCAATGTGCCGAAGACGCAGAGGGCGCGCCAAATGCAGTAACATCCACATTCTAGGCTTTCCCGAGAGAGCAGAGGGGAGAACGGTAGAGCCATTCCTAGAGCAGTGGATTAAAACGCAGCTGTGCCCAGCGGGCCCGTCGGATATGTTTGGCATCGAGAGGGCACATAGGGCACTGGTACCCCCGCCACCGCTAGGGGCCCCACCTCACGGGTTCATTGCAAAAATCTTGAACTATAGAGACAGGGACTATATCCTTCGGGCCGCTAGAGAGCAACTAGACCTCTTCTACGAAAATAACAAGATCTCCATTCATCCTGATTATACCAAGCAGGACCAGGAACAAAGGAAATAGTTCTTAGATATCAAGGGAAAGTTAAGAGACTTGCATCTGCAATACATGCTGTTATATCCAGCGAAACTCAAGGCCCTGTCACAGGGTAAGGCGCACTTCTTTGTGAGTCCCGAGGAGGTGTGGGAATGGTTGGAGATTCGGGGTGGCTCCTCCACTGCAAGATCCCCAGAACCGGAGCAATAAATGGGGCACTAGACCTTCAAAAGGATTGCATCGCGGGAGTGGAGAAGTGGGGTCGCTTGTTGTGGGCTCAGGCCCAGACACAAAGATCACATTGGGAGTGATAGAATGATGTAAATGCGTATGGACACCCCCTTGGCACTGGCGGCATAGGGGGACGCAGCCAACCTGGACAATGATGATCATTCACAATGGCCCAATGCATCAGTGGATGTAGTCCCGGAAACGCTTCTCGACCAGGGGGTGGAGGCCACAGAGAAGTAGTGAACAGGGGGCAAGTGAAGGCTCCTGGGTTTACCCTGAAGTGAGGGCTTGCGGTCAGTATGAGAACTACACAAAGGCCGGAGTGGTCTTCCTTATTGAACGGATGGGTGCATGTCGCAAATGCTGGGCGTATATATATTAATGTTTCCTTTAACTGGAAACAAGGAGATTGACACCACTGGGTGCCCTTTACCCCATTAGGGCAAATAACGGGCCTGGGGCGGGTGGGTCCGGATTTTTCTACATTGGGTGGATTGATAATGTTTTGCCCCAGTTGGGCGGTACAGAGTGATGCGTGCGTCCTGACACGACACAGGGAGAGGAATTTTTGATCTTATTATTGTTTGCAAAGTGTCCTTGGGCGGGGGGAAGTGTTTTGTTGCTATCTGTTTGCATAGATGGTGTGCATTGCAGTAGGAGCATTATGAGTGGGCAGGTTTTGATGTTGGTGTTCCAGGTGAGTATGCTACATGATGGGGACTGAGTATACATTCTTGACCTGTAATGTGCGTGGGTGGGGCACATGCACCAAAAGACATAGGGTGCTCACTTTCCTCAAACAACATCAGATATCAATAGCTTGCCTCCAGGAAATGCATATGGATGACAATGGCGCAGCTAAAGTGGCTAAGAAGTGGTGAGGCGAGTTTTATCATTCCTCTTTCTTACCTATGCCAGAGGCGCCATGAAATGGGTGGCCGCGGGTATTCCATTCACTCTGACATACAGCGAATCCAATGTGAATGGCCGATACGTACTTCTGCGAGACTCACTAGATGGCAGGGAAATCGTCATTATAAACACATATGCGCCAAATACAGACAACCCCGCTTTCTTCCAGGTCATCCAGGAACTATTGTCTAACGAATTGGACGTCCCATACATATGGATGGGTGATTTTAACTTTGTATTTGGACTAGGCCCTTGACAGACATCCCCCTAAGGCAGGAACGAAACCTAGAATGTCCCAGATGCTTGGGAAGGTCATGAAGGACCTGGGGGTCCGCGATGTATGGAGGGAAATGCCACTCTTCACATGCCACTCACTAACACATGGCACACAGAGTAGGCTCAACAGGGTTCTGGTCTCGGGTGTGCCGGCTTTTCCAGAGGCACAAGTGACTCCCTTGGCGTGCTTTCTGTCTGGCCACTCCCCTGTGTGTTGCTCGGTGAGGTGGGGGTCACCTATGCTGGGCCCGAGGCATTGGAGATTTCCTCCTGATCTACTAGAGGATTCGGTGGGGAGGGCTGCACTATCTAAGACAGCAACAGACTACCTAGAGACAAACAGGGGGTCCCACCGGGAGGGCCACTGAGAGGGAGGCTTTAAAGGCAGTGGCTCACAGGGCGAGCATGGGACTTGTGTGTGGGGTGAGGAGACAACTGCTTGGGGAGATCAACAGAGAGGAAAAAATGCTAACTGCCATTCAGGTGGGAAACCCAACAGACTTAGATGTGGGCAAGAGGCACTAGTGCATAGCTGACATATGGGATAGACTGGATAAGTATACTCTGGCGTGTTACTGCCAGAAGCTACATGCCAAGAGTGATAAGTCAGGTCGCTTATTGGCATGGATTCTCCGAAGGCAGCAGACACCCCCATTGATCACCACCTTGAAGGCAGAGGGAGGGAGCCTGGTCCACACCAGAGCCGGAATCCTGTAGGTGTTCCAGTACCACTTGCAGTGGGTATACTGTGCAGATGCTGGAGTAACAGTAGAGAGGTACGTTCCCAATGTTGAAGGTTTGGTACTTCTGCAGCTCTTGCCTATATGCGTAGATGAGCTTGACACCAAGATCACTGCTGAGGAAGTGTAGGAGGCACTGTGAGCCATGCCAGGAACCAAGGCCCCTCTGGCCGATGGGTTCCCAATGGCTTTTCTACAGGCCTACTCCGATGAGCTGGTCTAACTCTTACTACAGGTATATGAGGAGGCCTTTGAAGCAGGGGTATTGCCCCCGTAAATGCACCAGGGGGAAATTGTCATGCGCCTCAAGCCAGGGGGGATTGATCAGGACCCCTATCCGTATCGACCTCTCACATTGATAAATTCTGGCATGAAAATCTGATGTACGGTCCTGCCCGTGAGACTGGCCCCACACATGGTGCACCTGGTCCACGAAGATCAATGTGGCTTCACACCAACCCACAATATGGGCATGAATATCAGGCGGTTGTCCGCACATTCTTCATGAAGTACAGCAAAGGGACAAGGACCTAACCTTGGTCTCCATAGATTTGGAAAAGGCCTTTCATTTGGTGGATTGGGGGTACCTACTGGAGGTGCTCAGGGTGGCCAGATTTGGACCACAGTTCAGACGATGGGTACGGATCTTACAAACGGCGCCCATCGCTAGAGTTCGGGCGGAATACAGCAGGTCGAGAGCGTGGCAGCTAGGGAGGGGACGCGCCAGGGCTGTCCTCTTTCTCCACTTCTCTTTGCATTAGCAATAGAGCCCCTGGTGATTTGGGTGCGTAGGGACCTGGACCGCTGGGGGAATCAAAGTCGGCGGAACCTCCCATATCATATCACTGTACGTGGATGATGGGTTATTCTATGTCTCCTCACCACAGGTGGCTGTACCGAGGCTACTACACGTGATGGAGGAGTTTGGAGGGTGTTCGGGCTGCGACTTAACAGGTCAAAATCATTGATATTCCCCCTGGCTCATTTGGAGGGTCACTCTGTGAAATCTCTTCCGGAGGACTCATGGATATTACAACTTATTGTATACAAGACAATAGATGGTCTAAAGGGATCAGTGGGATTTTTGAACACTCTTCCGCTCTCCTTAATGGGCAGGTTGGCAATAGCTAAAATGGTAATACTGCCTAGCTGCCTTTACATGCTATAGAATGCTCTGTGTCCCATACCCAGGCGAATATTTCGGGCTCTGGACTCTATTTTGATAGACTTGTTCTGGGCAGGTTGTCGCAGCTGAGTGCGCTTGCCACGCTGAATCACACATATGAGGGGGCAAACTAAAGGCTCCCAGGTTGGAGCTCTCCTAATACACCCGCACAACTACAGCACGCCGTGAAATGGTTTGCCGCGGGGGACACCTGGGAGAAACGGCTACTCCAGGATAAAGAATCAGATATTGACCTGCCGTCTCTGTTTTTGGAGGGCGTGGGCACCTCTGAAACAGTACCATATTTGGTCAGACACACCGGGCCCATCTGGCAAGCATTTGTGGAGCGAATCTTGAGACATGCCCCGTTCCATCAGGAGTTGTCAGTGTGGGATCTCAGGCTGGTTAGGAAGGTGATGTCCAAAATGTCATATCGGCTGTGACGGGAGGGGGGTTGCGACATGCTTGCGAACCTGTACCCAGGTGAGAGCCTTATTACTTTCCAACAGGCTTGTGGCGACTTTGGTTTGGGGAAGGGACAATAACTACAATACCCCGCTCTAGCTAATTTATTTAGAGAAATTTGGCCCATGTATCATTCGATCCCACATCTTACACAGACACTGGGCATCTTACTTACGTGCAGGCAGGTAACTGCACTGTATCATTGCTGTATAGGGCAATGAGGGCAGACACCGGTGCTCCTCTCCTGGGGCATTCTCAGCTTGGAATGCGTACCTGGAGGAACCTCTGGAGGACAGGGACTGGAGGGTGGTAGGCTCTCTCACACATACGATATCCTGCAATGCCCGTTTCCGGTTAATCCATTACACTTACACACATCGTACATATATGACCCCATAGAGAATACATTGCATGGCCCCCAATATGCCCAACTCCCGTCCTAGGTGCCCTAAAGAAGGAGCTAATTTTTTGCACTTTGCTTGGGAATGTCCTGAGGCCAGTAGCTTCTGGTCGGAAGTAGTGGAGCAGATAAGAGGCAGCGTAAGTAGACGAGTGCGCTTGACACCCCACCACTGTCTACTAGGGCTGAAACGAAAAACCTAAAAAGCAGAGTAAGATGGCCTATAGGCTCCAGCAACTACTTTTGGTGCTGGCAAGGCGCAGAACTGCAATTGTTTGGATGGGGGTGAGGGAGCCCGAGATCTCGGGATGGATTTGGGATGTACGTGAGTGGACGCTAGCTGAGGAGATGCACATGAATAGGTGTCGCAGTGATGAACATTTAGAGAATGATTTAGGTCTTTGGAGGGAGCTTTGTCATGCTCTACTGGCCAACGGTCTTCAGGCATGATCCCCAAGTACATTGGTTGGGGATAGCGCTGTGGGTGCTGAAGGGGAGGGGGGTTAATTGCTCTTAATACTTGGCTATAGACTTTGGCATGGGGAAATTGTCTTGAACTGTAACCCCTGATATGTATGACTACATTATCTTTTTTCCGGCTTCAAAATGCACACCTGTGTTATGTTAATATGTAAAACTTTAAATAAAGTTTTGGAGAAAAAAAAACTTCACAAACTTTAGAAATTCTAAAGTTATAGTTAGAACTTATAAGTTATAATTTGCTCCCCTCACAAAACCTAATAATATATAACTGGTGCACCTGCACACACAGTGTTGCCAACCCACTAGCCAAAGTAAATGAACTATAACTCGCCCCTCTACCATACACAATGTTCTCATGAATGCTGTCATTTTAGATGTCATGAGTCTTGTTACGGATACTATTATTTAACATGCTATAAGTGATGTAAAATGAAAGGCTATAAGCAGTGCATGGGAAAGGCTATAGTTCTAGTTGATTTTATTGTGGCTAGCGAGTTGACAACACTGTTATCATCAAAACACAAACACACACAATATATATACATAAGTGTGTGCAGACACTCCACATTTACCCGTTATAGGTGGTCCAATCAGTTTTATCTGTCATCCTTTGTATAACCCCCCACCACAACTCATTTCTAGAAATGGCACTGTAAACAACTCAAGTTGTAAATTTCCGAACAAATGGAAACGTCAACTGGAGCTGGAGACTTTTGTCCTTGCTACAGTTGTGTCCTGGTGTTGCTTGCATTTCTATTTTAAGCTGCCATGATATGACTATTTGTAAACAATGACCCTGATGCTGTAGAGTCTTTTAATCGGATTCAATAGGATAGATCACATTTCTTTCTCTCAGCTAAGACCTTATATCATACAACGAGATTTTAATGCTTGCTTTGCTTCTTGGCAAAGTCTTTAGCAACTGATACGTTATTACCTTTCGATTCTGAAGCGTCAATCATTCTCATGATCATGTTAACGTGTGCATATTAATTTGTTTCCTTGAGTTGAAGGTAAGTGGTGTCTAACTGCTTGTAGTGGGAGGGGAAAGGAGCCTGGATGTGCCAGGTTATAAATCCATAGGGTCTTTTTCACAATGCAATTTGCACATCTAGGTCTGACTTGCACATACAAATAGCCCTTTTCTATGTGTGCAAAATGATTTCTGTAATTTGCACGAAGTCAGTTTCACACTTGTGATGGAGCTCGTTGGTTAACCTGACCAGTTTACCATGCTCACCTGGGCCCATAACCTCATCTTACACCTTTGTTGAACAGGTTAACCTTTCACGCACTCTACCAAGTTGTGTGTTTACCTACAAGGTCCTATACCATTGACTTACCAATTCTTGTCACCGTTACCTAGAGACCTATAGGATCAGGGAGTTAGCAAGAAAATAGGTAGCAAATAACATTTCCTGCATAAATTGACCACAGACTCTGAAAAAATGTTAAACTCTTTATCTATTGAAATTTCATAAATGTCATAATCCAAGCATTTGCAATGAAAAATCTTTCAATTAGCAAGATAATGATTAGAATAACATTTTGCAGAGATTTCATAAGGATGTTTAAGCATTAAACAATAGGGAAGGTAAAGAGAAAGGAAACAATACAATAACAAACCCACATTCAATATTTACCTAGAACGGTGTGTGAAGACCAACCCTGACCACGGGCTTATTAAAGGACAGAAACCCCGTAAAAGGCAGGTGTCAGCAAGGCAAACAGGTGCAGATCAGCATTAGGACAGGTACAGCCAAATTGGATCAGGACAGGACCACCAAGGGCTAAGACCAGCACCCGCAGTTAAAGTTGCAACGCCTGCGTTACTCCCTCTCTGCAGCTAACAGCCAGAACCCGATAAGAGTTATCGATCTCTCCAACAAAGTGCTTCGCCAGCACTTCAGCTCTCAAACCCCGATCTGGATTTCGAACCTTCTGACAGAGGGCTCCGCCAGCACCTCTGCTCCCGATCACCTATTGAGTGCTTTGGGTCAGTGACAGGTCAGTTATTCGGACAAGTCAGACAAATTAGTTAACTAAGCCTACCCTAGTTATTCTATTTTCCAGGTCAGTGTACCACCCCCCAAGCTTGCACGTGTAAGAATCCCCAATTTTGATTGGACAAGAAGAGAGGAGAGGTCATCACACCCTACCAAAAATGAAACTTTTCTTGATGATATTAAAATTAACGTTCCCACCCATAACTTTATTTTCCCATGCACTTTTATTCCACCCGGCAATGAATGTATCAACCAGTAACAATAGCGTTCAGTGTTGTACAGTCCAGCTTCCTCTCCTGGGGTTGAAAGTTCACACTCCCAGGCACATCTTTTCGCAAGTTTGGACTTGGGTTCCATTCAATGCCAATAACTCTTGAGCTTTTGGAGTCTTATGCGCATGTTCAAAATGGGTGGAGTGGGGTTTCATCAGGCCCGAAATGTTACATGTAAAAAATGAAAGACAACCAGTTTTTGAACAAAGAATAAATGAATGTTCTGTATACCACTTATCACTACTCTATTCCCATTATTTTATTTTAACTATTGCATTAGAAATTAGGCAGAACGAACAGCTTAGCAAAAACAGCTATGCAAGCTTCTTGCACATTAATAACACATAGCAGCGATCTTAGTTTTAGTGCGCAGAAGCAAAAATTTCCCTCCACGCGAAAGATACGTCATGTCACGTGAGTATGACAGACGCATGCGCAGTAGAAAATCCCGCGTAGCAGCAACCACCTTAGTGCAAGCGGATTATAGTTAGTAAAAGCACATTGACAAGCTTCCCCTGGATACTAGTAACGTTATGTGGTGCAATTATTAGTACACAAAACATGTTTATTATTACGCTATGAGTTATTAGAGAAGGTTGATTACAAGCAAGTCGCTCTACGTGCAAATCCTTGCTTCATCACTTCTAAACTAATTTACTCACACAAGCTTTCTGTGAGTGTGTTGTAATTATCCTCCTTTTTTTCCTAGTTTTACCCTATTCGTTCATTTCCTGCCCACTCGGTATGTCCCTTCAGCTGTGTGTCAGAGTTTCAAGTGTCATCTTGATTGCCTACTGGCAGGGTTATGTCAGGAAGACTTGCGCTGAAGGGATGGCGGAGTCACAGGGAAAAACATGAATCTGACTTCCATATTGGCAACATTGGGTATCTGGGGGGGACCAAACAGTGGCTAAATATATCATCTTATGGTGTAACATTGCCCTGGTTGAGGCCAGGAAAGACGTAGTACGTCTATGAGGGACCCAAAGTCCACTGAGTGACAGTGTGGGTGAGGAATATGGACTGGTGTCGATAAACAAAGAGCTGATCTACAAAGCACAAGGGTGTCCATGCAAATTTCACAAGATATGGGACCAGAGGAGAGACTATGGGGATAGCCCGCCTTGAGCGCAGTGAGGGGATGGGAGTGGAGGGACAGGTCTTAAGGGCCCAGTAATGGTGCCCAGCTGGTCTTGGTCTAAATACTAGATGTGCGCCTTCAACAGTGGATTGGGAAGGTCGGTATTGGGGTTTTATTAATAGTTGTTTCACTATCTGTAATGAGTCATTGATGGGGAAAACAATAAAAAGTTTTTTGCAAAAAGACTCACTGAGAACCCGTACATTGTTTCTTGATTATAACAGAGTAAATCTTGTATGGGTAGAGAAAGGATATGCCAGGGTGGAAATGCCCTAGATATTTGAGAACACTTGGAGGAGGTGCGTATGCATGTTTTTCATTACTCCTAAGATATTTTCCCCTTGGCGTGTTTTTAGTCTTGTGTTTTTTCACAAGGAAAGGAATACATATATTTTCACCTGCGATATAGGAATTTATAAAGTTATTTCAGTAGTTTGCCTGGAAAGATGCAACCGGCATAGTTTTCCAGACACCAACTGGTAAAGGTTTTGTGAATTCCAAACAGCAATATATATGCGCCCAGGGAGGAAGGAATTTACAAAATTATTTCAGTACTATGCCTGGAAAGATGCAACTGGCATAGTTTTCCAGACATCAACTGGGAAAGGATTTGTGAATTCCAAACAGTAATATGTATGCGTCCAGGGAGGTTGGAAACCTGCAGTGTTAACTCGTGTCTCCCACCCAAAAGATTGAAAGGTGGTATGTTCCATGCCACTTAGAATCAGATGAAGCAACAGCAGGAATGACTCTCAGCCATGGATCTGACTCTCCAGCAAATCGACGTATTCTGAGAATTTTGCGGTGCAGGACTGACTATGGACTGGCTAATAAATTTGTACAGACCCAGATTCAAGTATTGCCAAAACTGATATTCAGGCAGGTTAATGATTGTAATCTACAAACAATAGGTATTTTTATAGTTCCCTGTGACTTTATGTGATTAAAAAACAAGCATGAACTCATTTAAAAACCGTCCATCTTGACTGAAGTGTCTCTCTTGCCCATCCATCTCCAGGCAGCATAACAGTTGAATATGTGAGAGTCTCAGCTCCCGCCTGAGCCAATATGTAAAATAAGTAATCATTTTAAATTTTCAGCTATTATGCACCCTTAGGTAGGGCTTAATATTAGGTAGTGAAACACAAGCACATCTCTGGCGATTAACCTATAATTGCTACTACAAAAAAGTGCGATTTAAAACCTTAAGGGGTGTATACTCAGCCTGGAACAACGTCCGAAAGCTTATGGGTATCGGGAGATTTTCTTACTACACAACGTTAGTGGGAAATGCCAATCTCCCAGAAATTTTTAATGACGCATGCATGATCAGATGGCAAAGGGCAGGGATTACCCAGTGTGGTAATCTCTACTCCAATACAGGATTCAAATAATTTGATGAACTGAAAACAGAATTCGGATTAAATCAATCAGATTTCTTTAAATTTTTACAAATTAGAGATTTCTTATTGAAGAAAGGGGGAGGCCCGGCAAAATTTGGAAAAATCGACTTAATTGACACAATAACTCTTAACAGCACAATAAAGATTGGAGGTATATATTACTACCTTATATCCACAATACCCGATGACATGCAAAAATATATAACAAAATGGCACGAAAAATTAGATGTGGGAAAAGATACCTGTGAGAAAGCACTCATGGCATCCCAACTATGGCTAATGTCGGCCAACCTTCAAGCCCAATATTATAAAACCTTTTTCCAGCTATATTATACCCCGAACAGGATTGCCAAATGGGGGCCTGGGAAAGGTACAGAATGTCCTCGCTGTAAGCAGTACGAGGCAGACATTGTACATATATTCGCAACATGTGTCACACTAGGTACTATACGTAGGGAAATCTTCACTTTTTTATCTAAAATCTTTACCATGCAAATCGAAATAACAACGGCAGAAATAATGCTTGGCCTAGATGGAGACATCCGCCCAAGGGAAATCCAAGGACTTATTTTTATTGCAGCAGCGGTATTCAGATTATGTTTGGCTACAGCATGGCTAGACCATACCCCCCTGCCTTTGAACAATGGCGGGTCAGGCTCCTGGCCGTATATAATTTAGAAAAGGCCATATACCGAAAGAAAGGCAGAAAGAGAAAGAAAATGGGGCTAAAAATGTGGGACCCACTGACACAATGGATACAGATCTCGGTGGGATAATTATACAAACTAATCTGTTTGCAATCGTTTATATTGAGAAAGCGTACATTGTGTTTTTTGGGGGTTTTTTTGTGGGTTTTTCCTTAATATAATTTAGACAAAGTAATGCCATGTACTATGTAATGTGTTTTACTTTTTTTTATTTTTGTTTTTGTTCTAGCATGTACTCAACTTGCGGGGGAGGGGGTGGAGGACATGTTAAACAATCGTAATCATGTACTGCTCGAGGAGGGGTTAAAAGAAAAAAAAACTCAATAAAAATGTATTTAAAAAAAAACAAAAACAAGCATGAACTCATTTAAAAACCGTCCATCTTGACTGAAGTGTCTCTCTTGCCCATCCATCTCCAGGCAGCTTAACAGTTGAATATGTGAGAGTCTCAGCTCCCGCCTGAGCCAATATGTAAAATAAGTAATCATTTTAAATTTTCAGCTATTATGCACCCTTAGGTAGATCCTCCAGTCCTACTTCAGGCATGCATTTCTGAACGCCATTTCCCATATTCCTAACCGTCTGGTGCAAGAGAGCCTGTAATTCCTCAAGACTCAGGCGTTCAAGTCATTCTGACTCAGCACATACTTTCCAAAAAACACATTTGAACATACCGGTGTATTGGATAACGACTTTGAATGGTGACTCTCAAAAATGAACAGCGCTTTTTAGCCAGTTTTTGGAAGACTCTCCCTCAATTTTATATCTGTAGATTTTTGGGACTCTGGCGATATTTGTGTCTAAAATTTGTTTTACTTCTCTGCTAGTACAAATTAAAAGTACGTTTTCCCTGATGAATGAATGGCTATTCAGTATTCCCATACATCTGGCACGGTGGTTCTCTCATATTAGAGTTTGGATCTTGCTTTATCGAATAAGCACATCCAAATTTTAATTTAACAGGGAAATATCATTAGTGTGCCGTGACTAATGCGGGGCTGTGAAAGGTGCATATATGACACAAACTCGAGATTGCAAAAATACAGTTTCAGTTGACCTTGTTTACGACCACATCAAAACAACTTAAAAGGTGTTACACAGAAACTTAAAAATATTTCTGATTTCAGATATCACTTTAGAGAAGCTCTGTTGAAGGGTGCTTCATCCACACCTGTGGAGTAGTGGGTCACGAACAGCTTTGACTTCATAATTGAGGTAAAAGCAAACCTGGCGTTAGTAAAGGGCAAGGAGATGATTTCTCCAATAAGAGTAGGAACATCTCTAAGAAACATAATGCGGAGGACAAATGTTTTCATTCTTTAGCTCCACTGACATCTGGTCTGCTTCCTTGTTTTTGCATACAGTAATGCAGATATCATCTGTAGGATTTTCTATCAAATCAGTATGACTGCAATCTATTATATATGGTCCTACAGCAAATAGGACTCGGCTAAAAACATGTTGTGATGTTGCAAATATTTGTGGCACTTTGTGATACTTATTATTGGGTCATTTTGGAACTCAGAATTCAAGATGACATAGAAACTATTCTCGAAGTACAAGGTAAACCCCTAAAATGTTTGCACCTTCAGATTGTTTGACTACTGTTATCCTTTAATCTTCAGAACTCAGATAGAGGCCGCTTGAATGCCTTGTAAATGCAATGTCTGGATTTCAGTTACACATAAAAGCAAAATGTCTAAAATAGTTCACTCGGGGATTATCGTTTGAAGTGAATAACTGAATGCGAGTGACAGAAGGCATGCTTCTGTGACTTACCCGCCAAAGTTTTAGGTTTAAATATTGTTTCCTGTCCGCTAACCTTTTTATATCTTCTGTTTGCCTTTCTCAATAGCCTTCTCAGAGCGACAAAATCTCGAATCCTGAAGTCCTAAAATGGATGAATGACTTGGCTAAAGGGCGCAAGCAACTGAAAGGTAAACCATTGTGTTGTATGTTTTATGTTTGATATGCATGTTGACAAGGGTGTCCAATCCACACTATGTTATGTCATGTCATGTTATGTTTGTAAAGTGCTCTACCATCCAGAAGGGTATCCTGCTGCTGAGCAGGTGAGGGTCTTGCCTCTCCTAGGACAGCAATGGCTAATCAAGGAGCCAGGTCTTCAGTTTCTTTCAGAACTCAAGCAGAGAGGATTAGGCTCTGATATGTAGCAGTAGGTTGTCCACACTTTAGGAATGATGTAGGAGATGACCCACATGCAAGATATGGCGCTGCGTATGCGAGGGATGCGTGCAAGTAGGAGTCCAGCCGAGTGGAGGTGTCTGGCTTTTTTGTGAAAGGAGATGCGGCCATGGAGGCTAGCTGGGACAGTGTTGTGTAGTGATTTGAAGGTGTGAGTGAGGAGTTTGAACTGTGCACAATTGTATATAGGGAGCTAGTGGATCTCCTTGAGGTGGGTTGTGATGTGTGTACTGCATGGAGCGTGAGTCTGGCTGGCTCGTCTGGATGGTATACAGCAATCTAGTGAAATGTGTGCTTGTCCTGGCATAGAAGGGAGTTCCTGTATTTTGGTTCGCTAGTGACAAGGAGGTGGGTAACTGTTTTGCAGGTGCTGCTCGGTAGCCAATTGAAGATTCTCCTCAGCATCTTCACGGTGTTAAAGCAGGAAGAAGTAACTGTTGATTTGGGCCGTCACAGCAAGATTGCTGTCAGTGACCATCCCAAGGTTCTTGGAGTGGCTGCTGGGGGGCAGGAAGGGTAGGTCATAATTTACCCAGCCACAAGGTCTCAGTGTGATGTGTTTTTCTCGTAGATCATGACTTCTGTCTTGTTGGTCTTGCATTTGAGCCAGCTGGTCTTCATCCAGTCAATGACTTCTGTAATGCAGGCAAGTTACTTGTTCTGGGTGTTGGGAGTCTTGTCCAAGAGGGAGAGTAAAAGTTGAGTGTTGTCAGCTAAGGAAAGGACATAGGTGTCATGGGTGTGGATGACGCTAACCAGAGGGATCATGTTTGGGTTGAAGAGGGTCAGGCTGAGTAAGGATCCTCGCAGTATTCTACACATGAGGTTGCAGGCATCTGATGAAGAGAAGAGAGCCAGGCTGACTATCTGAGTCATTGAGAAAGGAGGAAACTGATCGGATGGTGGGTCCTTGGATTCGAATCGAAGGATGTGGAGGATGTGGTGGGAGGCTGTGTTGAATGCTGCAAAGAGTTCCAGGAGGGTGAGGGCTGCCATTCTCCTCTGTGCAGGATCATGCTGATGTCATCTGTGGTGGCAATAAGGGCTGTTTCTGTGCTGTAGTTGGGTCTTAAGTCAAACTATACAGCATTGAAGATTTGTTGTTCACTGAGATGGTTTGTGAGGCATCTATTGATAAGTTTCTCTAGGACCTTGGAGATAGGTCTGTAGTTGGCACATGATGATGGGTCCATGGAGGGTGTCTTAAGCAGGGGAAGGACTGTGGCATGTTTCCAGGTGTCTGAGAAAGTAGTTGATGAGATGGAGGACTTCAGGATGGGCTGGAGTGCGTCACTGATGGGGCGAAGTCCATGGCTGAATCCCTGGTCAAGATGGGGAGTAATGTGATGAGGTCTGTTGGGTCCAATTCAAGGTGAAAGTTGCTGTACATGGAGTTGATCTTGCTACAAAATAATTCTGAGAGCTTGCAGCATAGGTCCAGTGAGGAGTGATACTGCTGGAGGTGGCCCTTGTTGAGGTGAAATATTTCGCAATGGCGAGGATCTCTTTACTGCTGTTGGTGCTGATGTTGGTGTGTTCTGCAAGTGCAGTGCAGTTGGTGTTCCTAATCTGTTGGTGATAATATCTCAGAGGGGATTTGAAGGTGTGTTTGTCTGCAATGTCTTGGCTCTTTCTCAATCTCTGCTCCAGTTGTTTGCAGTGGTGCTTCATCATTCTGAGTTCTTCCGTGTACCAGCTGGCTTCAAGGCTGGATCTAGTGGCTTTGCTATGCCTGAGAGAGGGGCCAATATGATGGCGCAGGCTGTGATCCAGTTGAAATTATTGATGTATTCAGGTAGGCTGTTGATGTGTTTGGGCCGGCAAGAGCAGTAGTCCAGTTGTCCCATGGGATGTTGTTCCAGTTTCGGCCTGCAGGTCTGGTGGGTTTTGGTCTGTGATGATGTGGGATGAGAATGCTAAACTTGATGAGGATGTGGTCCATTCAGATGATTAGTATTGGCTCAAATATTGTCGAAGGAGGTGAACATTGAGTCCAGGAGGTGACCAGCAGAGTACGTGGGTCTGTTCATGCATTGGGTGAGGCCATGATTTCTGAGGTCTTTTAGTAGAGCTGTAGAGTTTGGGTTGGTTCCATCTTCCAGATGGAGATATAGGACTCCAAGAAGAATAAAGGTGCTGGAGTTGAGAATGAAAAGTGGGACAAAGTCTGCAATGGTGCTGAGGAAGTTGGTGCGTGGTCCTGGTGGTATATAAATGAGGGTACTGTGCAGGGTGAAGGTAGCTATGATGTGATGTTTGACCGTCAAGTGTTCCATGGTGCTGGTGGATATGTCCTTGGTGGTGGTGCAGCTGAGGGCATCCTTGGAGATGATGGTTACTACTCCTCTTGGCTTGTGCTGTTGGTCCTGCCTGGCAATCTTCTAGCCTGGAGCAATGGTTGTGGTGATGTCAGGCTCTGGCATTCAGCCATGTTTTGGTGAGGGACAGCATGTCTGCAGTGTGGTTGTGCAGAAAGTTCCAAATTTCTGTGGCATGTTTGGTGAGTGAGTGGGTGTTGAGGAGTGTGCATGTGGCTGATGGTTAGTTCGTGTGAGAGTGTGGGGTGATGGTGATGGTGTGTGAAGAGTCGTGTAGAAGCATGAGAACTTGCAGTATAACGCTTCCCCAGTGTAGTGTGGTGTGGCGCAACAATCAACTGCCGTGGTTGAGAGCACAGAGGGTCGCAGCAGGGTAGCTGTGGACTGGGTGAGGACCAGGGTACCTGGCGCTGGGTGCAGGTGGGTCCTGGACAGGCTCAGAAAGGCTTGCCATCGATGCGCCTGTCCTGCAAGTCCACTGCATGTTCACACTGCAGCCACCATTAAGTAGGTCCTGGGAGGGAGGAGGAAAGCAAGGGGTGGTGCGGTGGCTGGGAGGGTGTGTGGGGGATCTCAGGTGGCGGGAAACAGGTAAGGAGTGTGTGAGGGGGCAGTGGGAGGAAAAGAGCGGGAGAAGGCCCAAAGAAGTTGGGGGAACAAATTGGAAAAATGGATCCAAAAATGGGGGGAAATAACAGAAACACAGCAGTGGCAAAGAAAGAAAAACAGAGCGAGGGAAAGTGGCAGAACAAGAAAACAGCACAAATGAGCAGAAAATGAGGGAAGGAGGAGATGCAGAAACAGCACAAATGAACAGAAAAGTGAAAGAGGCGATACAGTAACGGCACAAATGAACGTAAAGAGAGTGAGCAGAGATAGAGAGTATGGTGGAAATGAGCAAAAAGAGAGTGAGTGGAGATAGAGGAAGTGGCATAAATTAGCAGAAAAGTGTGAAAGTGGAGATGGAGAAAGTGCCTGAAACGATCAAAAGTGAGAGTGACAAAGGAAAACTGCATAGGCAGGCAGAATCAGTGGCAAAACAAGACAACAGTGGCTAAGTCTGAACAATCCTGAATGAGAGGAGCACTAAGGGAAAGAGAGAGAGGCAGCGGAGAAGAAGCAAGGCAGGAGCCTCTAACACTCAGCAGCGGGGTCCGTAAGGGCCTTGCCTGGTCAAAGGACCTGGCACAGGTAAGTCCTAGGGGGGTTAGGAGGCATCTGCTTTGGTTGCGGAAGGTCGGATCCAGGACCGATGTTGAGGTTTGCATTCCACTGACAATATAAATAAGTTGCTTTTATAGCTTTTATACGTAAACTTGTTTATGTGGATAATCTGAAAATCTTGCTTGGATGTAGCTCTCGTGGACCTCCGAGGACAGTCATTTTAATAAGTCCTCCTATTCATTTGAAACCCACATGTAAGAGATGTCTTACTGTTCTGGCATCGGTACCCGTTCGATTCAGTGTAATCCGAGAACTCCTGGAACATACTGAAGGCCTTTGGCATTCTGCCAAATTCGCATTTTTAGTCCATTGATTGATTTGCTACCACCACATGGACACAACTGACGCAGCGAACGCACTAGGTCCAGAGGCATGAATATACGATTGCATATTTCAAGGTCTGTAGGTTCTGTTGTATTTGATTTCTTATCCCTGACACCACAGATCATTAATTGAATTTACATTAACTCACTGGTCTATCAAAAAAGGACGTCCAGAGCTTTAATTGATGACTCATGACGACTAACAGCAGCATAGGGATGCCAGGGTTTATTCTGCAATTAAGGAGTGTGACTTAGGCAGCCTCGTCGATTTTGTACGAAAAGAACTGAACCATGTGCCCAAGCATACCTGCAGCACCTAAACATAGATTGCATATGAAGCCTTATTAGAACTGCGACTAGAATATTGGTTTCCAGTATTATGTAATTTCTAAATATTCTTGAAGTGTGTGTATTCTAAACTCACATGGCAAACAACGCTTGTCTCTGGGTAACCCAATGGATACTGTGGAAATCTTGATGGATTCCCGCTGTTGGTTTTCAAACCAAATTTGCACACATAAGGGCCGATTTCGATGTCGGAAGGACCTGAGTCCGTCCGACATCGTTCTGGAACAGGGACCGACCGACCTCCTATCGGCGGTGCCAAACCAACAATTAGGATGTGACCGAACAATGTTTGGTCGCAATCCTACATGGTCAGTGACGGCTACCGCCCCCTTCCAATGAACCCTTACCAACCCGAACACAGACATGAATCATGATTGTCTTTGGAAGGCGGGGGATCCGACGACCCCCCGGCCGTATTTATTAAAGTATAAAACAATAAAATTGTAATATAAAATATAACATTTCCTATGCAAAATAACAGGATATTAGATACAATATTTTCAACAGGTATGAGAGGCTAACCTTAACAAACTTCTAATACAGATTGTTTCCTAACCGAATCTAACATCCTCATCTTCATTTTGCATACTAACATTTCTGGCCATATGGCAAGGTCGCTAACCGGTGTCAGGTCCCACTAGCTGCGCCTCCCCGTAGGTGCGCATGCGCAGCCGAGCCCGTTAATTACTCGGTCCACGCCGTGAACTCCATTTACCCAATAAAGGAGGGCCCTTACTCTGCGCCATTCGCTGACGTCATGAGTACGCGCGGGGTGGCTACCGGCCTATGGGAAGCGTGACTCACCCACCCGCGCCCCTTTGAAGCACCAGTTGACCCTGCCCCTGAAGTTCTAGGAGGGGCCATTGGCCCCTCCCCCACCTGGGCGGGCACCTCCGAGGATGATGCCGCCCCCCTAGACCTTAAAATAGTTGCTCACCGGTCATGACCTTACCGCCACAGGCCAGCATTGTTACCCGACGATCTGGCCTCCCCCCCTCCTACTCTAGAAAGGTCATACTTCCTTTACAAAACCTTCTAACCATGCCAGTATATTCTTGGCCCACAGGACATTACCTGCCTCTGTTAAATGTACACCATCCCTCAGGTAGAAATGTTCCCCCCAAATACACCCATGCGGGATCGTCTGCAACCGGGGGCTCAAAACAATTTGTCCAGTTGCGTGTTGATCCTCTTTACCGAGTGATTCAACGCCTTAACCGAGTCCCCCCTCGCCACTGCCACCGAGGTATAAGTTGAGACCAAACAACCGTGCAACCCGGGCACGTCTTGGCCACCCACCCCGCAGTGGAGATGATTTCCTCAATAAGGATGCGCCTACCTAATTTGGCCAGATCATTCTCCCCCAGGTGAAGTATCACCACTGACGGGGGGGCGGGCTGCTGGGATAGTATTTTCTGAAAATAATCTCTGAACTGACTGAGACATAAACCCCCCTCCCAAAGAAGGAGACTGCAAACCCCTTTTGCTCAGCCCTTTTCTTAGTGTCACCTGTAAGAAAGGCATTTTTAGCGCGCCTCACATAAGAGTGGCCCACAATCCACGTCACCAATGTTCCTCCCCCGCGTAACAGGTTTGAGAAACTGCAAGAAACGAGAAAAAAACACCCGGCGTGAGTCCCTTGCAAGTTACAACATGTCAATCCGTACATATCGCTTGTAACAATCACTAGACCATCTCCCAATTCTCATAACATTCTCAGCTGGGAGTCCCCTACTCACTGCTTCCATTGCAGCGCCAATTCTGAAGGAGTGGGTCCCAAATTCCTTGGGGTCCAAGCCTGCCTTCCTGACCGCCGATTCCAAGACTCTCCTAAACTGATACCTGGTCAATGGTGTCCCATCAGCGTGACTCAATAGTGCCACCCCCGCTGTCCCTTCCCGCTGCCTGCTAAAGACCTCTACGTGTGATACCGGGCAGCAGGGATTGGTCCGAGCCCCGTGGAGCACTATGGTGTCCCCCCGTGCCTCCTGGTCCGTTTTCGATCTCAGGATTGTCACCCACATTGTATCCTCCCTTATCTTGACGCAGGCCCAGTGAAGGCCGCCCTGTTTGTCTCCTTTAGAAGCTGCTACCAACTCGCCTATTCTCAACGCCCCGTAGAAAGCCAATGCGAACGCGGCTTTGAACAACAGCACTTCCCAAGTTGAACTACAGACCTCCTGCAGTGCTGACAATAGGGCTGCTAATCGCACTAGCCCTATTGGTTTTCTTGAATATATAGAGTGTCCCTGCATGCGGCGCCAACCCCTCAATGCTTTGCGTACTAGAAAAGTGTTAGTGGGATCCCTCACGCCCTTGGCCTGCGCAAAGAAGGAAATCGCCGCCCTATGTCTGCTTGCCGTTGCCGCTGAGCGCCCTTCCTTGTGCATCTGTTCTAGGTAAGTCGCAAAGCTGTCCACTTGCGCCCACCTAACCTCCCACTCGCACCCCAGGAATGTACGGTAAGACAAGAACGCCCCTTCGTATGCTGTCTTGGTCCTGGGGGCTAGGCTAGCTACCACGAGGTCCTGTAATCTGGGGCACCAATCCGCCAGAGTGCTGTCGGGAATTGCGCTGGCCATTGGTCTGCTGCCGGAAGCTGTTCCCTGAATACCTGCATTTTAGAGCGAGAAAGGGCATCAGCTGCATTATTGAGGATGCCTGGCACATGTTTAGCTCTGAAAACTACGTTCCACCTTAAGCACTGCAGTACAATCTCCTTCACCAGGCGCAGTATGAATGGACAGCGTGCAGCCTGCTGGTTTATGCATTCCACCACACTCATGTTGTCCGACCAAAACACCACTGATTGATTACATAGGTGTTCTGGCCAGATCATCAGTGCTACCCATATCGGGAACAATTCCAGGAAACCGATGTTGGTGGTCAGACCCCAGGTCCTCCATTCCTCGGGCCACCTATGCGCAACCCATTTGGTCCCTAGGATGGCGCCAAAACCCACACTACCAGCAGCGTCTGTCCACAAACCCAACTGTGCTGATGTGGTGGGGTGGCCGGACCACACCACCCTGCCATTGAAGGTCTCCAGGAAAGCCGACCATATCCGCATATCCTGGCAAACCTCACATGACAGCCTAGTGCGGTGGTGTTTCTCTCGCAGGCCTTTCATGGCCTGGGCAATGGAGCGTGAGAAAGGGCGCGCCATGGGGATGACCCGCAATGCAAAGTTCAGTTGCCCCACCACCTCCTGTAGTTGTTGGAGGGAGACCTTGTCTTTGCGTAAGCTTTGCTGGAGTGCTGCCTTAAACTTAGAAACTTTGTCCCTGGGCAACCTGAAGCACCCTTTCACTGAGTCTATTTCGATGCCCAGGAATTCTAGACACGTGGACGGGCCAACCGTCTTCCCCTGCGCCAGCGGGACCCGAAAAGCCCGCATGAGCACGCAAAATTCCTCTAATGCCCAAGCACACTCTCGAGTGCCCGCTGCCCCAAGAAAGAGGAAATCGTCCAGGTAATGCATGACCCGTTGATGGCCTGTCGCCTGCCTCATGACCCATTCTAGGAAAGAACTAAAAGTCTCAAAGTATGCACATGATATGGAACAACCCATTGGCATGCACTTGTCCATGTAAAATTTTCCCTCAAAAGTGAAACCCAGGAGGTGGTGATCCGAAGGATGGACTGGGAGTAGACGAAAAGCAGATTCAATGTCTGACTTTGCCATCAGTGCCCCTGGCCCTAGTCCCCGCAGCAGTTCCACCGCCTGGTCAAATGAAGCGTATCTCACACTGCATATATCATCATCAATTGCATCATTCGATGAGGCTCCTCTTGGTGCTGAAAGGTTGTGAATGAGCCTGAACTCTCCTATCTCTTTCTTGGGTACCACGCCCAGCGGTGAGCACACAAAGTTATGGACAGGGACATCCTGGAAAGGGCCAGCTATTCTGTCCAGCAACAGTTCTTTCTCAATCTTGGCTGCCACTACTGCCGGATTATGTGTGACTGATAACTGGTTTTTACAATGTGTGCTGCCCTCAAACCCCCCAGCCGGGATCCTAAAACCTTGGGAGAACCCCTCCTGAAGTAGGGTAGCCGCTGTGTGGTCCGGGTATCCGTTCAACCATGGTATCATCGCTAAGACATCAATAGGAGTGTGGCCAACTAATCCGTCCCCTCTATTCTGGTTTCCTTCTCCCTCTCTGACCTTGATTCCCATTTTTGGACCTGCAAGTTGTTTCAGGGTGGGATGGGTGACCGCAGATCCCGCAGGCATGTCTAAATCTACACGTGCCAGCCGGTCTCGAGCAAGTTCGTTTATTGAAATCCCAGCAAACCCCCCTCCTGTCACCCCCCCACCCCCCCTACTCTTTCCCGGGAAGTCATTCCCCTGCGCTGGCCGAAAGGGCTGCTGGGGTCTGGCAGAGAAAACTTTGACAGTACTGGTGGACTGAGTCACGTATGTATTCCCAGAGAACTGTTTGTGCCATGCCATTGAATCAACCCTGTCCCATGTCAATGATGCATTAAACTCTTTGGATTTCCTAAAATTAACATCATACTCCTTCCATGCGTCCCCAGGGTACTGCTCACTCCACCCCGCAATCCTACTCTGGTAGTAAGCCATTGCTGCATGTACATCAGGAGTGCGTTCAGTCGTGATAGCCGTAAAGACCGAGAAGGCCCGGAACCAATTAAGCAAAGTCTCTTCTACCCTGAATCTAGAACATTGCGCCCTCCATTCACTAGGGTGCATCCATTCCTTTAGTGTCTTGGCATGTTCCATCTCCCTATTATCTAGCAACAGGGAGAAAATATATATATACTTTCCGGCCCAAATCATCTCTTTCACAGTCTGAGAAACATGTTGCGCTAAATCTTCCCTCCCGGACGGCATTGAGCCGTCGCCCAAGAGAGGCAGAGCCACCTCCTTACCATTTCCGGACACTTGGCCCGATACAACTCCGTTTCCGTTCGGTTGGGCGGCGTTAGAACCTGTAAGGGAAGAAACAGAGGGCCCTGCAGCACTATCTGTGGCAGTCGCTGCTCTAATCTTTTCCAATAACTTCGATGCCTCTGCGGAATGATCTGATGCGCCCCCTTTCTGTAACCAAGGCAACACTGCCGCCAACTGAGCTTCCAGCTCGGGGGGGATTGGGGCACTCACAGCTGGCACCACAGCGGGCACACCCACCCCACCCGTCGGTTGACCTAAAGGAACTGATGGCGTTATCGGGGCTGACACCGGTACTGCTGGCATGAGTGGCGCCACCAGTGCTGGCACTGGAACTACCTGAGGGGCAACTGGGAGTGGTGCCACCAGAGGGATTACCGGGGCCTGTGGGGGCATTGGCGGCGCTGGTGTGGAAGGACCTGAGGGTGCCACCAGAGGGATTACCGGGGGCAGGGCCGGGGCCTGTGGAGGGAGTGGCGGCGCGGGAGCTGAAGGACCTGTGGGCGTGGGAGCAGCCGAAGCGCTCCTCGATCTCTTGCCCTTGCCCCTCTTAGGCAGGGTGGCGAAATCCCCCCTTGGGAAAGGGGGTGTAATGTGATGCTTGGGCCTCCCTTGTGGCTCCGCTGGACCATCAAGCCGTTCACTAATGCGGTCCAACCTTTCTCCAAACTCATCGACCCTCCCCAAACTCTTATCCATAGCTGTCATTCTACGCATCATGGCATGCATCATTACCTCCATTGGTGACCTCTTTCCCCCCTTGCCACAGGCATCTTGCCGCCAAATGAAGCTACACTCCTACTTAACGCCCCCTAGTGCACGTCTGCGCTTGTACCTGTTCAAAGATGGAGGATAAACGGGGGGCTGTAAGCACCATGCAACTATGACCACAACACACCGGCTTGCCCGATAGTCCGGGGCGAGTGAACTCTAACGTAAACTCACCCGGCGGCCACAAGAAGCAAGGAAATGCAAGCCCCCCGCACTCCCCTTACCAGCCGTGGAAACCGACACCACCCAGCGTTCGTCTCTACGTCCAGAACCCGTACACGGCACCCGCAACTGCTGCGCGTCCCTCCTGCCAAAGCACGTCACCTGCACCGGTGATTCCTTGACTGCGCAGTCCGCAGCAGCAAATTCTGGAAGCACCAGGAAAACAAGCACCCTAGGAAGAAACAGAAATTAATATGTGCAACAGTTATCCTCATAAAATACTGGTCCCAAAAGGTCACTCAGCTTGTTTAGATGTACCCAACATACTGGCTCAGTTATAAGCCCCCAGCTCAAAGGACACAGTTGAAAGCAAGGTTCATTCCAATCCAAACAGGGTTCATGTAATTCAAAACAATCCTTCCCAGAACCCCGCTCTCTAGCTCTCCCAGCAATCAAAACCAAACAGGGTTCATTCAATTAATTTGTCTAAAAACGCTTTATACAACATTAACGCTGTCTATTATGCACCCATGTCTCCCCTCCAATTGCTGCCCTAAGGACTCCTGCTTCGCATCCCCTTAGTAAAACCGGCAATTTCCCTGTTCTCGCCGAATAACAAATGCGCCGATTCACCCGCGGAGGCAGGGGGGGAGCGGGGTGGTTGTGAACTCTCCTTACTTGGACCAATGCGATTCACACGCTCAGGGCCCCTATGCGCTGCTGTTCGCACCCAGCGATCTCCACCACACGCAGGAAGCCGAGGCAAAGCACACGTGCAGCTTGCCGGGCTCCCGCTCTAACAAGACCTCACCGGAGAAATTACAGCCTTGCCGGTCGCCTTCTCTGCCCGGGATGCCGCACTGCCGGTCGCCTTCTCTGCCTGTGATGCCGCCTTTCCTCCCGCGCTTTTCCCCTAATTGTCGCGGCGCTGATGCTGGTCACGGCAACACCGTATCCACTCGACGACGTCCCTGTAAAAGAAAGAAAAAAGAAAAATTAGGCAGCCCCGAGCATGGGGCACGACCAGTGTGGGGGAGCGTCCGGGCAACAAGGGCCATCCGAGCGCTCCCCCCCGCCTTTATTCCAGGAGCGCAGGGAGGGGGCAACACGCCCCCTCCCTCTGCCCCTTCAGCAGCCCGGCCCCCCTGACCCGGAAGTCTTGCTTTGCCTTCCGGGTCACCGTCGGGTGCCAGCCAATCGGTGGTGGGGCGCACACCCCCGCGTCATCACTGGACGTCGGGGGGGTCACGCCCCACCACCGGGAAGCAGGAGGAGGGGAGGGTCGCCGCACAGCCATGCGGGCGGGGGGGCCAATGGCCCCCCTTTTCATTCTTTACAATGGGAGCATGCATTCAGACCAGAATGCAGGCTCTCATTGTAAATAGCTGAGGTGCAGATCATCCCTGCACCCAGTGGCAGGCACCTTAAGGTGCCTGCTACTGGGTGCAGGGATCAACAGGGGGTACACTGCCATCCGGAGGCCTTGTCCCCATCGGGGCCCTGCTGGGGGGGTCCCCAAAGTTGGATTATCACAGCCTTTCTGTGTCGGAAAGGATGTAAGAATCTGCCATTGTAATCCCTATGGGGCAAATAGCTGCCCTTGGGATTATAGGCCCCTTTCTGAATGGCAGACATGCTCTCCGAACCCGTCGGAAACCATTCTGACATCCTGTTTGGATCAATTTCCGACTGACTCCATCAAAATGGGTTGGTAGGAAATTACTCCAAACAGGAGATTATGATGCCGTAGGAATGGCTCCGACCGAAGGCCACAAAAGGCTGGAACAAGGGAGGAAAACAAGAAGGGAAAACACAGTGGTGCATTGTCTTAAAGACCACCTTGCAAACTGAACCATATCTATCTTTCGTCACTAACGTTGAAAATCGTTTTTTGTTATCCAGATTTCGGCAGAAAATGTTGCACTGTCTTTTGGCAGTGCATAAAGTTAGACTCAGGATAACAATCCAGGGTCTTTGGGTTGCAATACAGTGTCTCCACAAGGCACACTTCATTGTATGATGTTCTTTGATTTTTATGGCAACCTGCGTTGCATTTTTTAAAATAAAAAAACCCTGCTGCATTGTCGTAATTTTAATCCAGTTCGGCCTGTTTTGTTGCATCTCCGGATGTTACACGACGAACACAGCTGTTTTTCAATAGTATCCTTCCTAAAAGGGCCATGAAGCAAAGACAAAGACTTTTGTTTTGTGTACGATTTGTGTATTTTAAGTAATTTATTGCGATGAATTGCTATCATTGTATTTTGTATTGAGGTTTGTTAATTTATGGGTTCTTTTTAACCCAATAGTGATTCTTGAAATGAAATGAGAGGGGATAGAACTGAATCTTCCCTATACGGCATAATGTTGTAAAGAAAGGGAATTTTTCAAAGGGAAAGACATTTCTTTCTATAGTAGAGAGTATAAACAAATTATGGTGCACGTATACTTCGGAGGTAATCTTACAGAGAAAGTTTTCCACTGAATGGAAATACAGCTATTTCATATTCATGAAAGCTGGCGATGTTATATATTTCCATGAGTAAGGAAATCACAAAGGTAGTAATAACTTTTAAAAATCGGTAGACATAGCCCATGAAATGTAAGGATGATATTTTTTATATTTTTTTTAACTCCAATGTAGGAATGAAACTGAGTGAAAAACCTTCTTCACACTTTTAGATATACTCAGACTTTTTAGGTCTCGCTTGCATGCGCTGTTGCTATGGTTTCGATCTCTTGTGTCTAAAAAAACAAATGGACCAAATGCATATTAAATAATTTTAATAACTGTCCATCCACAGCCTCGCTTTGTGATTGAGGTACTATTTCTTCTTTTTTGGGCATTTTATTTATAGCACAAACTCGACCCAAAGGAATTAGCGCTGTATATGAGCACCAGTTACATTCCACAACATCACATTCTTTATTTTTTTAAGCAACGGGAGACTAAATGATTTGCCCAGAATTACAGGATGTTAAGAAGAAGCATCCTTCTTTCCTCTCTTATCTAGTATCCTACCTCCCTCTGTGCTTTTAGCCATGCTACACAGCAGCAGCAGCTGTGGTGCTGTACAACATGGCTAAAAAAATGACTAAGTCAATAGATCTCTCTCTCATAGGCTTTGCCAATGCATCTTGCGATTGGTCACTCAATGTTTACATCACACCTGAAGACGCCTTCACAGGACTGCTGCAGAACAGGAATACCTGACTTCCTCCATCCACTTCTTGACTATCAGAATAAACAAAAGGGTGCTTAGCTCCAAATTCCAATACTTCAGTAATATGTCTCTCAATCTGGAATGGGCATAAATAGAGTGACTTAAAATGGGAAAAGTTCCCAAAGACCTTCAAAGGAGGGTACAGGATAACGAATGGTAATCTGCCAGAGTGCAAGGGCATTTTATTATTCTAATTGCAGGGAAAGATAGTGCTCTTTGTTATAGGATGAGATGTTGAGCATGGCAACAATAGTGAATAAAACCTTTCAATTACTATTTTTCACAACAGAACTTAAAATGAAAATGTCCGCTGATCGCAGTAATGCGCTGCAAATGTCGCAAAGCAGCGTGCAAGGGGAGAGCTCTGGAACATACATGGGCACTGAGCAGCAAGGAGCGGCCAGTGCTCAAACCTCATCAATGGAAGACACTATGGAGTCGGTATGGAAACGACTGAAGGACAAAAGGCAGTTACTTAACCTTCCAGAGAATTTAAAGGTACAGCACACATTCTATGAGCAAAAACATTTTTTCTAGAATAAATACTGAAGGTTCACCCTTCTGCTCTATTTTGTAAATTACTATCACCGAAGTTATTATGAGACATATGATGTTAATATTGCGTTATGAAACTGCTATTAATCGCCAATCCGAGTTATAGTATGCTTTAGTTTAATAAACGACACTCAAGTAATATTAAAGAGTGAACTAGAAGAGAAAATACTAGGCCTATTGCAGGTTAATTTCCAAATCATCATATTCCAAACCGTTTCAAATGCGGATATGATTGCTACTTTTATGTCTACAAGATATGTAGTTTTTGGCATCCATGTTTCATTGTAATTGGATATCAGAGTAATAGATTTGCTGTTGCAGGAACTGATAAAATGGCTAACTTAACACTGTGCTAAAAAAAAATGTGAATGCCACCTTTTTCTTTGTCAGAAATGTTATTATTGCTAACTTTTCAGATATGCTTTTATGCAGCCCCAAATCAATATGATCAAGAGATTATGTTTGATATCAGGACATAGTGAGGGTTTCATATGCCAAAACGGTTTACATCGTGAAGTGGATATGGACAGTTTGTCACATTTTCAAAGTCCAAGCCAGTAATAAAAATGTCACAATGATGAGAAGTGATCATTGAAAAATGTGATCCATTGCCTGTCAGAGTGGACACATCTTGGCCTTTCATGAGTTGTATCACTTCATTTTGACCTCTAAATAGTTAGCCTCTGCCCTTGGCAGTAGCTAGATTTGTACTCCTGAGAAGTGGTGTTTGATGAACTGTGGTGATTTTCTTAGCAGTCAAAAAGGGGCAAAGTTGTGATATTTTTCTAATTAGGTTTAACAATTAGGATCGCGAATCGTAACACGGATGGATCTGGGAAGCATGCCTTCTCTCCGGCACTGTAACTTGATGTTCTTTAGAATATTTTATTATTGTTTTTGGAAAACCAAATGGCTTTAGTTTATTAAGTAGAAAAAACAGGAGGAGAACCCATCAACCTTGTTGGGATTGGGGTAAGAAATGGTATACAAGGAACAATATCCCAACTGGTATTATTTGAAGACAAATATCAAGTATATCTCTACAGCATTATCCAAGAAGGAAACAAGGAGACTCAGTATGATTTTTCATCTGTGCTCAAGGCATCATTTATATCAATATTTTGAAGAATGTAGGGCAGGAAAACAATTACAGTTAATAACAGCACTGCAATATAATAAATAACAAGTGACAGCCCAGAGTTCTACAAAGTGCATGAGTGCAAAGGTGAGTGGCACTACGGAGGCACATGTGACTTGCTGACTTCCCAGCAAGATTCTAGGCGCTTCTCACTCAGTGGTTCTTGAAGAAAAAAATGAAGAATGGAAATTTAAATTGAACTGTTTGGAAACCACTCTGTTTTTACTCACTGTATATATTAGCTCACCACTTTTTCTTGCGCCGTCCACGCTGCTTTCACTGTCACATGTGCCTCCGTAGTGCCACTCACCTTTGCACTCATGCACTTTGTAGAACTCTGGGCTGTCACTTGTTATTTATTATATTGCAGTGCTGTTATTAACTGTAATTTTTTTCCAGCGGCGTGAGGTGGAGTAGGGAGCTCCCTCGCTTGTCCGGAGCACACCCGGTTAGCAGAACGGCAAGTCGGGAAGAGAGTGTTCGTGCTGCGTCCGGCGGGGCCCGCCCGACATCGGACGAGCACCGGCCGGGCCGACGGCGCCCGGAGCCCAGCAGAGGCACCAACTAAGGACCGGGTCGAAGGTGAGCGGCGCTGCAACCGGAGCCCACCCGGTGGTAGCAGTGCGGGACCAGCACCGACCGCTGCGTAGCCCGCCCACGTCAGCCCAAGCAGCGGCTGGTACAAGGAAGCTGGGAAGGAGCGGGTCCGCAAATGCGCAACAGTGAAGCCTAAGGCCGGGGCAGCCCTGAAATAAACAGGCACACATTTAACTCGCGAAGAGCGAGTGGCAACAGAAAGACAGGCAGCTATTGGGGGCAATCGAGCTGGCCCCTCGCGGCGGAATGCCTGGCTTTCACCTTGCGGATACCCTGCCGGGGTTATCTCACAGGGGAATACCAGGACGGGTTCCCTAAGCAAGTGCTTAGAAACCGCTCGGTGATTTGCGCTATATAAATTCCTGTACATTTACATTTACATTTACTAAGCAGCACCACCACTTCGCTTCGAAGCTTTGCCTTCAGAGGTGCTGAGGCCGAGGAGGACACAGACTAAGGCCCCCAGACGCTGTTTTTGTTGTTGGGGCTACGGGGACGTTTGCACGTTTTGCACGGGACTCCCAGGACCAGGAGTCCGTGCAACAGCACACCTGCGGAGAGCTCCGCCCCCCTACCGACGGCCTGTAAGATCTTCCTCCGGGTTACGCAGCGCGGGATGAAGCCCGGACAAAGGGCTGACAGCCTGAGACAGTCTAGAGATAGTCCGGGACAGGAGGAGGCAGGGCAGGGCCAGAAACTCTGTACCGTGTCCAATATCATTCTCACAAGTTAAGTGGACCCTTTTATCTCGTTGTCTATAACATTATTTTTGCATTGCGTTTAGTCGTACCTCCGTGCTCCCATTTTTTGACTTCCTGTTACTAGTGATTAATACCCAACATCATATAAGCCCCAGATATAATGGCCAAGCAGATATCTACAATGGATAATTATCTAGTTAAAGTCGTAAGCAAGATAAACAATGACCGGAGAAAATCACTGGGATTGGAAATGCCTTCTGCGTCATTCACAGAGCCTCCTGTTGTGGATACTGTGTTGACTCAGGAATTTCCTTGTACCCCTGATACTGTGCGGATGGAAATACCGGTACCTATTATGCCAATACAGGATTTAACCACACAGGATTCCCAGGATATCTCCTATGAAACCCCGCCACGGCGCTCTCCTGCTAAGAGAGCTGTGAGGGCTTGCAGGAAAGTACAAATCAAACGCGGTGGTAATCATCATAAAAAAAGGGTGGAAATAACCCCGAAGAGCCCTGTTCGGGCCATGGAGACTTTAACCTATAACAGTGGAGTCAACATGAATCTGGAACAATTTGATCTTTTAATGAACATGTTTGAGGCAAGGTTCGAAATACTTGTTAAACCTTTAGTTGACAAGATTGATTTTTTGACATCGGAAGTGTCGAGACTAGGTAGTCTTTTGGCTACTAACATTGATAAAAATGATAGTCCTATGACGCATGAGAGTGTAGCATTGGGTAGCACTAGTGTTTTAAAGCCTTCCCAGGGGAGTTCCAATATTATCAATTCTGGTGGGGTTGGCGGAGCGGGTAGTCTGATGGTACAGACCCCAGCTATTCCCGCTAGTACGGGGGGGTACCATCATCTATACATAGGAGAACGCGTTCTACTAATCTCCCACCAGACTGTGCCCCTTATGTAGTAGTGCTCTCTAATGTTCCACCTTTAGACTCAAATCTGACCCAACCTACACAGGAAACACATGAGGCACTTAAAAATAAAACAGTCTCCTGGCTGAACAAGCATTGTGGGTTTCCAACTAATTATTCAGACCAGATACTTACCACCAGAAGGGTAAATTGGATTGGGAGTGCTAGGAAAAATTGTAGGGGCGAATGTGTTATTGTGAACTTTAGGCACCCCCAACACGTTGCAACCGTTCTTCTTAGAGCCGCGTCTTTGACACCAGGAGAGAATGATGTACATGTGCACCCATTGGGATTTTTCTACAATTATCTTAATAAGGCACCCCATATTATAAACCGTGCTTGGCCCCCCATTTGCAACCAAGGTATGATTTATGAGATTCCAACGCAGAATAGGTATCAAGCCTTAAGTACACTGGATCAGAATGACTGACTTTCGAAGGTCAGTGAGACCAGTGTGAGTGTAATCCCAAACTCACGGGTTAGTAATTGGAACAGGATTAATACAGATCTTAGGTTATCCTTGGCCGTTAACCCTATACTGAACTCTGGAACCGGAATAGAACAAGTGAACGGGGGAAAGAGGGAGGTAAATATAGCGACCCAAGTGTGTGGCAAGGATCCTAATGTAGATCTACTTGAGGTTGTGCCTTGTGAAGGCAATGGTACCTGTGGTCCAGTAGAGGCTATGTCTCGTGTGGGTGAGGACACACGTGGCAATGCCCTAGACCAAGTAAAAAATAACCCTATAGAGGGCTTATCCATTGTGAGCTGGAATATAGCCGGTTGGGTGTCAAAAGGGGAAAAGCCGGGATGGGTGAACACGATTAGGACTTATGATATTTTATGCTTTCAAGAAACCTGGTGTACTTTTAAACCCAGCTTTGAGGGGTATGTGTGTTACAGTATTGAGGCCACAGAGTCACGACATGGTAGGGCTAAGGGTGGTCTACTTGTGTTGGTGGCCGTGGATTTATTATTGACTGTGGTTAAGCATGTCACAGTAGGAAATCATTCCCAAATTTTATGGGTACACCAGAGGGATGGTCCAGAGGTACTTCTAATTAATTTTTATAATAATATTTTTGGTAATTTACGGCACAAGGTTATTGAGGAACTGGAAAGTGCCCTCATGAAGCTTGCATCTGATGCCAAATGCATTTTTACTTATATTTGGTTGGGTGATTTTAATTCTTTAATCTGCCCATTGTCGTCCTCCAGGGCTTGTGGTGTGTTAAATAATAATGATGAGATCATATAACATTTTCCACATAATACATACGGGGAGGCTATTAATAATATTCTTATAACATTCGACCTTGAACTACTCCTGCCAGCAACAGACAGTAGGGGCTATATTATTCCGACTTTTACTGGGAGAAATACAAACTCTAATATTGACCACGTTATGGTCTCATCCAGTCTTGTGCCACACTGTAAAACCATGGTTATCGAGGATCCCTCTCTAAGCGATCATAATTGTATCGTATTAGGAGTTGAGTCCTGGAAGCGTATACCACAAGGTGTGTCAAGAACCCTAGTTAATGCTGAGCCGCATAGGACAAAAGGAGTTAGGCTAAGGTGGAAAGGGGAAAAATCCTCAGTGGTAATACCCATGATTGTATCAAAAGCCATGGCAGATATTAATTGCATCCTGACGACAGGAAGTACGCCTGTTGTCATTATAAATAACTTTATAAATATCAGTAAAATTATTGATTCTATATTTACGGGCCGTAGTACTGGTAATACTACACACAAAAAGGGTTGGTTCGATCATACTTGTTCAGCCCTGCTTACTCAACTCAGGCAGGCGTTAACTTTTAAGCCAAGGGACCAGAACCAAGTTACGCTTCTGAGACGGGATTATAAATTGTCACTCTCGAGAAGGAAGAGGGACTTGAGACAGGAAGCATGGGATAGCGTAACCCGTGCTGCGGAGACATCTGATAGCTCCCTGTTTTGGTCCACGGTCAATTCGCCCTTTCTCCAGGATGAGAAAGCCCCCCACCTTGCATCCAATGTAAGCAGTGAGACCTGGGTGACCCATTTTTCAGCTATCTTTTATGATGGAGGTCCCAAAGAGGGAGAGCACAGGTGCTGGCCTGTAGCCCCATTGGATATTACCCTCAATGAGGTCGAAAGTAGTATAAAGGCCAGTAAGGGGGGTAAAGCACAAGGGCCTGACAGAGTCCCCATTGACGTGTATAGGGACATCCCACTGCTGTGGGGACCTATTCTCACTCTGGTCCTAAACGCAGCAGTGATGACCGGATGCCGCCAACTTGGGGAGACTCTATTATTGTCCCTATCTATAAAAAAGGGGATAAGTCTGCAGCAAGCAACTATCGTCCAATTAGTCTGCTCGACTCATCGGTAAAAGTCATGAGTAGAGTGCTATTGTATAGGTTGGAAGCTTGGGCAGAGGAGAAGGGGGTTATTGCGAACTCCCAATATGGTTTTAGAAGGGGTAGAGGGACGCTAGATCAATGCCTAAATTTTGAACTTTTAATCGGTAAATATACAAGGGCGAAGTCGGGTAACTTGTACCTCTGCTTTGCAGACTTGAGTAGCGCATTTTATCTGGTTGACCACGCTATTTTGTTGTCCGTCCTCTTAGAATTAAGGGCCCCGGAGCCGATAATCTTCTTCTTGGATAGACTATATGAAAAGCTGCAAGCCTGTGTGCGTTATGGGGTAAACGGAGAGTGCACTCCCAATTTTAATGTAAAGCGCGGGATTAGGCAGGGATGTGTTCTCGCCCCTTTTCTGTTTACTCTTTTTGTTAATGCTGTAGACATCTTTTTAAAACAAGTGGAGGCGGATGTCCCACAGGTCAACGGATTAGGTGTGCCAGTCCTGCTTTACGCGGATGACGCTGTCCTATTATCACGAACTCCGGTGGGCCTTCAACGCCTAATGGACAGGTTCTCTGCTTTTATCAGGGAAAGAAAGTTACTGATTAACAAGAGTAAGACTCATACGATGACCTGTGGTGCAAAAAATAGTAAAAAGCATGCCTTTTTTATCAATGGGGTTAAAGTACAGCAAGTCGAAACTTTTTGTTATCTGGGTGTGACTTTTACGAGTAGTGGGAGCTGGACCCAAGAACTATTAAGTGTGAGGACAAAAATGGCAAAGAGTGCAAACGGTATATTTAAATTTGCTTCTAAGATTGGTGAGAGGCGGATCAGGGACATGATGATGATCTATAAGGCAAGAACTGTCTCAATTGCGCTATATGGGGCTAGTATGTGGGGTTACACTAATAAAGATCTTGTGCAAAGGGAAGAAAATGTATTCCTTAAGAAGCTTCTATGCCTACCCACCTCTTCCCCAACTGATTTGATTATTGGGGGCCGCTTATCTAGGCGACCTTATTTCACTGAGGCCACTAATGATATGGCGCGCAATCTGGAGGAAGGAATAGACAGCCTTTAATCAAAATGTAATCAAGGATTGTCTCGATCTTGATAAATTTAACAAGATACCCTGGCTCAAGTATGTAGTAGACAGCTTTCGTGATATTTTTGGGCTTGACATCTTGTCTGAACCTGGTTCGGCTGGAGATATTCCTAAACAGGAGATGAAAAATATTTTTATACAATATAAAGCCCAGAAACGTCTAGCAGCTAACTGTCGACTCAACACTGTATGTCTTTATAATAAATACATAGAAGGGGATGGGCTTCAGTCGTATCTGACTACGGTCACTAGACCTAGTCATAGGTTTGTCTTAACCAGGCTTAGATTTGGAACAGCCCATGTCTTGGTGGCCTTTCCCCAATTCAAGAAACATCCTGTTGGGCCATGTCCATGCGATGGGCTTTCCAAGCAGAGTACCTTGCACTTTATGTTAATTTGTACTCTCTTTTTGAATGTTAGGGTGGTTTATTTGAAACCTATGTTTGTAAAGTATGGTATCAGTGGCGTGGAGGATGCCATGAAGCTGATTTATAATGTGGACTCACCTGACAAATGTTTTTATATTGCATCCTTTTTATGTAAATCTATACAGCACAGAAAAAGTATGGTTTTTTAAGTTATTTATCCAATTAACCTGTAACTGTATTGTATTTTATAATGCATTTTGCTTGTGTGCTTTTATGGATATTGTTTACATGTGCCGAATAAAGCTTCATGAAATGATACCATATGTATACAGGGACTGTAAATAAAATACTACTAGTGAGCTGCAGTACTCAGTGTGCAAGCCACTATATTAGAACTGTAAAATATGTCCTGCCTGCCACTGAAGCATGGGTGTGCAGTTGTACACTGCCATTTCGACCTAGCAAAACAAATCTTTAGTCAGGCCTACATTTTTCTTTTTAATACTTCTAACTCACCCCCATGGGTAGGCCCAGCTGCTCAAAATTCAGGGTGCATGGTATTTAAAGAGTGTGACATGTATATTCAATACTTTACATGTCCTGGCAGTCAAAATCCTTCAAAATTGTTATGCACTGTGGTAAGGCTGGCTCTCCCATAGTTTAACACTGATTTACACTATTACCTTTAATAAGTGCTATATTTAGTGTGGGAACAGCTAAAAAAAAATGGTTCAGTTACTCATTTTAAATTTGTTTAAATCCAACTCAATGGTCAAGTCTGATGCTATATTGGTGTTTTGGAAATTAAACTTTTAGAAAGTGCCATTTTCCTGCCTCAAACCAAAAGGCTTTCCGACCTGTGTCCAGCTGTCACCCCACCCCTGATGGATCCCATGTGATGAGATGTGTATTGTTACCAGACAGTGGACAAAAGTATCTGGGTGTGGGGAAGGAGAAGGGGACTCCTTCCCTTGGCAGGATGGCCCGAGGGCTGTGCATAGCCCCTTCCTGAGTTTCAAAGGATATCTACCTTATTATTAGCAAATGAAGTTCACACCTAGTCCTGCCTCCCATTTGCCTTTCTATTCAGGCTGGCATCAAATTAGTGGGAGGGGAGGAACTGACCAAAATTGGTTTAGGGTGTGGACAAAGACGTGCCCTCCACCCACATCCCACATCCTGGAACTGAACATAAAAGTTGATCTCACTGATCGCTCATCAGAGCACTTATGTACCTGTGAAAATCAGAAAGACTATACTGCTGTCTGAAACCTGAAGGAAAACTGGGCATGCTTGCCTAGAAACCGGTCCCCAGAAGTGACTGCTAGGTTTAATGGGTTGATCTCCTGCTGGAGCTACAGGGACACAAGCTTCCAGAGGCCTTCTCCCTGCAACTTCCCAGCTGACCATTTCGATCTGGACCTGCCCTAGGGCCTACCGCTGGCCTATTTTAGAGTGATATTGAACCCCTACATATGGCCCATTGGCTAGTGTTAGAGTGTACTTCTCCTGTCCCCAAACTGCAAGAGGTGGGAACTTTTTAATAACTTTCTTCCTGCAGAATGGGAAGAGATTGGCGTCGCTGTTGAAGCCATAGCTGTAGCCACTGACTGCGAATCGCTAGTCAGCCTTAACTTGGTGGTTGGCCTGTCTGAAGGAGTTCTGACTTCCACAAAAGTAAGTCTGAATGAAGAGGCTTTCACCGAGACCGACGTATAGGCTTTCCTGGGCACAAATTCCGGAATTCACCGCTCAAGCTCTCTTTCTTTCACCGACCACTGCCCCAGTACCCCGTTATCAGCTACCCGCCGTCATCAAGCCCCGCTTCGGATCCAGCTTGCAGCTTGTCCCTTCGACAACTTGTCGAAGACCACTTCTTCCCCATAAAAGTTTGTAAGTCTGAAGGCAAACTTTCCACCTTGACAAACCTGGTCTTTGTGTCCGACTGATGATCCATCACGGTTGGCCTTAACTTTTGACTTTGACCTGGTCTAGCAGGACCAGATAACTGCAGTTGGCACCTTCAGTTTTTCAGTACTATTTTTTATTCAAAATTTAAAAAATCATATCTCCAGTTATTCTTATTGGATTTTACTATTTTTATGTCATTTTATGTATTCAAATTTACTCTATTTTTAAAATTGATTTTGTTAGCATTGTGTTTTCACTTTAGTACTGAGTGCTGCAAAAATACTGTGCACATTGTCTTTAAGTTAAGTCTGACAGCTTTGTGCCAAGGTACCAGAGGGTATAAACACAGGATTGTGATTAATATTTAAGGTGGGTTTTCACCTGACAACTAATACACCAATTTCTTGCACCAATGTTACTAGATAGATCGTGGAAGAAGAAATACAAATGTACACATGGAATTTGCTTACCTGCATGTTTTACATATGTAGTTCAAAAAAGTTGTTTTTATCAAAAAATGCCTTATAAACTAAAATGACTGTTCCTTGCGGGGTCAACCTTTCCATATAAACAAGGGAGCATACTCTTGGATACAGTTGAGTTTAGACCTGCAGTAATTGCTTCTTATAGTTTCCAGTTCATATGTGTTTGTCTTCTCAAACACATGTTGCGTGGTGGCATGAATATTACTAGGGACAGCTCAGTTCAAAGCCTCTGCTGCTTGGCTGTACCAATATATATTTATTTACGTTTGTTCTTTTTTGTTGTTTTCACACAGCACATTAACTACTGGGTTTCAGTTGCAATAGGGAGGTACTTATAATAACAAATTCATTCTTAACTATAGACAGTGAAACACGTTAAAGAGTTTCATTTAGAAAAAAAATGGCGCACTCAATGCAACGTTTCATTCATTCTAGAGAGTGTTGTATAATCTGAAACCGTAAGTTATTATGGTGGTTTCAATAGGCTTTTCTTTCATTTGAGGGCTATAGTACCATTGAGTTGGGTAATGTTTATCAGGGCATAGACATGAAAGAAATCTTAAAATTTGATGCACAAATATAGTTATTATTATGGGGTAAGGTAAAGTGCGTTAAATTATCAGAAGTGGTTTTAACAAAACCCACAAAGAAAGGAATCACCAAAACACCCAAAAAGCATCTTATACTTAGGGATGTTGAGCCAAAACTAATTTGGAATTATTTGGAGTTTGAACCTGTGGTACTGCAAGATATCTTCATCACAAGAGTCACATAGAAGGCCAATAACTCAGGAATCATAAAGACACCTCTTTAATGTGTTATATACAAAGATTCACTCATGAACCACTCACCAAGATCTTTCATAGGTCCGTAAATTCCTGTTGTACTGAAAGTTAGAGAATTTCAGGAAAACTGTGAAAACGAATTTGCTCATTCAGGAAACATTTTTATAACAAGATATCACACCTTTGGCAAATCACATTGAATCCATTCTACAAAATACCTGATTCTAATGTCATAGATCAACAACTTGAACACCTTAGCCAATGATGTGAGGCAGAGTAAGGGGACAATTACTGCAAGAGCAAAGAACGTGTTGCTCTTCTGCATCCAGATAAGTGCTACTTTCAAAATGAGTTGACCTCTGAATATTATAAAACGTAACAGCTTGGAAGCTTTCACCAATTCTAAGATAACTAACAGCAAAGATTAAAGGATTTGGGGGCAGACAAGAGGGAAACCCGACCTAACCTCACTGATATATCTTCCCACTCCACAGGCAGACTTTGTATGCACATACTCTGTATATTACCTATACTCCACCACACTAAAATCGCAGCACAGACATACAATGTCAAGTGCATAGTTTAGGTCTACAAGCTCCCAATAATAGGATGGACTTTTCCCAGTGCCACCCATTGGTCACCTGAAACAAATAAGCAATCACAGTTTAATTAACAGCTAGTTAATGCTACTGCAGAGAAACATATTGTGTATGCAGTTCTCGTTTATTTCTATAAGGGCTTTGTGCAGCACAAAAACGTTTGGGCACATGAAAGGGCTTTTAGGTATTGTAGTAGAAACATGTAAAAACAAGATTGAAAACATATATTACTCTTCAGAGTTGAAGATTTGCTCATTTGGTCAATTTGGAGGGTGCCTACAAAATTCTACACATTTGTTGGCATTCTGGATGATGACACAAATTCTCTTGAGGGGAGTGAAACTCTATGAAACCCCAAATTAACCTGTGCGTAATTCTAGAGTAGCTTGGCACAAAACTGTCAGGCTTAGCCTGGAGGCAATGTGTTAAGTATTTATGCACTACTTCAAACAGTAATAAAGTGAAAACGCAAAAATCCCACACTCATTTAGAAAAATTTATTAGAATGTAATAAATAATTTAAGATTAAAACAACAAAAATCCAATCAGTAGAACTAGAGATATGCAATTTTAAATAGTTAAGTGAAAATAGTGCCCAGAAGCAGAAAGTGCCAACTGTGGTTATCAGGTCCTGCTGGACTGGGACAAAGTCACCAGTTCAGGCTGACCTCGATGGAGCGTTGACCTGATACTGGAACCAAGTTAGACCCACTATACAAGATACCTTAAATTCTGGTGTGAGGAGTGTTGCCTGGTCCTGTGTCAAGGTTGCATCACGCAACAGCAGTTGGAGGAGCTGGGGGCCTGCGATGCAGTCCTGAGTCGTCACTGTCAAGGATGCTGTCGCTGAGGGGCTTGCAATACAAAGTCCTGCATCGGAGATGCATAGCGCTGTGGTGGGTCCAAAATGTTTGGAGCTTTTCTGTCCCTGAGACTCTGATCAGAAGGCCAGACTTCTCGTCCTTGGAGTCATTCTGGTGGTCCTGGGATCAAGATGCAGGTCCTGTTTGTTTTACTTGGTCAGCAGGGCTACAGAGTAGCAGTCCTTCCGGCAGAGCAGCAGAGCAGTCATTCTAAATCTTCCACTGGTCCTTAGGTGTACTGAAGAGTTGTGTCTGAGGGTCCATTATTTTTACCTGGTGCCCACTTTCAAATAGGAGACAATTTTGGACGTTTCTACCCCAGAGGTGTTTGGAATTTCCTACCTCTCTGTCCTGGCCCCAGTTTGTCTGGGGTCACAAAAGACTAGTATCAAAACACTTTTTGAGCATGCTAGGCAGTGCCTTTGCGATATGCAAGTGTGGTAGGTGACAGCTCCTCTCCTTCATCAGGTTAGAGATGGCCCATTGTAAGAAATATGTATAAATACTTTTTGCATATTCACCCCCACATTTTCCGACTGATGCTGCTGGTTTTTCATCTTGGAGAGTGCACAGAGGCCTGCTAACCAGACCTCAGTGCCAGTGTTCTAACCCTACACCAAGTTATGATGAATTGGATACACCCAATTGGCAAGTACTGGCTTATTTTTAAGTCCCTATTATATGGTACCCAGGTCATGTAAGGCACAGTGTTCTCCAAGGGCTGCAGCACTGTTCGTGGCACCCTTCATGTGACAATGACACAATGGACCCCAGTCTGCCACTGCAGACTGACAGGGCAGTGTGTGACACTGCCAGTTTGACTTGCCATTACACCTAACTGCCAAGCCACCACTTTCCTTAAGTAATAAATGAAAGTCTCCCCTAAGGAAGGCCTATAGAGTTCTATAGTAGGGAGCTGTATATTACTAAGTAAGGCATAAGATGTTCTATATGTCTTAGAGCAACACATACAAATTGTTGTCTTGCTGTGGAAAGGTTAGGAGCCCCGTTGGCTAACAGGGTTACCTGCTGGCATCCCTGCCAGGCTAACTCGTGAATTGGACCACCTAACAAATTCAAGTAAGGTATCAAATTAGCTGTGACATTAAACCCAATGTGATGCCCAGACCAGGTTTAAAGTCACTATTAAAGCTAAGCAACTTTTAAAAAGTTTGCAATCTGCACTCCAGCTAGTCCAGTGACCTCACAAAGGCACTGACACATAGACTGGTTTTTTTGGCCACCTGGAACGACACCGTGGCTTGGGAACAAAGGCATTTGCCGCTGAGTGAGGCATCACCTCCTCTCCCAGGATGGCCACTCAGAGTGTGACGCCAAAAGGCAGGCTTCAGAGGTGAAGCTGCCTTTAAACGGCCGTTTGTGACAACATCCCTGATCAGGATGCCTTTTGTTCCTGGTGACAATCAGGAGACAGAGCTAAGGAAGGGAAACCTGTGTCTAAACCAGTTTCCCCGTGGGCGTGTAGCTTACTGGTAGACACACCTCGAGGGAGCTCCCAATTACTGAGGAGGGGCTGTGCCATCTTGAAGGGGGCAAGAATGGGGCACTCTGGGATAGCCAGATGCCACACATCACAGGAACTTTGTCACTAGAGAGGAGAGGTACCCAGTAGCCTACTGGCTAACTGGCTACTGACTGCGTGGTACCCACAGGGCACTTTCCTGGGATAAGTAAGGCACCCCTGGCACCCTGCTCCTCAGTTCACATTGCAGAAGAGAAGATGATTGTCCAGTTTTTACCTGCACAAAGAGAGTCTGCACCACAGTGAAGACTGCATCTGCTGCACTTTTGGACTAGCGAGATTGGGACTGTTGCTACGGCTCCTGCAATTGGGAAAAGTTGATTTCTCATGTTTACCAAGCCCAGTGACTCCAAGGATCGGTCTGCTGATCTCTTGAAACTAACTTCAGGACAACAAGAGCTGAAAGAGTCCAAACAGACAAGTTGGTAGCCACCGCAGAAGTTTTTCCATTGCCAGTTGCCGGGCACCACAAAGAGACAATCTGAGATACCCAAAACTTGCACCCAAGTCTGCCGGAACCAGGAGTGCTGTCAGGGTCTGGATTTGTCGCACCCAAGGGACACCATCCTCCACCAAAGAGTCTGCATCCAACCGCTGCAAGACCAGTAGTGCCGCATCGGTTGCCAGACTTCTGCAAAGTAGATTACTTTGAGGGACCCGATCTCCATGGGCAAAGTTGCCCCACGACACCTGTGGTCCAAAGAACTACCATGAAGACACCCCTGTCAACCGCACCACAATGGAGCATCCTTTTGAGCATCTTTGCCTGCATCCCTCAGCATTAGGCGCACTCCATTGACTTCTAAGGCTGTCATGCAGTAGAGTTTGAAACTTGCTCTAAAACACTCTTGTGGCCAGGTAACTGCCCAAAGCATCCATACTGGCTCCCTAGACCTCATACCGGTTAGATAAGGTCACCCAACTCGCTCGGGATCACCAGCACTAACTTGTCCAATTTTTTTGTTGAGCAATACTTGTTTGCAGATGCATTTAAAAGAGATTAAAGCTTCTAAAATCTGTATCCATGGAGCCCTCTGGTGGATTTTGAAGATCAAGATCTGTAGAAATTCTTAAAAATACGCTCTATTTTTATAAATTGTTGTAGCATCCTTTTACTGGTGTGTGAATTTCTCATTTCATTGTTTGTTGCTCTTAAATGCTTTACAATGAGTTCCTTTGCCAAGCCTTACTGCTCACTGCCACAGCTATCCAGAGTTGAGCTAATGTTAAGTAAATGATACTGGCTGGACCCACGACAGTATCTGTCAGTGTACTCTACGATAAGGCCCCACAGCCATTTCTTTTGCTGGGCCAATTCTGGCCAAAATGGCAGTTTACAACTGCCCACTGAGGCTGAAACTGATGAAATGGCATGAGACATGATTTAAAGGGCTACTTATGTGAGTGGCTCAGTCAGTGCTGCAGGCCCACTATTAGCACTAAATATACAGGTCCCGCTTCGCTCGTGAGAGCGCCTGGCCAACGGAGCAGCCTGCCGCCCCTGGAGGGGCTTACAGCCTCAGAAACTTGCCTGCCGCCCTTGGAGGGGTCCACAGCCCGTGGGTCCTGTAAGCTGGGTAGCGCACGGGACTCCATTGTCCAGGAGCCCGTGCGCTGAAGTCCGGAGGTCCGCCCCCACACACCGGCGCTTCAAAGTTGAAACTGCTCGCGGAACCCGCTGTCGCGGGTCCCGCTTCGCTCGTGAGAGCGCCTGGCCAACGGAGCAGCCTGCCGCCCCTGGAGGGGCTTACAGCCTCAGAAACTTGCCTGCCGCCCTTGGAGGGGTCCACAGCCCGTGGGTCCTGTAAGCTGGGTAGCGCACGGGACTCCATTGTCCAGGAGCCCGTGCGCTGAAGTCCGGAGGTCCGCCCCCACACACCGGCGCTTCAAAGTTGAAACTGCTCGCGGAACCCGCTGTCGCGGGTCCCGCTTCGCTCGTGAGAGCGCCTGGCCAACGGAGCAGCCTGCCGCCCCTGGAGGGGCTTACAGCCTCAGAAACTTGCCTGCCGCCCTTGGAGGGGTCCACAGCCCGTGGGTCCTGTAAGCTGGGTAGCGCACGGGACTCCATTGTCCAGGAGCCCGTGCGCTGAAGTCCGGAGGTCCGCCCCCACACACCGGCGCTTCAAAGTTGAAACTGCTCGCGGAACCCGCTGTCGCGGGTCCCGCTTCGCTCGTGAGAGCGCCTGGCCAACGGAGCAGCCTGCCGCCCCTGGAGGGGCTTACAGCCTCAGAAACTTGCCTGCCGCCCTTGGAGGGGTCCACAGCCCGTGGGTCCTGTAAGCTGGGTAGCGCACGGGACTCCATTGTCCAGGAGCCCGTGCGCTGAAGTCCGGAGGTCCGCCCCCACACACCGGCGCTTCAAAGTTGAAACTGCTCGCGGAACCCGCTGTCGCGGGTCCCGCTTCGCTCGTGAGAGCGCCTGGCCAACGGAGCAGCCTGCCGCCCCTGGAGGGGCTTACAGCCTCAGAAACTTGCCTGCCGCCCTTGGAGGGGTCCACAGCCCGTGGGTCCTGTAAGCTGGGTAGCGCACGGGACTCCATTGTCCAGGAGCCCGTGCGCTGAAGTCCGGAGGTCCGCCCCCACACACCGGCGCTTCAAAGTTGAAACTGCTCGCGGAACCCGCTGTCGCGGGTCCCGCTTCGCTCGTGAGAGCGCCTGGCCAACGGAGCAGCCTGCCGCCCCTGGAGGGGCTTACAGCCTCAGAAACTTGCCTGCCGCCCTTGGAGGGGTCCACAGCCCGTGGGTCCTGTAAGCTGGGTAGCGCACGGGACTCCATTGTCCAGGAGCCCGTGCGCTGAAGTCCGGAGGTCCGCCCCCACACACCGGCGCTTCAAAGTTGAAACTGCTCGCGGAACCCGCTGTCGCGGGTCCCGCTTCGCTCGTGAGAGCGCCTGGCCAACGGAGCAGCCTGCCGCCCCTGGAGGGGCTTACAGCCTCAGAAACTTGCCTGCCGCCCTTGGAGGGGTCCACAGCCCGTGGGTCCTGTAAGCTGGGTAGCGCACGGGACTCCATTGTCCAGGAGCCCGTGCGCTGAAGTCCGGAGGTCCGCCCCCACACACCGGCGCTTCAAAGTTGAAACTGCTCGCGGAACCCGCTGTCGCGGGTCCCGCTTCGCTCGTGAGAGCGCCTGGCCAACGGAGCAGCCTGCCGCCCCTGGAGGGGCTTACAGCCTCAGAAACTTGCCTGCCGCCCTTGGAGGGGTCCACAGCCCGTGGGTCCTGTAAGCTGGGTAGCGCACGGGACTCCATTGTCCAGGAGCCCGTGCGCTGAAGTCCGGAGGTCCGCCCCCACACACCGGCGCTTCAAAGTTGAAACTGCTCGCGGAACCCGCTGTCGCGGGTCCCGCTTCGCTCGTGAGAGCGCCTGGCCAACGGAGCAGCCTGCCGCCCCTGGAGGGGCTTACAGCCTCAGAAACTTGCCTGCCGCCCTTGGAGGGGTCCACAGCCCGTGGGTCCTGTAAGCTGGGTAGCGCACGGGACTCCATTGTCCAGGAGCCCGTGCGCTGAAGTCCGGAGGTCCGCCCCCACACACCGGCGCTTCAAAGTTGAAACTGCTCGCGGAACCCGCTGTCGCGGGTCCCGCTTCGCTCGTGAGAGCGCCTGGCCAACGGAGCAGCCTGCCGCCCCTGGAGGGGCTTACAGCCTCAGAAACTTGCCTGCCGCCCTTGGAGGGGTCCACAGCCCGTGGGTCCTGTAAGCTGGGTAGCGCACGGGACTCCATTGTCCAGGAGCCCGTGCGCTGAAGTCCGGAGGTCCGCCCCCACACACCGGCGCTTCAAAGTTGAAACTGCTCGCGGAACCCGCTGTCGCGGGTCCCGCTTCGCTCGTGAGAGCGCCTGGCCAACGGAGCAGCCTGCCGCCCCTGGAGGGGCTTACAGCCTCAGAAACTTGCCTGCCGCCCTTGGAGGGGTCCACAGCCCGTGGGTCCTGTAAGCTGGGTAGCGCACGGGACTCCATTGTCCAGGAGCCCGTGCGCTGAAGTCCGGAGGTCCGCCCCCACACACCGGCGCTTCAAAGTTGAAACTGCTCGCGGAACCCGCTGTCGCGGGTCCCGCTTCGCTCGTGAGAGCGCCTGGCCAACGGAGCAGCCTGCCGCCCCTGGAGGGGCTTACAGCCTCAGAAACTTGCCTGCCGCCCTTGGAGGGGTCCACAGCCCGTGGGTCCTGTAAGCTGGGTAGCGCACGGGACTCCATTGTCCAGGAGCCCGTGCGCTGAAGTCCGGAGGTCCGCCCCCACACACCGGCGCTTCAAAGTTGAAACTGCTCGCGGAACCCGCTGTCGCGGGTCCCGCTTCGCTCGTGAGAGCGCCTGGCCAACGGAGCAGCCTGCCGCCCCTGGAGGGGCTTACAGCCTCAGAAACTTGCCTGCCGCCCTTGGAGGGGTCCACAGCCCGTGGGTCCTGTAAGCTGGGTAGCGCACGGGACTCCATTGTCCAGGAGCCCGTGCGCTGAAGTCCGGAGGTCCGCCCCCACACACCGGCGCTTCAAAGTTGAAACTGCTCGCGGAACCCGCTGTCGCGGGTCCCGCTTCGCTCGTGAGAGCGCCTGGCCAACGGAGCAGCCTGCCGCCCCTGGAGGGGCTTACAGCCTCAGAAACTTGCCTGCCGCCCTTGGAGGGGTCCACAGCCCGTGGGTCCTGTAAGCTGGGTAGCGCACGGGACTCCATTGTCCAGGAGCCCGTGCGCTGAAGTCCGGAGGTCCGCCCCCACACAACGGCGCTACATAACATCTCTCGCCTCCCGCGCTGCGGGACCGCGCCGGGCTAAGCCCGGGCAAAGGGCGGGCCCTCTGTGGCCCTCCGAGGCCTGAGGAGGCCGGGACGGGCCACTCCACCTGGTCCCAGCACAGAGGGAGGTACCGTGCCCTAACATTATTTGTAATTTTGCCTTTATTACAATCACGATGTCAATATGGGAGGAACTCAACGCCCTGTGCGGTACTAAGTATTCCCCTGATCTTAAAACCCCCCCAGCTGTGGATTCCTTTTGTCTTAACCCAAACGGCTCCGTTGATAAAGTCCATAACCAAGAAAATGCCGCGCCCCTGGGTTCCTACAATAGATGGAAGCATGACATTGATACTAATTTTGGGAACAATAGAAGTATACCATCAATTGCCAATTCAATAGCATTTATCGAGGACCCGGCCGCGGACAAACTTGAGGATCCTCCTTTGACTCTCAACATGACTTTATTGGTCAGAATTGAGCAACTGCTGGTTGCTACCATCTCCCCCTTGGTCACTAAGATGAATGATTTAGGGGATAGGCTGACCAATATTGAGTAAGTTATAAGAAAGCTCCCGCCTCCAGCTACTATTATGGACACATGCGTCTGTCCTAACCCTACCACCGCCCCCGAAACCTATAAATTTGGCGTTGGGGGCACCCAAATACTGCCATTATGCACACCCACTCAAAGAGGCCCCAAAGTATTTGTCAAACCTGCACCAAAAACCCATACAGTGGCTAGATCCACCGTGGTAAGAATGCCACATATCAACCTGCCCCCTGAGGCCGCCCCGTATGTCTCTGTTCTATCTGGGGTCCCTGCTCTTACTCAGGGAACACGCGAATCTCAGCAGGATTTGCTAAATAAGGCCACCTATTGGCTAAAAAAGAATAGGCCGTTGCCACCGGGGCTAGACGGGGGTATCTTGAGTGTCAGAAGGGTGGGATGGTTGGGGATGCTGCCCAAACGCATTGCTGGGGACCTGGTACTGATTAAATTTAAAAACACCAATGTCGCCCCCTTTTTACGAGCTTCCACCCCCAGTGAAAGACAAGGCCCAATCCGCATCTGGGATCTACATGATTTTTACCCGTGCTCCACTCATATTACATAGGTCAAAATCTTAAGTCTTATCTTTATGGTAACTGAATTCTGTATATTAATTGCTGAATGATGTTTTTTTTACTATGTCTTTGAAATGAAATGTCCATGGTTCTTTTTATTGTTGTATTTTTGTACTGTCGATGCTTTTATGGTTTTTTTTAAAAATCGAATAAAGCTTAATAATAATAATAATAATACAGGTATGTGTAGTACCACTTGACCTGGGACTTACAAGCAAATTAAATGTGCCAGTTGGGTGTAACTCGATACTCAAAAAGGAGCTAAAGAGGGAACAACACCAAGGGCGCATTCCACTCAAAATATCATTCAAAGCAAAATCCCTTGGTGTGACACACACATCTAATGTGCAATATAATACAGAGGTCCCCCTATTCTGAATTTAGGGGGATTGATTTTAGTATTTATCTAGGAACAACCCCAGTGTGTGTATTATGTTTTTAGAAAAGCAAGTCCAGCCTCATGGGAGGAAACAAAGTGCAAGTTGACATATACATAAAACAAGCATAGGAAGTGCTTCATGTAAGCAACCACCAATAAGCGATTGGCAGGTTCTCACCAATTTCCTCACGTTATCATCATTGGCAGCTTTTCTATGTATAGGGAGGAACCAACACCCAAACAAGTTCAGAAGAATGTTGTGCGTGTCTGTATTTTTCTATCTATGTTATGTGTGGCACGAATTTCAACAACCGACCCAGGGTCTCCTTACAGTGAGTAGAAGATTCCTTCTCACAAGAAAAAAAGGTTAAAAATGAGTTGCTTGTGGCATTGAGCAAATGCGTTTAATTATTGAGGCACGCATTCATCATTAAAAACAACATACAATATTTAGACCATTTTAAACAGAACTGTCAACAGGTTTCATTGCCATTTTCTACTTACTGGCAATTCCTTCACGGTAAGAGGACCACACTTCACCCATAAGTGCACCGGGTCATATGGCTACCAGGTGAGTGCCTACCAGTAGGCCACAATGGGACACTATATAGCTCTATATAGCTCTCTTTAAATATTTGGTCGCCGCCAGTATCGGCGTCTATGTACACGGATGGTCCAGAGTACATCCGTATACAGAGACACCGACACGGTAACCAAATATTTTCTGAGAGCTATATCCTTCTGATTTGTTTAAAAAAATTGTATTGTGTGCTATTATCGTCTCTTGACATAGCTTCAGTTTTGTTCTTATCATTTCCTGGAAATGTGTTTGTCGTAATGGTTTAGATTGGAACAGGGTGTAAGTAAATATAGTTAAAACGTCGGTTGGTTGTGGAATTTAATATGTTTACAGATGCGAACACCCATTTTTTAAATTTACCGTAGCATGCAGGGCATTTAAAGAAAAATGTTGGAAGTCACCACAATGTCTTTAAAGTATTTTGGGTTACATGTATCAGAAGGTTCCTGGTCCTTTCCGTATCCGGTAAGTTATGCTAGTTCAAAACAGTGCATGACTGCTTATGCTACAAGAGGAGTGGGAATTCACAGTTTTGTGAAATTCTATGGTGATGTACAATTTAAATGATACGTTATAGGTAGTGCAATTTGTGAATATACTACTTAACGTTTTAACACTGTTTCCGGGAGGCAGACAAATAGCATGTGCCTGAATTCAGAATCCAAAGTTTCAGAAATGTACAGCTTGCAGAGGTGAACAAATTATTTTATTTCTCATGGCAAATGAAGGATGATAGATTTCAGGGAGAAACTAAGGGAACACTGCCTTGGTTGGTGACAAGTGTTTTTGGAAACGCTATGCAAATTGAATTTCCTTCTATGTGATTGGATCAGGGAAATAAAGAGGCATATTGCTTTCGTAGATATATATTAATGGATTATAGTTGTAGGGACATATATTTACTATAAAATTAAATTTAGCGTATGTTTATTGTTTGGGTTGTTTTTGAGAATATGTCTTTTTTTTCACATTGTTTTTACAGGATGTGGGAGATTGTCCTCTGAAACCTTTGTGCAATTTTCTTAGGATATTTTTACAAAGGCTGCAAAATTTAAACTGAAAAAATATCATGAGAAGTAGGTTTTGTGGCAAAAGTCTCATCAGAATATTTTATTGGAAAAATTCCTCCCAAAAATTATTAGAAACTTTTTCCTCAAGCAAAGTTAGGAAAACTTTACAGCTTTATTTAGGTGCATGCCTACTTTTTTGTCTGATTCGTGGAACAGAAAGTCATGAGATAGGGGCCTTGCCACTTTTTGTAACCATATGCATCTACACTTTGTATCATTCAGAGACGTGAATTTTGCTCAGAGTAGACCTGGCCATTTGCCCAATCTGCCGCAAACCCACCCCTGCGCACGGCCTTTGACTTCGTATGAGAATTAAAATGCTACTTTTTGGAGCCCCCTTTTCTGGCCCCTTCTTGATGGAACAGCACAAAACTTTCTATAAAGAACACACAGTGGATACACTTTTCTGCACCAAACTTATTAGCAAAACAAAAAAAAATCTTTTCACAGGAAAGTCTTAATTTAACCATAGAAACACTGGTGCTATCTCCACTAACAACTTGTGTGCTGTTTGATGAATCTGCACATTTGTTTCGGAAACAAGTTCATCCAGTTTTGGATCCTTCATGGGAAGTTTAATGCTCATCCATTAATCAGGGGAGGGGGTCAAGATAATCGTGGGTTCCCGCAAGTGCCATTTCCCATTGTAACTCCCATAGGATTATTTGCTCTTTGATACAGAACAAATGGCTGAACCGAATTACACTAAATATGGGATGAAGGTGGAACTTTACTCGCGGATTGTACTTTTGTTAGTTTGGTGTAAATCCATTCAGTAGTTTAGTGTTTAAAAAGGTGTCCAACCTGGGCATGAAGTAATTAGGTTTCAGTGATATTTGGTGTGCCAATTTGTGGATATATCGTCAGATTCGCAAATCCACAGAGGGTCAGTGACACCATTAAAAAAAATAACAGACCCCGTTGGACTAAAGCACTTTTTGTCTCATCATGCATTATGGATTCTAAAATCCCTAGAGGATTCGCAGCTTCATTTAAAAAATAAAGGACCACATTGGACTTCAAAGCTTTGTGGCTGATTATGATGGTGGGTGGACTGCCACCAACAGGTCCTCGTCCCAGCCAGCAGATTACAATACCGGCATTTGGGCCTACTACGGTCAGGGGGCAGACTTCCGCCTCTGCCAAGATCAGTGATTCTGATTCTGGGTGGCGGTCAGATTCGTAGTCCCGGATGGCCACAGTACCGAGGCAGGCACCACCGTCAGGATTACGGTTTCCCATTCCGACACCTTTTTCATGGCGGAAAAGGCTATCAGAAACAGAATTTGGGGGCTCCAAACAGGGCCCGACTGTCGTGGGGCACTATGAAGTGGCCCTAGGGGCACATGTGGTTCCCCCACACACGTCCATGCACCGTGTGCTATGCACCACGTGGTGCATGGCACACAGTCCATGGACGTGCAGGAAGTGATCCTTTTCACAGCGACTTCTGCTGCAGCCCTGTTTCTGAGCTACAGCACAGGCTGCTGTGAAAGGGAGCACTTTGCGACCCCCAGCACGACAGTTGCATTGTAATGAGGCAATCTGACCGCCGTCTGCTTGTCTGGCGGTCTCCTGACCTTTGTGTCCCTTCATGAATTGTGGATTTGCAAATTCAGCTCCGGATTGCAAATCTGCTGTACTCTGATTTGCTGGCTGACACACAAGCATTTCCGTTGTGGCCGCCATTCCCTACATGGGGCACTGAGCACAGTTTTGGGCCCCCAGGCCCAGGTAGCGGGCCCCAAAGAAGCTCCCATTGGAATTACAAGTAACAAAAGGTCTTTATTGTGGGATTCTGGAAATCCATGCTCAATTTTCACACCCAGGCCCTTCCTAGGGTCTGGCGGACCCTTCTCGGCCTAAGATTTCACAAATCCATCCCTGGATCTGCATCTACATCCTGTAAAACATAGAAAAATAAAGATTTAGAGGACTAATGGGATCTTAGACAGCAGCCAAATGGTATGTTATGTTGAATTGTCTAGTGCACTAATCACCCGAGAGGGTATCCAGGGCTTGTGTAGGTGTGTGGTCCATAAGGTGCTTATATGAAGAGCAAGGCCTTCAGCTTCTTGGGGCACTCAGCAAGTGAGGAGGAGGCTCTGGGTGTGATGTAGGAGAATGAGCAACTTCTAGTTTTGCTTTTGCGGATGCGGGGAGTATCCCCGAGACTGAGGCAGAGCATAGGTGTCTGGTGGGTTGGTGAAAGTGTATGTGGCTGTTCATGTATTCTGGTTGTGTGTTGTGTAGGGCTTTGTATGTACATATGAGAAGATTGAATTAGCTGCACTTGTGAATGGGGAGCCAGTAAAGCTTCCTGAGTTGCGGTGCGATGGGGTGTGGCATGGGAGGTCCCGTACGAGTCTTCTGGCAGTGTTCTGGATGGTTTGAAGTCTGTGTACGAGTTGTTTGGAGATTCCAGCATAGAAAGTGTTGTTGTAATCCAACTTGCTGGTGATTAGTGCTTGCATGACAGTCCATCTGATGTTCTGAGGCACCATTTGAAGGTCATTGGCAGCATGTGTAGGATGCAGTTATGAATCAGGAGCCGTCATGTTAAGTGTTAGAACTGGTACCACTGGCGTGAGTCTCCCTTCCATTTTTTGCTGTTGTCTTCTCTGTTTTTAACCTGTGTGCAGTCTAGGATTGCCATGTCAACTTGGCAAGTGCACCAACTTACCAGTCCCTAAACTTTACCTTTTCTACATGTAAGCCACCCCTAAGGTAGGCCCTATGGCAGGGTGCATCGTATGTGAAAGGTAGGACATGCCATTATGTGTGTAGTATGTCTTATTAGTGAATTACAGCCAATTTTGTTTTTCACTATTACAAGGCTACCTGTCCCTATAGGCCAGAATGGGCAGTTTGATTATAACATCTTATAATCCTAACTGACTCATGGAACATGAGAGAAAAACGAATTTACTATGCCTAAACTCAGAATGATAAAATACATCTTTTAGTGAAGTTGGTTTTAACATTCTGTGTTTGAAAATACCACTTTGAGAAAGGAGGTATTTTCTTGCCTAACCATCCAAACCTGCCTCTGCTAGGTTGTGTATTCCATGTCTGGTTTGTGAGTGACAGGGGTTTGGGTGGCTCCAGGAGACAGGGTGAGTCAGCACAAGGCTGAATAGACCTATCTGCACTGGGAGTGGTGGGAGGAGTAACACATGGGCCTGAATAGGGCTGTGCCTGCCTTCCACAATGCTGGCTCCACCTCCTGTGGTGCGTCTGATGACCCTGGCCCAAACTGACAAAGGAAGACGTTGTGCACTGGCAGAATGCACACACAACTGGTTTGGACTAGGTACAGACCTTGTGTGTATAAAAAGGGAGACCCAGACCCCAGAACTTTAGATCACTTCTGGACATCAAGACGGACCTTTCGCCGAGGAGAAGAACCAGAAAGTCTGCAGGAGTTTTTGACTTCCCCTGTGCCAGTGTGTTGTTTTCTGGGGTAGGTCTGAAGTGGTTTCTTTATTGCCAAGGAAAGGAGAAAGACTTTTATTTTAAACGTTCATCATTTTGAAGAAGAATCTCCAAGGGCTTGAACTGTGCTTGCCTACTGCTGAAGTCTCAGGGATACAAGACTTCCCCACCAGCTCCCCCTTGAATTTCCTTGCTGAGAATTCTGTCTGCAGAATACTGTGTGTTGTTGGGAGCTGGAAGCACAACTCATCAAGAAGAAGCGTGTCGCATCCGCAGCTGTCTCCGTCGCATCATCGGAAAAGTGTGTCTCCAACGCAAGGGTCGCCGTCGCATCACCGGAGAAGCATGTCTCAGTCACAGCTGTGTGTCATTGCATCACCAGAGAAGCGTGTTGCAGGGCCTGTCGCGGCTCCAAAGTTACAGAGTCGCAGCACGACTGTCGAGCGTGCACGCATCGTCTTCACGTCGTCGCACCGCATCAAGGGCGCCATCTTCTCTCATCACACCGGATCGTCGCATCGCATCAAGGCGCCACCTTGTCACATCGCAACCGGGACGCACCACGAGATAGTCGCATCACCTCCTCTCTCGTAAGGTACAGATGCATCACCTACTTTGCGCAAGTACTGAGGAACAGATGCATTGCCTCCCCCGAAGCAAGGAACCAACACATCGTTCTCCCTACAAACCTTTTGCTTATTTTGCATGACGCATCCAAAGGTACTTTGTGGGAAACGTGTCGCATTTACCATCCAGAGTCAACTGAGTTATTTCTACCATCTTAAAGTCATTTTCTTAATACTGTATTGTGGATTTTTGTCGTTTGGGTCTTGTGTTGTCTACATAAAGAATAGTTATTTTTATAAAACCTGTGTTGTGTCCATCTGTAGTGTTTTCACTGTGTTACTGTATGTGTTCACAATGCTTTATACACTGCCTCTTAGATAAGCCTTCTTGATCATGTCAAGCTACCACAGGGTTGAACAGAGGTTATTTTAGGAGTGTAGCCCCCTTACTCTGACTAGAAGCAAAGGTCCCTACTTGGACAAAGGTGCAAGCCATTGCCAACTAGTGACCCCCAGTTCTAACTTTGAGCTAGTCATCTAGGATGATCCCTAGATTTCTCGCATGGTCTGGGGTATGGGTCTTGGTCCTAGCTCCTACGGCCACCAGGTGGAGTCCAATGGGGAGGCCGTGTTGATGAAGACCAGTACTTCTGTCTTTTTGGAGTTAAGCTTCAGGCAGTTGGTTTGTAACCAGTCTGCTACCATGGTCGTGCAGATGGTGAAGTTGGCTCTGGTGGTGGTTGTCTTGCCCATCAGGGATAGGATACGTTGTGACATCAGCGTAGGAGATGATGGTGACATCTTGTGATTGGATGATGTTGACAAGCAGTGTGCTGTATATGTTGAAAAGGGTGGGGCGAAGGACCATCTATGTGGAACTCCGTATGTCAGTTTCTTGATCTCTGATGTGAAGGGTGGCAGCCTGACCCTTAGAGTTCTTCCGGCAAGGAAAGAACAGATTCATTTAAGAGTGGATGCTTGTATGCCAATCTCGTGGAATCTTCTGATGAGGGTGCTATGGGAGACCATGTCGAAGGCCGCAGAGAGGTCAAGCAGGATTAGGGATGCTATTTCTCCTCAGTCCAATATGATTCAAATGTTGGTGGCAATGATGAGTGCTGTTTCATTGCTGTGTTCTTTCTGAATCCTGATTGAGAGTTGGTAGGAAGATGGTGAAGTTTTAGGTGGGTTGTGAGTTGCTTGTTGATGATCTTCTCGATCACTTTGGCTGGATAGGGGAGCAGGGAGATGGGTCTGATGTTGCTCAGTTGATTTGGGTTGGATGGAGGATTCGTGAGGAGGGCGTTAATTCCTGCAAGTTTCCATTCATCCGGGAAAGTGGCAGATGTGATGGAGGTGTTTGTGATGTGGGTCAGGGTGGTGCTGATTGGTGATGTTCCCAGGTTATATATGTGGTGTGGGTCTGGATTCACTGGGGCCCCTGAGTGGATGGTCCGCATGGACCCCATTTGATCAGGGGACCATCTTGGTTGGTGGTGGTGGGTAGGTTAGGATGAGTTCTCTAGGGCTGGGTTGGTGTATAAGTTGCAATGGATGTTTCCCATTTTGCTATGGAAGAAGTTGGATAGGTTGTAGCAGAGTTGTTGGGAGCCAGCAATGTTGTTGTCAGTGGGTGAGGTGAAATCCTTGACAATTGAGAAGATCTCTTTAAAGCTGTTAGAGCTTCCTTCAATGCAGTCTCTAGTGTATTTTTCTTGGTGTCTCTTATTTGCTAATAATTGCGCCTGAGTGCAGCCTTGTAGGTAGTTCTGTCAGTGGCATCATGGCTGGCTCTCGATTTCCTTTCTACCTGTTTACAATGTTGTTTGTGGTCACTGAGGTCTTCTGTGTAGCAGCTGGCCTGCTAGTTTGATCTACCATGCTTGTTGTATGTAATGATTTGAGAGAGTCCACCCAGTTCTTGATCCAGTTGTTGAAGTTGTGGATGTCTTTGTCAAGGCTGCCTGTGGGGCTAGGTTGATCCATGCTGAGGACACTGTGCCAGTCTGCTTCTGTGATTTTGGTTAAGCTCAAGCTTTCGAAGAGTGCTGTGAAGCAGGGGTCATTTTGGTCTTTCAGGTGAAAATTGAGGTCACTGAGGAGAATGTGGGCTATGGAGTTGATGGTGAGTGGGCAACAAAGTCGATTATGAGGTTGGTTAAGGTTGCTCGTAGTCTGGGTGGTTGGTAGGCGAAGGTTCCGTTAAGGGTGAAGGTTTCGAAGATTTGCAGCTCAAAGTGCAGGTGTTACATGAATGGAGTGGCGTTCTCTGTGGATGTTGTGCATTTGACAGATTCCTTGTAGATGATAGCGAGCCCTACTCCTGACTTGTCTGGGCGGTCCAGTCGAGTGATCTTGTAGGCTGCTGGGATTGACATACAGATGTAAGGAGCTAATGATGGGTTGTGCCAGGTCTCTGTGATGAAGAGGATGTCGGGTGCATCGCTGCTCAGCAGGTAACATATTTCGGATGTGTGTTTGATGAGTGATCATGCATCGAGAGGCATACGTGTGAGTGGTAGTTGATGTGTGGTTTTGGTGGGGCTATAGACGTTGGTGCTTGTGTGGCTTGTGTATTGGATTGGGGTGCTGAGGGCGTTGTTAGTATTTGCATGTGTGTGGTGGGTGTCTGCTTCAGTACCAGCAGTGGGTGCAGGTGAAAGCTCCTACCGTGGTGTGCGGTGCGGCGGCAGTTGGGGGAATGTCATCCAGGTTCTAATGACCTAAGGAGTACCGCAGAATATCGCTGGGTAGTGATTAGACCAGGGTTCCTGGTGCTGGGTGCAGTCCAGACTTGGACAGGCACAGACAGGAAAACCAGTAATGTCACTTCCTATTTAGATGGATGATGGGAATTTCAGTGATATAACTTCCTGTACAGGTGAATGATGGGAGATCTAGTGATGGATGGAAGACATGTGAAAGTTGGCTGCATGTGGTGAGGTGAGAGCAAAGCCCAACCTCAGTCCAGACCCTCTGGCAACCCCCCCCCCCCCACCCCATTGTGCACAGTTAAAGGCCTTGCACAACTGGGGCTAGACCACCCACTGAGAGATGGATATATAGGCTGGACATAGATCAGGGCCTACAGCCATCCCCGCAGCACATGGCCAAAGACAATGGGAACAGGAGTTACCCTTCAGCAGAATTGTGGTAGGCCAGGTCCTGCGGCGAACATCATTGTGCATGGCCCAGTGCAGTGTGCTTTGGGTGTTAGCCGCCTACTGAAAGCTGGGCAAAGAGGCTGTCCAGGCTCTGGGGCCAACCCAACTATACATGTCCAAAGGAGTGGAGGTCAGAACCCTGTGGGCAACCAAGCTGCACATCGCCATGCACAGTAGGGTTGGCCACCTGCAGAGTTTTGGGCAGAGGTCTTGGACAGAGGTCAGGACACTTCATACAGTCTGAGGCCATGCACTGTGAGTGTTGGCTACCTATGCAGGGTTGGGTACAGGGGACGGCTGGAGGCCAGGCCCTGTGGTCAATCCCACTGTGGATGGACGAAGGACAAGCGAAGCAGTGCCTGACTGCCTATAGAGGGTTGGGTGCAAGGCCTGCCTGGAATCTATGCATGGATAACGGCTTTGCTCAGCTGGGGTGGATGTTCATGCAGGGTGTTGGTGCAGGGAACTCTTGGTTGTTGCCTATGATCAAAGAAGTCCAAACATTGACTGAATATAAAAGGTTAAAGCAACATTATGGTTAGCATTGTTTATAACACCTCAACATTTGTTAAACAAAACCTCTGAAAACAGTTAAAGTCTATTTATGACTATGAATTAGAACGGAAGAAACAATGAAATAAGCAGGTTGTGTTGAGGAGCAGAATCTACCCGCAAACCAAATGCATTGCTTATGGTGGTGGAAACACCTAGTCAGACATATATTAAAGCTAGCCAACCCACCCCAGATAATAGCCATTATGAGCTTTCAGGCCTGGAATTGGCAACAACATGCAGGGCCCTGAATTACCTGGTCCAATTTTGCATGTTTTCCTTGATTCTTGGCCCTTTTTGTGCAGTTTCCTCCAGCATTCCTACACCGATTCATACTTGAAAATGGGTAGGCTGGTTTCCCTCTTACCACTATCTTTCAGGAATACCATTCCGCCTGACTCATAATAGGGCTGAGTGTAGTGTCTCCCCTTCACATCTCTAAGTACATCAAAAAGGTGATCCTCCATAATTCACATGGACAAGTTCATTCTGAGTATTTGCTACCTTGGTCGGTACTTCTCAATATGTGGAGCATTTCATATGTACTCTGAGCAGCAGTGACATTACTGACATTATTTTCAATGTAATTTAATTGGTATTCCCCAGTCAATGGTTTCAAGAAAGAATTGGTACCACCCGAATTTTATTTTTGATGTAAAGATTTTTTTTCAATGTTTCATTTAATTTAAGCATACCATCTGCAAATTGTATAAAGCACTTACCCTTAAATAATATAGTGGTAGTGTTTTCAATGAGAATTAAATGTCCAGTCTTACATGTTTCTATCCCATGTTTTAATTGGTTGATTGCATCAATCCCTTTTATCCCGTGATAATTTCTCACGGCGCATTAATTGAACACATTGCCCGCAAAGTTCAGTAACCTGTTATAAAGCTAACTGAAAACGTACTCAAAAGTATTGATTTTGTGGTTTCATTTGCTATTAAAGCTGTCTCAGATCTCGTAGTTGGCTCGGGGCCCCGACACGTTACACGTGTATTAAACTGTAAATTCTCAGAATGTAGTTGTCACAGAGATCAATGTTGCATACTTCAGTTAATTATCTAGGTCACACGTGTATCCTTTATTGGCAGTGATTTAAAAAGTCCAGGATCCAGACACATCACATGATCACACCATAATCGAACAGATGGCAGCTGAGTCAGGGAAAGTCAAATCAAGCACAGAGCAAGCGAAGAAAAACGAATGCCTGCATTCAGACTCATTACGAGTGCCTGCAGATGTTTTTACCCATGACAGCCGCACTTATTTACAGGGAATGGGGGCTATTGGCTGTTACCATGGTAGCGCATTCATGGGGACAAAGCACCTGAGAATGAAAAGCATTGACTTGAAGGTTGATGATAACCACTAGGTCAACCTAAGCCACCTCTGGCTGATCATCATGTTCTGTTCAGTTCTCGTGTAGTTTGACCACCTTCTCGTGTTTTTGACACGCCTGTATCTAAAACCTACCTGTTCTTACAAAATACTCCCACAAGGTTTTGCTACAGCCTCCGTTCTGGAAAAGGACTTTACTTTCCACACCACTTTGGGAACACTGTGGAATTTCCAGTTTGACTGTCAAGTCAAGAGCTACACTTGAATACATGAACAAATACTGTAAGATTATCCCCACCCAAGAAACCCATTTTCAAGCACAGTACATATAGTCTTTCTACGATGATCTTCATTCACAAAAATCTGCTACTGGTCATTAATTTGGAAATGGAAAGCTCACGGGGATGAAAAGTTACTATATTGCCAAGTCTGGACAGTAGCCAACTACGCCTATTTGCCCTTGCTCTTTTTACTCTCCAAACAATAGCATATTTACATTTCCACTCATACCCTGATCGATTTATGTGGGTCTACTGTAATCTCCTATTGTTCTGTGTCCTGGCTGTCTAAATAGCCTTATGTACTACAGCTCTGTTCGAAGTGTTACTTGCGGTTCCACTAAATAAATACAAGGCCTTGTAAATGAGGCCCTGGGTTTGGATAGCTACTTATTCCATAGTAAATTGTATGACTCTCTGGTTGACTTTGTTATTGACTCCAGCCTTACATCAGTAAGGTGCTCCTGTAATAGCACATGGAGTTCCAGAGGAGGAGTATGACAAAGAAGGCTCCTTAGATAGTTCACTAACCCTAGTCAATGTGCAGTCCTTAACATAGTTAAACTTTGTGTACTTCCTGGTTAACATACATAAACGTTACCAGGAGTTACAACCATGAGCCCTGCAGTGCCAGGTCCTTTTTGCCACTATGTGACCCGCTGATACAATTGCCACCCGGGCACTTAACAGAGGTCACCATGAAAACAAGCATAATTTTACCCTGCGTTCCTACTGGATGATGGTGATTCCTCATAGCACAACAGGGTAAAAATGTGGTTTATTAACTCTTGCGATAACCTAAGCACATTGATAAAGCTAAACATAAGTTAAATAAATATATAAACCAATACAGAGTTGGCAAGTAAGGAGTGGGTGCTAAGAATCTTAGCAGCAACTTAACAGTGAGGACAAGGGAACAGTAGCATCCCCATGGAGAGGCACAACAGCAAGCGTTGAGCTACTGAATTCAGAACCTTAGACAAAAATGACCTAAGGAAAAGCTCAACGTATGCATAATCATTCCAGAACGGTGTGTGCCCAACTCTTGCACAGGGCTGTTAGCCACCTTCCAATTGGTTGGTAAAACTGTGTATGAAAAATGGTTGGATGCTGGCTCAGAACATGGCCATATGGAGAAGGATTCACCTCCCTGGTCTGCTGCCAAAGCTCCTGCGAGGAAGGGTCGATATTCCTCACAGGTACAACCTTCACAAACTCTTTGAGATGTCCTAGTCTTTGAGATGTCCTGCGAGCTGGTTAAGCACCAAAAACACAGCCCCACAAGGGTTCAACGCCTCAAACAGAAAGCCCCAGTGTATCTCTGAATTGTGGCCTTGATGATGTCAACATAGATTTTTACCTTCAGCTTTCACAGACGTGACCTGAAAGTTTAAACACCTACTAGATACTCACAATGGTGGCGATATGTCAACGGGCAGTCAAAAACAGAGGTCGAAGCCGGTGAGATCTCTTCCCAAGCCTTTTTTACTTTTACAACGGCCCCCACACTTTTTGTTAAAAAACTACTGTTCCTGAATGGTTGATGCCGACCTAGAGATGCCTCAGCCTGGATGGGAAGGAAAGGGGTCTCCTGTAGAGTGAAGGGAGAGAAGGGACAGACAACTCAAGAAGAAACACCCCTCTTCTCCAGGCTGTCTGTCAGCTACCTGGAATAAATGTGTGCGCAACTGGCTGTTCAGCAAACCTAAAGGCTGTTTGGGAGCCAGTGTAGGATTTAATTGATGGAATCATTTGAACCCGCAGGCTGACGAAGTTGTTCTGTTTTTGAGAGCTACTGTAAGGGTGTTACCAGTTCTGGAATGCATCCTTTTATTAGAAATCCATTAAAAAATGTTTGCACTCGTAAAGTCTGATGGCTGTTACTAATATTATAGTTTCTGAAAGCACATATTTTTTTGCAAATTTTGCCGCCCATACAGTTTGTAAGATGCACTAGCCTATCTTATAAAGTGTCGAATTATTTTTTAAACTGCAGATTTGCATTTTCACAATGCTTTCTGTTGCATGCTGGGTCAGTAAATGAATATAACTGTGCATGTCACTATTCCCCATGCACCAACCAAGATTCAGATCAGTGACTCCTATGTTAGACACACAGGCATCTGAAATGCAGGGGCGTAGCTTCAAGCGGGGGGGGGGGGGGGTGTCTATGTGGGGTGGAACACCCACCCCAATATTTACTGTCAGTCGGGTAGCATGCCCCAGATGGCTGACTGGCAGGGAGAATAGGGCAATGGGCTCAGGGCACGGCACTGGCTGTGCATGTGCAGGCAGGCACCTGTCACATTGACCCCATGTAATTCACCTCAGATTGTCGGATTCACAGACAAAACATAAATGCTTGATAGGATGTCCTCTATCTCTCGCGGAAGTAGCTTTACTCGGGCAGATAGAATTAAATAATAATAATAATCCACATTTGTAAAGTGCACAATCACCCGGAAGGGTCTCTAGGCGCTGGGGGCCGTCTGGAATATTAAGCAAGCTATTGCCCAGAGTCACATGGTGCTGTGCTAATCTGCCGGGGATCAAACCGTGATCCCAAGATTCTGGAGTCAGTCGCCCTAGCCGCGGCGCCACACCTCTTCCCTCAGGCAGACTTGTCTGAGTACGATCTAAGGAATCATTCATCCCGCTCTGTTCTTCCTATATTCAGTCTGATCTTCAGCATCCTTGAGTACCCTGCTGCTTTCAAGCAGTGGGGTGCGTGGCTTCCCTGTTGGTACCTGGGGATGTTGGTGGAGCTGCTGCTCTCTTCCCACAGAAAAGGCATTTCTGCTACAGCAAGTAAAAAAATGTTATGTGTGTGAATGTGAGTTAGTGTAAGTGTGCATGCATGTGGGTGTTTGCACGAGTGTGGGTATCTGCCTATGTGAACATTTGGACGCATGAGTGTGTGTGTGTGTGATTGTGCATTTGTGCTTGTACACAGGGCCGGACTGGCCGTAGCGGGCACCGGGCAATCCCCCGGTGTGTCGCACGGGTGGGGGCCGGTTTTGGACCCCCACCCGTGCATAGCTGCAAAATCGGCCCTGTACCAAATTCGGCCGAAAACCGGCCCATGCAAAGAGCTGGGCGGCACCTCCAAACCCCCTGAGTGGGGAGGGGGGGGGGGGGGCGACCAAGCACTTTGCCAGGGCCGGTTGTGGTTCCCAGTCCGGCCCTGCTTGTACATGTGCTTGTGGGTGCATATGCGAATATGCGCAAATTAATTTGTGTGTGTGCAGATGAGTGTGCAGGTCGGACTAGCTTATACGACCACCAGGCAGTGCCCGATGGGCTGGTCTGACCCAGCCCACAGTTCGTTATGTGGCCAGGTTTTTGACTGTTTGTGGGCCGGTTTTATGGTCGGCTGGAGTGGTTTTTACTGTTGTTTTCCCTGATATTAAAACAAACATTGCTTACAGCAAGCTCAGTCGAACAGTCTTCTATACCATGCAGAACACTTAAACAATGTGTTTTTAATTTGCGAAACATTGGGCCCTTTTTAGCTGTCTAATTCACTAATGGGGGCCTCGTTTATTTTGGAGCCCGGGCTATCTTTTATCCCAGTTCGACACTGCGAATGTGCACCTGAGTTTGTGAGCATTACAATGTGATCATGAGTGAGTGTGGACAAGTGTATATGGACATGTTGTGTATGTGTGTACATGAGTGTGTATGTACGTGTGAGTGCTTGTGTGGACATGACTGTGTGTGTAGAAATCTGTGTTTGAATCTAAGAAGCTTCATTCAACCTTTTAAGCTTCTTAGGTCCATAAAATGAGTACCAGTGAGTTGGGGTAAGTGTGTGCTTTTGCAAATACATGTTATATGTGTGCAATCGAGTGTCGGTGAATATGAGTATGTGCACATGTTATATATGCTGGAGTCTCAGCATACCCGCTGAGAGTGTCCACAGCGCCTCGGGATCCACTCAAAATTGAGGTATGGTATGGCACCCCTTGCCAAAGCACTCCCTCTCCCCTTTTTGGGGAAGGATCCAGTAAATAGGACTTGGAGTCTCAGAGACCCCTCCAACAGAGTCCACTGCACTTAGGAAGCCTCTCACAACAGAGATGGGGAAATTATACCACTCCCCCTGGGATCACAGCTTCTGGACTTTGGGCGCAGCTTTGACTCGTCTACCGGTTTGTGTCCCTGTCACCCTCCCCCTCCTCTTGCCATGCCGTGTCTCTGACCCTCCCCTCCTCTTTCCCTCCTCCACTCTCTGTCTACTTCCCCTGCTCTTACCCCCCCACTCCCCGGAATATCTCCCCTTGCCAGATTTTTCCCCTACCTATATGTTCCTTTTTGTTTGTCTCAACCTTACTTGTAACTAAAATTGCCATGCTCTAATAACTGTGTACCCTTTGTAAAGCTGTAACCTGCAATTTATTGTCTGATACCTATGTAAAGGGCTCTGATTCCTCTGGGTCTAGCCAGCGCTATGAAAAACCTTTTTAAATAAAAATAAAAAAAAATAAAACATGAATGTGACTGTACAAGGGTGTGCATGTGCACCTTTGTGTGAGCAAAAATCTGTGTACGACTCTCAGCAGCTTCAGTCAGCCTCTCAACCTTCTGAGTTCAATAACATGAGTTCTGTTAAGTTGGTTAACCATAAACATCTTTTAATCAGTGTCAAGATTCCCCCAGTGGCCAAGGTGTGCTTTTGCAAATACATATTATGTGTGTATGCACAGAGTGGCTGCATGGGAGTGTCGGTGCACATGAGCTTGTGTGTGCACACGTGTGTGAGTGCCTGGGTCGGTCACAATGTCTGGTGAGCACACAGAAGTTCAAAATTGAGTGCATTAGTAAAACTGTTGTTTTGTAATTCATGAATAGGCTAAGTGAATGACTTCTCCAAGGAGGGAGGTGGGTGCATTAGCGTCATTCATAGTATGGAGCAAAGGTATGGGGCAATGCATATCAAAATACTTTTGGAAAGGCCCCTTGTGAGTTAATGAGTCATGGAAGGGATTCCTTCCCAAGAGGGCTACTTGTCTGACTTCAGTAACTGAAGCATCTGCAATTTGAGGCACCAAGTGAAGATCCCAGGGACACCTGCCCAATGCACCTTACACCCTGGTGACTGCAGATGCAGCCTGAGTAAAAGAAAGTAACGGTTGTGGAGCTGATCCAGTGGTCCAAGTGATGAACTCTAGAGTAGTTACTCTGCCTGGAGAGCTTCCTCTCTTGCAGCAAAACAAGAAACTTTTATTATTATTTAAAGTTTAGCAGATTAAAGATGTTCACCAAAAATTGGGGGATGTCCTATGTGCCCTATTAAGGTGTGTCTAAATGTACATTTAGTGTGTTTACATTAGTATATACTGTAAATAGGGCGGGTGAGACATCAACCACATTTTGGTTGATATCCCTCATCCCCAAGCTATAAATAGCCCCCTTTGTTCTTCCCACCCCCAAATAGATTCCTATACTAAGCATCAGTCTCCTGACCTACCTCCATCATGCTGGGCATCATGCCTATGTGTTGAGATCTTTCCCATGATGGGCCTTGAGGTTGTGTAATGACACAAAGGTTTTTATAAAGTCTTTGGAAGTGTAAAGAATACAACACTGGTGACTATCTGTGACTCTCCCTGCAAGTCCTGAACACAATATTTATGATTCCTTTCTAGTCAGTTCAGACAGGCAAGAGGGCAATGAAGAATATAGTGTTAAACATGGTAAAGAATAGGGAATAAAATAAGGGGTAACAAGAAGAGTAATTGGTTAACTTGATTTATTGGATTCATATAGTCCTGGATTTGGCTGCGCAGTCGGAACGGTACCCAAATGTGGTTCCTTCGTGTTGGTTCCTTTCTAGTCGGCCCGTGTTCTCCTGCTTTGAAAGCAGGGGGCCATAAAGCCTTACTGTGGGCAGACACAAAATAATTGTCCATCCATGGTCACAGGTTCACAAAATATCAGGTTCTGAAGTTTCACCAGCACTCCCACCAGCACAAACTCGCTAACTGGGGCTGCTAGACTCCAAGGGGAATACATTATCTTGACCAAAACCAGACACTTTCAAAATATGAATTGGTGAATATCCCAGTACTGCTAGTGACCACTTTCAAGCTACTGGCCTTGATTTGCAACTGGTATAAAATGCAGGATGAAAGTCAACATACCTTGCATACAGCTTTCCAAACGAAAGGGTCACATTACCTACAAAGGTTACCCTGCTTGAACCTCTGTATGTTGAACCCCCTGTCTGCCAATCAATGTCACAAAAATGTGGGTGCATGTTTATCATGAGTATAGAACTCAAGGCTCTGGGATGCTACTCAACCATCCCTGTGAGGGCAGCCAGGATACCCTGATTGTCAAGAACTGGACTGGAGCGGACATCATCCACCAATCAGACTATTTCAATGGGCCCTGTGCAGAGTAGTCAGCCTACCGTCAGACTGAGACCTTGAAGGTGGACTTCCATTGAGTCCGGTAAAGAGAAGAGGTCACTGTCCAGTTCAGCAAATACTTCCACTGCACATATCAACTTGCTCAATACTTAGTATGTGTACAGTGCATTGTGGTGGTAGGGTGTAGGCAGCGGAGAAAATGTCCTAAGGTGCATTTATTTAAGTTTGTCTAAGTACGCATCAGAAGCCCATTAATGTCATACCTAGTTTGTTGATCTGTGACCTTGCATTGGCCATTTGGTAAACTACAACTATTTTCTTTTTTTTATTTCTTTTTTTATTTTTTATTTTTTATTTAGCAAGTATAAAATACATAAATCCATAATCAATCATCAAGACAACTAAGACATTTGAATATACATCATAAATAAAAGAAAAAGGAAAAAGAAGAAAGAAAAAGAAGAATATAGACATATTACAATATCTGTATACATTGTAAATACAGCAGGAAGAAAGGAAGAAAAAGAAAAAGAGAAGAAAAGAAAAAAAAGAAAAAAAAGATAAATAACTAACTAATGGATCAATGAGATTTAGAAAAAGAATAAGAAGGAGCCATTCGTAAAAAGAAAAACGTTCAAATCATTATCAATTCTATAAATTCATTTTGTTGTTATACCATCTAGTAATCGGAGCCCAAATCTGAATCCCAAGTGTTCTAGAGTTCCTTCCTCTAGTGTTATAGATGGCTAATTCATATTTATATATTCCCAGAAACCAACATAACCACATTTGGAAAGTAGGGGCTTCTGAATCTTTCCAGCCGGCAGCCAGAATTATTCGGAGCACTGCCATATCCAGGAATACTGACGATGTTTCCTCCCTACTATACCCCATCGATTCATCGTGACCCAAAACATAAATCGTCATTGAAGTTCTTAATTCGTGTCCAAATATTTCTGTCCAGAATTCGGAGATCATTGTTTTGATTGAGTCTAGTTTGGGGCATTCAGCAAACATATGAATTAGATTCGCCGGAGATTGACTGAACCTTGGACAGTCGTCGTTTGTCCGGAGACCCCAGGCGAATAACTTAGAGGGTGTAAAATAAAGGTCAAAGACTGTTCTGTAATGCTGGGCTTTTAGATTGGAGGCTAGAAATAGTTTGGATGACAGAATCAACGACAAATCGATATCTATATTTGGGTTGGATAGTTTAGTAGCCCATAGTGTCTCGACTCACTCCATATCGTCATTAAGATTTTTCATTAGCATTTCATAAATGGTCCCTATCTTAGTAGTTCGCCTATCTATAGTTTCGAAAAAGGGAATGTTATCTAATTTAATCTGTGGTAGGTTAAGTCGAATAGATGAGTGAATTTGAATATATTTTAGGAAGTCAGTTAAAGGTATCTGAAAATTTTGTTGTAGATTCTCGAATGTTGGTGTACGTCCATGTCCAATAAAATTACCCAAAGTAATGATACCTAATTGTTCCCATCTTCTGGTGATATTATCGTTGAGATATAATGGCAAAATCGAGCTATGCCAAAGGGGAGTATATTTGGTGTATTTGGGTATAGCTAAATTCCTTGATACGTGTTTCCAAACCTTCCATGCGTCAGCTATTATCTTGAATTTGTTTTTTTTTAAGTATGAAGGCTCTACTTGTCTTAGTAATAGCCCTCTAGCGGTTTCTCCCAAAATTAGTTCAAAAATTGACGGTATATATTGGTGTGTTGTGAAAGTGACTATAGGTTTAGTATTAAATAGGGGAGCCATTTGTTGAATAAGAGTTGCCCAGAGATATAGAGTTAAATTTGGAATGGCTAAGCCTCCTCTATGTTGGGGTAACGATAAGAGTGGTAATGCTCTCCTAATTTTGCCATATTCCAAATAAACTTTGACATACTGGTGTCAAGGACCTTGATGATATGGTCCTCAACAATCAGGGGAATTGCTCGAAATAGGTATAGGATTTTAGGAAAAATATTCATTTTAAGATAGTTTCCCTTACCTATTATTGACAACCGGAGATTATTAACTCTGGTAAGATCTACTTTTATTTTCTTAATCAGGGGATCATAATTGATCTTTGTAATTTCCTTAATTGTAGGTGATAAGACGACGCCTAGATATGTAGCCTGGTTAGTTCTATAAGGGCTCACAAAAATAGTGTTTTCAGTACACAGAACCATGGTTTTATCCTTATTCAGGGAATATCCTGAGTAAGATCCAAACGTCTGAGTGATTTGCTCTATTTCTTGGATGGCCTCGGTGGGGCTAGGAGTTAATACCGCCACGTCATCGGCGTAGGCTAGGATTTTTGTACTGGATATTGTTGTAGTTATGGGTTTTATTAATGGAGAGATAAGTAGTTTTAATATTAAGGGGTTGATATATAGCGCAAATAGGATTGGAGAGCACGGGCATCCCTGCCTCGTGCTCCTTTGAATGTTAATAAACTCTGATTCGACACTATCTATGGAGAGTTTGGCTCTAGGTTCTACATAGAGAGCCTTAATAGCTTTAATATAGGCCTTTCCAAAGTTGTTTAGTTCTAATATCTCCCACAGAAACTGCCAAGAGACACGATCAAACGCCTTCTCGGCGTCGAGCAGGATGATTGACATCCTGCCCCCCGTGGCTCCCATGATGTCAAAAAGGGAAATAGCTCTCCGGGTATGATCTTTCCGGGAATAAAGCCATGCTGCCACGGGGAGACAAGGCGCTCAACAACCCTGCTCAGTCGGTTGGCGAGTATCTTGGCATACAGTTTCGAATCAGAGTTTATTAATGAGATGGGGCGATATGAAGATGGTAGTTTAGGAGGCGTCCCTTTTTTAAGAAACATAACGATCTTTGTGTTTTTCCAGGATTCTGGAGGTGTACCACTGTATTGAACTCCCAGAAACAAATCCAATAAGTAGGGGACGATCTGCTTCCCAAGAACTTTATAAAGGTCCAAAGGGATTTTGTCGGGACCTGCTGCCTTACCATTAGCAAGTTCTAACAATGCTAATTCGAGTTCTATTTTAGAAATTTCCTTATCAAGATCTTCTTTAACTACGGGATCAATTGTATTGCTTTCAGTCTGAGACAGCCAGTGATGTAGAAAGCTTTTAGTATCTAATGCATGCAATTGATCTTCATTCTGATATAGTTTTTGATAATAACGTTGGAAGGCGCCCGCAATATCAACAGGAGATGTATATTCCTGTCATTCGGACTCGATTATTTGGATAGCTCTATGGGATTGTTTTTGGCGAGTTCGTAGTGCAAGCTGTTTACCAATTTTTTCTCAGTGTTCATAAATATTTATTTGATTTGCCTGGAGGGTCTCGGCCGCTTTTTGTGTGAGGCCAGCATTCATTTCTGTTTTAAGAACTAGTATTTCTTGTAAGGTGTTCTGGCTTTGTTCTCCAAGATGTATCTGGGTAGCGTGGAGAGTCTCTAGGTTTGCTAATTCCAAGTTAAGTTGTTGATTTAAGTTGTTTTGATTTTTTTTTCCTTAGCCACAAACGCTAGAGTCTCCCCACGAAGGGCCGCCTTAAAGCAGTCCCAAACCACGAATCTGGAGGCACTATATTGATTATAGTCAAAGAATTCCTGAGCCCAGATCGTTATATATGTTATATAGTCCCTGTTAAATAGGAGCTTACGGTCGAATGTCCATTGAGACGGTGGTTTCCTATAACTAGCAACGTCAAAGATAAGGGATAGGGCATTGTGATCTGATATAGTTTTGGGCAATTTAGCTATCTTAGAATCAGGTATGACTTCATTGGATACTAAAATGTAGTCTATCCTAACGTATTTGCTATGGGGGAAAGAAAAGAAGGTGTAACCAGGATCGTTGATATTTTTCAAGTCCCAAATATCAGTTAGGTTATAACTAGTCATCAGTTGTTTTATGGCGTTGTAAACCTTAGGTTTACGCCCACAATAAGTCTGTTGCAGTTGAGTGTTTGATGCACCACCGAGTACTACATTGAAGTCTTCACAAAAGATCAGTGGACCAGTCCAAGAAGCTAATTCTAGTTCTAGATCTAGAAATATCTGAGGGTCGTCTAGATTTGACCCATATACAGAACAGATGGTGAGGTTAAGATCTAGATGTATTATGGCCCATCTGCCCTGTGATTCTACTAACTGCCGCGTTGGTAATCCAAAAGATTTCTTTGCGAAAATGGCAACACCTCGTGTTTTAGAAGTTTGGGAGGTAATGGCCAAGATGTTATAGCCAGGTATATTTAGTAGGTCTTTATCCCCTATTGCGATATGGGTCTCTTGTAGACAAACGAAATCATATGAGTCTTGATAAATTGTCTGATATAGTTGGGCTCTTTTACCCCTATCATTGAGACCAGCAATATTCCAACAGCAAAGCTTTAACTTCTCCATTGCAACAATTCAGTATAAATACCAATCCTTCCAATCGTGCTTAAATAGTACATTATCTAGGTACATAATAAAGAATTATATACCAAATCTTTGATCCAAAATTGAATAGTATGATTAATAGTGAACAAAATAATATTTGAGTATTTAAACTTGCTCTTTTTAATTTTTTTGAACAGGCCCACCCGCCTCCCCCTCCCAATTTACCCCCCCAACACAACCCCAAAAAGGAGGCAATTAGACTCTGGGAGAGTCTTTGGCGATGGTGAGATGTTTCCTGACCAATGCCGTGCAGTTCTGACCTCATGGATAAGAAGAAGAAGAGAATAGGGTAAAGGAGGGTATACACTGGAGCCAGAAGAGTAGATAAGAAAAGAAAAGAAAAAGGACGTTGAGAAGCAAGAGAAGAGAAAAAAAATTCTAATCAAATAATTATTTTGAGGGGATAGTATACGAGAAAATATAGAACGTGTAAAATCTCTTTTTTTTTTTCCCACCGGATTGCCTGGAGGACAGTTTTTTTTCTGACTTTTTCTTCTATTATCTCAATAATCAATATAAATTTGTATCATAGTAATGAACTAAATCACGATTTAGTATAGAGTAGCGTGAAAAGAAGGAAGAGAATATAATACTAAATATTAACAAAAACAAATAATCCTATCTTTTCCTCATCTAAACCTTTAGAGACAAATTGAGCTAGTTCAGGCTATCGAGAAATTCTTTTGCTTTGATTTCAGATGTGAAGAATCTTACTCGGCCGCCAATTATAATTTTTAATTTGGCAGGGTTGTTAAGATAAGCCTGAGCTTTCTTGTCCAGAAAAGGTTTGATCAGTTGACGTAGGCGCCATCTTCTCTCCACTGTTGTGTGACAAAAGTCTGGCCGGACAAAGTATGTGATGGTATCTCTATTGAGCCGTGCTTCAGGCCTTGCTTTATCTGAGATAGCCTGCCTTAATAGAAAGTTTCCAAAATAAACTAAAACTGCTCGTGGATAGCCACCCTGCTTAGTTGATGGTTTCAAGGTCAGTGGTACTCTATGAACCCGTTGAACCTCAAGGTCCCAATTCCAGGTGGAAAGATCTGGCAATGTATCACGAAAGAGTTGAATGATAAAGGCCCGGATATCTGCACCCTCGGCTTTCTCCGGAATGCCTAGAACGCGTAGATTGTTACGGCGTTGTCGATTTTTGGAATCTTCCAATTTCCATCTGATATCCTCTAACTCGGCCTCATGAGATTGAGGAAGTTCTCGAGTTGTTGTAGCTTCTGACCCATTGGACAAAATACGAGTTTCCATCTCAGTCATTCGATCATTGAAGGAGCTCACTGTTTTAGTTAACTTGCGTACGACCCCTTGAACTTTTTGTATGGCAGCTTGTGCCTTGCGGCCATCTTTTGATGTCTCCTCCCGATGAGAGGCGATGGCTTGGAGCACTGTATCCATAACTGTGTTCAAAGTTGCCCCCGAAGTTTCAAGATGATTTTCAGGATGCTCTAATAATACAGATCGTGAGGGATGATGAGAATGGCTCGGATTTTGATTGAGAGTTTGGGTTGACGGTGAATAGTCCCAGGTTAGCTCTGGTGTTCCATGATAAGTTCTTTTTTTCTTGAGAACGGTTCTACGGGAAGCCTTAGGATCGTTGATTTTTGAGACCGGGTCACTATCTGTAGTGGCGTTGGAGTCTGTATCCTCATTATGATCTTCCTCAAATTCGTTTGACCAGGCGGCATCCTCAGAAAAGGAATAGAAATCAGTAGGATCTCTGTCAGTTTTCGCTGCCTCTAAATCTGTGACGGATGCCCCAGAGGCCCCAGAGGAGTTTGTAGCCATAAGTGGCCCGGGTTCAGAATGTTCGAGATTCGCTTTAGGCGTGGCTATATTATTGATGGAAGTTGAGCTCAGCGCAGTTGAGGCATTCCCAGTGGGAGCTGTACTCCTCGCTAGTTCTACAAGCGTCCCGACAGAATCATCCGGGGATGACTCCACATCATCAACCCCCGCCGGGGCAACAGGAATAGTCACATCTCCCTCGGGTGCCGATAACGGTAGGTGAGCAGCGTCACACGACCCAGGGGCAACAACCAATGGGGCAAGCGGGGCCCCCCAAGGTCACACGCAGCTGTTGCAGCATTCATCATTATTGTCAAAGAACCCTGCCCCGGGGGTACCGAAGGCAAACCCGCTAAAGTATTGTCTGTTGTCAGAGTCACAGAATTTAATCAATGGATATAGATTGTAAAGTCATACCTTCTGTCTCTGTGTTTTTTGCGGGCCAACCCCCGGTATTCGCCTCAATCGGCACCACGCACGTAGGAGAAATCCAAGCTGATGGAGCCAAAGTTTAAGCCGGATCAGGTGCTGCTTTGGATTCAAGCCGGTCACTACCGTCCAAAATAATGCCTCCGACTTCCAGGTTTTGCGCTGAGCCGGAGCGAGCATCCAAATGAATATCACTATTACAGGCTGTAAGAGGCTTCGGAATTGTTTTACCCGCCGAGGCATTAGGGGTTCTTCGAAGCAGGTCCACGACCGAGGGTCCTGGTGAGACGCCTGGTAACTTCGTAGGTTTTGGTACAGGACCTGGATCGCCATCGCTAGTACTAAGAGGTGCGCCTCATTTGAGAAGCTGCTTATCCCTGAGAGCCTGCTTCGTCGCCCTCGTTTTCGCAGCTGCTGCAGCAACCGCCGCAGAGTTTTTCGGAGTCATGACACTGGCGTACTCACTGCGTTCAGGAGTCAAGAATAGAATCTGTCCAGGAGGTAAATGACTGTCCGAGGGCACCGCAAGGGGAGGCGCGGGTTTGGAAATTTTTAAGATCCTTAGCACAGCAGCACCAATCAGGGAAATAACGAGGGAGAGCTGCGATTGCAATAGAGCCTTCCTTTCATCCAATAGCTCCGTGGGCTCCACTGCCTCCATGATAGTCGCCAGGCAGTTTAACCTTGCTTTGCACGGTATTGTGTTCCTTGAGGTGGGATAGTGGTGTTTACAAGATGAATAAACATACTCGGAGTTATGGTTTATCAGGTTTATCAGTCACCGGTTATTCCGAATCGGCCCCTTTCCGCACGGTCATTATTGCAGCAGCGGTCAAGGAACCATCTCTCAGCGGCTAGCACGCCGCCGCCATCTTGCCCCCAAGAACTACAACTATTTTCAAAGAGAACATTTAATAAATGCAAAATTAATTTACTCAAGCCAAGCATGCAACCTAGTACTGGAGTAGAACTTTTCCCAGCCTTGTGTGCATACATGCTAGTGTATTCCATATTATTGTAGCATTGGATTGTGACAATTGTTAAAAATTGCATTGTGTTATGTGTTTGGCTTACAATTGTCAAACACTGATTTATTTAACTGGTCTTTGTGGTATGTTCACCAACTTATGGTTTTATGTACTTGATAATGCTACTAAAAATGTTCTTTACATTTCTGAACTCCATACTTATTCCGCTAACTCAGCCCCAACGCAAACAATGCTCCAGGCCACCCACTGTCATTTTTAGTTGGATACACTATATCACCTTTTGGGCAATCGGTCTCACACTCACCTAATAATATTGACTAAGCTACGCACCTGCTGAAATGATCACAGTAACAGCTTCCCAGGAGAAGAATGCATGTCCCAAAACTTTATTTACCTTGCAGTCACTCCTCATTTAGAGTGTGCATTAAATCTAGGTGCAAGGCCAATCAAATTGTTACACATTGTTTTGTTCTTTCTAGCCACGTCTCTGACCCCCCAGCCGAAACATGCACACACATTTAACATGCCGCGCCTGGTTTCACTCAGGATTACAATTCCTCAATTTTTATGTATACAATGGCAGGTACATTGAGTTCTGGGGTACGCTGCCATTATCGGTGGTGGGACGAGTGGTCCTACTTAAAATGGTGGGCCTTCTTAGTTCCTTTATTACTTTGTGACCCTGCCGATTTGGATACCGGCGCTGGCTTTTTTTTAACAACTCACATCCGTGATTACGGGCTTTTTATGGGGCACTGGGAGGCGCCGGGTAGCCCTATCTATATTACAGCGGCCGCGGTCAGAGGGTGGATGGGCGGTCCCGGATTTCGAAACGTATTATTTAGCTGCGCACGCAGATGCAGTGGATGACACAGACAATGGCGTTGAGGCTGCATTACCCGGAGCAAGAAAGAGGGGAGCCCCAGAGCTGAGGTTGCTCTCACAAATCCTATTGGACCTTCCTGTCCGGATAGGTGACCTATCTGAAGACCTTAAGCCAGCGAGGCAATGTTGGAGGAGGAGCGTTAGACGAGCGGGTATGACATTGCCATATGCTTCCGATATACCGCTCTCCGTGTGTGAGGCACTTCCCCATGGGGGCTCCTGGTGTGCACTGAGTGAATGGGATGAGAGAGGGCTAGCAACTATTGGGGACCTATATGAGGACAGGATATGCTGCCCATCCATATATTGCAGCAACGGTTTAACTTGCAAGAAGGGGACTTACGGCAGCCATACGGGCACACTGAAAGGAGGGCCAGACTGAACCTAGAACTTCCTTGGGTTGTCAGTATATTGTGACTGCAGCGGCGAAATGTAAGGCAGTCACGTGCCTTTACAGGCGCATGACTCTGGAGAAGCTTGCTCCCTTGGACGCTCTTAAGATCAAATGGGAATTGGATGTGGGAGATGAGACACCAGATAGGGCTTGGGCTGACATACTCACGTGGGCTTGGGAGAGCACCAGGAATGCTCGGTTTCAGTTGGTGCATTTCTATATCATGCACATGGCTTACCTCACCCCGGCGAAAATTAAAGCATATTTTAACACAGAAACGGATGAGTGTCCACGCTGTAGACGGGAGGGAGCGGTTTTCCCACATATGATATGGGGGTGCCAATTATTAGCAATTTATTGGAAGGAGGTGGTTGACCTTTTAAATGTAGTGACAGATAGAGGATTGGACCTGGCCTCGGGGTCATGCATCCTGCACTGGTTTCCTCATACAGCTAAAATCAAGATCACTAGTAAGTTCATAGACATGGGGTTATTGTTGGCCAAAAGGAAAATCACAATGCACTGGAAAGCAAGAGTGGCCCCTAGCATAGACAGATGGAAGAAAGACTTCAATAAATGGGAGGAATGAGATGCGATAGTGCAGTTGCAAATGGCAAAGAGAACGGGGAGCGAGAGGGAGCTGGAAGCGGCCAGGGCATGGGAGCACTTGGTGGAATTGTTGAAGGATCCAGATAGTGATAGTGAAGGTGATGCTGCACCCCTCGCACGGGGTCCTGAACAACACCTCGCAAATTCACCACAGTAAAGGCGTAGGATAGGCGATCGGGGAGCTGAGTCACGCACATGTTCACATCCTTAGACCACATGACTAACTCCATGTTTGTGAGGATGAAGGAAATTGTTGTACGGTACAATACTAGTAGCAACATGTCTGGGGGGAGGGGAGAAGGGGAAGAGGGAGGGTAGCTGGAATTTTGGTAGATTAGATTGATTGTGTTATAGTGGGATAATAATGTGTAGGCTTAGCTTAATGAGAAGGGTTGGGTTTGTTATCTTACTTTGAAGTGGGTCAATCTTGATTTTTGTACTTTTCGTATTTTGAATGTTCATTTAGAGTTATTGTATGGAGATGTGTAACAGGGCTCATTATAGGCTAAGGGACTGAAGGATTGTAAAGGCATTTTGAGATTCATGCTGCCAAGAACTGACAATGACATGAGCCTAATAGGTGTAAACTGAAAAATCAATAAAGTTTGTTTAAAAAAAAATAATACAATGGTTGGTACATACAAGTGCTCTCAGAAGGAGTGGCAGAATGCTATATCCATGCAGGAACATAGGAATATGAGAAGCAGTATCACTAGCACAGCTGATGTGAATAGCGACATACTGGGCTTCTGACATGTTAGGAACTTCTAGGCACCCCATTTATGCTGTAGATCCACTATACATGTATACATTGTTTTTTAGGCACCACCATTTACCTAACATCTTTGCACCACAATAGCCATAACTGTTCCCAAAGAATTACTTCTTATTTGCACCCGTATTAGCCGAGCATCCGTGAACGACCTCCTCAGTCACAACCACAAAGAGGTTCTTGAAGAGGAATCAATAGCAAACAAATATAAAGTACACTGAGACAGGCACTCATGAGTCCTTTCCCCACACCCGTCACAAGAAGCTAACATGTACTTTGAATGGGCTCTCCAGGCCTTCTTAAGTCATTCCAGAAGTAGAGGATGAAGGCATGTTGCCTCAAGGTGAAACACAACAAAGATGATACTTTCAGAGAAGATACTTGTAGCTAATTTAAAGCCCAGTATTAATTTTACACCACAGCCAGAGGCAAGTTTGACTACTAGAAGCATTGGTCACATGTACTCTTTCTAATGAGAAGATAGAACTAATTACCAATACTCATCACTACAGTAGTGCTTTCCTATGGCTCCACCTCTGGAGGCAAATCTTGTATTTATTAGACCAGGAACACACATCCCCGTGTATTGTACACAGGTCCAAGGCGTGGCTGTTTACTTCCCATGTTCAGTAAGCAGAGCCTTGATTGAAAAGCTAATGCGAAAAATATTTGTGGTAGCATGCATCCTGAAAGCATACAGATTTCTTGAAGCAAAGGGCCTGAGTTGCAAAGCCTTTTTGTGGTTGCAAAGCCTACAATTCGCAAAACTGCTGGGTTTGTGACCCCGTAACGCTAAGTTGCTCTGGAATAATGATACTTTGTGAGTAGGAAATATTTTTCTGATTTACAAAGGACGCTTCGCGACTCGGAAGGTGGGGGTAGCGTGAAGGGGCAATTTGCAGCTTCATGTGTCAATGGTTTGCATTCTTAGTTGTGGTAGTCAACCAATGGTTGAACACTGACTCCCAGTAGGGGGTGTAGGGTATCTATTCACAAAGTGAACGCTATCCCCAAGGGACATCTTCCACCTTCTTTATGTGGACTGTTAGCATTGTGGTGAGGATTCCCTCCCCAGTGCCGTTTACAGAATGTCAGCTTTTATTTTTTTTAATTAAAACTCCCTTTAAGCCACAAGGACTGTTTTAAAAATGTTTCCCATTCTGTGGCTTTCAATGCACGGTTGGAGGTCTGCTGTCCCACACAGGCCTCCGTCCCTGCTTTCACAACCTGTTCGGCAGGCTTTGCAAATAGAACCCTGAATTTGCAATGCAAATAAGGCTGGAGTCTTTGAATGCTACTGAGAAGTCATTTTATGCTGTGTGATGGATTTGAATATCCATTACAGCACAAATGGAGGTCGGAGCAGTTGGTGTGCAGGAAACAGACTGCTTTGCAATCCGCCATTTGTACATCGAGCCTAAGTTCCTAGGAAGTGATATTAGCAATGTCCCTGAATTGTACTGTGTTCATTCACACCTTTTCTGAAGGCATTGTTGATTAAGTGTTGAATATAGTTTACCCTATAGGGACGGTGTTGTGTTGTGGCGCATAAGGTTCAAAGATAGGCTTCAAACATGGTGCAACAAATGTTGCTGTGCCTAAGCATACAGCACTGCAGAGAGTGTGAGAGTAGAGGCAAACTCGCATGCCTTCTATCAGTCAGTCAAAATTGCTTTATTCGATCAAATAAAATCATAAAAGCATACAAAGATACGCAGTGTTCCAAAAAGATCAAATCTATAACATTCCATAAGCCATGAGTAATAAAATTCAGGGCTAAATATTTCATTGTATGAATGTTATGTGATGTGATGTGATTTGGCACTTGTATAGCGTGCTACCACTCCAAGGAGCATCTTGGCGCATAGACTCCTAGTTGTCAGTAAACAGCAGCGTGTCAAGGGTGAAACTACCTGTCTGCGGGAAGGTTCAAAGTAATGCTATGCATCCGGAGTCAGACAGAGAATAACTCCATGTTTTTAATAGTTTTCTGAATTTTTGCTCTGTTGCAGTTTGACGCAGGGACGGAGGTAGTTTGTTCCATGCCCTGGCGCCAATAACTGCCATGGACTTTCCTCCCCTAGTCATCAGCCTAAACCTGGGAACATGGAGCAAATTTGCTGTGGAGGACCTGAGTGCCCGTGACGGATGGTATTGTCTAAAGTACTTGCGCAAATACAGTGGGCCTTGATGATAGAAGGCTCTGTATGTGATGGTGAGGACCTTAAACAGGATGCGCTAAATGTACCGGGAGCCAATGTAAGGCATCCGATGCTGCAGAGGTTGAGGACTTTCTGGGCAGTCTGAGGACCAACCTAGCAGCTGCGTGCTGGACCATTTAGCCCTGCATACAGACTGTTACAATAATCCAGCCTGGATGTTATTAGTGCTACAGCCACCGTCCGTCTGGCACTCAGTGGGAGCAGGTCAAAGAATTTTCCAAGACCCCTAATGATACTAAAGCATACCCCTGCTACTTCTTTGGCTTGTTGATTAAATGACAGGGTGTTGTCAAATGTAATGCCCAAGTTTCGTGCTGCATTGATAGTCTTTGGGGGGGCTTCTACCTTTTCAGGCCACCAATCCTGCGGAGTGAAACAGTTGTTAGGACCAAAAGGCACAATCTCTATTTTAGCCGAATTACATTTTAAGTGGTTGAGTGTCATCCACTTAAAGGTTGCTGACAAGCATTCTCTCAATGTTAGTTCAGCATTAGATTGATTCTTATCAAGAGTCAAAACCAGCTGGGTGTCATCGGCGTAAGCAATTGTACTAATGTTGAAGGAAGAAATTAGTTTAAGTAGGGGGACCATATATAGGTTAAACAAAGTGGGGCTCAAGCTTGAGCCCTGCGGAACCCCTGTTTTCATAATTTTTTCCTCGGAGCAGAGATTGAATGTACAGCGTAACAGAATAATCTACTACCCAAATGAATAAAACAGTTTAAAAGCAACAGTCATTAACGAGACAAGAGTATGACACATATTAGAACAGCCACATAAGGGATTATTTTCTTTGCTTCTTGCTCTGACTGCTGCAACTAAAAAACTGGCAATATTAAAGATTTCCCAAGGGCTGTTCAGCATCTGCAGGTACACTAAGGCTGGTCAAACCTGCAGGAAGCCCTTTTTTTAAAAAATTGGGATAATAAAACGCTTCCGTAACTGCATGTAATGATCGCAAAACATTACAAAATACATGGTGTCTTGCCTTGAAAAACTGTCACAAAAACAGGGGCCCAAGTCCTCTAGCCTGCTCCAACCCAGGGGCTCAGTCAACAAATAATGTAAAAGGTTAAACCTCAGCCTCGTCAATAAAAACAATGTCTAGGTTTAGTGACTACGTACAGGTAGGTCTCCATCATGATGGAAGTTTTTTAAATCTGATGGGCTCGTACTGTGGGCTTTAATAGTTCAGCAACCTCTCTTTGTCATTGCAAGTTGCAAGAATGCCGTATTTCCTCAAGCCACATCCTTGTTACATAGATCTTCTGGGTTATTAAAAAGATTGAGGCGACCTAGCTCTCTTGTAAAGTTTTTCACGTAATTAAGCCATGGAATCCTACTGGCCCTATCCAATGACATACAATCCCTAATGATCTTGCGATTTAGCTCCAGTTCTGGGTTACACCATATAGAGATCCACTTGATAAAAGGGGACATTTTAATTACATCGGTCACATAGCCAACACCCAGTTCCTCATGTATAATATACGAAGTCTGAGGAATTGAAAGCAGGCTTCTTAGAAATGTATTTTCTACAATTTGGATCTTTGGGCAATTTGTGAACCCCCAGATGTCAGAGCCATAACAAGCGATAGCTATACACTTAGATTTATAAATGTTTAACATGGCCTTCATTGGTTTAGCACCTAACCTTCGTGAGAAGTCAAGTATCGAACATGTGGAGCGAGCCATGGCTAATCTTTTTGCCCTCCTTGGTGCAACCCAAGAGCGGAAATTAGGCGTCCCTGCTTATTTAATTCCTGTCACAACCAAACGTCTTGATTTTACTGGTCTTTTCTCCCAGACTCATAGCATGTGATTTGGAAAAGTTGACGTTCAAGTCCAGTGAGCTCATAAAAATCAGCAAACGACGATAACAGATGTTGAAGCCCCACAGCAGTGCGTGCCAATAAGGCTGCATCATCTGCATAGAGCAGGGCTGGGATCAGTCGATCCCCCACACGGGGAATATCCTGAGCAGCGCCACACAATACCAGGTCTAAATTGTTAATATAGGGTAAATAGCAGAGGAGCCAGGATACAGCCCTGTCTAACTCCTCTTGTCACATCTATCTTCTGTGTCAGATTGCCTTCTATCATTATTTCTTTGAGCATCTGTATCATCAAATTACGTGAATTGAAAAAACAGGTTTAATCCGGGGAACTTTAGAACTGTTGTTATCATGCTGGTAAGTGATGGAGCAGATAGTTGAAGGAAGGTCTGATACTCAGGGGCGGATCACAAGTTGCACAGTACATGGGAGCTGGAATTAACCTGCCTGGAATTACTAATTCTCACTGGTAATTTGTCTTCTGAAACATGTTCCTCCAAGATTTACAAGCCTTATGCCCACGTTTTACCAGATTCCAGACCTGTTTCTGTGGATATATTCCTCCTGCTTCAGCACTTGGGATATCACCCCGCCTGACTCGTGATCAGGATCTTAATATGTGGTTTGAGGGCGAGTTGTAGCCTTGATTAACAATGAAACAGAGCTGCTGAATTGGATCACATGGTGGCCAGTACAAGTTATGGGATAGTTCTCGAACACGGATATGATGTCAAGAGGGTCAAACATTGAATGAAGTGTATGACTAGGTTTGAGAGTAAAACATTTGATGAAAGTTAATGGACTCCAGGTTAGAGAGATGCTCATCACAGCAAAGTCAAAAAAAGGCCAGAGCTTTGCCGAGTTGTCTCTTTTTTTAGATTGATACTGAAATCAGAGCATGTGCCACTGCTGCTTTCGTCAAACAGCCTATGTGACTAGAAAAAGCGTGATCAATTGAATGAGAAATGAATGATATACTTTTTGTTATATTAAACTACTTCATGTACAAATTACACAAATGCAATTTGATTTGTTGTACAGGATGAATTGCTTCTACACCAAAATATTAAACCATATGGGAGTTCCAGAACAGGAAAGGGACACAATTTATGAATAATTGAGTGAATATTGAATAAACAGTGTATATTGCAACACTGCACACCCACAAGCACTTTCACCAGCTCATTACCAATATCTTCCAGTTTATCTCATTGTAGTGATTGAAGTACAATGAAGCGATGGCAAACCCAATATGCTTGACTTTTGTACAGTGCATGTACATATACACCACATCCAAGCATAAATTAAACTAAATTAAACTAGATCAATCAATCAAACAGTATTTGTATAGCATGGCTTATCACCCCTCGGGGTATCCAGGTGCTGGGGATCTGCAGCCTTAGTTGTAGAGCCATGTCTTGAGCCCCTTCCTGAGGTCAGGGAGCAAAGGGGAGCAAAGGGGAGGTTTGTAGGTGGAGGGGGAGATTGTTCCAGGACTTGGCAGTGAGGTAAGAGAAGGAACAACCTCCGCTGCGGCTCCAGCAGATGCGGGGAACGTATGCAAGGGTGAGGTAGGCGGAGCAAAGATTCCTGGTGGGAAGGTGGAATATCAGGCAGTAGTTGATGTAGGTAGGTCCAATTTTGTAAAGGGCTTTGTAGGTGTGAGTTATAAGCTTGAAATGGTATCTCTTCTGCACCGGAAGCCAGTAGAGGATTCTGAGGTGAGAGGTTGTGCTGGTCCATTCCGGGAGGTTGAGCATGAGTCTGGCTGTGGTGTTCTAAATAGTCTGGTGACCTATCAGGAGCTGTTTGGTGTGTTCTCATAGTCGATTTGGCTGGAAACAAGGGCTTGGGAGACTGTTTTCCTGGTGGTAATGGAGATCCAATGGAAACTCGTACGGAGCATGCAGAGGGTGTGGAAGCAGGAAGAGTACACAGCATTGACCTGTTACTTCATGGTGAGTTGACTGTCCAGGATGATGCTGAGGTTGCAAGCATTGTCTGCGGGGATCAGTGTCGGGCCTAGAGCAGGGGGCCACCAGGTGTCTTTCCCTGGTGAGGTATTGTTCCCAAAGATAAGCACTTCCTTCTTGCCCGTGTTCAGCTTCCGGCAGTTAGACCTCATCCAGTCACCAACCCTGGCCCTGGCATTCCAGAAGGTGGAACTGATGGCGGTGGGGTCTTCCATGAGGGAGAGAATTAGTTGAGTGTTATCAGCGTATGAGATGATGTTGAGTCCATGGGTGCAGAAGATGTCGGCTAGCGGCGTCATGAAGGTGTTGAAGAGGATGGTGCTGAGGAAGGAGCCCTGGGAGACACTGCAGATTATGCTTTTGGTTTCAGAGGTGAAGGGTGGTAGACGGATCCTCTGTGTTTGTCCTGTGAGGAAGGAGGTGATCCACATAAGGGCTTTACCCTAGATGCTAATGTGGTGGAGTTTGGCGATTAGGGATTGGTGCAATACGGTGTTGAAGGCTGCAGAGAGGTCGAGGAAGATCAGGGCTGCAATCTCACCTCGCTCAAGAAGGCATATGATGTCAGTTGCAGAGATCAGGGCTATGTCAGTGTGGTGGTTGGATTGGAAGGCATCTAGCAAGTTGTTTTCTTCCAAGTGCTCTGTGAGCTGGCGATTGATGGCTTTCTCCAGGACCTGAGTGGAGAATGACACATACATGCAAATAGGCAGACATAGGAACATTCCTGCTGACATCCATGCAGACACTGAAAACACACGTAGATTGGAGTATAAATAGACACACAGATGCCAAGACATAAAGGCTTCTATGCACATAGGCCACTTGACTTGCAGTTGGCCATACACACAGTCCGAGAGACATGTTTTATGTTATGTTGGTTGCATGTATAGCACTTTGTAGTGCTTTATGCTGCTCTACTGCCTTTTCAAAGTGATAGATGTGACAGGAGAGAGGAAAAGAGGAAACAAGAGAAAGAAAATGAGGAAGAAGCCTTGTAAATGGAACTTTCTTCCCCGGTGTGGTAGTTGTTAGTCGACATAGGCTGGTGCTTTCCTGCTTTCTTTCTCAGATATCCAACACCAACAATAGCATTGTTCCCTTGGCAAGATAAATTATTTTCACCAAGAAGGACCACAGTGCCTTATTTCCTTGGTTGTGGTAAGAAGTCGGGAAATACTGTGTGGTCCAAAATGTAAGTCAAGAAAAATCACCTTTTATGAGTGCCAGCCAATCAGCAACAACCACAAGACCAGTTCTTACTATTGTAGAATAACCACAAACATCTAGGTAGAGAAAATATGTCCTTAGTATTGAGTCCCACTCTATCAGACACTAGCATAATAATATTTGAAAGTTCTTTCAAGTGTTTTGGAAAAAATACTTTTATTTTATATGAAAAGTTATTTATAGTTGTGGAGATGACATCACAATTAGAGATTGCTCTGGATTTCGATTATTTTCATCAACTCTCCAGGCTCTTAATTCATACGAGAGAGCGGAAAAAACACTACATTGGTACAAAATCGAAATCGGATGATAAAATGTAACAGGCAGCCAGCACACATTTTTGTTGTTGAGTTTGTGCACCCGATATGAACGCTGATGTATAAAGACCTCCCTAGCCCATTGTCAAAAGAGTAGGCAACCCACATGTACACTTGCTTAAAACGTGTAATACTTTTGGCCATTGAGTATGGAATTGATTTTACTTGCTCTTCAGATATTAATGGAAGTGGTTACTATTTTGATTTAATTTCCAAATAAATATTACTGATTACAGAGTATCATGAATACTCTTGTCAGCTAATAATATATCTCAAGGATTATGACAACACTCTCATGTTTATCAGGTGTTGATCATCTGTCTGACCACATTGCATTGTGGTAATGAAGTCCATCTTTTATAAAGATTGAGCCAAAATGACAATAAAAATCGTACATGTACATCCGGACATGTGCTCCTACATAGTGTCAATGTAGACTTTTGGCATATCACAAACACTCCCCGTAGTAGGCCTGGGAAGCTACACCTTTTGCAGCCCCCGTGGCAAATGCCAGGGAGATGTCTTGTGACACACAGTGCAAATCCATATTGGAGAAAGGCCACCAGCCGGTTGTGCAAATGTATATTTTTCTCTCCCCTTCTTAATTGTAAGACATTAGTCAGTTACATCCAAGAGGGGCAACGCTTCAATACTAAAAACCATACACTACATGGGCCGTGCAAGGGTTTTTCAGTAATGGCAATACACAATTCAGCTTGAAAGTTGCTTGATTGCCAAAGTAAACCCCTGGCACAACTGGAACAGGAGCAGCTGCTACACAGACCTTTTCTCCAGGTCTGCCCTTGTCACATTCCATTTTACAAGACAACATTCTAATAGAGGGTTGCTACCGGCTCTCAATGAGGACAAAATTAATAACTACAACACATATGTTTCAGCAGATATGAATAAAAAGAAGAGTAACAACCGGTTTCACTTTCGATGTGTTCGTACAATCGATCCTGTAAAGCGCAATGTACACAGTTTAAAACTTAGGCAGCATAGAACTGAATATGCATTAATGATCTCTCGGGTCCCCTTGCCTAGGTTGTTACAAAATTAAATGAATGAAGTAGGACCTGGGAATGAGTTAGAGAGACAGTAGAACTCTGACGGAGAGAAGGGATATCAGAGGGCATGGGCAAGGCATTCCAGAATGTATTTCCTTTAAAGTAAAATGCATGAAAAAGTTATTGGACAATCAATCATATTTGAGAAGCCAAACCTAACAGCCAAAATGGAAGGTTCATAGTAATAGGCAGGGTTAGAAATTGTGGGGTAAGAGCAAACGAGAAGCCAGAAAATTAAAATACCCCCCAATTTGAACCGAAGCTCTGATGGCACCAGGCGAGCAAAGCAAGTGAGCCCAACCTCTATAGAAGAGCTCCATGTCTCTTCCATCCAAACATCTATCCGTTCCTCCTTTCATCCACCCTCTGATATTCACTATTTCACCTTATTTTTCTGTCATCTATTCATTCTTTCATCCATCATTCATTCTTTCCATCCCAATGCCATCAATTGCCTATTTGGTCCATCCATTTAGACATACATCATCTGTGAATGCATCCAGCCATGCACCCATATAGCCGTCCTTTGACTTACCCATCCATCAATAAAGCCATCAATCCACCATAAGCTCACATTTCTCTTCACTCTACCATCCCTTTACTTGTCCATCCCTTTTCTATCTACACATATTTTGTTCTTCCTTGCTCCCGCCTGCTCTCCTATTGATCCTGTATTTTCTTTATAGGATAATTATGATCTTTTGTCTGCCGAGTTGCAGATATAAGAGACCCATAAAGACACCACCCCCGCTGTAATTTGTAAGGTCATAGATAAGTTTAAACAATATACAGTGAAAAGAAAATTTAAGGTAGTACAACCAAGGAAACCAGCTCATAGAGATAACAAGTTAAGCTAATATGAGAAGAGAAGAGTAGCTTAAAAAACAACTTTAAATATAAACTGTAAGAGTGAGGGTGGATACTCTGAAAGTCCCTGAATTAGTCCATGTCATAAAAAAGTGAAAACATGGAGAAAACAAAAGTATAATATGTTTCCAAACATATGTTCATGAGTGTATGTTTTATTAGGAGTGATGACACATTACCACTGTAAACATGTAAAAACATCAGTATGCCGTTTTATGTGGTATTTGAAAAGTAGTTCCACCTGTAAAGCTTACATTTATCATTTAACGCTATTATATAATCTCTTGACATTGTTTCATCTCTAGGTGACAAGGCAAGAGAAAAGCCTTATGAAGCCTCTTTATGACAGATACAGAATAATCAAACAACTGTTGTCTACAGCAACCTCGATTCCAACAATTGTAAGTGAAAGAAAAAGCAGGAGCATCAACAAACCTTTCCCCAATCATGTCACCTTTTTGTGTTTGAATGAATTAATATTGTCTCTGGATTTTCATTGGCTCTGTCTTTGCCAAAGTCCAATCCAAATACAAAAAATACTATTATTTGTGTGCAGATATTTTCTTATATTGTATTCACGCAGTAACATAAGACATAAAACAATTTATCAAAAATATTGAAACAAAATGAATAAGGCATAAAGTACACATTTTTTATGACTGAACTGCAGTGCATGCAGTTTACAGATTAATCTCTGTTTTCAACAGGAATGATAACACAAAAGCGGGAATACTTTCTAGCCAGAGTACAATTTAAGAAAAGTAGACCAAACACCCATAGATTACAAGTGACTGCCATTATTTAATACATGCTGTTCTCCGAGGATAGTTATGATCCAAAGATGGCCATCTTGTGCTCATCCCTACTTTTTAGATTGGTTTCTTTGGTATTACAATGTTTTGAAATCAGTGATTATCATCCTCGAACACAATTCATATCTGCAACCTTAGACCTCTCCTCTAGTAACAAATGTGACTTGAGCCATAAAATCAACTATTTGTAATCATGTAATAGTTGTAGTTAAATACCTTCTACAAAGTCAACCCGAATTGCCAACTTTAATATCCAACGTGCATTACAAGTCATGCATTAAAACACCCTTTGAACCACATTTTGAAAAAGGCCTATTTGTAACATGGCTGACCAAAAGTCATACAAAAGTGTCGCTCTCATTTCTGCAGCCTATTTCCTTAATGCAAAAAAGGATCTAGTCATCATGTTAAAAACAAAACAAAGATCAACTAGGCAGCTACTTGGTCCCATTCTAGAAGATAGGGTTTAGGATATTTTGAGACTCAGATGAGGATTGGCCCTAGGATATCTGAGCTCAATCAAAAACACATCATATATTTGCCTTATGTTCGTACTTAAATTTCAAAAAGTAAAAATCTAACATTGAATACATCTTCCAGACTGTTTTCAGTAAAAGGATACCTGCTTTGATCTACGATCAAATTTAGAAATGTTTTTATTTCTGACATTGAATAACAGAATTAAACAAAACTCTTTTTGTCTTGTGTACTCTCCAGCATGTCATAACTCTAGGAAATTACCATCTTTTGTATGGTGTACCCCACAGGTGTGTTCCCGATTTGTTTTTGCTGACTGTATAGCTCTGTGCAATTTTTCTTTGCAAACTAGTAGTAACGTGTCTGTGCTTCCCGTTCAAACATGCTTGAATTAGCATAACTCTAATTGGCATAATTTAACTTAACTATAAGTCCTTAGTATATGGTGCAAGGTGTACCCAGGGCCTATAACTTAATTGCTATTAGTGCCAGTAAAGTACAGTAGCAGTGCAAACATGGCTTCAGTCCTACCATTTAGCCTGACTGGAACAGTTTAAAAACTGTGATTCGACCTGTCAGAGCAAACCCTTTTGTCAGGTCTGAACCTTCCCTTTAAATAAGTCACCTCTAAGTAGGCCTTGTAGTCGGTAAGGCAGTATGCATGGTATTTAAAAATAGGATATGTAGAAAGTTAATGTTAAACATGTCCTTAGAGTAACAAGCACTCAAAATCTATTTTCACTGTAGTAAGTCTGGCTGTTCCATGGAGAAACATTGTGACACACTATTTAATTTAATAATACTATCTCTGGCTAGCAAACCATTAGAAATCTAATTCAAGAACTTTATGTAAGATTTATTAAAAACCCAATTCATGGGTGAAGTCACCTTTTCCCTGCTTAATGCCTCAGTAGGCTAATTTGTGTTAGCCTTCCGCAGCAGCAGTCTAAGTGCTCATGTTCTGAATGGGGTGTGAAAACTGCTCCCAAAGCAGAGACAAAAGTCTGGTTGTGGGGAGGTGTTTTTGTTTCACTGATAGAGTGAAAATTTGGGCAGTGCACAGGAATGTAATTTACTTTAAAGGGGAGTCCACCTTCCCAGGCAGATGACAGTTGGACAAACCACTTTCCTTGTTCCACAAGTCAGGTTGGCATCAATCCCATATTTTAGATAGTACGTGAAGTAGATAGTTACATTAATGGACAGCTTTGGGCAACATATTTATTTTTGTAAAAGGAGGCTACATCCTAGATGACCATTTCTGACTGGGCTGTCCTGGACCTTGCTGGTGGCCTCTGCTGGAGTGAGTCCTGATCTCAACTGCAGTTCCTTATGTCCTGGAACCCTGGGGTTAGTCTGGATGGACTTCTCCTACCACCCTTGAAAAGTCGGCTCTTAGAAACCATTTGGCTCCAAAGAACTCTCAAGGGTTGAGACAAACCTGCCAAGCCAGTTAGACCAAGCTGCGTTGCCGCTGGCTGAAGTTTCAGATTTCCGCCGCTATGAGCTTTTTTTGCAATTGCAAATCCTCTGCAATGAGATCTCACAGAGGGTGTTTGGCCTTGTGGAGCCCTCTTTGGCTACAGCCTGCAAACTGGCCGTGCTGGAGGAATCAGCGCTCATAAAAAGTGTGAATGAAGAAACTTGCCCGGGCAAATGCACCAAAAGTATTGCCTGTCAAAGGACCCTCTCTGGACACAGAATTCCAATTTTCCTGCGCTCGGGGTTTCCTGCCAAAATCAACCGCTTCATCAGGAATTCATTTTACAGCTATTAGAACTTGTGCAGCCCTCCTGAGCTATCACCTGCTGCCTTGCCCTGCTGAAGTATTCGGATTTACATTTTTAAGACTAAGCTCCAAGCTAAATCCTCCGAATGGGTCTAATCTGGTACCTGATCCACGGTAAACAACCGTTACAACGCAACTTTTACAACGGACTACTTTTACAACGCAACTTTTACAACGCAGGATCCATTACAACGAAGTACCATTACAACGCATTTTTTTACAACGCAAATACCTTTACAACGCATACCATTACAACGTAAGTATAGGTAAGTATATAATTATAGTAAAAATGTTATAGGATTGGGTTTTTGGGTAAAGGGGTATTTTTAGGGTTCAGGGCTAGGTTTGGGTTTTTGGGTAAAGGGGTATTTTTAGGGTTCAGGGCTAGGTTTGGGTTTTTGGGTAAAGGGGTATTTTTAGGGTTCAGGGCTAGGTTTGGGTTTTTGGGTAAAAGGGTATTTTTAGGGTTCAGGGGTAGGTTTGGGTTTTTGGGTAAAGGGGTATTTTTAGGGTTCAGGGGTAGGTTTGGGTTTTTGGGTAAAGGGGTATTTTTAGGGTTCAGGGCTAGGTTTGGGTTTTTGGGTAAAAGGGTATTTTTAGGGTTCAGGGGTAGGTTTGGGTTTTTGGGTAAAGGGGTATTTTTAGGGTTCAGGGCTAGGTTTGGGTTTTTGGGTAAAAGGGTATTTTTAGGGTTCAGGGGTAGGTTTGGGTTTTTGGGTAAAGGGGTATTTTTAGAGTTCAGGGCTAGATTTTGGGTAAAAGGGTATTTTTAGGGTTCAGGGCTAGGTTTGGGTTTTTGGGTAAAAGGGTATTTTTAGGGTTATGGGGTAGGTTTGGGTTTTTGGGTAAAGGGGTATTTTTAGGGTTCAGGGCTAGGTTTGGTTTTTTGGGTAAAGGGGTATTTTTAGGGTTCAGGGCTAGGTTTGGGTTTTTGGGTAAAAGGGTATTTTTAGGGTTCAGGGGTAGGTTTGGGTTTTTGGGTAAAGGGGTATTTTTAGAGTTCAGGGCTAGGTTTGGGTTTTAAAAATAATTAAATTAAATTAAAATAAAATTAAATAAAATTAAATATTAAATTAAATTATATTAAATTTAATAACTCACATTTTTAAAAATATTATATACTTACCGATACTTACGTTGTAATGGTATACGTTGTAAAGGTATTTGCGTTGTAAAAAAATGCGTTGTAATGGTACTTCGTTGTAATGGATCCTGCGTTGTAAAAATTGCGTTGTAAAGGTATGCATGCTAAAAGTATGCGTGGTAACGTCATACATCCCTGATCCACACTTCATTGTGGCCGGCCTCAAATTGCACCTAGGTCTTAGTCGACCACAACCAGTTGACTTCAGTTTGTCCTTAACATGTTTTGGTTCTATTTTAATTCAACATTTGAAACATTAATATCTCAGGTTCCCTCACTAGATTTTTGTTGTTTTGATGTCTTTCAATTTATTAAAAATACTCTATTTTAGTAATTCAAGATGAGATTTTTATTGTATTGTGTTTTGAATTATTTGCTGTTTTGGTACTGTATAAACAATTTACACATTGCCTCTAAGTTAAGCCTGCCTGCTCTGTGCCTTAGCTCCAAGGGTTAAACTTTGGTTAATATAGTGACTTTGACCGTTCACCTTGTTAAGTATTGTGATTGTTACTAAAGGAGGGTAGTCACCCCTCTTAACTGATTACCCAATTTCATACAGTAACAATGATACAAAATCGGGACAATTTTCAGCCAACTCTGAATGAAAATCTGGGGCAACAAATGTTCCTTTGTAAGTTCTTTATTGAAAAAATATTAAAATGTTGAAGTAAGTCGAATTTAATACCGATTCATTAGCACGTCTTGTCCTTTTCTCCTAAGAACCACTGCTGTAATATAACTTTTGTTACAAAGAATGAAATCTGGAAACCCAAGTTCCACCATTTATACATCAATCTTCAATAACCTTTATCAAAACCCTGCTTTCTTTTTAGGCCTCAAACCAATTCCCAAACACCTTGCTAATTGAGATATGATATTTTAGATAGTACGTGAAGTAGATAGTTAAGTAAATAAAAAGCTTTGGGCAACATATTTATTTATATAACAGAAGGCCACATTATGATCAGACCATCTTTCACAATCTTTTTTTACATGAAGACAGGAGTATTTAAAATTAGCTATCACAAATATCACAACTTTATAGACTTTGGCAAGATACATATGACCAAATATGTAATCGCCTTCACAGACCAGATAATAACCCAACCCAGTACATTTCAGTTACAGCAAGTTCTGCAAAAAGTAAAAGCGTTGTTCTTGGAGAGGATCAGTTTGTAGGCAGACATCATACTATATCTGCAAATCAAAAGGGAGAGAGAGGACTAGGTAAGCTAGTCCGGGTCCCCTGATTATATGTAGAAATATCAATATAGGACTAGCTAGGTTGTGTTAGTGAGACTCAGGAGGTACATCTGTTGGCAAACCCTCAGGTTTGGTCATGAAGCCCTCACACACCAACCTAGTTGGTGTCATGCTTCATCATCGGGCCCACCACAGTGACACCGAATGTGTCCCGGGTGTGCTGCGACTCCAGATTACTGAGGAGCTGGTATGCTTGCTGAGTGTGCAGTGATAGTGAGAATGAACGTGAAAGGTTAAAAGCTATACAGGTGGTCCCAGTTCCCGAGGGTGAAAGGTAAATTTTAATACCTGGGCCCCTGTTAGCAAGATAAAAAGGCTGTGGACGATGTGGAGTGTATTAAGAGCTCCTACGTCCTTGTGGTCTACATGTTTCAGCCAGGCCTTTTGATTAAAACTGGCTTTCCTCAGGACCAATGAGTATGTGTGGGTGACAATAAACTATATTAAGTGACAATGTGTGGTAAAAAGTGTCGCACTCGCTAAGGTGCTGTACGTGTAAGAGGGGGATTCCCTCTACTTTACTGTACATAGAACATAAAGACAATACAGACATACAAGGGAGAACCAGTGAGAATGGTATTTACCAAAACACAACATATGGCCGACTTCTAGTGTTCGTGAGCGACCTAGAGCGGCAGATAACGTGGCCATGAGCGTTTGCCATGGCTGAAGTGAAAATATGGCGGTAAAGTTTTAAACGCAGTGGCGGTGGTGGGCTACACAGCGAAACAAGCATAGCGTGAGGTACAGGTAAGTATGGTACATAATTCCTCACACTTGCTACTTGCTGTTAAAGCCTCATGGGTCACTTGGCAGGGAGGGAAAGAAGACCCTAAACGTTGTAAAAGGTCAGAGTTAGGATGGTACCTGTTGAGAGAAAATGCTGCTTACCCAGAGCGTCGTGTAGAGATCACTCGTTTACTCACGGTATTTCCGATCAGCGTGCTCCTGCGACCTATCGTCCTGCTCCAGTGTCCCGAGTGAACTTTGCTTGGCTCAGGCAAGGGCTTAAATAGCTGGTTCAATTGGTAGCACCTGGAAAAGGGAACAGGGTGCGGTCGCGCTGGCTCTAAGTGCGCGTGTGCAGGGAGAGAGTGGCACTCACGTTGTGCATGCGCGGTGATCAGTTCCAGCGCATGCGTGTGCTACAGAGCTATACACATTCGCGCATGCGCAGAGGAAAGTGACTTGGGACCAATGTGTAGTGGCCCATTAGGGGTAAGAAGACGATAGAAAACAGTGGTAGCGACATGTGCGCACTAGCGCATGCGCAACCGAAGGGTAATGGCCCATAAGGGATGATTAAAAAGCAACAGTTAGCGAATTTAAAAGCATAGAGGCAAATACAGAGTTGGGACAGACCACGAGTCTGAGCGCAGACAGGGATACAGACTATGAACAGACAAGGAATGTTTATCTGGCTAAGGCATTCCACGGAATGGAATCATTGAGCCCCTCTATATGGGTAGAAAGGCGGTAAATCCAGCGTTGTTCTTTGGAGAGTAGTGTTTTCTCATCGCAACTGGATGGTGCAAATTGTTCAATGACTGTCCAGGTGAAGTCATTTGGGGTATGATTTTGGGTGATGAAGTGTTGGGTCAGCTTGCTGATGTTTTTGCCACAGCGCATAGTACTTCTGTGTTCAGTCATCCTGGTTCTGACCTTCCTGGTAGTCATACCGATGTATTTCAAACCACAACGACAGGTGATCAAGTATATTAAGTTGGAAGAGTTACAGTTGGTAAATTGTCGTTGTGTCCAGGTTTTTCCATTTTCCAAAGATAGTGTTTTGGAAGGGGTAGTTAGGTGGCAGACGCTGCAATTGTAACACGGTTGGTGGCCTGTTATCTCTGGTAGACCCCACGCATTCAAAATTGTCTGGCCTGTTTGCTGTTTCTTTCTGGGTCTCGTGGATACCAGTTGGTCTTTCAAATTCTGTGCTCTTTTGTATGCAAACCGGGGGGGATCCCAGTTCCTGGTGCCTGAATTGATGATCTTCCAATTCTTGCCGATTATGTTGGAAACCTGGTTCGAGGCGGTATTGTAGGTGGTAACACATGTCATAATGGGTGTTTCTTGTGGTTTGACAAATGTTTCAAGAAGAGCCTCTCTGTTCTGGTTGCGTGCTCTTTTGCAGGATCTAGAAATGATTCTAGATGGGTAACCTCGGTCCTCCAGCTTGTGGACCAAAGCTTTTGACTGGTGTTTGAAATCGTGGAGGTTGCTGCAGTTCCGGCGTATGCGCAGAAATTGCCCAAATGGCAAATTCTCCCTCAGGGGTCTGGGGTGGAAACTGTCAAAGCGCAACAAAGAGTTCCTGGATGTTGGTTTGTAGTGAGTGGTTGTTGTTAGGCCTCCCTGATCAGGTCTTATATTGAGGTCCAGAAAAGCTAGTTCTGTTGGGCTGCTGGTGCAGGTGAACTTGAGAAACGGGTCAAGATTGTTGATCCAAGTGAGGAAGTTTTTTAGTGTCTCCTCATTGCCCTCCCAGACAATGAAAATGTCGTCGATATATCGACGCCAAATTGTTATGTTGGCTGAGTAGGGGTTCGTGGGGGCTTCGATGTTAGTCTGTTCAAAATGGTGGACGTATAGCCCCGCCACGCTGGGCGCAAAGACACTCCCCATCGAGGTGCCATTGGTTTGTAGGAAGAATGTGTCCTCATATTCAAAGTAATTCTCTTTCAAAGCTAATGATGCGCAATCCAGGATGAAGTGACGTGGGGTGCGATGTTGCCAATCAATCTCCATCAGGACATCGTGGAGTACCTTCAGTGTGGCATCTTGGGGGAGGCTCGTATACAGGCTCTCAATATCCAGTCCGACCAGGAGATGTTTATCTGGGTCGAAACTGACATCTCTGATGATGTTGAGGAGATGTTTTGTGTCCTGGATGTAGGATCGAGTTTTCTGAACTAACGGGTTGAGGTAGTGATCACAGAACCGTGATAGCGGTTCTAGAAGGGATTTGATGCCTGACACTATGGGTCTGCCCGGAGGTGGGGTGACCCCTTTGTGCACTTTGGGCATGATGTAAAAATAGGGTACTTTTGCGTCACGTGTATTGAGATATTCAGCTTCTTGCTTCGAGATGTAATCAGCGTCAGACGCCTCTTGCACTAGTTCTGTGATCTTTTTCTGTAAGTCTTTAGAGGGGTCTCTCTGTAATATTCTGTAGTTGCGAGTGTCGCTGAGGAGTCTGCGGCATTCAATGTCGTAGTCGCTCTTGTTCATGATGACTATTCCGCCTCCCTTATCCGCTGGTTTGATGATGCGAGTGGGGTCATTTTGGAGTTTCTTGACGATTTCCCTGTCTTGAAAAGAAAGGTTATTGAAATGGTTTTGGGGCTGTAATTTCTCGACCTCTGAGTATACTGCCAACTCAAAAGTGCTGATCTCTACTGGCACAGTGGCAGGTGGCGGGGTGAAATTGGATTTGGGTTTCAAGCCTGTTTCATTGATGATTTCTGGGTCATTGGGTTTCTCTTTATTTTCGAAAAACGCTTTTAACCTCAGCTTTCTGAAAAACTCGGTCAGTTCGACATGGAGTTTGAAAGTATCCAGTCTGGTGGTGGGAACGAATGACAGTCCTGTCATTCGTTCCCACCACCAGACTGGATACTTTCATAGCCTGGCACTGCACCAGGGACTGGCTCATCCTAATAATAAAAACTGCTAAACGTCTATCAGACGCAGTCATAATAGAGATTCAAGCAACCGAAACCCATTTCAAAACCACTCTGACAGGATACAAAAAGAAACTGGAAGATCAGAATCGGGAGATGAACGATTATAAAGAATATCTAACCCAAACCAAAATAAAGAAATTCGAAAAGGACCTCAAGAATTTCAGCTACTTAAAAACTTATCCTTATGCTGATGATGTATACACTGCACCCACAAAAGGCCAGAACACTGATAGCTCGGGAGACAACAGTTCCATATCTAGCGGCTCCAGCAATGGATCCTACAAAGCAAGAGGGAGAGGCCGTGGAGGTAAACAACGGGCACAACCTTGGCAAGGCCCCCCACAATTCCAAAATTTCGGACCACCACCTTTTGGACCCATGCCTCCATACTATGGATATCCACCACTATACCCGCCTGGCCAGGTGCCGTATTACCAAAATAACCCAAACCAAAGATATCCTTTTTTAGGCCAAGGCCGCAGACCTCGCGGCAAGAGAAGGAATCCGCCACAGCAAGTACAGTGGGCACCTCAACCAGCACAGTGGTCAGCAGAAGAGGACCCAGTGAGTGCCAACACGAGGAACAAAGCCAAAGAGCAAGCGGGCCCCAGCAAATAACTGAACCAGCAAATACTAGCACTCTGGTATTTAACCTTTCTGACACACCCCTCACCAATGAGGAAACCAACGTCCTAAATAAAGGACTGTCATTCGTTCCCACCACCAGACTGGATACTTTCAAACTCCATGTCGAACTGACCGAGTTTTTCAGAAAGCTGAGGTTAAAAGCGTTTTTCGAAAATAAAGAGAAACCCAATGACCCAGAAATCATCAATGAAACAGGCTTGAAACCCAAATCCAATTTCACCCCGCCACCTGCCACTGTGCCAGTAGAGATCAGCACTTTTGAGTTGGCAGTATACTCAGAGGTCGAGAAATTACAGCCCCAAAACCATTTCAATAACCTTTCTTTTCAAGACAGGGAAATCGTCAAGAAACTCCAAAATGACCCCACTCGCATCATCAAACCAGCGGATAAGGGAGGCGGAATAGTCATCATGAACAAGAGCGACTACGACATCGAATGCCGCAGACTCCTCAGCGACACTCGCAACTACAGAATATTACAGAGAGACCCCTCTAAAGACTTACAGAAAAAGATCACAGAACTAGTGCAAGAGGCGTCTGACGCTGATTACATCTCGAAGCAAGAAGCTGAATATCCCAATACACGTGACGCAAAAGTACCCTATTTTTACATCATGCCCAAAGTGCACAAAGGGGTCACCCCACCTCCGGGCAGACCCATAGTGTCAGGCATCAAATCCCTTCTAGAACCGCTATCACGGTTCTGTGATCACTACCTCAACCCGTTAGTTCAGAAAACTCGATCCTACATCCAGGACACAAAACATCTCCTCAACATCATCAGAGATGTCAGTTTCGACCCAGATAAACATCTCCTGGTCGGACTGGATATTGAGAGCCTGTATACGAGCCTCCCCCAAGATGCCACACTGAAGGTACTCCACGATGTCCTGATGGAGATTGATTGGCAACATCGCACCCCACGTCACTTCATCCTGGATTGCGCATCATTAGCTTTGAAAGAGAATTACTTTGAATATGAGGACACATTCTTCCTACAAACCAATGGCACCTCGATGGGGAGTGTCTTTGCGCCCAGCGTGGCGGGGCTATACGTCCACCATTTTGAACAGACTAACATCGAAGCCCCCACGAACCCCTACTCAGCCAACATAACAATTTGGCGTCGATATATCGACGACATTTTCATTGTCTGGGAGGGCAATGAGGAGACACTAAAAAACTTCCTCACTTGGATCAACAATCTTGACCCGTTTCTCAAGTTCACCTGCACCAGCAGCCCAACAGAACTAGCTTTTCTGGACCTCAATATAAGACCTGATCAGGGAGGCCTAACAACAACCACTCACTACAAACCAACATCCAGGAACTCTTTGTTGCGCTTTGACAGTTTCCACCCCAGACCCCTGAGGGAGAATTTGCCATTTGGGCAATTTCTGCGCATACGCCGGAACTGCAGCAACCTCCACGATTTCAAACACCAGTCAAAAGCTTTGGTCCACAAGCTGGAGGACCGAGGTTACCCATCTAGAATAATTTCTAGATCCTGCAAAAGAGCACGCAACCAGAACAGAGAGGCTCTTCTTGAAACATTTGTCAAACCACAAGAAACACCCATCATGACATGTGTTACCACCTACAATACCGCCTCGAACCAGGTTTCCAACATAATCCGCAAGAATTGGAAGATCATCAATTCAGGCACCAGGAACTGGGATCCCCCCCGGTTTGCATACAAAAGAGCACAGAATTTGAAAGACCAACTGGTATCCACGAGACCCAGAAAGAAACAGCAAACAGGCCAGACAATTTTGAATGCGTGGGGTCTACCAGAGATAACAGGCCACCAACCGTGTTACAATTGCAGCGTCTGCCACCTAACTACCCCTTCCAAAACACTATCTTTGGAAAATGGAAAAACCTGGACACAACGACAATTTACCAACTGTAACTCTTCCAACTTAATATACTTGATCACCTGTCGTTGTGGTTTGAAATACATCGGTATGACTACCAGGAAGGTCAGAACCAGGATGACTGAACACAGAAGTACTATGCGCTGTGGCAAAAACATCAGCAAGCTGACCCAACACTTCATCACCCAAAATCATACCCCAAATGACTTCACCTGGACAGTCATTGAACAATTTGCACCATCCAGTTGCGATGAGAAAACACTACTCTCCAAAGAACAACGCTGGATTTACCGCCTTTCTACCCATATAGAGGGGCTCAATGATTCCATTCCGTGGAATGCCTTAGCCAGATAAACATTCCTTGTCTGTTCATAGTCTGTATCCCTGTCTGCGCTCAGACTCGTGGTCTGTCCCAACTCTGTATTTGCCTCTATGCTTTTAAATTCGCTAACTGTTGCTTTTTAATCATCCCTTATGGGCCATTACCCTTCGGTTGCGCATGCGCTAGTGCGCACATGTCGCTACCACTGTTTTCTATCGTCTTCTTACCCCTAATGGGCCACTACACATTGGTCCCAAGTCACTTTCCTCTGCGCATGCGCGAATGTGTATAGCTCTGTAGCACACGCATGCGCTGGAACTGATCACCGCGCATGCACAACGTGAGTGCCACTCTCTCCCTGCACACGCGCACTTAGAGCCAGCGCGACCGCACCCTGTTCCCTTTTCCAGGTGCTACCAATTGAACCAGCTATTTAAGCCCTTGCCTGAGCCAAGCAAAGTTCACTCGGGACACTGGAGCAGGACGATAGGTCGCAGGAGCACGCTGATCGGAAATACCGTGAGTAAACGAGTGATCTCTACACGACGCTCTGGGTAAGCAGCATTTTCTCTCAACAGGTACCATCCTAACTCTGACCTTTTACAACGTTTAGGGTCTTCTTTCCCTCCCTGCCAAGTGACCCATGAGGCTTTAACAGCAAGTAGCAAGTGTGAGGAATTATGTACCATACTTACCTGTACCTCACTCTATGCTTGTTTCGCTGTGTAGCCCACCACCGCCACTGCGTTTAAAACTTTACCGCCATATTTTCACTTCAGCCATGGCAAACGCTCATGGCCACGTTATCTGCCGCTCTAGGTCGCTCACGAACACTAGAAGTCGGCCATATGTTGTGTTTTGGTAAATACCATTCTCACTGGTTCTCCCTTGTATGTCTGTATTGTCTTTATGTTCTATGTACAGTAAAGTAGAGGGAATCCCCCTCTTACACGTACAGCACCTTAGCGAGTGCGACACTTTTTACCACACATTGTCACTTAATATAGTTTATTGTCACCCACACATACTCATTGGTCCTGAGGAAAGCCAGTTTTAATCAAAAGGCCTGGCTGAAACATGTAGACCACAAGGACGTAGGAGCTCTTAATACACTCCACATCGTCCACAGCCTTTTTATCTTGCTAACAGGGGCCCAGGTATTAAAATTTACCTTTCACCCTCGGGAACTGGGACCACCTGTATAGCTTTTAACCTTTCACGTTCATTCTCACTATCACTGCACACTCAGCAAGCATACCAGCTCCTCAGTAATCTGGAGTCGCAGCACACCCGGGACACATTCGGTGTCACTGTGGTGGGCCCGATGATGAAGCATGACACCAACTAGGTTGGTGTGTGAGGGCTTCATGACCAAACCTGAGGGTTTGCCAACAGATGTACCTCCTGAGTCTCACTAACACAACCTAGCTAGTCCTATATTGATATTTCATCATACTATATCTATCAATTGCATGGTTTGGGGCGAAGAGTTTTGTGATTTAGAAAGTAATAATAAAATATCAGCATTGGTCAACAGATTAGAAAGGGCTCTCGCTCCTTTCATTCCCTCTGAGCATGTTGCATTCCTCGTATGAAATAACAAAGGTTCAGGATCTAGGTGAAACAGAAAAGTGGAATTGGCACATCCTTGACCTGTTCCTCTTTTCACCAAAAAGTGCACTATAAACAACTTATTTTCCAAAGCATATAAAATAGGAAATCTGTTTTTTTTTATAAACAAGATTTGTTAATTCAAATATTCAAAGAAATTCCCATCTACAGTTGTCAAAGAAGTCATGGCTTCACAGAAAGTTTGTTTATCAGTGACATTTAGAGGAGCGTGGTAATGGGACATCTACCATTTATAGTGACGGGCTGATGGGGTCTCAAAATGCATTGCCTCAGAACACCCTTACAGCTGACCTGGAGCTGGCAGTAATGGATTTAGAGTGATAGGCCAATTAAGTGTCTTGCCAACAGCACTATTTTTACTGTATGCTTTCTGTTTGAGACCACCTTGTGAATCTTGGTGGTCCTAGACAGACAAAACATTGAAATGCTCAACACAAACTGGGACAAAAAGATCCCATCATATGACGTAGGTGTATTATGTTTGAAGATGGACTCACGCATTTTGGGGTCTATCATCAGGAATAGTTACTACCAATCTGACATACTGGCATTAAGCTCCTGCCATTTTGGATTTTTTTCCATGAAGCTGTTCAGGGGAAACATCTTACCGTAAATGGTAAATAAGTTTAGATATGGTAGCATGGCTATTGCCAGCATATCACAGATGTATGCAAGAATGTCAAGGACACAAATAGTGACAAACAAAAGTATTGTGGCCAAAATATCGACAATCAGAATATTGTAAAGGCGAGTATATATTGGTAAGGTACAAACACCTATTTGCTACTGTACCATGTGAAGTAAGGATATCTGATACTACAATACTAACCCGATCACCCACCATTCAATTGCATATTTGGACTGTGTGCATTTCATAGCCACTCTTTCCCCTTGTATAACAGCATAACCCCACATTCTAGGGAAATAGAAAACAACATACCTCTTTCTGTTGGGATGAAAAAAAAATGATAAAAATAAAACTAATTATATACAACAACAACAACAACAATATAAAACATAGTATTAAAGTTAATGCCATTCAACCTACAATAAATAGAATTAAATCAATACTTAATGTACTCCTGACATTTTACAGGTGAAGTTGTGATCTCCCTCTCAAACCTTCAGCAACATTTCCAGGATCATCCACACTCATGGGAGTAAAACCGTGCTCATCATTAACATCTGGTTCATACAATTGCTCTCACACTCGAACATCTAGAAACACGTTACTTTCTTCATCATCAGAGATAACAGGATGGTCAACCTCACTTAATTTAGCACATTCAAAATCTCTGCAAACTGAGATTCTGCTCATATTCCAAATTTCTACTTCCATCACTTTCCTTGATCTACCATAAACTTCTACAACTTTAACAGAATCACACCATCTAGGTAGCTCCTTACCTGACACCACAGGTTTTTGTGACCCCAATGTCCAGAATTGATCTTAATTTTAGAAAATGTTTCTAGACTCCTGTTAACTATCTCTTAGTTTTCCACACACTTTAATATTTTTGTAATCAACAACCTCAGATTCCCCACCACTTTCCTTTAACCACCAAGGAGTCAATTTGGTACCAGGCTGCCTTCCACAAAGCAATTCAGGGAACATTCAGTAACAATAATAGGCATGGTGCGATACGACGGCAAAGTGGCCTGTAAAGCTCTCCACCAAGATAATCCACCCTTCATAGCCAGTTGGATAGATTCTCTGACCACACAATTAAACCTCTCAACTTGCCCATTAGATTGGGGGGATAATAATTAGCAGTTTTCTTGTGTCTGATACCACATTCCAACAGATAATCTTCAAACTTCTTACTAACAAACTGAGGCCATTATCAGACAGCACCTCTTCAGACAAACATTCTCTGCAAAATACATCTAAAAATTCAATCAAAACTTCAGAATTAATTTTCTCTGTCATTCTAACTTCAGGCCACTTAGATATTTGGAAAAATAATTAATTAACATAATAGCAAAATCTTCGTTCCTGGGAACAGTAAAAAAATGGACTTAAAATATGTATTCCCGACTTTCTCCACAATACCGAAGCAAACTCAATCGGCAAACATTCAGCTACTCAAGGTTGAGTCATTTTGTCACTATTGGAAGAAAGATTACAATTTCTCACCCACTCAACCATACTATCAATGCGAGGTCACCAATAAAATTCATGAAGGTGCCTCTTAGTTGCTGACGTCCTAATATGCCCTTGATGACCAATAGAAAAATTCTCCTTCTCAATCCAAAAGGTGGCACAGTTTTGTTACCCCAAAACAAACTAATCATACATCAATTCACACTTCACTTTAGAAAACACAGCTACCTCTCCACTCAACTTCCGATTTTCTGGCCAACCCCTGTAAATGTATTCACAAACCAAACTCATCTCAACATCTCCTTCCAGTAGACCCACCCACATATCTTTAGAAATTACACCTGATTCATTGTCCATGTTATTCGAACCATTGATGTTAACTACAGTATAAGCCGCTTCACATTCCTCCAGCACATCCTCATCCAACTTCAGTGCCACCACCGAACGTAACCCAAATCTGCATGCACATTAACTGATCCTGGCACATATTTGATCTTAAAATGATAAGACTGAAGTTTTGGTGCCATATGAGCTAATCTAACAGTCAAACACCTTACTCCTCGTGAAGAAAAGACAAACACAAGCGGTTTATGGTCTGTTCTCAAAACAAACTGCATTCCCCATAAGAATTGTCTGAAATTATCAGCAGCCCAAGTACATGCTAATCATTTTTTCTCTATTACAAAATTGCACTGAGACCACATCCACTCACATCTATCAAAACACATTTGTTGCCCAATTCAAACAATCTAATAAATAGAACATTTACTAATTCAGTTTTAATATCAATAAAGAGAATGTGTTGTTCTACATCTCATACATTTTTTTTTTCTTAGCAAACATTGTAAAGGTTCTATTTTAGTAGCGTATATGTCAATAAACTTTTAATAAAATTCTGTCAAACCCAGAAATGATAGTAACTGTTCCCTAGTTTGTGGCACAGGAGCATCCACCACTGCCTGCACATGGTTCTGATTAGGTTTTATTCCATTTCTAGTGATACACTGTCCCAAATACTCCACCTCTTCACATTTAAATTTACATTTTGACTCTTTAAGGGTCAAGCCATTCTGTTTTAATAGATAAAACAGAATGGCTTTAAGGATTCTTAATTCTTCAATCCTTAAATTGAATAAATGATCTTCCTCGCTCTTACCAAAAACTAAAATATCATCCTGAAATGCAGTGTCTCCAATACCTTCTAAAGTTTTTCATTAAACATTGGAAAACAGATGCTGCACTGGTTAATCCCAAAGGCATTCTGCAACTTTGAAAAATGCCTTCAGGAGTTACAAAGGCTGTTAAGTGAAAGGACTGTTCATCCAACCAAACTTGGTAATAGGCACTGGCAAGATCTAAGATGGAAAAAAAGCATAGCTCCAGCAAATGCAGAAACAAATTCATTCAAATTAGGTACAAGATGGCTATCTATCCTTACCTCATTGTTGAGGCTTCTCGTCAGAACAAGAAATGCTTTAACAAGCCTACCAACTCTGAAAGTCGTAAGGAAAGGGCTGTTCTCCTGTGCCGCCTACCACAACAGGACAATGCCTCTGAACCTGAGGGTAGTGTACTCCTCCAACTGCCTAGGCCATACAGTGGACCCTTACGTCGCTACTGTACTAAGACACTGCAGGGCTCAGTGGTGTTACTTCATCCCACTTACCAGTTATTTAATTTTTGGTAGAGCTCTCCCATTATCAAGCTACATCGGTTGATGGACCAAAATCCCACCAGTGACACAGACCCTCTGTGTTTGTATTGTTATGCTCCCAGTAGGGGAACTTTTCAGAATTGTTGTTCTGCGTTCTTCCCTTCCCCTTTGCTCGACAGCCCTCTTTTCTTGACGGGTATGCCATACCCATTACCACCTGCCCAAACATACAGAGGGTTTCACAGAATTTCTCTCCTAGCCTCTATCAGCTTAGAACGCCACTTCATACTGACCGATGGTTAAATACTAAGCTTTAATGGGCGGGGTCTCAATGCAACAGCAAAGCGGTTAGCACTTCTTTCCTTCCTTAGGGATACTAAGTGTGACATTTGCTTGCTACAGGAAACACAATTACTCCGTGCAGATTGGAAATGTTTACAATCACGCTGGTTTGACCGTCAGTTCTTTTCCTCTGAGCCCGGGATGAAGGAGGGAGCAGCCAGATTGATAGCCTCACATTTTTCAGAGAAAGTCTACAAACACAGTCGGAGCTGCCTGGTAGGCTCATATCTGCGACTGGAGGTGAGGGGGCGTTCTACCATCACAGTCGCCTTGGTATATGCCCCAAATGACTACCGGGGGCCTTCCTTAAAGATGCAATCAGGCAGGTGGTGGCCACAACAGATGCAAATATACTCATCGGGAGCGATTTTAATATAGTTGTCGATGCCTTACTTGACAGGCACAAAGAGCCGGGCAGTCAGAAGCTCTATCAGGGACGAGCCAGAAATGGCTGTCAGACATGGGGTTAGTAGATGTGTGGTGATAATGCAATCCGAAGACAAAAGCATATACATTCTTTTCCGCAGCACACCAGACTTATGCATGAATATCCCTTTTTCTAACCTCCCCACGCTTTACCCTTGGCACTACTTCAGTGGACATTGGTGTGGTGGCCCTCTCCGACCATTCGCCTATAAATCTCACATTAAACTGACACCTCGCCAAAGTACCTGGCACTTAAATCATAGACTGCTTACATACGAATCTTATATCTCGGTAATCACTGATATAATTTGTGACTTCCTGGACACCAATGAAACACGGGAGATACCCATAGCTTTAGTGTGGGGCACCTTGAAAGCAGTTGTTAGAGGCCTCTTCGTTGCTAAATCAGCTATACTCAATAGGGACCGGAGGGAAAAAGACATGCATCTAGAAGGGGAAATAAAAGAATTAGAAGAGGTGCATTTTGGTACCGGCTCTTGTAAAGCGAGACATCAACTTACTGCAGCTCAAAAGCAATTTAAGGCCTTGGATATAGATAAAGCGGAGTATACAATATTGCGCACAAGACAGAAATAGTATACAGGGAGTAACAATTCGGGCTGCCTCCTTGTGCAGCAGCTTCATGCCCAAACCATACAGCAATGGGAGTCCGAGATCGTACTGCCACAGGGGAATCAAGTTTACCAGGACAAACTGATAGCACAGATATTTGAACAATTCTATTCCACCCTTTACACAGCAGAGGCGCTTGACACAGGCGCAACTGCAGCATAAATACCCGATGCTCCAGTGACCCAACTTCCTGAAGGTGAGGCTTCCAAGCTGGATCAAGATATCCACTCTGATGAAGCCATGCAAAGGTTGCCCTTGGACAAAGCACCTGGAGAGGACCGATACACCTCAGACTTTTATAAAGCGTTCGCGGCCACGCTTGACCCTCTTTTAGCACACCTCTACAGCTCTTTCAGCGTACTATACCTCATATCAACCCATCTCTTTGCTAAACGTAGATGTTAAGATTTTCACTAGCATTCTACCATCCTGCTTGGCTCCCTGCATGCAAGGCCTTATTGACGCTGATCAATCCAGGTTCATACATGGAAGAGGCTGTAGTGACAACACCAAATGCTTGTCATGTGCTTGGTATGACACAATCCTCTCATACACCGGCACTTCTTTTATCAGTCGATGCCGAGAAGGCCTTCGACTGAGTGCACTGGCCATATCTCCAAAAGGTGCTTGCCAAATTTGGTTTGGGTGTACAGGCCTGACGCTGGATAGGGTGTAACTATGCAGACCCTAAGGCTAGAGTTAGGGTCACTGGGATGTTGCATCAATCATTCAGGGTGGCAAGGGGCACCCGTCAGGGTTTTCCATTGCCTCCATTACTGTTCACCCTTTATATGGAACCCTTCACCAAAAGAGTGGGGCGGCATTCTTCCATAGCCGGCATACCAATGGGGGGCAGAGAACATTAATTGGAGCTCTACGCTGAAGATGTTATGCTTGCGGTGACACAGACCTTTACTTCTCTGCCACTGCTCATGCTCGAAATGGAGGAATTCAGGAAAGCCTCTGGTTCCAAAATTAATCTCCAGAAAACCCAGGCCCTTAACCTTACTATTTCTGGGCATTTTCAGGCTCAACTTGAATGTCTATTCCCATTTGAGTGATCCACGCAGAGAGTTAAGTTCCTGGGGCTTCATTTCAGATACACCCCATGACAGAGCGCACCTCAGTGGATAACTACAACACCCTTCTCACTAACACCAGAGCTGAACTTTCTGCATGGAAGAAATATATATTGTTGTGGTTGGGAAGACTGGCAGAGGTCAACATGACGTTGCTTCCCAGAATCCTCTATATCATAAAAACGCAACCCCTTCAGCCTCCTGCACATGTTTTAGACAAATTGCAACGCCTCTTAAACAATTAGTTTTATTTAAGCAGGGATGAAGGCCCGTATGGCATGAAAACAGGCATATCTGAGTCAAGCTGATGGAGAATTAGGCATTCCTTATCTAGTGTGGATTACCAGGTAGCATAGCTATGTTACTTGGTGGAGTGGAACAGGATAAGCTTTGAGAAGCACTGGTGCTTCTACCAAGCGGTTGCACGGATACATATTTGAAGGTGCCATGGCTTCTTAAAGTACATGGTACACCAGGGGTTTATGTCTCCAGGGAAACTGTGGGAGTTTGGGACAGGGTTAAAAAAACACCATGCCTTTCCTCCCGTATTTCACCCCTAACTCAATTTATAGGAAATCTAGATTTCCCCCCAGCGTCACAAGGGTCTACCTTTCCTAAATGGCAGGAAGCTAACTGTAAAAGGGTTGGGATGTTTTTGATACAGATGGGATTCTGGACCTCTCCCAACTCCACTCTAGCTATGACCTTCTCTCCAACACATATTGACAATACCTTGCCATCCGTCATTGGATCCTGCAATCACATACTCACCCCCATGCTAACCACTCGCTTACACCTTTTTGAGACATGGCTTATTACACGCCACTCAAACAAAAGCATTCTCTCTGATATTTATGCATTTCTTCTCACCCCCCATGGCTCACACCAAATCATCAGCGCAGAGGAGATGGGAAACGGAATGCAAGGGCACCTTTACACCTAAGGAATGGCACAACATCGTGCATAGAGCCCTTGCCTCGGCCTCTAGCACAGCAGGCAAAGAAATATTTGTTTGAAAAAACCTATTATTGGTATTATACAGCAGCTTGGATAGCTCAGTGGAACCCAGACGGGGATCTTAAGTGCTGGCGACAATGTGGTCAAGTGGGCACCCTAACGCATTTACTTTGCCGTTGTCCTAAGATACAACAATTCTGTGCAGAAGTTTTAGTGAATATTGGAGTTAATTCTGAAAGTATCCAGCCTCATGGAGCCCTGACCAGTTACAACTTCCTTCCTTGACTATGTGACTGAATCTGAAGGTAAAAGCTTTGACAGGAACAGGGTGGAAACTCTTTCCACAGTGACAAAGTGACCTCAGGGAATATAAAATTCAACTTTCTTCCGCACAGAAAAGTGTTGGCTTCAAAACCAACTACTCCAGCAAGTGCTCAACAACAACGTATCTGAATTTGAGGGACCTTCATCGCCCGCAGCCTTGGACCTTGTCCAACTGAAGGATTTTGACTTCCATTTCTGAAATTAAGTCTGATGGGAAAAACTTTTTGAATGACCCGCTTGGCCTTTCCATTCTTTGCTCCATCATATTCAGCCTAAAATCAGGCCTAGATCTCGGTTTCCAGTAACTGTTGTTATTCAATAGTGCTTTACTTTTTCTAACTGACTTTATCCAACTGTATTGATAGAGGTGCCTTTCTGCCCATTACGTTTTTCTCTATTTTTCTAAATTGTTTTGGGATTTTTATTGCGGAATTTTATTTACTTTAAAATTGTTGGTCCTGATTTACCTTTTTTATTGAGCTGATCTTTATTGGTTTTTCAACAATATCAGTTTGTCAATAGAATAGACGTTTCAATGACTTTGTGGATCTTTCTACAGCATTTGTCTGTATGCACAGCTTTTAATCTCATAGTCCCATACACGCCATGTGAATTGATTAAATGTCAAATGTACCAACATTTCTGCAAAACCTGTAGCTGCCAGGAAAATGCTCTATGTATGGGTGGGCTGGCTTTTATTTTTTTCCAAGTACATGCCTTTAGGCAGTTCTTAATTTGTAAAAAATATAAATTACAAAAATAAGTGCCTGGGTCCTACTCGGGAGGCCCACGCAGCTTGCACCATTCATTGCCCCTGTCTAGCACTTCCAGTAACAGTACAACATAACTAATAACCATCCCACTTCTACAAGTTTGACAATGCTGACTACTCCAGGCCATCAACGTTTTAAGAATAGTATTGGTGGCAGATATTTTTAATGTATATTGGTATAATTAAACACTGGTTGTCTGCTCATCTCAAGATTTGGCATACGGTACCACCATGTGGTAGACTGTGATTAGAGCCGATGTTGAGAATAAAGTGCAGGTGCTGAGCACTGGAAGCCACTAGCTCAAATTAAGCTCTGCCTTTAGGGAATAGCTAGGAGGGGAAGAGTTGATCAATTAGTCATTGTCTATCCGAATCATATATCTGATATCTGACTTAACTTTAAAACTTGGATCTTTCCTGTAAGCAATACAAACAAAACAATTAGTCATACATATTAATCAAATTGATTGGACATTACTGGGGCCTGTCATTATTTATTGTGCTAGTAACAAATATTTGCCTATATTCATCTTCCAGTTGTGCTATCGGTTATTTTCTAACCCTCACCATGGAGCACCCTGCTGTTTGCTCCTGGTCATTATTCAACCTCCTTTCACCATCCGACAAGAGAGATAGTACTGCCTGAACTTAACATACGTTTCGCAGGGGCATTATCTAGTGATTGTGCCACAGCTACCAGGGGTTAAGTAGAGTTTATCTGAAACATGTGTTGCGATGTAACCAGAGTGTGTTTATTAAGTTGGGAACGGTATCACCTTCCTAAAATAATACCCCACTTTGTGCCACTGCTTTAATAAGCACATTATATTTCCACTATTCAAAATATCGATTGTGCCTCCAGAGGAGAAGCCCATATACAGTATTTTTTTTATTTTTTAGGGTTATAATGCTTGCTAGTTCTCTGAGAAAGGGCCATATGATGTGTTCTACTTGCGCAATACTGAAGAGGCAAGAGTCTGCTTGTGCAGTTGAGAGCATTAAGTGCTTGGCCAAAGCAGTTATTGATTTAATTTACACATTTAAGGCACTAACCTGTGCACAATTACTTTCAAAATCATCAAGTGGGTCTATCTTCTGGGCCGTGGCTTGCAAGCTGAAGATGGTGGACTCTTTAGCTTGTTGCTCCTCGTTGGCCCAGCGCATATCGTGTGCCATCCGCTGCCTGGAGAAGATGCTGGCCACACTACCGACACATCCTTGGTGGCGGCTTCTCGGGAACCACTTTTTGGGACAGAAAGTTTCCTTACTAATGCAGCAGTAGCTGGCCCAGCTGGTTCACGCTAGTGACCCTGGTGTCCAAGATGGCGGTTGGGGATTGACGGATCTGCTTCCTCCGGGACTGATCGGCCTGCGCTGAGAGGGTGGTGCGGCCCATATCACTGCCAGACTGTATGACTGTGCATTGGCCCCTGTGGTGCTCCTGGTTGGGCCAGCAACACACAGCTCTGTACTGGTGAGTGGTGTGCTGCACCCTGGCTATATCCTGCCGAGAGGGGAATCTCGTGGCCCATATCTGGGCCCATGACAAAGAATGGGGACCGCCCAGACTATCCGTCTGTCATATAGGTGGCAACTGGGGAGGATCGGGTGCCGTCCTGCACAGTGACTGCCAACCCGACTGGGCCCTGCTGGTGGCTCGACACCAAGGATGGCACCTGGGGCCTGGCGAAGTTGCCCCCTTCCGAGTAACCTGGCCTGCTGTGCTGGGACAGTGGCATGGCCTCTGTAAATGTCGGAGTGCGTGACACGTGTTTAGAACCAGCAGGGCTCTTGGCTGAGGTAGCTCAGCGTGGCTCTGGACTGCTGAGTAGAGGGTGGGCCCCTTGACGATGAGCTCTGCATCTGGAAGAGAGGATTGCCTCAGGACCTGTATCAGGACCTGGTGCTGAGGTTTCTGGCGGAATGACTGGGGGCTGGGGGCCGGCCGGCTGGATCCCCCTGAGATTGGTCCAGACTGTGGAGCCTGAGTGGGGGCTGCCTGAATTGAGCTGTAGCAATGCATCTGCTGAAATCAGCCTGCATGGGGGTATTTACTGGCTGCCCCTGTGGAAGCACGCCGCTTGCGGCGCAGACACCAGCGAATCGGAATCCCCCCCAACAGAGTGAACTGTGGAGGCATCGGGAGAGACCGTGAGATCAGCAGGCCACCTGCTGTACTGTCCTTGCCCTGAGAACTGTGAAAAGAGAACAACTCCTGCCTTCCATCCAGACATGGACTGGAGGTGAGGCATGGTTGCTGGAGGCCCCATATAGACTTTGCAGGTGGAGATTTAGACCTGCTGAGATGTAGGCCTCTTTTGTGTGAGTGCCCCAATTTTGCTTGCACGTCTTGTGCCAGATTCTCTTGTTCGGAGTGGCAGGGTGTGGGCGGCAATTGTCTATAGAGTGCCAACCCGCCCGTTGGCGCCGTGTCACCCACCCCACAACGTGGTGGTTGGGCTACTCCACTATAAGGACAGAGATATTATACTTTAAAAGGCACTTGCAATGGGCCCCTTCACATAGACAATTGTAAAGTGTCGGTGTTCCTGTACTTCATGGCTGCAGTGCAGTCTAAGCATCTTTCCTTCCTGGAAGTCAAGAAGGCACCCTGAGATGAGGGCTTGCATTATTCTTTGATGTTCCCAATCAAACTGAGAATCATACTTGATGGGGCTACACACGTCATGTGATGATCCAGGTATGGCAAGGGACTGATTAGAGGCCTATAGAGCTGTGTCACCTCTCCCAATGTCATGGCAAAAGACAGGGGTGTCTAAACGTAGATCTCAGAATTGCTCATGAAGGACCCCAAGTTGCCGGTCTCTGAAGAAACCATCCTCATCTCAGACTGAACAGGAGCAGGCAGCCACTATCCAGGCTGTGCCTGAGTTGCGGTGATGCTGGAGACTGACTTGGCAACTGGCACCCCTTGGGACCACCGGTCAGTGTTCTTAGAGTCCAGGACTTCACTGTTGGATCATGTTGCCCTGTATATGGTGACTCCGCAGTCTGTGGACAATCTCATCTGAAATTCTGGATAATTGACAAAATAGCTGACTTGTGGCTGTAAGTCAGGGTGGCGTTTTTGATTTGCTGGGCAGGGGTTGGAGGAAGTTCAAGTTTAGGAAGGCTGCCTATGTGAGTTTCTGCTACTAATTATGGGGCCCAGGACCGAGGATACCCTGGATGCCGGATGTGAGCTGGGTCATGTACCTGGACGGTAAACAAGTGTGGGACAGGCATGAAACTGGATTCGCATACATACCATGGCCTACCACTTACGGACTGGCCCCTGCCAAGAGACTGGAGGAGGTGTTCTATTTACAATGTTTTCACATTTCATGTTTGGGTGGCCAGCCATTACTGGGCTGTTTTTGGGTAGGGAAGTTGACAGTTGGGGATCTTACGGTTTGTCTCAGGGATTACACTATATGTTGATGTGCGAGGTTTGGTCATTATGGGGCGTTTGGGAGGAATGTATGGGTCGCACACACTGTTTGATCAGATGCCAAACTAGCATCATACACAAACTTTCTTGTCATGGAATATCCGGGAATGGGCTCGGCAACTAAATGCTATAATATTCACAGGTATTTGTGTTTGACGGTGTGTACTGGTGGCTATTTTGCAAGAGACTCATCTTACTGGGGGAGAAGTTGAGTACTTGCGACATCCATGGTGAAGCCAGCTGTATGATACCTCCTATTCTGTCTAGGCTCTGGGGTGTTAATTTGGATTAGGGAAGGGATGCCCTTAAACCTTATCCACTCTACCATCGTCAAGGAGGGGCATTATGTCCTGCTCAACCCCTTCAGCGCGGCGCAAATTTTCGCGCTGTGCTGAAGGTTCTATTGAGCGGGCCAGGCCATGACGGAGAGGTTCCATCATAAGCGCAGCGCAACCGGCACTCATGACGGAACCGCTCCGTCATTAGCACCAAAGGGGATTAAGGGTGGGTTGCTGGGTAGGGATATAACTTTAGGGAGTATTTATGCTCCGCAACAGAACTAGGTGACTTTCTTCCACTCACTCTCAGCCCCTTTGGTAACGGATGACCTCTTGTTGAGGGGGGACATTAATTGTGTGGCTGATGTCACGCTTGACCGTTTCACCTACGCATTGCTTGGAGCACCAGCGCACAGGATGGCAAAGGGCATCAGGGACTGGCTGTATTGCAGAGAGCTGTCGGATCCTTTGAGAACAAGGGCCTCCCCACCTCACACCTATTCTCGTTGAACCACTGGCAGAGTAAAACGGCAGTTTATCCTGCTGCCCTAGATGCGTTCCTTAACACTAATCTAAAGGGTCATGGTGTGTTCTTGCTTTCATTAAAAGTTACACCCAGGTCCAGTCCCACTCTCAAATAGTGAAAAAATATAAAGTGAGCCACCAGACGACACGTGATCTATTGACATGGTGTCGAACGCCTGTAATGGTTGCAGGTATGCAGTAACTAGCAGCCATCAGGTCCTGTGAACCAACAAAAGTAAAGATTGAAAACAGAACCCCGTTTTTGCCCTGACGAAGTTGCTGAAGTTTATAGCAATGAAACATGTCGGCATTGAGTAACTGTATATGGTATAGTATAGTAAGAACCATTTTTAATTGGGAGTTCTTGCGGCATCAGAATAAAGGTATTAAGCTAGCAAGTCTCTCCACATTTTAGCAGTGATGGCCGATTGCTCTTGGCTATCACAGGGTTTCTAGGTGTACACCCATTTTTTCACTTTTCATTTAGACGAGTGGACATATAGGTTTCAATTCGTGCACCACACTAGTAGTAGCTGGGGAATCAATATTTGTGTTCTTTCCTTTCGTTCTTTACTCACTACAAAGAGAGAGTGTCCGATGATGAGAAGTGGGTAAACTGGCAATTGCTTGCCAGGAACCCCCTAGGGTGTTGCTACCGTGAGGTACTCTCTCTTTGCTCACTTTATATTTTTTCACAATTTGGCCCTTGTTGTTGAAATTTGATTGAGTGGGGGGGCGGCCTCTTCCATTGTTCCCCCTAGGGCTCCTTTTGATTGATTGGATTCTTGGAGAACCCAGGGTGGAGTAACGCGGGATTACTCCTATTATCACTGCATCTAGCAACTCCACACTCAGAATACATTTGTATGTTTAATCAGGCTTAGCTAGTGTGTTGCACACACCTAGTACCTGGCGCGTACCCTCTCATACCACAGTCCTTTGCTGTTAGGCTTCCAGCTGGTTGAGGAGTGCCCGGAGATCCCTATGGTGTGACTTAACCCAATGTCCTAGGAGGATGCTTGCTTTCAGGACCCTTTGGGGGAGATTATTACTGGGTACTTCGAACTTCATCACAGTTCTGTATCCTCTGGCCTGGCCGAGTGGGAAGCCTTTTTAGGTGGTGGTTCTTGGTCACTGTTTAGGTCACTAGGTCCGGCAGGACGCAACGGAAGGGTGAGGCACCCACTGAACCTGTAACTCGTATCTTTTGAGACTCTATTTTGGAGGCCTTGGAGATTTAAAAGACATACTATTAAGAAATTATTGTGACGTCACACACAAACAGTTTAATTGCAAGACAATTTGAACATTTGGCTCGGGGAAATATTATTTACTTATTTATTTAATTTCTATTTTTCGCACCATTTATGATCTACTTTGTAACCACTGCATAGTGCCGCATTTAGTAGGGTTGGAGGGGACTAAGCTAGACAGTTCCTCTTTAGCCTGATTCACTACACGATGGGACATGAAGGCCAGCAATGCGGAATTCATGCCCAACAAGCAGACACACTCATAGACATAGACTGAGGCAATGGCATATATTTTTCAAACATACAAATAACTAAAACATTAAGGAACCTATATACCAGGAATGCCTAGTTGACAGAAAAGGACAGGATGAGTAGTGCTAGTAAGTGTACAACTAACTCCACAAATGCACCTTGCCTTGGCCACAGACAGCAACTTCTAAATTTTCCTTTAGCGTTCTTTGCAGCAAGTCGCCCCTGAGCAGTCATGTAGCTGCTTTGGATAACTCTTGTGACCTGGTCTTCTTTTAGCTAGCTAATCTCCAGAAATGTTTTGGAAGTCAAAGGTTACCTTCCTCCTCAATCCAACTTTTACTCTCGGGCACCTGTGGTCCAGCGAGGTCCTTAATCCTGCTAAAAGGAAACTGGGTAAGAGGAACAATTTACTTATCTTAGTAACAATCATTCTGGTGGAAACTCTCTGCCTACAGATTCCTCACTATTTCAAAATCCCCAGGCACCAGACTGGATCTTGAAAAGTTTTAAACGCTCTCCTGCACTGGTAGGTGGGCATTGGGCTCCATTTTGGTGTCAGGTCCCACCCTGGACATTACACCACACCAGCATCCTGATGTCAGTTCCTGGTCTGTTTTTTCCAATGTCTAAGAAGTGGAGACGAGAGCACCCTGGTTGACCCATAGATACACAGTGCATACATTTTTTTCAACCTTAATATCATGGTACCTATTACCACTTCTCAGAATGGGGAGACGTGTGGGATTGGTGAGAAATCTGCAGGTGGATAGAGTATGTACTAGTAGGATTGCTACCGAAGGTAAGTAACTTGTTTGTCTGTTAGATACTTCTACCTGTACATTACTCACCGTTTGAATCAATATCACAGCCACTACCTCTCTCAGATTGTGAGTTTGACGAGATGGTCACACTAGAAAGTTCGGCAGCATAGATCTTACAAAATGGACATACCGGAGGACTTCTGAGTCTAAACAATAATGTTTGGTAAAAGTGTAGATCAATGCCCATGTTGCAGCTTGAAATATGCATGAAATAGGGACACCTTTGGAAAGCGCTGAGGGATATGCTTTTGCCCCTGTGGCATTGGCTCCAATAACTTCAGGAGGCTTCTCCCTGACAAGAAAATATCAGGTCTTAATGTATAGCACAGTCTGTCTGAACAGTGTATCCTTCTGCCCAGCCTTGCACTTGCACTTGGACTGGGTTACCACCATTGGAAGGAATAAAAGTTTTGCCCATAAAACAGATTGAGAAAGAAATCTGTGAATAAGGGTTGGACATACAATGGCTGTAGCTCACTCACATGCAGTGCCGACGTATTGGCAATCAAGAAAGCTGTCATAATATTAACAGGCGCAACTGGCCGCTATGTTTAGGATCAAACAAATACTTCATCATAGAACGAAATTAAAGTCCCTCTGATGCACAATGTATGGTGAATTGTAAAACATGTTCCCCTTGAGGGGAAACTAAAGTGGTTGTGCTGGTGGAGCGGGAAGGAGGAGGATGAGGGCTGGTGTTGACCTTGACATTCCTGGGATTCACCCCCACCTCTGTACTGATGGATAAACTGTTTAAGCTGTTGCTAGATCAGTTGCGAAGGCTACGCTGGTTAAAAGGCAAACTTGCAACATTTGGAGTATTGTATGTTAAACTTGTGCACAGGGGAAATCTGCCCTTGAGGACGAGCCCTTGGACTGCCAACGTCTTTAAATTGTTCAATGGCAGCATCCGCTTGGCCACTGAAAAAACAAGAACCGTCATTAAATTTGCCTGGACCAACCCTGAGACTGCTGTAGAGTGGAGACAGGCATGATGTCTGATCGCCACCGAGGAGCACCTTCCACTGAATAAACAGTGTGGAGCTGCGCACTCACAATTTGCTTGGCTGCATCTAGCCCATATCGGACCACATCAGTGAAGTTGTCTCTAGTTGCTCTGGGAGGCTAGGCACAACCATCTGGGCCATCACAGACAGTGCATGGGAATACCTAGCCAAAATGCGGTAGCTTCGGTGGAACTGAGAGCCAGGCTTCTAGAGTAGAACACCTTCTTCCCCATATCCTCTATCTCTTTTGAAGGCCCACAGGTTCTGCTTCCTGTAGGAACAGATTTGCACCACCAGGCTTTCCTGTGAAAGGTGAGCCAAGAAGACGTTGTGGTCTCTTGCCAACAGCTGGTGGTGGCGAGCCATTTGGTGGCACACCACCAGGACAGAAGACCAGTTTGACCATACTGCCCAAATAGGCTTTATCAGTGCCTCATTAAGTAAATGAATGGCTTGAAAGATGACGAGACTGGTTGAAGTATCTTAGTAAAACAGATAGACTATTGTTTTTCATTGGAAGAAGCAGCTCCAATACCTCAGCTACATTCTTCAACACTACTGTGAAAGAGACCACCTCTGTGAATGGTGGTACTCAGATTCCACGTCCAGGGAGCTATCAAGCCCGCTGGCATTCTGAATGGCTAAGTAATCTGCAGCACCAGTGTTAGTAGGAGGTAGAAAGATAGCCACCTCACTACTGTTGTCATCATGGTCAGTGATTTGTTTCATCTGGATGTTGTCAGAATCTGTATCAAAATAATCACCCATATGTTGGTAAGGCAAAGGCTTAGACTGAGACGCTTCCCAAAACCGGGCTTCCTCAATTAACCTCCACACTTGACTCCTTGAGTGCATTAGATTGACTTTTATGTGTGGTGAAGACTCTAATCAGGTGGCAGCATAGGAGACGGTGCCAGGAGCAGCACCAATGGAGGAGCTATTAGCAGGGTCTTCGTCCCTGAAGTAGCACCATCGGGAGTTGGTAGGGTTGCCTGGGGTCAGCCGGTGCTGGGGAAGAGACCACCGACTGTTGTCTGGTCAGAATCCTTGCTGGCTCTAGGGGACCCAAAGGCACACCAAGGGGAACAGTGGCCTCAAGCACCGCGAACAGATCTTGTGAGGGTCTGAAAGGGACATTTATCCATGACAAGAACAAGAGAATTTAAAGCATAACTGCTTGGGTAGAGTTATTCCGGGTAGCACTGCAAATAGTAGAGTTTTGGTGAAAAATGTTTCAAGAAGAACCATTCAAGATCCACGTTGAATAGAATACAAGAAAATAAACTGCCATTTGCTGGGGAGGCTTCTGTATAGCTCTGTTGACCAGGGTGAGACACAGGCCTGCACAGCCCCCGTGTGGGGGGACCCCAAGCTCCAGGAAACCCCCTCAGCACAATACTCTTGCTGGAGAGCTCCTGATTGAGTCCAGAGGGGGCCCCTCCATGTACCTTGCAGGGAGGCCCCCTCAAGTTTTGTTACGCCAGTGCCGGCGACATAATAACTTGGGTGGTACCAACACAGGGATGAACCTGAGCACCACTCACTGGCACAGGAGAGCTATTACAACTTTTCCTCATTCAGACTCGTGCCTGTTGAATATTCACAGTGTGAGGAACCTGCAGGTAGAAGTATCCATCAGAATCATAAATGTTTTATGGTGCTTAAGCAGGCAAAAAAGCTTGATAATTGTCTATCATACATTGTACTTTGAGTGGCAAAAGGTCAGATAACTATGGTGAATTTTTGATTTTTGACCATTATATGTGTCGTGCTAGAGGAGTGAATAGGGAAGGAAAGTGGTGAGACTATGCAGGGGCAAGGGTTGTTATGTAAATGCTTTGTGAACCTTTACAGTATTGGAACTTAGCTGTATTTACAAAACGCTTACAAGCACTTTCTTCACAATGCAAACAATTGTACATTTGCACCAAAAGTTTTTGTGATAAAATATGTTACAAGGTAGGAAAGCAGATATTACTCAGTTTGCATCCACTGAAGCCTGAATGTCGAGGGTCTATTTTAAGTTGAAGCTGAACAAGATCAATTCCAGGAATAGCTAAAAAATGTGAATGATGGCTTCGTTTCAAGAGCCAAATCCATGTGCTTCTAAATTGATCCCACCCTTATTATCAGCACACACCTGTTTCTCCAAGTCTGGCAAGCATTAACTGATTCTGCTTTGCAGAGTTAAACTGATCCTACCAACATTCAAACAATCCCTTCTAAACAACTTCCTACGTTCTGCTTCTATTTAATTTTAATGGTGCAATGTTGTATTAGTCAATAGCCCCGAAACCCATCTAGCATCTTGTCCTTGAAAATATTTTAAACATTTATTTTCAAGTTAAATACATTTGTTACATTTTTCCTATACTTTGCTATTGGGGGGACTAAAGTTTGCTTTAGTCAAAAATAAATACTAAAAATAAGGTTATAGTAAATATTAATGTAAATTCATTTTATAATATGTATTTAAATGTAGAACCCAATAAAACATTCTGCAACACTATTTGACTTAATTTTGGAATAAATCTTTTATCTAATGGAAATCTATTATTTTAAATCACAATTATTTTTCTGAAGCTTAAATTTTAAAATAAATTTCCACCTAACGAAAAAATTAGTTTGCATTAATAAATATTAAAAGTGGTCCATTCATTTTTAATTAAATAGGATATCAAAATACTTTAGAATTAAATAGAAAAAATCCCTATTTTTATATATTGAAAAAAATTTTTTTTAATTAATTTATATTGTTAACCACTTTAAATATTTTAATTTAACATTATTTGCTATGGGGTTTTATTTTAATTCCCTACCTCCATTATTTTCTATGCAAGGGTGTTGCAATACCAGTGGTTGGGCGGGTGTGGTGCTAGACCTACCACTGTTTTTGTTTGTTTGTAACTTACACTCAGAGTTTGTGAATGACCAAAAGTATTAAACTTACTCAAATGTGTAAAATACTCAAAAGCTTAAGTTTGCTTTGGAACAGGCTCACAATGTTTGCAGTCCTTCACTGGGGTTCGAAGATAGCGACCTACCTGATTAAGGTTCATTAGGAAGATTATTCTGCAACCTCTGGCGACTAAAGGTTTTGCAACGCAACTTATTGATTCATAGGTTGTACCATAAAATTAAATAGTGGCTGCAAAGGTTTGTGACCTCTTTTTGTGACAAGTCTTTTTGTACACCAGGTAATACCATCTGTAGAGCCTTCATGGAAGCTTTGCAGCTGCCATGATGTCCAGAAGCTCTGAAGAAATGCATTTCAAGTTTTGAAGGGCTCTCAGAATCAGAGATGTTGCAGGAAAATGAATAAAGGAACATTTGCATCAAATCTAGCATCAGGCCATCCCACCAGTGAAAGGAATACTTTTAGTACAAGAAAGTTTTATGTCACCTACAAAATGTTGTGGTGGGACAATTCTGAACTACGCACAAAGCCCTGATAGAGAACTAGCCCAGAATTGTTCATGTAAACTAAATCCTCTTGTAGGGCACAAAGGTAAGCTTGAGGTAGTTCACAGAAACTTCAAGACTGAATAGAAATCCTGGGTGTGAGAACAAGGCCTGGCACTGCTTTCTCCACTGATGGTACTCTGATCGTCTAGTGTGGGATATCAAATGTTCTAAGTAAACAACCAGCAGGGTGTATGGATAAGAAACGGCAGCATCCTTTACTAAGACGAAGGTCCCTGCGGTGCGGCCCTCCGCCCTCTAAGCCATGCCTTGCAGAATGCATGCAATGACATGGAATAAGAAATAGTTAAATGCTCGGGAAAGCCACTCTGCTTTCCCAAGCAGCCCCTGCAGCATAGAGGGGGCCCAATTGTTTAGAGGCCCCCATTGAGCCCAAGACCAGTGAATGTCTGTGCAATCTAGGAGACGCTGTGTCCTTCATCACATTCTGCAGGGGGTCATCATTTTGAGTTACGCCACTGCTGGTAGTGTTGGATTCCAAATGTGAATACGGGTTACTTCTGTGCTAAATGTATACGTGGAAATAAGTGTTCTGTAGCTCTGCTAATACAGCCATTCATTGTTCTGGATGGCTGACAAAACCTGAGCTGAAGTTAACAATTGAAAATTCTGCAGGAGGAAGAAAAGATTGTGACTGTAAATATCCAGTATTTCAGGGTGTCCTTTCCCTTAAATATAGAGTAATAAATAGGAAAAGTAATATCATCGCCATCATTTGGAGGGTGGGACCGGCACTGTTGTTAATAAAAGGAGATGACTCCCAAACCTGCTACAGTTGTTCATTGATATGCTAATAGTTTCAGAGAAGTTCTGAAGGGGGATGGCAGAGGACGTTGCAGTGAATACCAGTTGCAGACCATCAAGAGGACCCAAACATCTGTTGTAATTTTGGTTCTCGGATGGTTGTGGAGAGACAAAAATCTCACCAACAGAGTACAGTATGCCACATGAGAGGTTACTGAGAAGAACAACTGATTCCTGTGGAAAACATTGGGAATTCACAGCCTCTGATGAGGCTAAGTGAGTGGGTTTTATTTCTTTCCCCTGAAACATCTCTCCTTTGAAAGCTGGTGGACATGACACCTGCCCCTAAAACACTTGAAGCCTTTAAGTAATGGAAGGGTGGTGGCGCTTTCAGTGGTACAGTTTGAATGGCACTCCGTGACATGGCCATGACCACGCCCATCTTACAGATTCCCATCAGGTGAAGAATCAAACAAGTTCTTACTGTCACACGGAAGGCCAGAGACTTTTTCCTTGGCCTCTGGTTTGAGGTTCAAATACTTGAACAAGCAAGCTGATGAGTGTAGAGAACAAAGCAGCAGTATCATTGAGATACCAGGACATGAGTAGTTTCTTCTAAGGTGCCTGCTTGCCCAGTTTAAGCTCACACCTATACTCTATAAGGGGTAGCCTTGGAGTAATGAAGTAAACCAGACAAACATATGCAGCCGAAAGCAGGCCCAGATATTATTGCATTAGTTTGTCTATAGAAGAGACTGCAAGATTAGTGCATTTTCTTCTGGTATGGCTTGAGTCATTTGACCTTCATGGCTATGTGGTAAGCAAGGGAGGAGTGTCCCACACCTTGGGCCTCATTTATGAAAAGTGACGCATCGCTGCGTGAAAACCGTGATGCGTCACTTTTCACTGCGCTCTCCCTGCGACATGATTGATGTGTCATATTTATAATATGACGCATCATGTCGCAAGGAGTTACAGATACGTCAGTATTTCTGACGTATCTGTAGGCGCAAAAGTGACGCATTGCTAGAGTGTGTCACAAAAGTGACGCAACTCCAGCAATGCTTCCTTTCACATGGGGAAAGCCCCATGTGAAAGGGCTTGCGTCAGTCTTACGCCTGCTGTGAGGCAGGCGCAAGATTTTGGCGCAACAGCGTCCTAAAAGTGACGCCGTGAAATCTCATTGATTTCACTGCGTCACTATTACGAGGCTTTTTCAGGGTGAACGCCCCCTCTGCATACATTATACCTGACGCAGGTATAATGTAGCGCAGGGGTTTACAAAGTGACGCATCTGCTTAGATGCGTCACTTTGTAAATAGTGCGCATCAGGAGGCATGTTTTACGCCGCCGATGCGTCACAAAAAGTGACGCATCGGAAGCGCAAAACTGACGCAAGGCCTCATAAATGAGGCCCCTTGCCTTTGGGGAAACAGCCATAAACACCACAACATACATTAGATAAAGATTGGGATAAGTTTTGTGAGCCCAGTACTTGTATGTTTGAGGCTTTAATATTGTCGACTCAGAGAATAGTTTTCGCTAACTGTCCTGGACCAGGGCCTCAATAGTCACCTGTGCGCCTCCTCCATTCCTTTTGGGTGTGAAGAGACTTCAATAGATGGAGTTTCCAAAGCCTTGGCCATAAAACATGGTTGATCTTGGCTGGGGCAGGTCTTTGATCCGTGAGAGCTTCACCCATACAATGATAGTCCTCATGAGTGTAATCTGTCACAGAGGACAGCCAACGGAGAATACAGAAGGGACAGAGTACTGAGAAGACAGACCTCCGGTACAGACCCTAAGAGCTCTGAGATTACACTACGGAGACAAGTACCAAGTTCTGCTTCTTCAAGATCTGAATTGGCACGGAGGTCAAACATTCTTGTGCCAGGTGTGCCTTCAGTGTCAGAACAACCTCCCAGTAAAACTACTTCAGCTTGCTGCTATGAGTCTTTCTTGAGTTAGGGATCCTTGCTCACAAACCAGGCAGTGGCTTCAGTCCCAGCTACCACCTGCACAATGTGGGGGTTTATATTAAATGTAGGGGTAGATCACTCAGTTGGTTGCCCTGCCTCATCAGACTGGCAGTCTGACAGATAGTAGCCACAAGATTAGGGAAGGTCTACTACTTGGTAAAAGTCTCTGCAAGTATCCAGGGCCCTGAGATTTGGTGCCCTTACCCATTCACAGAGAAAGAGGTGTGTTGATCCTCTCAATGCAATCAATCAATCAGGGGTTTTAAAGTGCACTACTCACCCGTGATGATGGGATTGGGGGTGCGAGCAGCTCCGTAGGTCATTCGAAGAGCCAGGTCCTGAGGTCCTTTCTGAATTGGTGCAGTGTCGAGCTTCATCGGATGCAGTGGAGGAGTTTGTTCCAGGTCTTGGCTGTGAGGTAGGAGAAGGATCTGCCACCCACCCTGGCACTGTAGATGCGGAGGACCATGGCTAGGGTGAGGTTGGCAGAGCTGAGGTTTCTCTTGGGGGCATGGAAGGAGAGTCGTTAGTTGAGGTATTGGGGTCCGGTGTTATGGAGGGCTTTGTAGGCGTGTGTGAGCAGGTTGAAGGTTATTCTTCTTTTGACGGGGAGCCAGTAGAGGTCGCGTGATGTTGGGTGATGTGGTCATGTCGTGGATAAGTCTGGCTGCACCGTACTAGACGGTCTGGAGTTTGCAGGGGAGTTTTTTGTCGATTCCGGCGTATAGGGCATTTCCGTAGTCCAGTCTTCTGTTAATGAGTGCGTGGGTGATGGTCTATCTGGCGTTGGGGTGGGATCCATTTGAAGGTCTTGCGAAGTATTTGAAGGTGTTGAGGCAAGTGGAGGACACAGTATTGATCTGGCGGTTCATGGTGAGTGAAGAGTCTAGTATGATGCTGAGGTTGCGAGTGTGGTTCGTTGTGGTGGGTGGGTTTCCGAGGGCATGGGGCCACGAGGTGTTGTCTCATGTGGAGGATGAGGACTTTTGTTTTCTCTGACTTGAGCTTCAGGCAGCTGCTACTCATCCAGGTTGCGACGTCTTTCTTCCCATTCTCGGAAACTGCGCTTTGTGATGTTGGGTTCCTTGGTGAGGGAGAGGATGAACTGGCTGTCGTCTGTTAGACTATGTTGAGCCCTTGTTTTCTGATGATGGTTGCGAGGGGGGCCATGTAGACGTTGAAGAGCGTGGGACTGAGGGAGGATCCTTGGGGTAATCCGCATCCGATCTCTGTAGGTTCAGAGAGAAAGGGCAGGAGTCTTATTCTTTGTGTTCTGCCAAAGAGGAAAGATCGAATCCAGTCTAAGGTTGTTTCCTGGATGCCAGCGTCATGGAGTCTGGCGGCTAGTGTGCGGTGGGAAACGGTGTTGAAGTCTGCTGAAAAGTCCAGGAGGATGAGGGCTGGTGTGTGGCCTGGGTGAGGAGGGCGCAGATGTCGTCCATGCAGGCTATGATCATCATCCAGCCGTACTCCTTAGTCCTGCCAGCTAAGGGCCATCTGGGATCCAACTACTGTAGCCTCTATCAATTTGGAGGAATGTGGCAGAGACACAAATGGAGTGTGATGGACTGCCCACATGAAAGGATGCCTGAGTGCTTAGTATTCGCTTGTCAGGGACAAAGGTAATATGTGGAGATTGGACTAACAAGACTTGCAGCTCGGCTGACGCAATTTGCGGAAGTAGTTGCAATGAGAAACACAACCTTATGAGTTAGAGGTTCCAGTTTAAATGTATAAAGAGGCTCAAAATTTGCACACATCAACAATGCCAGAGCTGCAATTAAGTCCCACAGCGGCATAATGAAGGGCTAAGGGGAAACGTCTGTGAAAGCTGTTTTAAGAAACGCATCACAGTGGGTGATATGAAAAAAAGAGGGGTGATTTAAAGGAAAGAGTGGTGCTTTGAATAAAGAGGACTCATCAGGCAAATGTAGAAAGGCTGAAAGGGCAATCTAATAACCTTTAACTGTGCCCACAGCAAAGCCTTACTGAGCCAGAGAAGAAAAAAAAGGACATTGGACAACTTAGGGCTTGATTTAGGGTTTGGCAACCTGATTCCATCGGGATGGCGGACTCTGTCAAATTTAGAGATGATCATTGGCCGAGTGGTCATCTCATTATGTACTATACGTTTAATGGATGGCTGCAGCAGTCAATTTTGCCAGCCATCCACTAACCCTATTACATTGTATGTTCTCAGAGACAAGCTCCCTAAGTGGTATTTTTTGTTTCTGAAAAACAAATGACCCCCAGATCCTTGGAAATTTCTCCCAGGGTGTGAGGGTAATTATTGTTGTTTCCTGTCCCTCATCACAAAGTTTTTTCTGAATTAGGGTGGGTGGTGTAATGTTCTTCTTCTGACGGCCCTACTCCGTCTGGCAGTGAGGGGAAGTATTCTATCAACGGTTGCACATCTCTAAATGAGGCAGACAGCCCAAGGGTTGGGGTCCATTTGTGATGGAGTACTCTGCACATCAAATTCTAAATCACGCCCTTTTGTCTGTAGAGGGTCATCTTGTGTGTTTACTTCACACTAGTTTACGACCAATGGCCTATGTTTATTGATTGTGGAAGGATGGCAACCAGCCAAATGACATCCACCACCTCTGACATCCAAATGACATGAACCACCTCCAATGGAAGGTCAAAGCCTCTCAGCTAGCTCTTCGCAGTCTGCAAGCATGAAGGTGTAACTTGTGGATGTTTGTATGTAAGCCCTTGACCTATTTATGAGACAGTTTCCTCCCAAAGTGTGAGCAGAAGATAAGTGTAGATGTGGACGGTGAGCTGTGCTATGTACTATAACCTCTTGGCCCAATTCGAGAAGCTTTTCCTTCTTATGCTTGGTAACAGCGGTTTGCTTCTTATGCTTGGTTTGCTTCTTTCTTCAGGATAGCCTTTGCCTGTGTCAGGAAGCATTTGTTGCAGGATTTGGAGTCATACTTGTTTCGGAGGCACCAAAAACAGACATTCTGTGGGTCCATGACAGAAAAATGCTGGCAACTAGTGCGGCATGGTTTCAACCCTGTGCACTTGGAGGCTACATTTTTAGACATTCTCAAATTGTTGTTTTTACAAACTTTCAGAAAATTAAAAAAAAATTGAGAGCCAGGGTCAGGATCCATGACAAAGAGGCACATAAAATCTAACTGATGTCAGTGCACCAGTGTGACGCCTATAAGAGGCTCTGCGTCGTCATGTATGGAGGTGGACAGAGTCGGGACGGAGGCTCATGGTGCCACTTGCCGGGTGCTGTTATAGTGCTATGTAAGTTTAACTCCTTCTGGTTTATTTTGATGTTTGCAAAGCACTGAAAAATCTTGTGGTAGCTAGTGGTGTGTGAAATTCGCCTAATTTAGTTTTTCTTAATTATGCTAAAATTTTGGAGAAATCTAGCAAAATGCAAATCTGTCATTTTGTGCTATATTTTAGCACAAAATGCGTTTTTGCATCAATTTATGACACAAAGTCGCATTGCACGCCAAACAAATGGCACCAAAAACAAAAGCACCCCAAACAAAAGCCACTCTGTTGTTACTGTGCATTTTCTGTACATTTTTATTGTGAATAGTTAATTTGCAGTACATTTTTACTGTGAATGATGTATAATTTTTTAGATATGGTGGAATGGCATCATTTTGGGAGTTTCACATAACAAAGGTAACAAGAAATTCTGCATCGAGTTCTAGCAGTGGCTGCTAAATTGCTCTGCATGTCCCTAGACATTCATCATCTTCTCAAGCCCTGGCGGAGCTTCAATGGCTCCCGGTGAAAGAACAGATTGCCTTCAAATCGCTTTGTATTGTTTTCAAAGCAATCCATAAAAAAGATCCTATTTTTCTGAAAAGGAAATTTAAGCATTCCTCACCTTCGAGGGATCAGCACTCTTCAAAGGCTAATATTCTCTGTAGTCCCAAATTTCATAAATTCATACCTGGCAGCTGGGCCTTTTTGGTCAGGGCGACGTCCACAGAACTTTTATCCAGGGAGGGGGCACATTTGTATCGTCATCTATGTCCTCCGACATGATGTGTGCCAGTTCGGGCACAAGAAACACTGGGGCGCAGGAGGAGCCATGGGGGTCAGGAAACACACCTTCTAGCAAGAAAAAAGCAGAGCTGCAGACAGGTGCAGCTCTTGGCCAAAAGTAAAAAAGTGCAGGCATGCAAAGGGTTTAGAAACCTGATGCAAAAGCTTAATGGAAGGATCAAGCTGCCATTGTCTGATTAGCAATTTCTAATCTGTTTTTTTGTCACTACTATTGAAGACATATGATCAGCACACTGAAGGCACTATAACTGCATTATAAAAACCATGTAGAGTCAGTCTGCATTTGGTGTTAACGTGCACAAACGAATGAGAATTCAGATATATGAAAAATGTATTTATTTTGGAAATGTATTAACTTAAATATATTAAAATAAATACAATCTAATATATTACCTCAAATAACATAACAGCTGTTCTCATCCAAATTGAAAAATAAAACATATAAACTTAACCTGGATAACTGTTGCAGGAACTGAATACATGTACAGTCTTGCTGAAATTTAAAAGTCACATTTTTAATAAGTAGGTTTGTATAGTTTTTGTTCACTGGTTAGTGTAGTGATCTCGAAAAAGGAACTGTAAACGGATGTAGTCTTTTGCAAATGTATCAATTACTTTGTCAATTAGCTGTTGTTTGTTTTCATCAATTTTTGCTCTATGTATGCTCATCATGCACAAACCTGATACGCAATCATCTGCCATTGTCGACCTCAACGAGGTTTTCACCCTTCTCATTGTGTGAAAGACCTTTCCACTGTGCAAGTGATCACTGGTAATGTGAGAGCAATGAAAATTGCTTGCTGGACTGATGGAAATAAATCTGTGTGGTTTAGCAAATCGATTGGATTGCTTTACATAAGCACCAGTTACTTTTTAGTGAAGTTTTATATAGCGCCACCACCAACCACCACCACCCAAAGTATTGGAGTGCTTTAAATTAGCACTAGTTACTTTTTTGTGTGCAGTTTTAAAAAATGCCAACACCATCCAAAGCTTTTGGAGCGCTATACATAAGCACCAGTTACTTTTTAGCAAAGTTTTATAGAGCGCCCCCAACAACCAACACCACCCAAAGGTATTGGAGCACCTTACATTAGCACCAGTTCCTTTAAACAAGGGCAAATTCATTTTTGTAGGCACAGTGAGATTAAGTGATTTGCCCCATTTTTGGGACTGCTTTGCATTGCTTTAGTCTTTTTCTTTAATGCTTTTCCCTTCTTCTTCTCCTGTTTTTCTGACTGCTTTCTCCTACTTTTGCCCCATTTTTTTACTGATTTCTCCTTCCTCTCCCCCATTTTTCTGAGTACTTTCTCATGCTTTTGCCTTATTGATATTGCTTTTTCCTTCCTCTTCACTCCCCCATTGTTCTGAGTGCTTTCTCCTGCATGTGTCATATTTTTTTACTGCTTTTTCCTTAGTCTCCCCATTGTTCTGACTGTTTTAGCCTGCTTTTGCCCCGTTTTTCCTTCTTTTGCCTTGTTTTTTCCTGCTCCCCCCCATTTTTTCTTATTGCTTCTGCCCTGATATTTACCTTCCTCTCCTTCAGTTTTCCCCCACGTTTTAGCAATTAGACAATACCAGTCAGCAAACTAAAACACATAGCTGGCTGTGTAGGCGTGGGGTGGTTCTGATGTTGTTAGAAAGCCCTAGAACTTCAAGTTCTAATCTGAACACAAAGTCATTGATTTCAAAGCCCAGGCCCTCTCTGCAGCGCTGCACAGGACAGAGAGGCTGCTTCTCTGTCTGAACTCCCTCTCTGTATGTTTGCTCCAGCTCTCGATTTTCATATGTCAGGCGATGCAGCAAGCTGCTATCATTGGTAGCGCTCAGCTACCCAACGACTGTGCTGACCCGGCTACCTGCAATGACGCCTGAGCCTCAAGGTGGCTGGTGAGACCCCCGACCGGGACGAGTTGGATGTCATTGGTAGCTGAGCGCTATGCTAAATGTCATTGGTAGTAGCATAGCAGTAAGCTACCAATGAAATGAGGCACCTAGCACCGCCTCTGCAAAATGGCGCCCGCACCGCCCGGCAGTAGCCCGTACTAGATTCTCTAATTAAGGCCCGCGGTGCGGCCGGGCGCCATTATTTTTTTGTAACATCGCTCGCATTCCAGCAGCCCAGTGATTCACTGGGCTGCTGGAGTGCCAGCGTTACAAAAAATAATGGCACCCCCACCACGGGTCTATGGCCCGCACCAGCGATCTGGGCGGGGGCAAGCGCCCCTTCTTGCCCCCTGTTGATGCCCATGCGCTCAACTCTTTAAGAGCCTTCCGCCTTCTATAAGAACACTTCGAGATCTGCTCCTATTTAGAAAGCATTAAAAACTTGGCTCTTCCTTGCATGATCGATCAGACGCTTTTGATAGGTATTTTCTAGGAGGCAAGCACCAGAATACCTTTGCGGTCTTAGTTGTGCTCTATAATTATGAGTTATTCATTCATAGATTCATGAAACTCCTGATAATATGTGAATTACGAGTGCCATGAATTAGATACACAGAAGTTTAACAATTGAACAAGTTATGGACTGTACGTTTCTCAGAGTGATATTATCAACTGAAAGAAATCCCTTAATTATGTATACTGAAAAAAGGTGATAAAAGCATTGGTTACCAGTTTGCCGACTTAAAGTGTGAAAAACAGTTTCAGGCATCTGACCAACAGGCCTAAGGAAAGGAGGACAATAGAGACTGGCACCAGGAAGGAAGTATAGGAGGGTGTGGGAGCTGTCAGAACCCTGCTTGTAGAAATGGTTTTTAGTGATCTAAATTTGAGAAAGTCAGATTCGTTGTGTAAAGACAGAAGTAGAAAGTTTCACAGGGTTGAGCTTTACACAGAGACATGAGAGCCAACATTAGGTGGGGAAGATAAGGGATCAACAACACCAACAGATAATTTGGAGCTTGGCCTTGTAAGACTTTGTCTATGGGCCGGATGAATTTCTCTTTCCTTTGTAGAGAGCTAGTGGAAGGCCTTTACCTCGAACGCAATGTGGCCATGTTTCAGGCTGAGCAGGAGACAAAGGGCAGGATGGTTCTGGACTATTTGGAGTTTGAATATTGTTTCATTAGTAAACCACTGTAGAAGTCATTGCAATAGTGAAGATGAGAAAACGGTTGATAAAGAGCTGGTGAATGTTCCTCTTCCGCACCACATAGCATTTTTTTCAAAACATATAAACAGTTTACTCAGGAAAAAAAGAAAATGCATATCAAATAATTTCTTGTTTGTCTGCCTGGTTTACCAACTCCTCCACAACTGTGTCCCTATACAGTACTGAGTGACAGAACCTCCCACGCAGTCAGCACCTCTCACCGTATACCCTTTATTATACCTTTTTAGAGTTTGAGCTGCACAGTCAAGTGACTACAGTTCACATGTTCCCAAGCCCCACCTATCCACCTATGGATAATCAGCTGTTACTGAAGCTTTGGGTGGGAAAGGGCAGTGGGCATTCATTGGCACGTTCAGCTCCCTTGGGACAAGGGCCTGAATAAAGTTGGAGAGTGGAGAATTTGGTGAAGGTGTACGTGCAGTAGCCACGGTGAGTCGGGGGCAGTATATCTATTTACAAATTAGAACTGCACCACCTGCCATGGCACACCTGAAATGACATGATTCAGCTCCTTGCATGCCATGTGAGACACTCACTCCACGCTGCTCTGCATGACCTGTGCAACCTGCCATCCAGGGCCGGACTGGCTACCGGGCGTTTTGGCATGCTACCGAGCTCGGGGCTGATGTCACTGCGGTGGGGGCTAATTTAGTTCATGGAGACCTGTGTGTGCTTCGAAATAAACAAAGCAAAACAATTTTCGTTCAGCACACGCAGGTCCCCATCAACGAAATCCGCCCCCAGCTCGCAGCATGCCAAAATGCCTGGTAGCCAGTCCGGCCCTGCTGCCATCACCAGCACAGTGCTGCCACCTAGTAATTGTACCAAGATATCCACAAAACCAGCCGTGACACAACCACAAATCCGACCTACCATCACACACCGCCACAAAATTAGCTCTCTGACTCACTTGTCAGACTGTCCTCTCTAACGCTGCCAGATTTCCCTATAGGTCAGTTCAACCCTGGACTCCCATTCCCAACTACTTTCTAATTAAAAAAAAAGACTCTCCCAGCCCATTCAATAGGCTTTCTTTAGTCTTTCTTCACTTTTAGTCCACCCGTTAACTCCCCTCTTCGCCCTAAGCACTTTGTGGTACACTCCGACATGGAAGGGATGACAAGGTGATGGAGGGCAGCAAGCAGGACTAGTATGAGGAAGATATGGACTTGTTAGTGAACATTACCAGAAAGTAATGAGGCAATTTTCATACAGAAGACAATAGAGTAAATATTGGATAAATAATTAGTGTAGACCACCGTCTTTCCCACTGACCGTTTATTGTCATATGTGAGGTGGTTGGAGTGCATCTGTGATGAGGTTGAGGGCAGGATACATAACTCTGGTGCTTTTCAATCCTCTAGAGTAGACAATAGTACCAGTGGATGGCATTGTGGAATGATGGTATATTGCTGTATGGGAATTTTCATCCATGTGAAACACTGAAACATATCTATTTTTGCAAGCAGGAAGAAGAAGATTCAGATGACGACTCTTCTCAAACTTGCCCAGAGTTATCGTGTGGAATAGTATCAGAAATCAGAAGTGATGAACATTCGTGCTGCTCCGATGAAGAGAGTGAACCCATGTTTATCTCCTCGATGGACGAGCGGAGAGCGGTCAAGCAGCCTGCCTTGTCCATGTCCAACCTGCACGAGGCCACAATGTAAGTCCCTTCCCTTGGAAGTCACTTGTGTTGACACCTATTACAATTCGAAATGAAACCGAACATTACTTGCGTTTCCATCCCAGTGTTGTCAATCATATAAATATTTAGAGATTATTCAAATTCCAACAAATAATCCTATTTGTATCTACATTATGTCAGCAGTAGCGCACCTCCAAAAGCCCCAAAGCTGCTGTCTTCTTGTAAGCAGGATAAATAGGACAAATGCTGCACCTTACGGTGTTACTGTTGCAATTCAGAGAGCTAACAATCCATTGTCAGAGGGGGATTGTTAAGTGTTGTTTTAAACTACTAGAAATATTTCATGTTTGACATCATTTTCATATTATTTGCAGTTCACTCTATACTTTAATAGGTATAAGCAACTTTGATTTAAATAGTTGATTAAATACAGAAATTTGTAATGTGTTTTAATAGTATTAGGACCTAGTCTTTCGGTCGGTTTACAAGTATTGCAATATTTAGGTAAGGGGAAAGGGAAAAAATTGTCATTGGAATTTGAGCTTTGATGGCTAGAAAACAGAAACGTTGTGCTGGTGATCAGAAATGTAAAGCACATGCTAGCCACCCCTGCGAACATAGGCATCAACACCCCACCCACAATGCTTAAAAAGAAAACCCTTCGGGGTTCTTATGCTCAAGTTGGGAGGAGGTTTTAGGTTCGTTTGAGAATCAAAAATGGCAAAAGGCTTACAGGGCCTCTCACGTTTTGGCTATCTATGTCTGCCTTTACCTCATCTAATTCAGTTACCTTTATGAAACTTACTATACTCTAGAAAGGTTTTGGAAGATGAGAAGGGGTGCATTTCCAACCTGCACACGGTGCCACAACACGTGGTACTGACCAACATTACTGGAAAATGACAAAACATTCAAGGTCAACAGCTGTAGGATGGTAGCTTAACCTCACACCGAAGATAGTTCTTCTGGGCATATTGGGAGGAACACTTACTACCCGCACACTAACAACAATGAGCTGTTCAGTAGCATAAGACATCCTATGGAGATGGACAGCTAATGAGGCACACTCACTGCAGGTGTGGCTAAGTGGCATGGACCACCGCTCACATTCTGCAAAAGAAATCTATTAAGCCAGAGGATGTATTTCACAAACATAGAAAGATCTGGGTCACTTGGTGGGACCACTGCCAGCATATTGACACCTAATCCTTGTTCCCCCTCACACCTACTCCTACTAAAATGAGACTCAAATAAACCTTGAACTATCCAATAACAAAAGAAAGGCAAGCGAATACAAATATGCTTACATTCTGATTCAGCATATGGAAGAGACCTGCTCTATCGTTTGCACCCTCTTAGATATGTCTGAGTGGACCTGATCATAATGTAATATAGCTTCAAGTACGCAGTGTGATTGTTAAGTGTAGTTGTAAAACGCACTATCACCCACAAGGCAGTCCTGGCACTGAGCAGGTGTATGTGCTTAGTCCTGCCTATGGTAGGTTGGTTAATGGAAAAGCCAGGTGTTCAGTATCTTGTAAAATTCAAGAGGGGAAAGGCTCTGATGTGGAGTGGGAGACTGTTAGAAAATGGGTCTCTAGTTGGCAGATGGTTGCATCCTGTCCAAGTAGGGACGACAATCCTTGTCAGGGTAAGCTAGATACACACTTTAAATTAACCTGTGCTCGCCTTCTGGTAGCTTGGCACAGAGCAGGCAGGCTTACCTTAAGAGGCAATGCGTAATGTATTTGTGTAATACACACACACACACACAAACACACACACAGTAACACAATAAAAACAACACAAAAACACTCCACACGGGTTTAGAAAAATAGAAAATATGTATCTGAGTACAACAAGACCAAGCAACAAAAATCCAATCAATAGAGGTCGAGATTTGAATGTAAAATAAATAAATGCAAAAACAGTTCTTTAAAGTCAATATTGCTAAAAGGTTACATGAGGTCACAAGGGACTGCGGTAAATCCAAAGTTCAGGCCAACCGAAATGGAGGGCAGGCCGGCTATGAGACTCACACAGGTCCAGCTGAAAAAGTACCTTGGATGTAGCAAAGCGCCGACACTGAGGGCACGATGCGCTGATCTTTTCCACGTAGTCAGGTCGCTATATCGTCGTCGAACTCTGTTGAAATATAGGCAATGCATCGTCGTCGAGCCACGCACAGTGTCGTCGTCGGGCTGCACAGGCTATAGAAACGCTGTTTTCGAACAACCTCTGTGTCTGCATCGAAAGGGTGATGCGTCTGTTCCGACCAGCGCAGTGGTGACAATGCATCGGTTTCGTAGCAAAACAGCTGCAGAACCCACTTCCCAGGACTGGAGGGGGCACCTAAGGCAAGGGTAGGACTCACAGATGGCAGAGTCCAACAGCAGGATTGCAGGAAGTCTTTGCATCCTTGAGACTTCAGAAAACAGGAGATACGCCAGCAAGCCCTTGGAGTCACCCTGGGTTCAAGTGTGATGGGTCCAGTCCTTGTCCACTGCAGGGCAGGGATCAGCAATCAATCAATCAATCAATCATTTGTAAAGCGCACTACTTACCCGTGAGGGTCTCAAGGTGCTGGGGGTGGGGGGTGCTGCTACTGCTCGAAGAGCCAGTTCTTGAGGAGTCTTCTGAAGGTCTTGGGTCTGCCGTAGGTGGGTGGGGAGGGAGTTCCAGGTCTTGGCGGCGAGGGCAAAGAAGCAGTTCCTCAGAACAGTCAGTCAATGCAAAGTGGCAATCCTTACAGCATAGCAGTCGTTACTCCAGCAGAGTTCTTCCCAGGTCCAGTAGTGTACTGGCTTTGTAGGGTCATAGCCCCAATACTTATACCCAAATGGCCCTTTGAAGTGGGGGGGGGTGACTTCAATGCAGCTCCTTGAAGTGCACAGGTCCCCTTTCACCCAGCCCTGTCTGCCAGGCTGTCTGTGTGTGTGGGGGGGTGGGGGGTGGTAATCAGCCCTTTGTGGGGGATACAGGACACTGCCTATTCCAATGTGTTAGCTGCCACTCCCCATGTATGCCCAGGAAGACAATCAAAGTGTAGACAAATGCAGCTGAGTCTTCTATCACATTCACTTTCCCTGTGTGTGTGGCTATCTAAAGAGAATGCACAAAGTGTAGCAGTCACCCAGCCCAGATGTGCAGTGGAGACAGGTTGCAGGCACAAAGAGCAAAGTTAAGAGCAGAGAAATGTCTACTTTCTAAAAGTGCCATTTCTAAAATAGTAATACCAAATCCAATTTTACTACTAAAGAGGATTTATCATTACCATTCCATAGAGATAAAACATGATTTAGCTCCTAGTTTCTAATTAGGAATTACAGATTTAAAAGTGTTTTAATGAATCCCAATGATAGTCTTTGATAGGACATGGCCTCACAGTAGTGGCAAACTAATTTAGCTGTAGGTCTTAAAATGCCACTTTTATAAAGATGGCATTTTCTTATTTTAACCATCTTGTGCCTCTGCCTGTCTCTGAATACACGTCTGGGTTAGAATGACAGCTGGGCTTTGTGCATTCCTTTTGGACAGTCACACAAAGAGAGCTGTGGTGTGACATTTGCATCCTGACAGTCCATCACCAGGCTGATTGGCTTTCCTGCAGTAGATTGGGAGGGAGGGGCTGACACCTTCACTGAATAGGGCTGTGCCTGTTCCCATACAAAGAGCTGCATTCTCCCCTGTAGTGCATCTGGAACAAGGGAAGGAAGTGCAGGGACACTGTGAGGTTCAAAGGCCACTTTTGTTGCCCCCACCCCACTTCAAATACACCTTTTGGTATATGTTCTGGCTCCCTGACACCCCAAAGTAGGTCATTTTGGGGTCCTGAGGAGACTCTGCACCTAAGAGGAGATACTCTGCCAGGATGGACTGCTACTTTGCCACTGCTGTTCTTTTTTTGGCCTGCTATAAGCTGATTGTTGAGTTCTCAGGAGGGACTGCCACTTTGCACTGTGCTCTGCTGTGTTTACAAGCTGCCTGCTGCCGTGAAGGAAGAAGAATCCTGCCCCCTACCTCCAGTAACCCTTGGAACTCCAAGGGCTTGCCAAGCTTGCCTCCCGTGGTGGAAGACTCAGGGACATAAATGTCTTCCTGGTGTTCAGACTGGGCGCTGGGTCATTTTTAAATCTCTTCAATTGGGTCACCAGGCGCACCCTCAACTGCCAGCACTTGTTCTGGCCTGACCTAGCCTTCCCACGTCTGGCTGGAAGACCCTATAACCAATGAGAGAATTGGTTCCTGCGGGGAGGGGATTATTGCACCAGAGTCCCCATCGGAAACAGGGCCTGCTTGTGTCATCCCGCCCACAAGAGAGGTACTGTGAATTTGGGGAGCCATGTGGTCCTGGTAACTGTAATCGCGTGGTCCCCATAAGTGCATTAAGCATGGTAGGTGGTGAGGCTTACTCACATCTGCACTTGGGGGCACAGGGACTCGTCCCCCTTCCTGTGTTCTGCGCCACCGCTGGTGCCGCAGCATTTCTCTGCCCACATTACGGTCCCTCCATTCCTACAGCGGAGGCAACTGGCTTAGCCCCAGACGAAGTTACCTTAATTCCCTAAAAAGAAGCACCATCAGCATTACATCCTTCAACGAGACCAGGTTTGTGGGCTATAAAGTTTAACATTGCTCCCCTGCTAACCCAGATGATGCGCATCCCTGCAACAATCAAACTGGTGTACTTTCTACTATGGGCCCGAGCAGTCACAACGTCAAACTCAGCGCTCCCTTGCCATTAACGCCTACAAGTTTGTAAAGAGTTAAAGACTGGGCTAAAATTACCGTAAAGACTCTAATAGGAGCCCAGTGCTGAAATACTACTTGTTTATTTTTCGTTTAACACACTTTATTCATAATAGCATCGTGATTTACTTACAGGATTTTTGATGTTTTGGTCTTACCTTATTTATTAAAACAAGCTATATTTTTCTAATCTGGTGTGGGTTCTTTTTGCTTGGTGTTTCCACTGTTCTACTGTGTGAAGTGTTGCACAAATACTTTACACATTGGCTCTTGGGGTAAGCCTGACTGCTCTGTAACAAGCTACAAGAGGGTGAGCACAGCTTAATATAGGCTGTGAAACTGACATACCCTGACTAGGATTGTGCTCCGTACTTGGACAGGGTGCAACCCTCTGCCAACTAGAGCCCCATTTCTAACAGTCACCATTATCAAATTAGAAAGCACAGAGAAAGGTAGGAAATTGCATTCATTCAATTAACATAGTATTTAAGTGCCTTTAGCACGCAACAAAACTGTGAAAGCCACTGGGTACAAGACCCAGGGGCTGATTTAGAGTACGGCGGGTGCTGAACACCTACAGAACATTTGCCAACTGTCCCTTTCCCTCAATTTAGAGTGCATACATTTGAAAACACTTTAAATAGGGCGGAGGACACAGCTGCCAGTTTTTGGCAAGCATCCAATATTCCCTAAACTCTAAATAACCCCCTTTAAATGTTCATCTTTATCACTCCTTGACCAGAATTTAAACATTTGCCGGGAGAGACCTGGAATATGTATTTTGTTAGCTATAAACTGTAAGGTGTATTATAGGTTGGAGCAGACTCTTTAAGCACTAGGGGCCAGGTGTAGGTAATTCCATTTTCCCGACGCTAAAATACCAAATCATACTGATTCGGTATTTTAAATTCGGAAAATGGTATGTAGGTGACAAATTACCGAATCGTTCAGATTCGGTAATTACCGAATCGGTAAATACCGATTCGGTATTTGCCATTCATTCCTATGGGCCTGGAGGCCCATAGGAATGAATGCCAATTTCCGTATCGGTATTTACCGATTCGGTAAAAGGGGGAAACATTGAAGGGTGGCAGGGTGTCACTTTGACACCCTGTTGCACCCCTCAATTGTGTATGGGTTCACATGTTGCTGACATACATGCCCTAAGGGCATGTATGTCTGCAACATGGCACTGTTGGGAAAGCAAAAAAAAATTTTTTTTCCAAGGTTTTCATTATTTACCACCAACTTGTAGTTGGTGGTAAATAACGAATCCTTAAAGCCCTGTGGCACTGTTTACAGTGCTACCTACATTTCAAAATACAGATTCGGTAATTTTACCAAATCGGTAAATTTACAGAATCGGTAAAATTACCGATTTCGGTAAAATTACCGAATCTGTATTTTGAAATGCCCTACATCTCAGTATCCAAATACCGGTCGGTAACGGCCGAACATCGGTATTTTTGGCCGTTACCGACCGGTATTTGGATACCTACATCTGGCCCTGGGTCTTTTACATTGTTGTTCCGCATTTTTCTTGTATACACATCCCTTAAGGTCATAACTTTGGAAGAACAATCAGGAGGCAGGCATCCTCACCCAGAACTGCAACTGACACTATTATGTAATGCAATTTGTGAAATATTTCACTTTTGTGTAGTATTTTTAGCATATTTAATTATATTTATTACAGGCCTGAACTACTTGATCAGCTGAGAGATGCCCGAGCTGATAAGAAACGGCTACGCAAAGTTTTAAGAGAATATGAAGACCACTTTTTAAGACAAACTGGAAGGTAAACACCACTATAAAATGTGCATGAGCTGTAGATTGTTCTAACAATGTGTTATCCTATTATCATGTGTATAGTTCTAAAACAAATTATAAAAATCATTGGGCCTGATTCACAAAGGTAACTTTCACTTTTGAATAATTGACACTTTTATGTTTACTACTTTTTTGCTTATTCACAAAATTCAAGTGTAAGTTACTACTGAACCATCCCACCCAAATAAAAACAGTGGGACGTGACCAGGAGTTGAAGATGGCAGACGCCTGACTTGAGAGCTTCAATCCTGGGGCTGAATCCTTCCCAATCCTGATGCGCCAAGAATGTATTTGTGAGGTGGCAGCCCCACATACAGTCCGAGTGGCCCTGGAGCGCCCGTGGCCCTGTGCCAACTGCTCCCAATCGCTGCCTAGCACCACAATATGAAGGTGGCAGCAACTGGCGCAGACTAGTCTGCACCAGCCTGAAATTGCTGCAGCGTAGCCAGGCTGGTGAACTCTGGCGGGCTGCACCTTTAGGAGTGGGCTAGGAGATCGCTACTGTATCCAGCACTTGTCAGCTGACGGCAGCCCCATTGTGGTGACCCTGTCCTAGCTGCTCCTAATCACTCCCTCACACCGCAATATCAAAGTGGCCGCGGCTGGCACATACTGGTCCACAGGGGCCTCAGATTGCTGGGGTGTGGCCCTGTAGGAGTGGGCCCGGAGAACGTGACTGGACTCCAGCGCTGGTCCGTTGATGGCACCCTGTGGTGGTGGTGGTGGTGGAGCGAAGAGTAGGGCCAGTGGTGGATTTTGTCCGGAGGTTTGCTGGGCGTTCCCTGCCGACCATGAAAGTGGCGTCCTGCTGGTATGCGCCTCCCGATTATCGTAGCCTCTACGCAGCATGGGCAGCCCTCGTATGCTACTCTGCTAGAGGACCAGGAGGTGGTGAAGCCAGGTCAAAGATGCCTGCATCTTGAGGAAGCTGAGGCAAGCAGAGAGACGGCTGGCCTGGCACCTGACGATGGATGCCCCTGGGTAAAGTGCAGCCTGGACACCGCATTGACAAGGTGGGAAAGAGTTGAGGACGGGATGCCCATGAAGTGCCCTGAGATGCTTAGACGCAACTTGCGGGGCCTGAGGTGAGCCACCCTGTTTTCATCTTTGTGCTGGGCTTTTGCCCCAGTGGGCATGAGTCCTGCCTTTCCCCTGAAGGGCGAGCATTCGGCACAAGGCAAACTCTCAATGGACCCCCAAGCACAGGGGGTCCAAACAAAACACTCCTACTAGATCAAAGACTCCTCTCACAAATGGAGGACGCAGTTCAAGACCCAATGATTATATTACACTATGGCCAGGTATGGATCCCTCTAAATATGCGCAGTCCAACACAGGCAAATAGGTGGGGCTTCTGCTGAGAGACCCTGTGGCTTGACAGGAACTCACCTCTGCCTTCTGAGAGTACATCTAACTCGATCATACAGGAAAGTGTAGGAAAGTTGAGTATTATGTGGTGTGGGGGGTTAGTCCTCACCATTTAATACTGTCACGATACCCCAACAATGGTACTAGGATTCACACAAATAAATCGTGGTAAAGTGGCAAAGAGCAGTCAAGCTTTACTAGAGGAACATGTGTTCAGCATTTCAGAGTACCAACATGAACGATAAGTAATTTACACGACTCAAGAGAAATCCTACACCAATTTATAAAAATAAAGTGTACTTTTATCTTAATTTAGACACCAATATGAACAGAATAGCATACATATAACGAGAGGTCTAGATTTTTGAAGCACTAATAAATCAGTGCAAAATATTTAGGCTTTCCTTTTTTCAGTTTCTATTTTTGGTAAATTCTAGTTTTTTTTCCCGTGTTTTCAATACCTTAAAAAAAACAATGGTATCAGTTGTTACAAATTGTCGCGCCATTAAAAAAAACAGAAACAGTGTTTTTCTGGTGTTAATGGAATGTTTTGCTTTTAATTATTGCTTGCTTTCTACACTGATAGTGCATGTGTATTGACAGCTTGTGTACAGGGTATATGAGGTACAAATATATTTTTATAAACCAAACTTATTGTAATACACCATACAATACTTCTTTAGTGAGTCTTTGGTCATGTGCGCTCGCTCTTTCCTTCACATGTAAACGTTTATCTGGGAAAAGGCCCTCTCAACATTGGCACTTGAGACGGGCAACGCCAAAACAGCCAGTACACAATTTGCTAACTCAGGACAATGACATAGCTGTCCATGCCAAAACTGGTGCAACTGAACATTGTAATTCTCTAGGACATATTCTGCAACATATGCATTGAATTGGGCACACATTCCCCTGGTTATTGAAGCGGTCAAAAATGAAGCAGTACTTTTTAAAGTCTGGAGAAAATTCTGAAGGGATCTAGAACTTGTGCAGAGTACCTCAATGAGGCTTCATTAACTTCAAATGCCATGGTCGGTGAAGGGACATCTCTAGGCATTATTGCAAGCCATTGCCCATACACTGTAAAATAAAAATTCCTGAATTGCTCCTCAACATGTCTTTGCTTACAAAGTATATATAAACAACGAGATTCTATTCTTAGGGGACTGCTAACGAAACATGTCGACCGAGTAGAGAGTTAAAATTACTCACATATACTCTCTTCTTTCCCTTTTTAACGTTCCCAGACAGAGATATGAATAAAGTGTATTTTTTCTACTAGCCAGGGGATTTTTAAACATCACTTTTCCCTACCACACAAATCACCTTCACTTATCACACTTATAGTCTATCAACACATTATCATGTGCTCCCACGTAGTCGTAGGTCGAAGCACGCCCCACCCCGTAGAAGGACGGGAAGACCCCAATGATGAAGCATTACACTATGGGATTCATAGTGTGTGAGGAGTATTTTAAAAACACATAGTGCTTTTTTCCCCAGACTTCAGTTGGGAATAAGCTTGAGTCACACATCACGAGCAAACACTAAAATCTAAAAAGTAGGAAAAAGGATAGAATCCGGTTGTATATATATAGTCTCACTGGAGGTAGGTTCTATCAGTTACCTCTATACTCCCCCCTTTTTGGTTATTTTGTTTGCTTACCAAGTGGCAAGACTTCTAACATGGAGTTGTTGCAGTTCCAAAGTCACTAAAAGTGCCCACCAGCTAAATGACACAGTTAGGATGACTCTTTCTTTGATGCCACACAAATCTCAAAATTAGAAATATTTGCATTTTAGTACCTGGGCATAACAAAACAGTACACCAGAATGGACTACAAAGTCAATTGCATTCTTCATGAACTCTGAAGATTGTAAAGATGCTTTCAGCATACCATCTACCAAGTGACCAGGATTTCTTATAGGGAAGCACTTCAGCTCAGGTATCGATTTTGACAGCACGTCATATAATGTTTTCATATAAGTAGCTGAATTACTGCAAGTACAAACAATTTCACTCCAAGCTTTATTGAACTTGGTAGGAACTTTTTGCAGCAGCATTTCAAGTGACACTGCATTCCATGTTTACCAAACGTCTGGTGTCATGTTTTCACCACTATCTCAGATGGTTGCTAACAACATTCTTTTCCTATATACCGGTCACAACACCTTGCATTGAATGTTCAAAGCCTGTGGTGTTTGGCAATTCACCTACAATCAATAGTGACTCGCTAGAAAAGTGGGCTGATGTATCAAAGCATTTCACCCATTCTCTGTCTGTGGGTAAATGTGATGCTACATATTGGAAAAGGTTCTTATGAAACCAGCCATTTTACCTATCAGTGAAATCAAATGTAATTTTCTGATTGTCTACAGGTTATGAAATAACTAAATAAGACCTAAAACGTGTTTCTAAACACTGCATTTTTAGGCTAAAGACCACAAAACTGAAAAAAGCAAAAGGAAGAAAAAACAATGTTTTAGTGATATCCCTAAACAACAAAACTCAAGCAGGATAATGTTAGCCCAGTCTTTCTTGCTGCTGCCTTGTATAACAAAGTTACATAGTATTAGCCCCTTCAGGACGAAATAAAACTGACTCTTTTACTCATCTTTTCCTTTCTTAAACTGGCACTTAGTTTGTGGTTGCAAAGGGGTTTTTTCAGTGTTTATGTGTTTATGCTGGTCATGGCTATTTTCCTTTCAGTGGGGTTTTATCAGTTATTATAGGTTTAAACCTAAAACCAGATAGCCTAAAAATAATACATGAAAAATATAACATTGCTGTCAATGACAAAATCCACGAGTGACAATCGGTCACTTGTAGGTCGAGTTACATGGAACCCTTTCAGGGTTAACATCATGTAGGCCCCTGGACCAAGCAACGACAGTCGGATCCATTTTTCCTATCCCGTGGAGTCCAGTGCAGAGTTGTCCTGGCTGTTCCTGGTGCTGTAACAGGAGCTGCAGGATGCTGTTTTTACTGTTTACAACGGGCTGCAGGAAACAGAATGCAAAAACATAACAGATGCACAGATGCTGACATTGGCTGAAGGTTGTACAGTGTTCCCTGTAGATGCAGCACTGAGTGTGGAGGTTAGTTTCCGGATTGGCAGCTAACAAGCCTTGGTAGCGGTAAGCACAGCGAAAAGGTACTGGAAATTAACTTGGTCCCGGGGTGTGAGGTAGCGGCCTGAAACTTTGTGGTAGCCGAGACTATAACTCCCACAATGCACTGGACCACCTGGATTTAGGCGATCCCATGGAGGACCCGATGGTCTGTGATTCTTTTGATCCAGTGAGTGTTTTTACCAGCAGTTTGCAGGAGACTAGTGCCACTAGTTCAGGGGAGTCTGAGGGTGCTTTTGTCTTCCACAGGGGTCCTTCCCTTCAGGAGTGCTTAGTTTTTAGACAAGGACAAGGGTTGTTCACTCAGTTCCAAGTCTGTTACCACAGGAACGAAGTATCCATCTTTAGCTTTGGTACTGTGGGCAAAGTTCTGTTTTCAGCAACATGGGTCTCCTTTTGGTCCTTCCTTGATGCAAGTTGTTCAGATCTGAGGTTCAGGTTTCGGGGGGAGGTCCCTTAAATCCTAAAGGAAGGGCTGTTGGAGCTAGTAGCCAATGGGCATCTAGAGGTGACGACATCCGGTGGTGTAGGTCACCTTTTAGATCCAGAACTGTTTAGACCAAGAACTCTTTATTCTGTCATTCCTAAAGATGGCAGGAATCAAATTGTTTTGTACAGACCAGGCTGCTCACCCTTGAGGTGTGGCTAGCCTTCTGAGGTGTACACATCCCTGCAAAGCTAATTTCCCACCCGCCTCGGTGCAAATGTGCCTTGGGCAGGGAGAGGGCTGTTTCCTCCACTGGGAGCCTTCCATGATGCATATCGGGCAGTGCAGCCTTTGAAGCTCACTGCCTTGATGTGCCACTTCGCTAGCTAGCTTGGGAGGAAAGAGGTGTGACCACCTTCCTGCCCAAGCCTTTGTTCCTGACTCCTAGGAGTGTTCACACTGCCTGTCAGCAGGTCAAAATCTAGTCTTGGTGGCAGCAGAGATGGGAATGCGTGGGCTGACCAGCCGGAGCACGATGATGCTGAGGCAGGCAGGTGGGCAACCTCTAAGGTCACCATCTGAGTGCATACCTCATCACCCAGGACACAAGATTTGTGGCAAGGGTTATAAGACACATTGTTTGATACCAAACATTACCTATTTCGGCGATATAATGGAGCTGCCAACTTTGAGAATGCCCAGGTGGTAGCCCATGTTATCCTATGGACCGCTAACACTTATAGTGGTTTCCAATGGGGAACGCCACTATAGGAACATATAGGCTTGCACTTATATGTCCTCACCTTTAACATACTGCACCCTGCTCCTGGGCTGAGGAGGCCTTCCCTAGGGATGCCTGACCTATATGAAAGACAGTGTATTTGAGTGTGCAAAACATGGTGAGGGCACAGTCTGGTTCGCAGTTGACACTGCTCCTGCAGGATGCAATGCCAGGCTTACTGTAGGTAGTTTGCTTAGGTCCACCTGTGTGGCGCACAACCATGCTGCAGCCCTAGGGACCCCTTTCCCACCTATGCCCTGGGTACCCCTGGTATCATATATTAGGAACTTATACGAGGGTAATCTGCTTGTCAATTGGGATTGACAGTTCACAGAACAGTTTTAGGGAGAGAGCATTGGCCCTGGTTAGCAGGCTTCAGTGCACTGTCAGAGTCAAAATGCAGCATCTAGTAGTCTGAATGGGGGCACACATTTTGAGGAGCATCTGCAAAGAGCCCTGGTTTCTTGCAAGAGGTATGTCCGTGGATGGTCTGGGACACACTGAAGGCGATGGCTTGGGGTATTCTCATTAGGGAAGGCTACTGCCTGAAAGGCATGAGGGAGATTGAGTTGCTTAGACTTTGGGACAACCTCATGCCTGCGAAAGAACATCATAAATCCCATCCCTTTAAGATACTATGGCGAACCCTTATGTCCCTACATTGGCAAATCTGCATTCTGGAGCATAACAAGGTAACTATATTCTGGCACACTTGAAGGCTCAATTCAATGAAGGGGCAATAAAGCGGGCCCCTTCCTCACTAACAAACTTTGGGCTTAGAGGACTAGGGGCTTTATTCAAGAGATGAAGAATGATGCAAAGATTCTGTGCACCATCGACGAGGAGAGAACTGAAGCATTTCTTCATTTTTATAGTGGCCAATACAGAGAATCACTGGACTCCTATGTCCAGTCCCTTGCATTGCCATGCCTCTCCCAGCGTGACCGAGAGGCCATAGATGATTCCATTATTAAAACTGAGGTCCTGGGAGCCATTAAACATCTGTTCCTGGGCAGGGCACAGGGTCTTGACAGATGTATTGTTGCTTTTTATAAGCTCTGTGGACCTCTGCTGGCACTCTTACTCACAGAGTTCTACAATAGCATGTCCTAGACCTGTGGCCTGTCGTCCGTGATGGCAAAAGCCACGGTTTCGCTCATTGTCAAACTGGACAAAGATCCGACTTAGTCATACTCTTGCAGCATGACATTCCTACTATACATTGGTGCATAAATGATGGCCAAATCATAGCGACCCACCTGGAATTATATCTTACCAGCCTAATCAATGCTGACCAAATGGGATTCATCCCATCTAGGTCTACCCGTGGATGTACCAGACGGACAGTCCACCTCAAAGACATTGCACGGAAGCGCCACAAGGAGGTGTTCCTACTTTCTATCAATGCTGAGAAAGCCTTCAACCGGGTCGATTGGTCTTTGTAGAAGGCCACCTTGGAGAGAGCCGGCTTTGGATCTTGATTTCTGGGCTGGGGGAGGCCTGCTATCCCCCACCCTGGCAAGAGTCCATGTTAATGGCTTTAAGTCATGACCCATTCAGATTCAGAGGGGCACGCAACAGGACTGTTCCCTCTCCTGTGCTGTTCACCCTATATTTAGAGCACCTTCTTCAGAAGATCTGAGAGACAGAGGAAATACGAGGGGTACATTATCACCAAGACACTTTTATGTTCTCTGCCTTTGCTAATAATATCTTGCTTTCACTGACAGACCCTAGGACACATGCAGCCATTATTGGAGGAATATGAGAAGATTGCGGGCCTCAAAACTAATACAGGAAAATCCTTGAGATTGGTGGTGGTAGGTGGGGGCTCTTCTATGTAGACTCCAAGCAATGACCCAGTTCCAATGGACACTTGACTCCCTCCCATATTTAGGGGTGATCTTAAACTCGGATTTCCAAACATGTGGGCACAGCAATTTTAAACACCTGGCACGCTCTCCTAAAGCACAGATTACCTACTGGCGTTTCCATGCCCTCTCGCGGGTAGGGAGGATTGCTTCCTTCAAGCTGGTCTACTTTCCCTAATATCCTTTATATGTTTCAGCTGCTTCCGCTCCCCCTTTCGAAGGCTGAACTGGTATAGTTAACTGACATTTGTAAAGCCTTCACCTGGGCAGGGAAGAAACCCCAGCTCAGTTACGGCACTAGTACATGCCTCCTGAAACATGTGGGCCTGGGAGTCCCGAATATTTGTCTCTGCTATCTAGTAAATCAGGCACGTTATATGGTTGATTGGCTACAGGACAAGTTGTGGTGCTTTATTGACCAGAATATGACAGCTAGTCAGCTTGCCGAGGTCCCTGGGCTCCCTAAGAGCCAGACATGCCAAAACATATACATCTCCCCAGTCAGTAGAGTTACCCTTGAGGCCTGGGCAGCATCTGTCATGATGAAGAGATGGTGTTTCTGGCTGAAAAGGCACACCCTAGAAGATCTGACGATCAGCACCACCATGTGAGGGAGTGAACTGCAGTTTGTCAGAGGGACAATTTGTTCTCCCAACTGCCTAAGAATTGACACCACTGAGCCTGCAGGCATTGCAGCAATAGCCTCATTTGAAGATTAGTTTTTGAAACTAAAAAGATGCATTGATGCCAGGAATGAAATCTGAAAACTGTTTCTTTAGGAACTTGTTCACAGTCCTAAGGTCTAAAATAGGATGATATTCCTGCTTAGGCCCTTTCTTCTGAACCACAAACTAGTAGGAGTAAACTCCCTTATCTTACTGGTGCATTAGGGCAGGTAGGTTCTGTTGCATCTTTGATGAGGAGGGTGCTACCTTCCAAACTAAGCAAGTGTTGATGATCTTGAAAAGATTTCTTAAAAGAAATGGGAGGAGGTGGTAAATTGAACCTCAGAGAATAGCCATTCTCTTTAATAGTCAACACCCATCTGTTTGTCATAATCTTTTTCCAGTCTACTAGAGGATTGCTGAGGTTTCCTCCCAACAAAGTGGCGAAAGGAGGAGGGGGAAGAGTGGCTTTCCTGCAGCTGCTGATGTTTGCTTGCTGCCTCTTCCTTTCATCGCTGAAAGATTTCCCAATGTTGATGGGACTGCTGGGGCCCCTGAGAGGCTTCAAATCCTCAGATGTAGAAAAAGTATGCTGTATGACTTTTAAGGAATGTTTTTTGCAATCCTTACATTTCTTTAAGTCACCGGCTTCTAGTGTTTCCAACTAAGTAAGCTTGTGCTGAATTTCTTTGTCCCCATGAGCGCCAAATGTCCAGAGAAAGGAATATCTAAATCTTTTGTTGTGCCTACGGCTTTAAACCTGTGAGACAGAGCTATAAAGATCGGCAAAGAGTCTGGCCATGACAGTAGCCATGGGCAGCTAGGTCGGCAGCATCAGCAGCGGCTCTGATCACTTGGCTAGATACCATCAGGTATCAAGGTAACATGTCTTGAAATCTCTGAATAGTTCCACACAGAGACCTATCATCTCATCGAAGAAGAGCAGTGGCAGCTGGACCACAGAACTTCCTCCCTACAGAATCCATCTTCTTACTTTCCGTCTCCAGAGACACTGTGGAGGCTGGTGACGTGGGATGGTGTTTTGTTGGTGCTGCCGCTATTATGACAGACTCAGGATTTGCATGCAGGAAGAGAGGGTCTTGTTCAGTACCATGAAGGGAAGACTTGGATAAAGCTGGAGTGAGGCACAACTCCACTGCAGGTTCAAGAATTCCTGGAACCATGTAGCAAAAGGCGAGCCGAAGATTGGGGATGTAGAGTGTCAAAAATGACTGAAGATTTAGGGCAGACCAGTGAAATTGGTATATTAACTTTCTTGGCCAATCTTACCAAATTCTCATTGAAGTTGGACACGTCATCAACAGAGGAAATCCTGGCTCTCGGGGAATCTGTACTAGTCAGAGTGGTGACGAAGTGAAGAAGATGTAGTAGAGTGAGTGGGATGAGATGATCTTTTTTAAAAATTAAAGCTTATATTTTAATTAATATATGCTCTATATAAAAGTGTTCTGTGATTCAGCATGGGGAAGGGACTATTCATTGCGTATGACTTGTAATGACTCTCCACTGAAGAAGAACCAAAGTATATCATCAAAGAACAGTTGGCTACTAAGATGACAAACAAATTATTTTTTTAAAACATGTAAATTCACCTAAAAAGCTTCCATTCAAGAGATGTACACCAGCGATAAATTCACCCACATCTTAGGTATTATATACATTTGAAAGACTGCAGTTTCAATGAGAACCAACAGATGTCCTGCCTGATAGTTTATATTAAATACATAAAGATACAGTACCACTAACAGTTACTAAAAAGCCTTGCAATAAATACGTGACAGTAAATTGATGTCACTTCACTAATAAATGTACTAGTAAATGGTAATGCTAGATCATCCGTCTTAAATTGCCAGCTTTTCAAAATGTTTCCCTGTTCTCAAGAGGTGGTAATATTTGCCCATGGTATGGCATTTCCCCATACGTACATTCCTATATTCACAAAACTCACCTCGTTTGGTGTGTCTGTGTGTGTGCGTGCGTGTGTGTTCGTTATTTTTTTATTTTACAAGGCAGGAGAGCCTAGCATAAGATACTTATCTAATTGGTGAGGCTAGAGTCACATTCTGGTATATTTACAGTAATAACTTAAGACAATTTATATGAAAACTATTTGAATACATAAAATCTTTTCCTTGACTAGAGATGTGATGAATAAAATATTAGGGAATACATAGATGTAATTTAAATGGAACTGCAGTCTTTACACATCATATTACTATCCAGCCAAGATTGTGGTGTTATTTACTTAAATGACCTATGTTATGTTAATAGTTTTTTAAAGCGCTCGATTTCCCAGATGTGTCTTGGCGCTAGCAGCAGGAGCATCACTGAAAAGAGCTCTGTTTGGAACTAATGGTTAAAAATCCAGGTTTTCACTTGCTTTCTAAAGACAAGCAATGTAGGGGCAGTTTTAATATGGAGTGGGAGGGTGTTCCAAATTTTAGAAGCTCAAAGTGTGAAGCTGCTTCCACCCCACTTTTATTTCTTAAATCTGGGAACTAAAACATTTTTTTCGTCCTGCGCGCATGAAATTCTATTTGGCAAATACCATTTAAAAGATTGTTTTAGGAAAAAGGGGTCCATACCATGAAGAGCCTTGAAGACCAGGAAGAATACCTTGATATTGTTATGCGATTTCTGACTGTTAACTAGTGAAGCTCCTTAATGGCCTGGGAGACAGATTGAAACTTGGGTATTCCAAGGAGAAGCCCAGCAGCTGGGTTCTGCAGAATTTACAATTTATTTAAGTACTGTTCCTGTGAGCTCAGATAAAGACAATTGCAGTAGTCAATTTTTTACAACACTAATGTGGTTAAGACAGTTCTTTTTCGCTAATGGAAATGAAATCTAATATTTTCTTAATAAGTTTTAAGGTGTTGAAGGTGGATGAAATCACAGAATTTATTTGATTAACGTAAGTTTGTTATCAATTATGACTCCCAAATTTTTTGACTTAATGACCAGAGCTGGTAGCTGGCCCATCTCCTGCTGCCAGATGGAAGGTGACGAAATCTGGGGGTTGTTTCCAAACGCAATGATCTCGGTCTTTCCTGAGTCTAATTTTAGGCAGTGACTGTACATCCAATGGTTGATTGCACACTTGCAGTCGTGAAAATTAACTTCGATATTATGGATATTGTAAATGTTGATACTACAATTTGTATGCCATCTGCATAGGATGTGAGGGAGAGACCGAAGGACATAATCAAGAAGGTTAGTTTAGTTACATAAAGATTGAAAAGCCTAGGGCTGAGTGAGGACCCCTGTGGGACCCCTTAAAGTAGAGTAAAAGGTTTGATTACAAATGAATCTAGCATCACTGTTTGCTCTCTATCTACAAGAAATTATGTTAATAATGCCAGTGCCTTGTTCCTTGCACCAACATTTTGCAACCTGTGAATTACGACCGAGTGGTCTACTGTATCAAATGCGGCCGACAAGTCAAGAAGGACAAGCGCTGCTCTTCCTCCACTATCCAGCGCCCTGATCTACTCTGTGGATATTATAAGTGCCGTCTCGGTACTATGGCCTGGTCTGAACTCAAATTGTGTTGGGTCCAGAAGTTGGTTGTTTTGGATAAAGGTCATTAGTTTTTGGTTCAGGAGTTTTTCTATTATTTTTGCCGGCAATGGCAAACAAGATATGGGCATATAGATAGTTGGGTCCTCAGAATTGAGACTAGGTGTTTTTTTTTAGAAGGGGAAGGACTGAGGCCTCCTTCCACTGTGAAGGAAAGAGATCAGTTACAAACATGAAATAAGACATAACAGTAAGATTCCTGGCAATAAGTTCAGGGATCATTTTTATGACAGGTAGGGGGCAAGGATCCGTCAATGATCCAGAATTGGTAGTCCTAATTAACTCTGCTACTTGTTCTGGTGTTACTGCGGCGAACTCCAAAAATGGTGACTGTTGAAAGATTTCCTTACTTGGGATTATGTGTTTTCATAATAATAATCCTGGAGTTTGAATTACTCCTAGTGACAAATTTTGTATAGATTAGATCTAATTTATCCCTAAAACATCCGGCAAGTGAATCACAAAAGACTTGACTACTGCTATCTCCTTTGTAGTCGAGGGATTTAGTGAGCTTGGTAACTACCTGGAATAGTTCTTTGGAGCAATTTTGTGCACTGCCTATCTGCTGAGTGAAATACGTTGTTTTTTCTTTTATAAGAACCTTTTTATATTTGGGGCAGAGAGCTTTTGAGATTTCCTTATAAAGATCACTGTACTGTGGCCTTCATTTCCTCTCTGGTCTTCTGCAGGTTTCTTTTTCATGCCGAAGTGCCTGAGTAAGCCAGGGGGCTGAGCGTTTTTTCTACCTGCTTTTGATGTCCTAAGATGAATTGCTACAGAAATTGCTTCACCAAGCCATTTTGTATTTTCTCTTGAGGCTGCCTCTGCATCCTGGGGAAGAGATGGTTGTTGATCAGCCAGTTGTGATAGCAGCTGCTCACTGTCCACCTTTTTCCAGTCCTGGTACTGAGTATTATCATCACAATTTTTTGGGGGCTGAATGTTCAAGGAGGAAGAGGTTTATAAGATTATAACGTAGTGGTCCGAACAAATTAAGGCCAAGATTTCTGTAGTTTTGATTATTGGAAAACATTCCTTCCAGTGTATGGCCTGCAAGATGGGTAGGCTGTTGTGCAAGCTGTGAAAGGCCTAGCGTCATCATAGTTTCTAGGAGTTCTGAGGTATCTTTATCATTAGATGAATAAAGATGAAAGTTAAAATCTCCTAATACTGTGAAATCATTTGCACAGGCCCCATGCTTCTAAAAAGCTGCCCTTAGGGCCGGGAGGCTGGTAGATTAATAAGCCTGAAAAAGTTTGTTTATGTGAAATTTCAAAGCTTAAGGATAGCACTTCGCAATCTGAAGATGATACCTATAATTTGTTCCTTTTTTTGTAAAAAAAAAAAAAAAAAACACCACCAGCAGTGCCAAAAAGAATAATTATGTTCGGTTTATTATGAGGTTTTCGCCTATTCGTGAAATTTCGGGATGCCTGTTAATTTATTTATGTTCTTCTGTATAGGTCACAGGAGAAAAGATTTTCTCATCAGAGCCATTTTGTTTACACAAGTTTCTCTGGCATGTTTATTTTCCGTAACTAATTCAGGAAGCAAGGACAAGCCTTTCAGGGCATTGCTTTGGGCACAGTATTAAACGCTGATGTTTAGTCCCCTATACTCGCAGATCATTATGCTGGGGCTATCAGCTAGATACATATGCTGATGCCCAAGAGTTGCTCTAAAGCCTACATGTTCTAGGTTTCTTACATTAAGGTTCTCCTTGACCCACAATCCTCTCCTACTGGGACCTGTACTTCATGCGGCTTCCATAAAAAAAGGCCATGAAACTATCGGTGTTTACAGTTGCAGAGTATCAGACAGTAGTTCCATGCCTTTCGGCAATTAAGTGTTCATCCAGTTCTGTCCAGAGTTATAAGATCAATGCTAAATCTCTACCCAAAAAAAATTAGATTTTTTTTATAACTATAGTCAAGACTTAAGATTTTTTCGGGAAACCAGATTGTAGGAATCTTCTGACCGTGACATCGCAGAGGCCATCCCCCCAAAGTAACTAATCATGTGCCACGACAGCGGTAGCAATTCCATCGGAAGAACTGCAAAAGTACATTGCACCTCCATTTTGTGAACTGTCTCAGAAGATAATTTCCCACATGTCGAAGACTTCATATTTACTTTAACCCTCTACCATTCTACATCCCTCACAAGGGTCTTTATTTAGCATATACTACCCCCTATCCCTGGCCCCACTTCATTCAGTCATCATTACCATCAGTTTCCAAGTCACCCTTTTTGAAGGTATCCAATTTTTCAATCCTAGGAAAACGCAATTGCCATCTTGATGATCCCTCTAATCCTGACACACTTAACCTCCTGGAATCTCTATCAGAAGATTGCTTTTCTCAATTGTCAAGGAGACGACTCTAACAGCTGGGCTTATTCTCGATCCAATTTTGTGCCAATTATGATTTCATTAAAAGTGTGACTGGTTCCACTTACATGGTCTGATCATGTGGCAGTGCCTTTCAGAATCGTTTTCTATTTCCATCAAAGAAATACAATTCTTGCCAGGTCTCTAAATCCTGCCCTTGGTCCAAAATTCATCAAACAACAATATAGTGTCCTTTCATGAGGACATTAAAACTGTCACTTTCAATTTTAATATTTGGATAACTTTAACCCTATATTTTATTGCTCCCATGCATTAGATTAAGCTAAACAGTCAAACCCACACTGTCCCTTAGTTTTCAGACACTGTTCGTTTAGCTCTATCTCACTACAAACACTTGTGATATGCAACGAATAGTGACTATAAGCTCCATATTAAACTGCCATAGTATAGTCGCTTATCTTGCCTCGAAAATAGAAAAATCAAAAAAAAAACTCGGGTCCTTTTTGCCAATGCACAAAATCAATCTATTTCTGAAATGACCAACAGTAATCCACATTTGTAAAGCGCGAACAATCACCCGTTAGGGTTTCTAGGCGCTGGGGGCCGTCGGGAAGATTAAGCAAGCTATTGCCCAGAGTCACATGGTGCTGGGCTAATCTGCCACCGGCCCGGGGATCGAACCGTGATCCCCAGATTCCGGAGTCAGTCGCCCTGGCCACGGCGCGACACCTCTCCACCTCTTTCTCAGTCTCTACCTCACAACAAAGCCACCCTTTTAAAGAGAAAATCAAAAGCATTTATTATAAATTTTCCATCTTCACTATGGCATTTCCGTCTTACTGTTGACATCCATGTATGAACTTTCACTTTGAGAGTCCGGTCGGGAGCCTTTTACAGTTGACTAACTTCAGTTTTCCACTTGACCCCTGTCCATATATTTTACAAGTGGTTGGATATCAGATCTGTCCCAGTCTTAATGCCATTGCAATTTATTGATAGAATCTGCTTCAGTGCCATGGTCTTGGAAGAAGGCTATTTTTGATATTACCCCTTTTGAAAAAATACAGCCGCTGACACTTCTTCACTTGCTAGCAATAGATTTCACAGCTGCTCTAAAATTCTAGAAAACACAGTAACTCTCCAACTCTTGAAGGTAACAACTTGGATGCTTCAAATTCCAGTTTATGGCCTCCACTATACAGTACGTAAATGGCACTAGTAACCATGCCTGATGACCTAAGATCTTGGACAAGGAGAATCTGGGGCCCTGGCCCTTCTTGAGTTCTCTGTGGCTTCTGTTACTATTTTCAGTACAGTGCTTATATCACACCTCACTGATTTCAGAACTGGCGAACACTCGTTAAAATAGTTTGTCCTTTTTAAGTGACAGATGCCAAACTATTACCTACTCTTCCTTTCAATCTGAGCCATTTTCCCTGAAATGTGTAGTATTACAGGGATTTTCCCAGTCCTGGTCTATTTAATATTTGCAGTTGCCAGATGGATGCTTAGCCAGAAATGTTGGCTTTAATATCATCTCCTATGCAGATGATACACAGATCATTTTGTTCACAGAGATATCAATTGAACACAGACCAATTTCCTTCAATGTATGACAGTGGTCGCCAACTGGATGTGTCAAAACTGTCTCCAGTTCAATGGAGGTGAGACAGAGGTACTGATGTTTGACAAGATCTTGATGCTCTGGTCACCTAGATAAAGGCCAGAAGAAAAAGTTACCTGCAGTAACGATCTTTCTGGTGAAAACTGTATCTACCTGCAGATTCCTCACCTGTAGAACATACTCAGGTGTCAGACTGGTTCCTTAAACTTCAAATCTCTCACGGATCGGTAGAGGAGGGGGGTTTGCTGCTTTGTATTGACACCAGAAGTGGCTTCCGGTGATATCACCATAGGCATAGAGCAGCCTCCCCGGCGAAACAATGTCAGTTCTGTACCAATTTTTCCAAGCCTTTGTGGTGAGAGGTAGATGGACATCAACAGAGTAATGCAGTAATAATAAGGTTAAAGCGGAATCTTATTAACTTTCCATATAACGTACACATCAAATAGGAAGGCAGGTGGGTCAGTGAGGAATGTGCAGGTAGACAGAGTATCCACCAGAAAGATTGCTACGAAAGGTGAGTAACTTTTTTTTACGATGGATACTTCAACCTGCAGAGTCCTCACACGTAGAACAGATTACAGAGCAATACAATGCCTAAGGGGGAGGTTTGATGGATGGTTAGACAAGGACAACCTGCAGAACCGATCAAGTGAAGAGTCCATCTCTACACACTTTGGAGTCCAGGCATTAGTGAAGGCAAAAATGTACAAGGACGCCCATGTCATCACCTTGCAGATATCTGCTAGTGGAATGCCTCTGACAAGGGCAAAAATGGTGTACCTGGCTCTGATTCCTTCTGGAGGTTCCTTCTTAGCCAAAGCATGATGCAGAGGATGATCCATGGTGAGAGGGTCCTTTTCTCAGGATTTCATTTTGGCACTACAGTAGTCAACAAAGAGTTGGTCATCCAACTTTCTGACCTCAAATCAAGCAAGGAAGCAAGAACGCCCTCTGGTTCAACGATGACCTTAAGAAATCCAAGAAGCTCTGTCGCTCCCTCGAGAAAACCTGGAAAAAAGACCCAAACAATACCACCCTAGCCGCCTTCAAAAACGCCATCCGCAAACACCACCAACTTATCCGGACAGCCAAGAAATCAGCACTCAAAGACAGACTAGACAACAACGCTCGCAACAGCAAGGAACTTTTCAACATCATCAAAGAATTCACCAACCCTACCGCCAGCTCCAACGACATCACCCCCTCTCAAGTCCTCTGCGACTCCCTCGCCTCATTCTTCCATGACAAAATAGCCGACATTCATAACAGCTTTAACAACCAACCTGTAAAACAGTCCACCCCTCGCACCTCCGAACCTGCACCTCTTCCGAATAACCTTCTTAATTGGAACCCAATAACCACAGAAGACACCATTCACCTGATGAACTCCATCCATTCCGGATCCCCTACAGACCCATGCCCCCATCACATCTTCAACAAAGCAAACTGCGTTATCGCACCCCATCTCCGAGACGTCATCAATTGCTCCCTCAACTCCGCCACATTCCCAGAAAGCTGGAAACACGCCGAACTCAGCGCCCTTCTGAAGAAACCCACAGCAGACCCCACCGAACTCAAAAACTACCGCCCCATCTCGCTCCTCCCTTTCCCTGCCAAAGTCATTGAGAAAGCCATCAACATCCAACTCGCCGACTTCCTCGAAACGAACAAAGCACTTGACTCCTCACAATCTGGCTTCCGAGCCAAACACAGCACCGAGACCGCCCTCATCGCAGCAACAGACGGCATCCGTACTCTACTGGACAACGGAGACACAGTCGCCCTCATCCTCCTTGACCTCTCTGCAGCCTTCGACACAGTCTGCCATAGCACCCTGATACAACGCCTCAGAAACATCGGAATTCAAGGAAAAGCTTTGGACTGGATCATCTCATTCCTCACTGGAAGAACTCAGAGAGTCCGCCTCCCCCCTTTTAAGTCAGAAGCCTCCGAAGTCATCTGTGGCGTCCCGCAAGGATCATCACTTAGCCCCACCCTCTTCAACGTATACATGAGCCCCCTCGCAACCATCGCACGTCAACACAACCTCAACATCATCTCCTACGCTGATGACACTCAGCTGATCCTCTCACTCACCAAAGACCCAAACACCGCCAAAACAAACTTACATAAAGGGATGAAGAAAGTAGCCGAATGGATGGAACACAGCCGCCTGAAATTGAACTCGGACAAAACGGAAGTCCTCATCTTAGGTGCATCCCCTTCCGCCTGGGACGACTCTTGGTGGCCAACGACCCTAGGAAAAGCCCCCATACCGACTGACCACGCACGGAACCTGGGCATCATCCTGGACTCCTCACTCTCGATGACCAGACAAGTTAATGCCGTCTCATCATCTTGCTTCAACATCCTTCGTATGCTCAAAAAAACATTTCGCTGGATCCCCACTGAAACAAGAAAAACGGTCACCCACGCACTGATTACTAGCCGTCTAGACTACGGAAATACCCTATACGCCGGTACCACCGCAAAACTGCAGAAAAAACTCCAATGCATCCAAAATGCTTCAGCCAGACTCATACTAAACATCCCTCGCAGAGACCACATCTCCGGTCACCTGAAAGACCTGCACTGGCTCCCCATCAACAAAAGGATAACGTTCCGTCTCCTCACCCACGCACACAAAGCCCTCTACGAACTCGGACCAGATTGCCTCAACACACGCCTTTCCTTCTACACCCCCACCCGCCAGCTGCGATCGTCCAACCAAGCCCTCGCCAACGTCCCGCGCATCCACAAAACCACCATGGGGGGAAGATCCTTCTCCTTCTTAGCGGCCAAAACCTGGAATTCCCTTCCCATCCACCTCCGCCTCACTCAAAACCACCTAGCATTCAGAAAACAGCTTAAAACCTGGATTTTCGATAAATAAACCCCCCCCTTCCTCAAGCGCCTTGAGACCCTCTGGGTATGTAGTGCGCTATATAAATTTTGACTTGACTTGACCTTGGTGTGGTCTAGATAGTAGCTGGGATTCAACTGATGCAACCGCTCCTCCTCCTCAATGGGGTGGGCAGAGGGTAGAATGTTGGGAGAGTGATGTTAGGAAAGCAGCCCTAGTTCTCAACACCAACTTGTCCGGGTAAAAAGAGGTAAAGAGGGATACGGGAACTGAGAGATTGACATTCACCTACTTCTCTGGCTGAAGTGATAGCCACCAGAAACACAGTCTTCAGAGTAAACATTCTCAAGGGACAACAATACAGGAGCTCAAACACGAATCCCTATTAGAAAAGTCAAAACTAAATGAAGGTTCCCCTGTGGAACACCAAATGAAGTTGGAGGATACATATTTGTCAACCCCTTTAGAAAATGCATAACTATGGCGAATTTGAAAAGTAGGTCCTGCAGACATAGGAATGCAGGCAACATGGCTAAATATCCCTTGACATTGCCAATCGCACAAAACTTCTGAGCAACAGAAAGTGTGTATCGCAAGACCTGTGATAGCTTCACTTGCAAGGGATCCAAACTATTGTCTGCATACAAAGCAACAACGTTTCTCTATATGCCGAGAAAGCAGATTTGGCAGAGGGGCGACACGCGGATGTTCACTACCTTCTGTAGCAGCTCGAAGGAACTCTAATGTCCCGCTCAATTTCCAAGCATCTTAGTGGAGACCTCTGAGATTGGGGTGAAGAACCTTTCCTCCCAACTGAGAGAGAAGGTCTGGCCTGAGTGGAAGTCATAACAGGGGACATGTGGAGAAGCGCAGGAAGTCAGCATACCACATCCTTATCTCCCAATCTAGGGTCTTGAAAATCCGATCTTGGTGAATCTTCCTCAGAACCCGAGGAATCTGGGGCATGGGGGAATGTGTAATGCAGCTTAACTGTTCCACCCCAACTGAAATGAGTCCCCCATGACTCCCCTCAATGGATACTGAAGGGTGCAGAACTGCTTGTCGTGACCATTTTCCAAGGAGGCAAACAAATCCACCTGATTAGTCCCCTGAACTATCTCTGGTAGAAGACGCCACTCGTGATCCAAAAAATATCAAAGGGTAGGTCCATCAGTGGAAATTCGAGGTTCTCAGCCAGGTCTGTCTCATGATCGATATTGAGGTACCCATTGTTCAAGCATTCGAGTTGACATGTTCAGTCCAGACTGAGGCGTCCTCCTGTCCGTCCGGAACTACTTCTTGAAAGTGCTGGCGTATCTCTTTCGGCACATGGGGAACCACCATTTACACGATATCCCACAGGGCATGGGCGAATCTTGCTAGGAGACAGTTGGCATTAATGAATTTTAGATCCATGCTGCATGCAGAAAGGAACTTCTTCCCCCATGCCTCAGATGCTTTGACTCCCTGTCAGCAGGTGTGGATCAGAAGGGTCCTCCTGATTGTCCAGAGAAGGAAGCCTGTATCCCGAGGCACTCAGGCGAAGGATGTGTAGAAAGGAAAGGTGGGTCACCCTGAACAGGCCCATACCTACGGGCAACCAACCTGTTAACCGCCATCACCTAGGAAGGTTTCTACCATGTTGCCATGAGAGGTTCTAGGGGGCCTCATTAAAGGGAAGTAGAGGCCCTTGTTGCAGTTGATGGAAGGAACACTTCTGTGAAGACGTTAGTCATAGTCTCTGCAGTCATAAATTGCACAGCTAGCACCTCTGCAGCTTTCACTATGATCTTATGAAGATACATCGTCTCAGGCATTGGTGGTTCAGTGGGGAAGCCCATAGCCAGTTCAGGAGCAGTGTCTAGGGCGCTTGCAGATAATAGGCCTTGAAATTCTCCTTGTGATGTTGGTCCAAGTTCATCTCCAGGGTGTCTGAGTCAGTGCCAAGTATCTCATGCAGCCTCTCCCTTTATTTTCTACATTGAGGTGCTAGGCCTCTCTTCGAGATTGTATCTCGGGGGCAGTGTCAGGCATCAGCGTCAGTGGCATCGGTTCCGCAGTCAAAGGTGGAGGTGGTGTTGGTGGCTAGCAATGGCATCATCCAGGGCTTTGTGAAATGTTGTGCCAGTACTGGAGCCAGTGGTGCGCCGCCAGTCCACATTGGGGCTATTGACGTGAACATTGGTTATCTGTATTGTGTTGAAAAGCCCATAGGGATGTCGGATGGCACTTACAACTCTAGAAAGCCTAGAGTACGTGGCAATCAAAAATGCCTACGGGTCCAAACCACGCATCAGCAACTCTGGGTAAGTTGGCCTCAGTGCAGGATAGGCGGATAACGCAGATCCTGGCACCGAAGAGCCTAATCTGATCAAGAGTTTGATCTGGGCCCAGGTCCAGTTGAACCACTGGAGTGGGGCTGCTTGGAGGGATAATCACAGGCTCAATGTCAACTAACTTCAGTTCAGGACGAAGGGTGTGTGGGAGAACGACAAAGGGACTTATCTCTAGAGTGCTTCCTGCTCTTTTTGAGTTTCTTCCTCTTACCCCTGGAGGAAGAATTCAGACTTGGAGCAGTGCGGAACGCGTCTGATGGTCCTCTTTGGTTCGCAACACGAAGAGCTTTGTGCTCCCTAATGTCCTTGGGGTGCATGCTCTGACATGAAGCACAAGACCGGGAGTCTTGGTCTGACAGCAGGCACCAGAGACACATGGCTTGTGGGTCCATGAAGGACATCTGTCCCTCGCAATCCCCACAGGGTTTAAATTCTGATGTCTTGGGAAAAGACAAGGAACTGCACAGTATTAGAATTTTTAGTTAGGTTTGTAAGGAAGAATTCCTCAGCGAAAGTGAGTTCTGGATCAGCGAAGTTGCAGAGAAAAAGGAAATGACGTTGTTGAGCCGGGGCATGCGCTATACGGCTGTGGTAGGGTGACAAGAATCTTAACCTCATCAATGCTACAGCAATTCCCCCTGAGTGCTGTTACTCATGATTTGCCATTGTTCATGACGAGCTCAGTTTGTCATGAGCACACGAGCAGTGTACTGCATGACGAGCTGAGCTCGTCATGAGCATGGAAGGGGTTAAAGCAAAAGAATTATAGAAGATGCAGTAAGAACAAATATAGAGCAATTTTTAAAGCCAGTAGCATGACTGTTAATTAAATTGCTTTCTTTTAACAGCTGATAACTATCCCTGCTTTGGAAAACATAAAAAGGCACCTCCCACCGTTTTCAGTCGACCCTCTCTAAAAACCAGTACTTGAACAAAATTTCCTGAAATCTGCTGGGACATCTGGTGAAAAACCGGGACTGTCTTGGCAAATCTGGGGTGCCTGGTCACCCTAGGCTGTGGAGACGTCAACAGACGTATTTTCGAGGTGGATACGATGGTGATGTTAGAACTTTGAAGTTTCTGGATCCCGTCTGACTCCTGCGTTTTATCTAAAGGTGAGGGACATGCAGGTAGAAGTATCCATCAGAAGGGTTAGGTACTCGTGTTCCGGTGAGCACTACAAAAATTCTGCGTGTAGTTTTGACAAGTTTGCCTTCTCTGCCCAAATCAGCCTGGACTAAGTTACGTGTCCTTCCTCCTTCCACTTCTCCCTTATCTTCGTGGAAAACAGTAGTTTATAATCTTTATTTCCTCACAACCGGACAACGGGCCTTTGTTGTATATTGGAATGCCGCAATTTCTCAGTGAACGTCTTCAGATAGCATAAAATACATCAGCCAGGATTCCAAAGGCAGACTTAACATCAGCTGTGCTTATTCGATTAAGACACATCTGGAGACACTACACTGGTTGCCTCTATGGAAACGCTCACTATTCAAAGCCTTGTATTTTACTCCTCAAACTTTGAGTAACAGTGTACCTACATATATCAGACAACAAGCATTTGCAATGCAATAGGTCTCGCCGTAGTTAAATTTTGAGTTATTGGCGTTGCAAATGGTAATATTTTTTAGATTTTTAATTTGGCCAAAAATATCCTTGCAGTAGCACAGCTACAAAAGTCAATAAATATTTTTAAAAGTTGTGTGTCTGCTGTTTTTATTCTCTGTTTATTTACTTTCATAGCAATCACGGCACGCCGGGCTTTAGCTTAAGATGTTTAAAAGTAAAGTGCTGTGTGCCACAATTGCTAAAAAAATAAACAAATGGAAAAGAAATGGGGGTACACACTCCAATTACATTTGAAAAGTTCATAGAAATACCTTTAGGCATAATTTGTGTCCAAATGAGTGCACCACCAAAGTCCCTTTGGTGAAATATGCACTGCCAGATCTGTCAGTTCACTTCATGACTTGCCACAAATTTATAAACAGCGCTGCCGGTTAATTTCAAGTTCATTCTCATGTACCGCTACCTGTAAACTAAATTACAGCAATCTCCTCTGCTGCACGCTTTATGCTGGCCTGTTGAATTGCCCTGGACGGCAGGCTGTCTGCTGTAATTAGACACAAGTGGGGATGTCAAGTACCATTCTTCATTAGAGGCTTGAATCTCTGTTCATTGGAAATCTTCTTAGTTCCTACAGTTACTTCCCAAATCTTACACCTGTTCCTCACGCATAGTTTATTTTCCTGATCATCGCTAGTGTTGTAATGGAAGGAAGTCCAGTAGCCATAGTGTAGGCTGTAGAAGATGGTTTATTAAGGCTCAGTTACAGTCAGTTCCAAGTAACTGGCAAGATGGTAAGTAAACTGTTAAGCAAGCCCCACCAGGAGCAGCCTCCTTACTGCTCAGCCCATATCTTCAACTGACCCTCCTTCCAACACAAACACTCAACATTCTACCTGACCTCACACACTGGGTGAGCAGCGTGGGCGTGTAAGGTTAGGGAGGATGCATTAAGTTACAACAATTACCTTTTGAATGGGGGGATGAGATAACCGGGGCACCAATAGCCAATGCTGAAAAGGTCACCACACCCTATCTCCGAGTTGATGGTCTCTTCTGGTAGAGCAACTACCATAAACCTTGGTGTAAGTCTTGTCCTTCATTAGCTTCGGTGGCTTCCTGCACAGAAAGGACTGACTGACATTGTGAAAATCAGCTACCAAAAACAACCCGCTGCACCGTGTGCATCACTTGAAGCCGGTCTTCCACAGTATGCGAGAAAGAGGGAGCCATGTTTTAAGCTCATAAGAATTTCAAAGGTGAAATGAGTACGCCCTTTCCCGAAAGGGGAGGCATCAAAAACTAAGCCCACACAAAAAGGAGGAGCCCAGGCCAAACCGGGACCTGCATTTTACCAATAGACAGAAGGAACAACAGAACTGGGCTGGGACGATTGGTGGCACATTGGTTAGGGTTATTGCGTCATTAAGAGACAAATGTTTAGGTCCTTTACTAAAGATAAGTGACAGTATTTTTTGGGAAAGTGCTTTTCCGTCCCCATTTGCAGTGTAATCATTCCCAACCAGTCCCGAGAGGGAGACTGTGTGTCATAGCGATTTATGCATCAGCCCTTCTGCCTCAGTTCCAACGGATGACCGAGCATAGTTCTAAGCAAATGTCTAGAAATTATTTTGCAGGAACAACAAAAGCACGTTGTTTCCAGACGCAGGATAATCCAAAAAGTCAATTTCTTTTCAAGAGGCTTCTGAGGGAGAACAGCCACTTCTTATTGTGCGCATGTCTGGGGTCTGGTGGTCATGCACTGATGAGCAGCTGTTCACTCTAATCAGAGCCCCCGTTCCACTGTCCAAGCCTTCACACATGGCGGTTCAGGACAGCAGAGGCCTCCCAGACCCATTAATTAACCTGCAGCCCGCACTGCAGGCAGGCGGCAAGACATCTTGTCTGCATACACAAGGAGGACGGAATAGATTGCACGCACATTCAAAAGGGCCCGCTCGCGCTGCAAACAATGATTCGGGGTCATAAAAACAGGGCACACCGAGCAGGCTTTTGTTTAAGGCAGTTTGAGGGCGACTATCACGCTCTATTTCAAATACTTTATTTTAAGATAAATTGCGAGGTACAAAATGGATCGATTTAAATACCAAATTCCTAAAACCTATTCTAAGGGAATCATTGTACTTAAAATGTGACGTGCGGTCTCACATTCGCAAAAAGCTGTATGCCCCAGAAAACTGAACAGCCTTACAAGATAGCCACGAAGATTTACATTCGTGAAGGGCATGGGTGGGGGGAGACGGGAGAACGTGCATGCGTCACAGCTCCAAATTCAAGTGTGTTTGATTTGAAATGCGAGCGCAAAAGAGTAAGTAGAGGCAGGTTTAAGGATTCGAACATCCCTGTGCAAAGCCACGACTTACATGCGCTCCTGGCACAGGGTTAGAGGTTTGGTTAAACAAGCGCTCGCCACGACTTTTCTTTTTTTCTGCCGTCCCACTTGGACGGACTGCCCTGACTTCCTGCTGGCGTAAAAGATTTATTATCTTCTACGGAAACGCCCTCTACGCCGGAGCCCCAAACAAACTCATCAACAGACTCCTGAGAATCCAGAACGCCTCCGCTCGCCTGATCCACGACGTCCCCCGCAGAAACCACATCACCCCCCACCTGAGATCTACACTGGCTCCCCGTTAACAAAAGAATCACCTTCAAACTCATGATCCACGCACACAAAACACTACACAAGACCGGCCCCTCCTACCTCAACAGCAGACTATCCTTCTACGTACCCAACAGGAATCTCCGCTCCGCCGACCTGTCCCTGGCCACCGTCCCACGCATCCACAGAACCACCTCCGGAGGCAGATCCTTCTTGATCCAGATCCAAGACCGGGAACGCCCTCCCCCTCCACCTACGCCAGACTGCTGACCTCCCGGCGTTCAGAAGACTGCTCAAGACCTGGCTCTTCGACCACTAGCTGCTTCTCCCCGCCCCGCCCCCCCCCCCCCCAGCGCCTTGAGACCCTAGCGGGTGTGTAGCCGCTCTACAAATTTCCTGATTGATTGATTTATGGGGTTATGTGTTTCGCCCCATAAAGATAACAAACCTTTTACGCCAGCAGGAAGTCAGGTCAGTCCGTCCAGGTGAGACTGCAGAAATAGAGAAAACTGTACATCACCAAGTGCTCTTTCCCAATGGCTGGCCACCGTTTAGCATGAACGGTGAAGCCGGCCAATGGGAAAGAGGGGCGGGGCTTAAAGCCCGCTAGTGAAACCTCCTGATAACACTAAATCTCGCCAGCGAGACTGCGCATTTGCGCAGCTCTAGGCTTCGACCTAAAAAATTTCAAGGTAGCTTATGTCGCGCTCCCTTTGCTCTGCCTCCCAACTTCAAGTTCACGTCCCCAGGTTCTTTCAAAACGCGTAATCCTCTTGGATTGCTTCTGAGTATTTTAGCACCGAGATACCCCCTGGCTATAAGCTGCGCGCTATAAATATTTAATTCCTTTGTTTCAACTTTAGAATGCAGAAAAGTGAGGAAAGAGCTGTGTGCAGACTGTGTAGGAGAAAGTTGTGGTTTCTTTTGGCTTCATACCACATAATGGTATAATGGAAAGTGAGCTTTGAGACTAATTTTTCACTATGTCTGATATGCATTGCTAATATACATTTGATGTGCCTCTGCTGTTTAATAATTATCGTTATTATCCATTTGCGATATACTAGGATAGTGTTTAATAAACATTAATAAGGTATAACTTTCGTTCTAAACTGACTTCTCGCGGCCTATGTACAAATTAATGCTGAATCTTTGGCAGGACTGCTTCAGACTCTATATTGCCCTAAATTGGTAAAGAGACTTAAGGGGATTAGTTTATTTAACATTATTTTATAGCGTAAGTCCCAAGGGAATTTAGGCGCTTTACAACAGAACCAAACTACTTACTCATTTTTATCCTTTTTCGTAACAGGGATATCAAATGGTTTGTCCAGCAGTTTCAAACCAGTTTCCCCTTGCTTCAATGTTGGCAGCTCTAGCCACTAAGCCACATCTCCTTGTGAGGCACCCCGCCTGATTCCTTTACTCCTCAATCCTTAAGCAGAGGCGTAGTGTCCCCCCCCCCCTAGCAGCCTCAGCAGGGGTGGAATTCTCGATGGGTCTCTTGTCTGCAACTCGACAGACAGAGGCTCATAAATAATGTCAAAGGGTGGATGGTTTGTTGAGTGAGTGAAACTACGGACAGATGAATGTGTTTGTGACAGGGAGGATGGGTAGATAGATGGATGATTGAAAGGATGGATGAGAGAAAGAATGGATGTATGAGTGAAACTGGATGAATTGTTGGATTGATGGATAGGTGAAAGAATGGATGAATGAAAGAGAGGGTCAATGCATGAAAGTATGAATAGATGGATGAGTAAAAAAGTGAATGGATGATAAGAAAGGGTGGACAGATGTATAAGCAAAAGGCTGGATGGATGAGGTGCCGTGAACCCCCATCTTTAGAAGCTAGAGTGTAGTTCTTGATGGACTTCTTCTGTCTGCAACTGGGCAGAGAAAGGTGAGTGAGTGGATGGATGGATGTACGAGTGAAAGCATGGATGAGTGAGTGAAAGGATAGATGGGTAGATGGATGAATAAGTAAAAGGATGGATGCAGCGCGGGGATGCCTCCGGGTCACCAGGCGCTCTATAAATCGCTAAATAAATAAATAAATAAATAAATGAATGATAGGATGGATGGATGGCTGAGTGGAAAGGGGGTAGATGGCTGACGATGGATGGCTGAGTGAAAGTAATAGTGGCTGGATGGCTGAGTGAAAAGGAGGATGGATGATGATAGAAAGGAACGATTGATGGCAGAGTGAAAGGGAAGGTGGATGGATGAGTAAGTGAAAGGATGGATTGCTGAATGAAAGGGATGGGTGGATTGATGGATGGTATGAGTGAGAGGAAAGATGGGCGGATGGCTGGAGTGAAAGTGTGGATGAGTGAAAAGATGGATGAGAGAGGATGGATGAATGAAAGGGAGGGTGGATGAAATGATGAATGAGTGAAAGAAGGGATGAGTGAAAGGGAGGGTGGATGGATGAGGGAAAGACTGGAGGGATGAGGGAATGGATGTATGAATGAGTGAAAGGGTAAATGGGTGGGTAGAAGGATGAGTGAATGGATGGTTGAGTGAAAAGGAGGATAGATGGAGTGAAAGTGTGTTTGGATGGATGAGTAAAAGTATGAATGAATGAAAGGATGGATGGAAAGGTTTGGAGATGGCTGGATAGGATTAGATGGACGGACAGAATGGTAAATGGCCGAATGATAGATGAAAGAATGAACGGATGATGGAATGTAAAGGTGAAATTGTGTATATCAGCAGGTGGATGGAAGGATGAATGGATACTTTTATGGAAGAGACAAGAGAGCTCTTCTTGGAAGGGTCATGGTGACTTGCTCAGTTTGCTTGGTGCCATAAGAGCATTGGTTTAAAGTGTGGGTATTTTAATTGTGTGGCTAATCCCTTGCCTTAAGGTTGTTGGAGGCATCTACTAGGTCAGCTGGCCTAAGAATCTTTTGGAATTGAACAAGGTGGTGCTTAAGTAGGCTGCTTTTCAACCTTGGATAATAGCTGGTAGCTTTCTACAACATCAGACAAGCATTTTAACTTGATAGCGAGCTTACCTGCTTACTGCAGCTCTTGGTAGATCATAATATTGTACCTATATTCAGTTATGGCACACAATAAAATACATCGCCTGTATGGCATCACTGTTGTAAATAGTAACAAAGGCATAATTACCTAATTCATGGAAGAAGTGGTGTGTGAAGAACCCTGGATCTGCATCGTGTTGCTTCCACTGCAGAGGGTATTCTGCAATCCTGGCCAGGCCAAGTTGAGAAAACAGCTGACTCTGGGTCTATGCTGTCTTGTGATGTTGTACTCAAGTCAAGGTGATGCTCTTTTAGGAAGTTGCAGAGTGGATTTGTATATCCTGGTGACCAATTTTTCTTTGGTCCCGTATGATAGGGTTGGGATGATTTTGGCTTTCATCGCCTGGAGGAGGGGGTCAAGGCTGGGACCTTGTAGCTTTAGCGCAATAGTGACAGGAAAAACAGAAGACTAGAGCTCTTGTTCTTTATGTTGCATATGTGTGAACTGAGTGACCATATGCCGTCTAGCAGAATTCCTAAGTATTTGAACTGATTATTGTGCTGGAGGCTGGTGCCCTTGAGCAGCCACCGGTGGCCCTGGTTTGGCTTTTGGCTACATACAACCGTTTTTGTCTTTGCTTGATTGATTTTCAGCATGTTCTCATCTGTGTCGTCGTGTAAAGTGGTCAAGGGCCGTTGGAGGCCGACGTTTGTCTGATTGATTGTCCGCGTATAGCAGATGTGATATACTTTGACCTCCTAGCTTAGGCGGGTGGCAATTGTTTCATCAAGTTGCGGTGATATGTCCGCTATATATAAGCTATTTATAAGTTAAATAGCAGGGGGGTCAGCACGCAGCCTTGCTTCAATCCAGAGCACGTGGGGATCTTCCTTGAGATGCAAGAGCAGTCTCCTAATTTAATTTGAACCCAGGTATTGGAGTACAGCTGTATTATTGCTCTCAGTAGGTCTGTCAACCGCAATCCTGCAGTATACTCCAAAGGTGCCCTCTTGGAATGCTGTTGAAGGCGCTTTGAAGTCCACAAAGCAGGAATAGAGCGCCCTTTTGCCTTCGAGTGCTTTGTCACACATGAGGGCCAGAGCCATCAGATTCGAGGAGTACCACACATGTCCCTAAAGCCACATTGATTTTTGGGCATGATCTGGTGAAGTTCTGCCCAAGCTTTGAGTAGTAGCAGGCTGGCGTGCAGTTTGGTGTTGTTGTCAATTACAGCTATGAGGCGATAATGGCTAGGGTTGGATTTCACGCCCCCTTTAAAAATTGGTTGGATTATGGATCCTGTCCATGATTCTAAGATGGAGTCTGTTGCCAGGCAATATTCAAACAGAGGAGTTAGTACCTCGGACCAGAAAGCTGGGTCGGACGAGAGGAAATCGGTGCGCAGCCCGTAAGGGCTATGAGCTTAGTCTTTGCGCAGCAATGCCAGTTTGTGTATGCAGCGTTCCTCTAGACTACTACAGGCTTCACAAGGTTTGAAGGAGTCAGACATTTTGCTGGCCTTTGAGGGCACAGATCGGGTGCTATGGACACCTGTCGGGCTGCTGGAATGAGTATTTGGCCCCTGAAGAAAAGTGGTCCGACAAAAAAACAACCCACTCCGATACTGGAATGTTGGCGTTGGTGCCCCTCCTTCCAATTGTGGCTTGATTGATCAGTGACTAAAGTGTTCTTGGGTTCCTTCCCTTGCTGGCTGCTAGCAGTTGAATATAAACATAGAGTGAGAAGGACCACTTCTCACAAAGATGTGCGCTCTGTAGCAAGAGGAACCTCACGTTCCTTCAAGTTTCAAAATCAATAGTAGTCAGAAATTGATATACCACTTTTCCGATGATTCAAATATTTATTTTCATTGTTCACATGTTCACAATGTTCATCTTATGATTTTATGATTTTTTCATCATTAATTGTTATTCCCAATCTTTCGTAAACCAATGCATTTCGGGTCAAAATCAAAGGACCCTTCTTCAGGGGTCTGTAAAGGACACATACAGGACCATGTTAATTACCCACATATGTTATACTTCGTAATACATCACAGTGAAAAAAAAAGAAACGGAAATCTGACCAAACAAGTTGATAAAGAATTCAGTGAAGCAGTTGAAGCCAGAAGTCCTCATTTCTTTCCCTTTTGACATGCCAACTGGCTCTCCTGAATAAGGATCTTGATAGGTTCAGACTGCTCCCTGCGGCCATAGAGAAGGGTTGCTTAATAACAGCTCGCAGGTTGCGATTGACACTGCTTTTTAAGAACATCAGATCTTCTGTTAGTTTAAGTTTGAAAGAGGGCATGTCACTTATCTTTGCCCGTGGTGGAGGTTTGACTAAGAGTTCCTGCATGATTTGCTCAATTAGGAGAGACCACTGTCTAATAGGAGAGTTGTTTTGGGCTTTGACATCAACGAGTTGGGCTCTAATCCATGGCATTGCTTCCTAGCTGATTTTGTCGTCCCGTTTCAAGCGTTTTAGGTTTTCTGCCCCACCCCGGTGCTGGTGGGCAGTGCGGCCTCCAATCTTAAGGGCTGAAGGAGAACAGTCTCTATGCTTCCCTATCTTGTGTCAAAGCCATATAAATGTGTAGTGAGACACCTGCTACCTTCGCACAGCAATACAGTGAATCCCTAAGATTTCTGGTGCAAAGAGAAACGTACCAGATAACAAAAAGAATCCTTCGGCATGCATCTAGGTTATGAGTAGTAGAATGCTTTCCCACCATGCGTAACAGCCACAACATCCAACTCTGATGGCTTCTTTCTACAACATCAAACTAGCTTATTAATTTAGAAGCAAGCATACCTTCTATTTGCAACACCTAATAGCCGGCAATGTTGAAACCACATTCAGTTATGCACATAATAAGATACAGTCTATTTTAGGGCATACCTGTTGTAAATTGTAACACAAGCATGTTTACCTAATTCATCATTTCTGGAAGAGCTAGTGCACAAAAAGCCCTGGACTCTGCACCCACATCTGGTAGCTTCCACAGCCAAGATAGTGGACGCAATTCCCTAACGCTGGAGCTGCTTACCAACAATCGTCATTCATCTGTACCAGCTGTGCAATTGAAGGGATGCCCAGCCAAGAAAACGGTTGCCTACTCGCGGCGGCACAACTGGCAAGGCGCTAGCACCAAGTTTGCCGCAGTTGAGAGAAAAAAACTGCATGTCTCATGTGACGGCCAAAATCAAGATGGCAGCCTACCACCCTTGAGAAGGGCTGTGACTCCCACGTAGCCGGTTTGTTAGGAGGTGACCCGACCCTGCATCCAACTGAGCTGCGGCACTGCTGGGGTGAGGTGAGAGCTGCGGGAACCCTAGACTGGCAGTGCAGCGTGGACATCCCACGACTGGGCCCAGCGAGTGTGCTCTCATCCACCGCCGCTGAAACGATTAGCCGCGAGCAGAGCCCGGACAACAGGAGAGGACCGCGGGGAGGCCTGTGTTGGCCAGCAGAGGACACCCTCCTTGCAAACAGCTGCGCTCTGGGGGTACCTAAATCCGGTGCATGCCGACCCTGGTGCGGCGTCCTGGTCAGGGCTACTGACAGACTGTTCCTGACAGTGCAGGTGGGAGAAGATTTCAAGCGGACAGGGGGTGCAGAACTTTAGAGACTCCCCATACAGCTCTACACCATAGCAACCGGTTGGGGCCTGGGAGGCAGACCCGCGGCATGTGCTACAGCAGAAAAACCCGCATTCACCGCTGTAACGAGCGCTTGCCTGCGCTGCCATGTTGTGACTCTATATATACCTGCATCTCAGGAGGACAGCCTTGCCCATACTGGCGCTGCAGTCAGGTCACGTGGGATCAAGCTACCACTGACAATCTGCCACTGTGTGGGAACATGCTAGACACTTGCCCAATCGTACTCCCCCTGAAACAGCAGGTGGGAGGTAGTCAAAACAGACGAGATACTGATCTCTGCAGGCTCCCCGAGTGACTTCCATCAGTGCTGCTGATGAGGCTCAGGGGGTAGGCCTACAGCATGCACTGCCATGGGCGGTCCCCACTGAAAGTTGAGCCTGTTAACCTGGGCTCACCTTGCTGGAGGCCCTGAGATCCCTGATGGCACCCGAGTGGGCCCTGGACCCTGACAGTGGGAGAACCTGGATAGCACCATCCAAAGGCATCTGCCCTGCACTGGGAACTGAAGGCTGGCCACCCCAGTAAGGCTGCCCTAAGCCCTTCCGAGCTGGGACTCGACTGATGCCACAAGCACGAGCCACAAGGCGTTGGCTGGGAAGGTCCCCCATGTAGCTCAATGATCTTGCAGCCCTGGGCAAAGCACCGAGGCGCGCGCCACTACTCCTGCCTGAACATCTCCTCCAGGTATGTTGTGCCTGGATGACACGCCATCTGGGTGATTTGAGCTCGGCCCCGCTGGGTGCCCCCCTCCCCCTAAACACCATTACATGCCGGGATACCCCTTTGTCATGGGCAGACTTACATCTGCCACATCGGCCCAGACGCCAACCTCCACGGCTCCACCCTCTACAATTCCCAGTGCCCCACAAGAAGACAGGCCTTCCCCTTCTACATCAGACAAACTGGATAAGATTTTGGCAGCCATTGAACATACTCAAATCACAATGGAGACCAGGTTAGGATCCCTCGCTACAGACCTCCCCCTCCTCAGAGACGACCACTACAAACTCATGGACAAAGTCACACACACAGAGAAAACCCTGTCCGTTCTACAACCTCTCACAAAGGACAACCGAGCCGTGAACTGGGATTTACAGAACTACTGGAAAGCAGAGCAGATGGCTTAGAGGACGTTCTCACAGGAGCAATATTTGAATCCTGGGACTTCCGGAGGAAATTGAGGGCACTGACCCCATCTCCTACTTGGAGACCTGGTCCAAGATCTTCATCCCAGACTCAAAACATACTTCTTCTCCATTGAGAGGGCACACTGCATCCGGGTGAGAGACACACCCATGGGCTCCTGCCCTCGCCCCATGCTAGCGAAATTAGTCCACTTCAAAGACAGAGACACAATACTCCACACTGCGCGACAAAGAGTCACCTCTGATTGGAAGATAAGCACATAATGCTGTTCCCAGATTACACCCGTACTGTCCAGCGGCAGATGTCTTCCTTTTTGGTGGTTAAGCGGCGCGCCTCTGCCAACAGTAGGTACAGTACTCTCTGCTGCTCCCCGCCAGACTTAAGATAATCTCCGGCGACACCACTGTCTTCTTAATTTACCCCAAAGAAGACTGGGCTGACCAACACGGGGGTAAACCAGCAGTGGGACATGTAATTCACCCATCAAACACTCAAGAGTGCGTGAAACAGAAAACGAGGTGGAGCATAAACAAAGCCATCTGCCCACATCTCGTCAGCCAGCTCTCCCAACCACGAGCAAATTATTGCAGACCGCAGAAAAGCCCTACAGGCTGCAGCCAGCCTGGGCCCCAATCCCGTAGTCACAGGAATTTAAGTGTCTCCCCTGTGACATCACAGACTGGAATGTGTATAGTAATCATCTGAATCTCTAGCTCTTTATGGCGCTACTTAAATGGTGGCCACCTTGCATCATGGCGTCTCCTTGGCAGCCCCCTGTTGCTGCTGGCACACAGACCCCAGTACCCTGACACCTTGTGCTTGCCTCTTCTTCCAAGACACTCTAGTGTATGATAAGTATATCTTGTTTGGGGTACCGCTACTTCCATGTTATTATGGTTTCCCTCCACTACCTTCTTCCTTACTATCCACATACCTAGTTTGGTGGACACATTCTCACAATTGGGGGTGCGGGCTACCCACAGTCAACACCCACCTTACTATGGCCTCCAACCGTAATACCTGATTTCTCACACAAAATTTCAGTGACATGCACACAGCCAGGAAGTGCTATGCTGTCTATTCCTACCCCGGGCAACGGACTCAGGGAGGTTTATTTGGGTGACAGCTGGCTCAACTGGCCTTACCAGGCATCGCAGTACCTTGGAATCCAACTTTATCACACTCCCTTGGATCTTTACGAGGGGCATCTTTGTAGGGCCCTTGCAGGATTACAATTTCAAATACACTTCTGGCAATCTCTCCCCCTGGCACCTATAGGCAAAGTCGCCTTAGCAAAAATTTTAATTTTACCTTTTCTTCTTTATTATTTCGCAAACCTCCAGATCATACCAGCCGTTCTGTCTTCAAGGAACTGGAAACACTACTCTGTACGCTCATATGGGGATCTGTGTGCCAATGTGTTACTCTGCTAAAGCTGCAGTTACCGGCGGATCAGGGAGGCCCGGGCCCCTTCCTTTGAGGCATACTTCCTGGCTGCATAGCTCCGGTGGCTGTCCTGCTAGACAACCAGGTACTATCTTAATGAAGTTTGCACAGCCCTTACAAACCTTCCCATATCCACGCTCCGACATCTACTCCTTCCAGGGGTGCAGCCTGCCTCCACCTGGCCCTTCCAGGTGTCGGTGGTGAGAATTTGTGTGGCCAGGATACACTGCCTTTCTCAGGGGACCTCGCTCTACACTCAGTTTCTGCCTCTGATCGGATGCCCCGGGGTCAGAAAAATTACACCACAAGGACACTGTGGGACTAGGCAGATCACTCGCTCCATTCTGCGGGTGACCTCTTTGCTGGGGGAAAACTCCTTCCCTTTAATCGACTGGTCAAGGCGAGCGATCTTCCTCTTGGACAGTTTCTACTCCACGGACAGCTCGCTCACAACTGCCATACACTCTGGGACTTTGCAGGAGGGAGCCCGCAACACACCTAGTGCCTCAGACCATATTAGCCATATGGGGCCAGGCAGCCACGGGATCACATGACTGTACAAAGCCATCCGCGAGCTCAAAGTCGCCCCTCTCTCCACACTACGGCAAAAATGGGAGGATGAGTTTAGGAGGGTGCTTCACGATAAAGAATGGAAACACGCGCTTGAGTTCCCAAAGGTGGTCTCCCGTAACTAGCGTTTTAGGAACATTCAATTATTCCACTTGCACAGGGCTAACTTAACCCCATCTCCACTTCATCGCTACTTCCCAGGCATGCTATTTGTATGACCCCAATGTCAGACCACAGACACAACAATAATTAATTGGCTGTTTAAGTGTCTAGCTCTCCAGGGTTACTGGCATACCCTTCACGAAACACTAAGGGAGGTCACGGGGCTACCTGATATCTACACGTGGGAGACCTGCTCTCTGGGAATTTCAAACCGTAGGAAGCAGCATAAAGCACAGGCACAATTTACTGCCCTGGCCCTGCACCTCGCTAAATGCACGATCACAATGCAATCAGATGCAGAGGAGGAGGATGCCCTCTGGTACACGGAAGTCCGCTGAATGCGCTGATGGCCCAAATATCCACAATGGGCAGCCCTGCTCATGCACTTCCAAAAAGTGGCTGGCAATGACGATGTCCCTTCATGAAGACGATAGCTCTCCTACTCATGCATGCGTGTCCTCCACTCTGGCCTGAGACTTCCATTCACAACTCCTATCACCCCTCAGCCTCCAATCACTCCACATACAGAGTGTCAATGCTCAAGTGTATGGCTCGGGAGACAAAAATGGGTAGCTCCTCCACCGCCTCGCCACCTACCCTTTGGCCAACCGTATCATACCCGAAATGGCAGACGCAGATGGAACGCTCCACCGAGCCCCGGTAGCCCAATACTTTGCCTCCTACTACGCTACTCTCTACTCGGTGCCGTCGCTTGGTCTTTCTCTCTCTGACCTCCTCCAACTGGAGGAGTTCCCTCTTCCACGCCTTAGCGACTCCGACGCAACTGCGTTGGAACTTCCGCTCACCCCTGCGGAGGTGTCTGACGCCATTTTGCGCCTAGCAGGACTCCTGGGCCGGACGGACTCCCTCTGTAGATTTATTCGTCCTATCGTGATACCCTGATTTCACCTCTCGTATCGATGTACAAGGAAGAGGCGGAGCGCGGCTCATTTCGGCCAGAGACGGATCTCGCAACCATCGTAGTGATCCCTAAGTCCCAGCCCCCCTCGCAGCGCTGCTCGGACTACTGTCCCATTTCGCTCATCAATATGGAGCTCAAGATCTTCGCTTCCGTATTGGCCAATCGCATACGGCCGCATTTAGCCCAGCTTGTCCACCCTGACCAATGCGGCTTTATGCCTCTCCAAGGGACTAGACACGGTCTCCGACGCCTTCACCATGCCCTTGCGAACCCGACACCCTTTGACTCCATACTTGTCCCTTCTCCTTATTGATTTTGAGAAGGCTTTCGACTCCGTTGACTGGAGCTACTTGGATGCGGTGTAGGACCAGATGGGCTGCACTCCTTTCCGCAATCTGGTGCGACTACTCTATCACCGTCCCCGGGCGCAGATCCTCGTTAATGGCGCGCTATCCCGCCCCTTCCCCATTGGACGGGGTACGCAGCAGGGTTGCCCCCTTTCCCCGATCCTTTTTGCTCTGGCAATGGAGCTGTTCGCTTGCCTTGTCCGCAATGACCACTCCCTGACTGGCTAGAGGTGGCCCGGCTAAAATCGCGTTATACGCTGATGACGTGCTGCTGTTCCTGGCTGACCCTGCCCGATCGAGACCTCACTGCCTTCGGGCGCAGGCCATTTTTGAACAAGTTTCCGGCCTGCGGCATAACCCGTCCAAGTCCGTCCTTGTCCCCTTACACTTATAACTCGAGTGCTTCGACTGGCAGTCGTCGATTCCGCTTTGGCGGCTGTCTTTCAAGTACTTGGGGATTTGGATCTCCCTTCTTCCTGACCTCGCATGGGAGCTCAATGTCCCCCCCGCTGGTTAAGCGGATCCGCGCCGACCTCCTTAACCCCTTCCATGCTGATGACGAGCTCAGCTCGTCATCAGCGTTACCTGCCGAGTCGCGGTAATTTGAAAAATGCCGCATACAGCGGGAAAAACGGCTGCACGCATGCGGTTAAATAGCGCACGCTGCACCTGAACCCTCTGGGCAGGATTGCCCTATACAAAATGATGATCTGACCCCGTTTTTTGTACATGCTTCAGAACAAACACCTCTCCTTTGATAGATCTTGGGTCCGGGACATGGATGGCATGCCCACTTAATTCCTTGGGGCGGTGGGGGTGGGGGGGTTGTTGGAGGTCCAGGCTGGCCCTGGACCAATGCCGAATCCCACCTTTTGACGGAGGTCTCGGAATGACCAACCACTAAATCTACTACTTAGCGACTCGTCTACTCACGATCCACGACTGGTTTATTGGCGGCTGGTCTGACCTGGTGTATCGCTTGGAACTTCACATCTTGGGCTTCTCCTCTATCCAGGGGATGCTTTATGGGGCCACGGTTCCTCGAGCTCTCCCAGAGGTCACGCGCGGAGTATTCCTGGCTTTGCATGCATCATTACGTCATACTCAATGGGCAGGCAGGCTGACTTGCTACACTCCCTTGTGGTGTGGCACCAGGCTTCGTGAAGTTGCCTCCCTGTCAGGGTTCCGGCAATGGGATCTCATTGGGGTAACCTTGTTGGGTGACGTCTGGAGCGGTACTCATATCCGATCCTTTCAAGACTTACAGGCTAGACACTCCCTCCATCCCTCTCAATTATTTTGCTACTTACAGTTGCGCCACGCCCTTTACTCACACATTCCAGACGGCACGTCCCTGCCTGAATATAGCCCGCCCGAGGCACAAGTTCGGACCGGGGATTTGGGGAAGGGTGGAGTCTCTCGGATCTACTGCTCACTCACCAACAATACCCCTAACTCCCTTTCCATGCTCCGAGAGAGGTGGGAGGGCTGGTTTGGGGCTCTGGAGGATGAGGATTGGAGGGATGCCCTGATGGCCCCTAGGATGACTGCGGTATCGGCAATGCTCCGCCTGGTCCAAGTCTATTTTCTGCCGCCGCCTATCTTACACCCCTGCATCTCCACCGCGCTGGGCTTCGGCCTGATGCCCACTGCCCCCCGCTGCTCCCACCACCACGCTGACTTCTATCATATGGTGTGGTTATGAACTGCGATTCTGGGGTATTGGGAATCTTTAACGCAAGACCCGACAAGGGACCTGGGCTGGGAGGTGCCTCTTGATCCTATACGTGTTCTGCTGGGTGTCACCGACGGATTGGATGGCTCCAGGGCTGAGAAGCTCTTCCTCAATACTGCGTTGGTGGTTGCCAAGAGGGACATTGCTGCTCACTGGCTGGACACTGACCCTCCCACTCTAGGGCGCTAGCTCCGGGGAGTGAGTTGGTGCGTTGCACGGGAGCAGCGTCTATATGTAGCCATGGGGTGCTGCATGTGGGGCAAATGGGTCGGAGTACTCGACGACTGAGATGGTGTGATCCGCTCCTCAGGTGCACGTGGATACGCTATTCTTGATTTCCTTATGTAGCCTTGATGTCACTGCGATGTGTTTTTCTCCATATTCTGCCAATGTAACTCTGAATGGTGCTGTTTTTGTTAAATCCAAAACTCAATAAAATTGATTGTCATTTTTTTTTTTTTAAACTAACCAATGCAGGTCTGAAATCATCCTGGAAGCCCCTATTTGAGGCCCAAGTTTGTCATTCCACCTCGCCTGAGGGTGCCTGTTCCTGGATCTAGTAGGCACAGCCCCCACTTTAGTAGACTCTGTGGCATATCCGTGGAATTAACTTTCTGACGGTGCCCAGAATCAGACGTAAACGCATTTGTGGGACCTGGTTTTCTTTTCTGGGCCCGAAGCTCTGGACGTACTTTCTACCTCCCTCAGGCTTGAGGTTGATTACCTACGGTTCAGGAAACAACTTAAGACCTGGTTGTTCACCTTGGCCTACAATTAGATGCTACTCTGCTTCACTCTTCCCCACTCAGACTCCCCAGCGCCAAGAGACCTGTTGGTGTACGTGCGCTATATAAATACCCACGTAACATAACATAACATCTGACCATGGGTGTCCTTATCAGTCAGCATGGAGATTAAGGGTGGGCGGAGTAGGTGTAATGCTTCTACGCAGAGTTCAACGGAGTTGGAAAAAAACTCCGCTCTGCACCCTCCCAAAGGAATTATAATGTAAAAAAAAGGCCCTTAGCTGCCATTGCTTCCTCTTCCTCACCATGGCCGCTCTCCTTCCTCGTCCTCCTCCTTCTTTGACCCCTATGTCGTACATCTTGCGCGTGCGCAAGACGTATCACGTAGGGGTTATCAAAGAAGGAGAGGAGGGAGCAGCGGTTGGGTGTGGCCTAAAGGCCACATCAGCCGAACTTGAAGCCTGGAACCAGGATCAAGTCTCGGCATTAGCTCAACCATTCTGTGATTCTGGACAAATGACTTCATCTCCCCTGCCTGAAAGTTGACCGTGCCCATCTGTAAGGAAACTGGTGGTCATGTAAAGCACTCTGATACATTCGGGTTGAGTTTGCGCTTTAGAACACTGCAAAACAAACAAAAATCTTTTAAAAAGCAATGTTGTGAGGCGGAGTTGGTTGGAGGGCGGCACGGGGAGATTAAGTGGTTGCAAAGCTGAAACACTGACGACAGGTGCAAAAAAAAAAAAAAGCAGTGAGTGGTGGGCGGCACGGGAAAATTAAGTGGGGGCAAAGTTTAATAAACACCAAAGACGGGCAAACAGCATGGCAAATGAAGCGGCGACCGCAAGTCTTTCACGAAGCCTTGCACAAAGTAAACAGAATACTTAACATGAGAAGAGGCAGGCCAACCAAAAAAAGTGCTCTCAAAGTATCCTAAATAACCTAAAGAGTAAGAGCACATAGAGCAGGGACAGACCTCATGAGAGGATACAGCCCAGAAGTGTGAACTACTAAGCCTAGTCACCAATCAAAAGCCAGCATTTATAAAGGACAGGAAAAGGAGCCAATTGAAAAGATGGGTGGCGCTTAAAGCCCATTTCATAGGACAGCATGTCTCGAAGAGCCAGCACATGCACTGCCTAGGCGAGACCTAAAAAGTATTTCACGGAGTATGAATAATGAAAGAATACAAGTCATCTAATCTAAAGGATGGTGAAGAGGCTAGGCTCCATAAACAAGAAGAGGAAGGAAATCCATCAAAGAAGAAGTAAGCAAATAAGCATTACAAGAAAACCAACCAACCGGTGGGCTCTAAGACCACTGTGGGTTTGTTATATGGTCCACAAGTTGATTTCGCCTACAGGTAGCTAAAAGAGCATCTTGCAGGACTCAAAACTGTATCGACCACTCATGACTCAGGGGATCAAATTATTGCTCAAATGTATGAGGGCGAGCAGGTTGCTGGGCAAGAGAGAACTCTGATATGCCCTAATGTCAGTGAAAAGTGGCTTACAATACTTTGGTTAAGCGAAGATGTTTCAAAAATACATGTTATTTTTTATATTGTAATCCTTCCTCTCATAGCTGTAAGTAACAGTCTCAAATGTGTTTGTTTAAAAATAGGCAAACTGCTCAAAACCTCTTTCTTTATGGAGTGGACAATACACTTTATATTGGTGTTTACCTAAATATTTAAATTAATTATGTTATGGTTAGCTTTTTGAAATTCTACTTAAAATATTCTCTGTTTCCTTTTCAGGAGTGCACAAAAAGAAGATCGCATTCCAATGGCTGAGGAATACTGTGAATATAAGCAAATTAAAGCAAAGCTTAGATTATTAGAGGTTCTTATCAACAAACAAGATGTTTCTAAAACTATTTAAGGATTGTGAATACAAACAATAATCAGTATTGTTAAATGAGACACACATATTAACTTTGAGGTATTTTTGCACATTCTCAGACACATTGATATGCACTTTAATGGAAAGAAAGAAGGGCAACAAGTAGAAAGCAACAACCACTGTAAATATATTTCCCCTTAAAGTGAGGCATAAGGACAGACATCATTGGTTTTGATGTCATCAAATTCTTGTCACAGCCAAGGAAAATAAAATTATGTTATAGTTTTTCATACAAACTGTTATTTTTGCATTAACCATTGAATGCCACTTGAATTGGCTTAATATGTTAAGAAGCTTAGTGTAATTTATTACCAAAGCTGATCTCGAAGCACATACCTTACAAAATGTAACATGGATATTTTCTGTTTTCACCAAAGATGATATTAAAGAATGAAGAAAAATTATATTTTATGTTAAGGTTGATTATGACAATATTATTACACAAATGAACACTGAATGTTAATCAAAAAGAAATATTAAATATTTTTACACTAGGATTATATATATTTGTTCTTTACTTTTATCATAAACATCATTCTAAATGGCCTTGGTATAGACCAGATTTGATGGAAAGATGATGTATTGCATTCTGTTTCTTTGCTAGTTAAAATGGAAAAGTGAATGCATGTATAGAGTATAACGAGCTGCTAAAGTGCCAATTTCCATTTCAGAAAATGACTGCAATTTTTTGTATCTTAAATAATTCTTTATAAATTGTCACTTTACACTCTCATTTGTATTTAAATGTATGTAGTGTGAACGCATGATGTTTTAAATGAGTACACATTTCCCACCATTTAGTAGAAAAGTACAATGGTGACCACTTGAAAATGAACTTTTATTTGTATTGATTCCTTATTTCATTGTACTGAACTGATAATTTTGAATTTCGTAAACATTAGAATAAGCTCCTTCAGTAATTTGCTTTAATTGAAATCATCTTAGTGAGAGGAAAAGATACACAACAATTGAAGTTTACAGTCTACATCTTTGATAAGGGAAGAATGGTTTATGATGTATACAATTGCTGTTCAGAGGTGTTCTATATATTCTAAATGATTGTAAATATTTTATACAACAGTACAAATAAAATATTTTTCTATAATATTTATCATACTGAAACACAGTATTTGTTTCCTTTTAGCTAATATAAATAACATGTAACACTGTCAAGCAACAAATTGTAAGTGCTGACATTTCTAGGCGTTGAGAATTAATTCATGCTGCAATTACAATTTTTCATGCTGTTCTGGTTTATCCCAATATTTTAGTAGATTAAACTTAATAGCTGCTTAAACTCTCTTAAGCCAGAATCATTTTCATTTTGCAAAAGCAGTCAATATGGATGTTTGTTATGTTTGGCAAAAGACAAAAAATTGCAGCATCTAATTTTAAATGACGGACAGAAACAAACAAGAAAATGTTATAGTAAAGCAGTGGCAACTTCACAAACTTTTGAGTATAAAAGAAAATGTCTAAAATGTTGCTAAGAAGTCTTAAAATCGGTGCTTGCATTTGGTGACAGCTGCATCTTGCATGCTTCTGAAGAAAATGTCTGATGATAAAACTAGATAACAGATGATCAGTTGCTCCAGGATGGATCAACACAGGTCTTAGCGTCCAACACTAATGTTGCAGGTTTTGCAACTAGGATCTTTCTTTGCATTCGCAGTCGACAGACTCATTAACTGGTGGCCAATAATTTCTGCAACTTTGCCAATAGAAAGATCAACAGGGTCAGTAAAAATGACTTCCAAAATAACATCCTGGGCATGATGATAAACCAGGACACCATCTTCTTCATTGCAGGTCAGGAATTTATTATCATTCATATTCAGAAGTGGAAGGCGTTGCTTGCAGAATTCATCGCCTGGGGATCCCATTGGGGCGATAACGAGAATTACATAATGATAGGCTGTGTACATACAGTATAAGTCTCCAAAGTATAAATTAGTATTCGGATGAAACAGTTTTTCAGCTGGGATCTCAACCCTGTACCTTCCATAAGGTGAATCTTGTGGGGGTTTGCCAGTGTTAAACTCGGTGTTGCAGCTGAAAAAGATGCCTTCCAATTTTCCGCTTATTGGAGAACCATGACTCCCGCTGTTATCCTTGGGTGAAGGTTGCATTACATTTCCATGATGTTGCCTAAAAAATACGAACTTCGTTATTACATTAGGTAAATAACATAAATGAACAGTTCAATGTTTTAAACCACTGTTCACATTTTTGGCTAAAAAGAAATTAAATACTCTGTAATACGACATCTGCTGAAATTTGTTTGGGTCAATTTTATTTACAGATATAGGCCTTTCACCTAAAAGCCGCCTCGATTCCCAAGTCGAAAGACTAAGGGGGATATGTACAAGGAAGTGGAGGAGAGAGGCGTTAGCCTTCCTGGCTTAATGCCCCTCTCTGCCACTTCAGAAACGCAAGGCAGCACCATATTTGCAGTTCAATGTTTTAAACCACTGTTCACATTTTTGGCTATAAAGAAATTAAATACCCTGTAATACGACATCTGCTGAAATTTGTTTGGGTCAATTTTATTTACAGATATAGGCCTTTCACCTAAAAACCGGCTTGATTCGCAGGTCGAAAGACTAAGGGGGATATGTACAAGGAAGTGGAGGAGAGAGGGGTTAGCCTTCCTGGCTTAATGACTCTCTCCGCCACTTCTGAAATGCAAAACAGCACCATATTTACAAGAATGTGGTGCAGCCTTGCAATATCTCCCTGCGATGGCAGAAAGTTTAGCAACTTAGCGCCAACGCAGGCACCCTTGCACCAGAGTGCAAGGCTATCTGCGTGCAGGGGAGGATTGTTTATGTGGTGGAAGGTGTCCCACAATCCTAGAAATGCCATTCTGTCACTTTCATGCATACTGCCTCATGCAGCACACATGAAAGTGAAAAAATTGATGTTTTTAAAAAAAGTTTATGTACAGGGAGGGACACCTTCCTGTACATAAACAAACAATGGCATTTTGATTTTCCCATGTGTGCTGCACAGGGCAGCTCACATGTAAAAAGCACAAACGAGGAGAAATAATGCATTTCTCCTCGTTTCGCCATCTTAAGACCCGTTTTTACCTCATCTTAATTTTGGTGCTGCCTACTATGTAGGCCACCCTTGTACATAGGGGGCAGCGTGAAAATGAATGGGTGATTCGGTGGAACGCCCACCGCAAAACCCACTGCCCACCCCTTTCACGCTAACCATAGCGTGAAAGGAGGCCTTAGGTACAAGGCAGCCTGGCAGCGTTTAACCACGTTAAGTGGCTTAACCCTGCCTTGTACATAATGCGCAGCCCCTATCGCCACCACAACATCACTTTAGGTGATGTTGTGGTGGCGATAGGGGCTTGTACATATGCCCCTAAGAATCCCATCATTGACAAAGTTCTTCAAATATCAGCACAATTCAAATAAACAAAAGAATAATACAATACAATCTAAGTTAAATTCAGGAAAGCCCAGAAATGTTATTTACAGAGTTTATAAATTCACTGACATTTATGTTTAAGCCAGACCGGTGCCTTCACTGCACAAGTGTATGATAGGAAGGAACATGAGCCATCAATCTGAGTGGGGTCATCCGCTGTTCACAGAGAAAAGCAGGTTGGGATGAGGGAGGTCAGTGTGGTAGGAAGGTTAAAACGACCATGTTTTCAAAGGGGCGGATGGGCAAGGGGAACACCTTGGCAACGGGAGGTAACAGGGATTCACAACTGGTCAAGGGCAATCTGGGGGGATGCAGCAAATGGGGTGTGTTTAAAGGAACGGAAGGGAGGCTGTTCTGACGTCACTACAATGAAAACATGCATCGGCAGAGCCAAACAAGGTTTCACTTACAACATAAAATGCTTCTATCATGCACTCAACCACTCATCATCCATGTACTCAGTCATTCATCCTTGCACTCATGCATCTATTTCTTGTAAACATTAATACTTGGCTCAAGGGAGGCGGGACTAATGGTCCGGACATCAATTTAGCGCTGCGGCCAACTGTATTACCCATATGTCCTATGTTATTATATTACCCACATGTCCTATATTATTATGCAACATTTCGCGCCTGCAGCACTGCGGTTGTAGGTGGCGAAATGCCTGTGGGCACAGTGTGGAGCGGAGTGGCGCCATGGGGAGGCACCTCCCCTGTTTAAATAAGAATAAAACGGCAATCACCACGGAGCAAACAACGGCGTCTAGAGTATCAATGTTTGTCCTGCAATGAAATGTACGCAAATTGAGTGAGATTGATGAAGTGAATGAAGCCCAGTGATGTGCAATGAGCCAATGAGTAAAACTCCATATGAACTGTATAAGGGCACTGAAGGAAAGGTGAGACTCCATTTACCGTTTATGAGATCAATGATGTGCAGTTGAGACCCTAGTGAAGTGTAGGAGGGATGTGACGTGTATGTGAGACTATTGCAAAGTGTGTGAGAGCAGTGATGTGTTGGTGAGACTCCAGGGAACTATATAACAGGGCAGTGATGTGCAATGATTCAGACTGCAGTAAAGTGAATTACCGATTGATGTGCAATGAGTGACTTGAGCGATCCTCGAGTGAAGTCTATGGGGCCAGTGATGGGAAGGTGAAACTTAATTGAAGTGTATTAGAGCAATAAAGAGCAGGTGAGAATCTAGTGAAGCACTGACAAAGCCAATCACATTCGGAACTTGGCAACATACTCTGCTGCATAGGCAACACTACAGGCATACTTGGGTACAGACAACATACCTAGGTATGAATAATAAAAATGCAACTCAGGGAAAACGTATACATGCACATGACACATGTAGGGATAAATGCACTGATAGACACATCTATAGTCTGCATTTGAGTACACAGATATAACACAAAGATGTATACATTGCCAACACATGCAGTGAGACAGGCACAGTCCCTATATATCTATCTATCTATCTATCTATCTATCTATCTATCTATCTATCTATCTATCTATATATATATATATATCACACGTCTCACTGGGGGAGTGTTGCAAAGTGCACATCCACAAGTATGCCAAATTAACCCCTTGCATGCTGATGACGGAACCGCTCCGTCATCAGCTGCGGGTGCGCTGTGGTGATGACGGAGCGGTTCCGTCATGGCCCGCCCCGCTCGATAGAACGCTCATGCGCGGCGCGAATTCCGCGCCTGCGCTGAGGGTTCTATTGAGCGGGGCGGGCCATGACGGAACCGCTCCGTCATGAGCACAGCTCAACCGACGCTGGTGACGGAGCGGTTCCGTCACCAGCATGCGGCCGCCGCGCGGCCGCCCCGCCCCCTTAGCACTGCGGCGGAATAGCCGCCGCAGTGAAGGGGTTAAACTGCTTTAGTAAACACAAACATTCATCCAAATATTCATCAAATTAGTCAGATCCTAAAGGCTTCCTTATTATTTAGAATTTTTTGTATTTATTCATTTGCCGTGTTTTCAAATTGTTAAATCAAGCCCTAATGCATTTCATGAATTCCTTCATCAGGGAGCATGTAAATACACATTGCAACACCACATTGGAACTAGCTTTTAAATGAATGTCACGTTTCGCATATTTGCGGAAAATATTACATTAACCTCCTCAATGTGCAACTAACAGGTGTTTACGTTCGTGAACAACCACAATAAATGCCGTGATCCAAATCCAAAAGTCCTCAAATGAAAGATGATGAAGCCTCTAGGGCAGGTGATCAAGAACAACAATTGTCTAAGATTGATGTTTTACGGTCCATAAATCCCGAAGTCAATTCAGTTCCCACATATAAGAAATTGACATTACTTTCCTGGGTGCACACATCAAAGTCAATCTTGGCAATTATCTATAAACTGCATTTCAAATCCACGAATTGCAATAATCTCCTACACCAGCATTTCTTAACATTTTGACTTATGCGGACCCCCACTGACTCATTACTGGAATCCAGGGACCCCCCACTCAGTTATTATTAGAAGCTGGGGATCCCCGGCCTAAACAATTTCTATGATTTGAACCTCAAAACAATTCACAAAAATACAAAAACAAGTATACACCAAACAGATGCTCAAATATTGAAAACCTTTTGTTTAATTGACAAATATCGAAAAAGTTTTCACGTTTACAATTTTGTTTCTTTCTTTGTATACACTAAAAATATATTAATTGTAATATTATTTAATTTTGTAACATTAATGGACCCCCAGGTGTCCTCAGGCCCACGTCAATAACCATTGTCCTACACTATTCAAGCATCCATCCATCCATCCATCCAACAACCCTATGAGTCTACTCGAGGGAGTCAAAAGAATATCCAGTGAAACGATCAGATACGAGCAACCCCAAAAACAAATGGATCTAAAAGTTGATGGAATCAACAGAGAAAAACCTATTAACATCTTCACATCGAAAGGAAAATAGAAGGCTATGTTTTGTTTCCAAATTTTCTACATCAAACTGACCTCCCCCACGCACCGCACACGCAACCTGGGAATCATCCTGGACTCAGCTCAAAATGGACTGCCAGATCAACTCCGTGTGTGTGTATATATATATGTTTCTGTCTAATGCTTGTCGCAGCACATGTATTTTATACTAGAATGACGCTGGTTTAATAAATACTTTTTCAAAAACGTCCCCATTGTTTATTCTGGATAATATTTGCGAGAAGAAGTGAACACGAGTGACTGAACAAAAAGTACTGTACTGTTTCCACGGTCCCTGAAGGATCAAGGGCTGTTATGTTTGATAGTTGCCAGAAACTATTCGCTCCTTGGTAAGGTTAGGGGGCTTATAATGGTACTGTGAGCTAGCTGGTCTAAATGCTAACATATCCTTTGGGTGTGAGTGGAATCAGTCGGAACACCAATTCCTTAGTTTATGTTGTCTAAATTCACAGATTCTATGTATTATTAGGAACTACAAGACAGGCTGAGATTAATGCAAGCATTCCAGCCATCATTTTTTGTATACATCATTTTTAATGTGGCACTTTATTGCACAGATACACAAGATCAGCCAGTTGAGATTCCAGGTAATAGAGGGGATTGAGACAAGACAGCATGTACGTAACAAAACATTATTATATCCACAGATATTTTGGCTCACCCGTCTAAAGGGTTTAATGGCCATGGGACTTAATGATAGACTTAAAATGGCATGCTTCATGTATATACATTACATTGTCTTACTTCTCATTCACTGTGGTCACTGAATTGTATATAATCTAGAAATGGCTGCAGTTTGTCCTATGTCTCAATTTTTTTTTTTTTAAAACCTTTATTGTACAGAAGGCGCTCACAAATACGGGCCTACAACCCACCGGGCCGGCCACCACAATAAAGAGACATACGAGGCAATACAGGAGTGACAACAGGATTTCTAAACAGCTCATATGAATGCAAAGACAACAAGTCTTCGAGCCGCCATCACGGACAGGATAAGAGTAGGTTAATTTTATAATAGAAAAAAGGGTTTCGCAGGATAATGACAATCTGTAAAGTCCAGAGGGCCGCGGTGGGCCGTGAGCAAGCCGAAGTTTCGAATACAGGAAAAGACCAAAAGAACAATCACATTTTGGCAAAGGCAGAACGTGAGTCCCACATCAATAACAATCACAATCGCTGCTCAACGCCCTCCCACCACTACCATGGCACATAATAGTAAAACAGCGAAAAGTACGCTTACAAAACTAAAAGCCCTCCGTTACAACAACCCAGGAGAGGAAAAGAAAAATGGGGGGGGGGGGAAAGGGAATATAAGGGAGGAAAAGGACATCGGAAAAAAGGAGGGAGAAAGTGAGGGCGCAGCGTCAGTGCACGCCCCCCACGGCTAACAAAGCATCCAATACTAATTCGGCACAAGGAACTAGTGGCAACAGGAGAAATGAATGCGTAGTAAACCGTGACAGCAGACATACCAAAAGGGCCACGCCAGCACAAACACCCCGGGGGGCGACGTGCCGACACCGCGCCACGAAATAAGGGGATACATAAGAGCCATAGAACCAAAAAAAGGAACAAGGGAAGATACAATAAAACAGACCCCCCCACCACCCCGCACAGCCCACCCTGCACCCCTGCAGAAGGCTATGGCCTACCCCCCAGCAGCGTGCCTGTCGCCCTAATTAGAACCCGAAATATAGAAGAAATATGGAAAGAAAGAATCACTTAGATAAAAAGGGGGGGAAGGGAAAACAGGGAAAAACAGCGGGAGAGGAGCCACATAATCAAAACCCCTTCAGCTCCCACCCCCCGCCCGAAAATACTCAGAGCCCACGGGAAGATAGTAAACACACGGATAAGCTCCAGGAACGTAAAGAAGTATCAAACATACTCTTACAATTATAAACGGATCACCCAACCATACCACAAAATAACAGTCCACAGAGGCAAGATCAGCTCAACCCTGTCCACGTTTTTCGCAAACTGTAGCAGTCCAACGAACCAGGAACCAGATCCCAAGGAGCCGGAGGTGAATAACAGGGAGTCGAATCAAAAATACACTCAAGTCATAGCGATCGCGGTCCGGATGATCCAGAAAGTACAGTAACCACCTCAGGCAAAGCAGGCACAGTTCCGATGAGAACACGGAGAAAGCCGGTCCAGCGGCAGAGTCACAGGATCTTCGTTCGGCCATGTGAGGCAAAAGAGGAAAAGGAGACCCATCGAGGTCGGTCCAGACGGGATCCGGCTGGCGAACCTCCGGAGCAGAAGGAGGCACAGGATAAAGAAGGGCAGCGGACTTCCGTATATCCACACCAGCAGCAGCCTCCAGGTCCACGACCCCAAGGAAAGTTCCAGCAGCACACAACAGAGATGAAGCCGCACAAACCGGGGGGGGTCCGGCAGGCCCAGCCAAGGGACCTCTCTCCAGGATAGCGATGGGTGCGGTCATGGGCGCCCCCCAGGAGCGCAGGGCGGCGAGGATGTCGCCAAGTGTAGGCTCACCTTTGCAGTATTCAGAAAGCGTGCCGTGCGGCGGACCCGCATCGCCAGTCCCAGCAAGGCCGAGAGTCATGGGGCCGGCCGCCATCTTAGAAGCCCGGCGGGGCCGCTGCGAACACTGACCCCCGCCCGGTTACCAGCGGGGCAAAACAGGATACCGGCAGCCACCAGCAGAGGTGCCACCAGGGCAGGAAGGGGGGCCACCAGAAGAAGGCGATGCGCCGGCACCCCACACGCCGCCGACACCGTTCTCCGAGCCCGGGCGGAGGAACTCAAAATGGCCGGGCCGGAGAACAAAGGGGAGACGAGCCAGATGTACGGTTAACCCCGTCCATGGAAGGCAGCGCCCCAACACCAGGCCGCAGGACCGCCGGACCAGGCCCGGGGGGCCGCAATCGGTCTATTAGCACATCGGCCTCTCCGACCGACTCCACACCACCACCAAGGGCCGGCCACCGCGCCCCGTGCAGCCCGGGCGCCGCCAAGGAGCGCCAGGCCCGGCCGCTCCGGAGGCCCCGAAGCAGACAGGGGCGTAACTCAGGATCCGTGACACCCAGGAACCACCGGAGCAAACGGTAAGTGCCTGTGAGGTATCGTCGTTCCAACGCACAGCGTAGAATACTTCCCGGGGCAGGATAAAGTACAGAATAGTTGTTGTAGACAGGAGAGTTAACGGAGCCGAGCTAAAACGCGGCCATCTCGGACGCGAGCTTGGCTCCTCCCCCCCTATGTCTCAATTTTGTTGACATGGTCATAGGGTTTGTAAAGTCCCAATGTTCCTTACTTAAATAAATGCAAGACATTTGTGGCATGATGCACATGTATCAGTGTTGTATTTAAGTTTCTATGCAAAAGAAGAAAACAACACACGTTTTTGAAACTTATGGCATTGTATTATGTATTGTTGAAATGATTGAAAGGCTTTGATTTCACTTGACACTTGGAGTAACCTTTGCTTTCTTTCCTGTACTCACCTGGCGTGTTTGCAATGCAGTGATGTTTCATTGGCTTTGGCACTTTTTGTGGGTACGACTATGCGTCCTAACTCCTATACTGTTCCTTCTGGGTTCAAGTTCTAAGTATCTGGCAATATGCACGGATCGGCAAGCAAATTTCAAACCTTCACCTGAGCAAGGTGTTGCTATACCTCAATGTTACTTTGCATGGTATTTCAAGTCTGGTTTGACTAAACCATGTTTTTGCACCCAACATGGAGCAAGAGTGTGGTCTATGCCTTTCTTGGTCGTCACTAATAAAAGGTAAACAACCTTAACAATGCAGTGAAAACACCGCAATACATTCACATCGCTGCTTTTACAACGCAAGTCGTTACCACGACTTGCACTGGACGGTGCTCTAGACTAAGGAATAGTGTGATTTACTATTCCCTATTGTACGTAGGCTGGAGTTGGAATAGTAAATCATACTATTCCTAAGTTCAGCACCCTACAGCGCAAGTCATTGTAATGACTTGTGTTGTAAAATCAGCGATGTAATGTACCGCGATCAAAATGATCGCGTGGTAACAGTCTTTCCGGTTTCTCAACATTCAGACTTATATTTTTGCCTTCCACCTGATGTGCCTAATACACTGCATGGCCAGGTGATTGACTTTCTGTATCTACATATGGTTTTTCTGTTCTACTACACATGGCTGTCTAACTCTATTTTCTCAATGGAGACGGCTATTTTAACTTCCTTTATTCCCCATTCAAGACTGCCTCCAAGCCAGCGCTTACTTACTGCTACTGGTACACTATAAAAACCATTCAGTAACTGGCATAGAACAGCGGCATGTGAGAGCTGCGATTCACCACCCATCTGACTCCCGGGGAATCTTGGAGATGACAGTAGTTAGAGGGTTTTAAAAGCATGCTATGGCCAGATACGGTTTGACATATGGGCTGAGGCGAGCACTGTGGCGCCCTTACGTCAAAGCGAACATTGTGGTGTACCTGTTAATCCGGACTACTTCAAGGGTACTTACGGCGGCGGGCTTCCAAGGCTGTCATCTGCGACGAGGCATCATGCCGCCAAGGGTTTCCAAGCCCCAACGGGGCCGGGGCGACATCGGAGCAACTGGTGATGGAGCGGGGGGTGGCCACATGCCAGCGCGGCCCCCCAGTGACGCGAGGGGCACCCAGAGGAAAGAAGACGGGAGACGCTACTCCCGCAGCGGCAGGGAGCGAGGAGGCCGCGTCCTGGAAAGTGAAAGAAGGTGATCAGCGTCCAAGCGTGGAGGAGGGCACTGGAATAATCAAGCCTCGGGTAATTCCAGGAATGTGTTCGGGACGAGGAAAGGCCCAGGAGAGAGTTGAGCAGTGTGTTGGAGCTGGTGGAGGTGCTTTGGATAACTCCACTGATGGTATCATCAGTAACACTTTAGAGGCTCAACAAACCTCGGCTGTAAGCGGCGAGGATACTATAGCCTCAGGAACTGTAAGTACAGGATTGGCTTCCTCTTTGCTCATGAATGCAGACTATGGGGCTATTATTCAGGCAACTACACAGGGGGAAGGGCAACACACGGAGGCAGATAATTCAATGGGAGGACAAGGAGGGTTGGAGTTGAAGCAGGTGTCTAAGGATGGAATAGCTGCCAATTCTAAACCGTCTGGGTCACTACAGTTACCAGCAGGAACCCCCGATGGTGGTGATAATTTTTTTTCCCTTAATGAGGACACAGAGACCTCAAATGTTAGTGCTTGTGCTAGTGGCGAAGAGGCATTTTTTGGTGGAGGAGTCAGATTTAGGTAGCTCTTTCTCTAACCCCCAGTACACAAAAGCAGCGACGGAGTTAGACTAAAGGAGGGAAAAAGAAAAACCAGGACGCTATGCACTCTGATTCAGATCAAAGCCTCTCAGGACAATTAAAATCGGACTATACCACTACGCCTTTTGATATAGGTGACGGACCTACGGACCTACTCCTGATGTCACTACTCGGAGAGCGAGCAACGTATTTACTTTAACATCATCCACCTCCGTTGCAGATCCAAACTGAGGATCGACAGGAGCATAAGAGGGCCCACCACGCAACCAAGCTGTTACAAGGGGCTATCAGGAAAATCAACAAAACCTGTATCGAAATAACAAAGAATGAGTGTTGGCTCTGGGGACCGGTGCAGAGAGCACTACCCAACAAACAACATCTAACGAATCTAGGATGACGGATGTCATGTGGAAGCTAGAAGATTTTGAGAACCGCCAAAGGTTACTGGGCATTCCGGAAAATGCAGAGGGGGAAGATATTTGTGGGTTTGTGCTCCGTTTGTTGAAGGGTGGATTTCCCGAATCTCACATTGGGACTGGGATTCGGAAGTACAACGGGTGCATCGCTTCCCACTCATGTTGAAGAAAAGAAAGGGCCAAAGGAAGGGGATAATAAACCTAGAGTCATACTGATTATTTTTGGTAATTTTCTGTTGCGACAAGCAGTTTTTCACAAAGCACGTCCGGAAGCAAAGCGCTCAGCGGAGGGTCGAAAGGAGGTGGAGGCTTCGACAACTTCTCTCTCCCTTCCAAAAGGCTGGCTGTGAAGAGTATGTATTGAGCCCTGCCCGTTTGAAAGTTATCCATCGGGGATATACTAGGGTCTTCTCAAGATTTTCTACGAGAGCTATCATGAGCCTCAGGCCACAAGGACTCTTAAAGAGGAATATCTGGCTATCTGATGTATTGGACTTATAGAAGTGTGTTTCCTTTTCTTTGGTGTTTGCACAAGGGAGGTGGTGGGGAAATCAGTATCATGCAGGGGGCACCTCAAAAGTCTTCGGACCTTTCTTGCCGTAAGGTAGGGGTGGGTGGGAAGGGGAGTTCTTCAAGGGTTCTGGCTGGTTCATTGGGTTAAGATATATGCAGTGGCATGGAGATTATATGCATGGTAGACAAATCTCTTGGAAGGTAATAGAGAATGCTTTTAATGGCACGGGGCAAGATTAGAATAGTTTCAGTAAACATATGTGGCTTGAATTGTCCGCATAAAAAGCGCAGGATTAGTGAGGATATGCAGTATTTGAATGCAGATATAATATGTTTACAGGAGGCTCACATTGAAGCAGGGAGGCAAAATTAGGGGGCTATCAGCTAATTTTTCTCCACAACTCAAGGTACACGGACTAAGGGGGGTAGCTATTATGGCTCGTGGGAAAAGCATTAGCTTCTCACGTTCTAAGGCGGATCACTTGGGCAGATGGGCCCTCACTTTATGCAACATGGGTTCTTTTTCTTTTACGCTCTGCTCGGCCTATGGTTCTGTTCTTGATGATCCGGCTTTGTTGAATTGGTTAAATATGCAATTGGTGGGGTGGCCATTGCCAATGATTATTTGTGGGGATTTTAACATAAATTTGAGAGTTAACACAATGAAGCTGGGGTCAAGCTTATACAGAGGACGTAAACCCAAGGTTTTTAAATAACTGCTGGAACTCTGTCAGACTCATGGGCTTATAGGTGCCTGGGCCTCGCAGGTGCCCCAAGATTATGGCTTCACTTTTTTTTCAGCCCCACATCAATCACATGCCAGGCTAGATTATTTTTTTGTGTCCCAGAGCTTGTCGATTAATTGTCAGATGTTTAAATTCCCTCGGGTCATGTCCGACCACAGTCCGCTTGTTCTTGAGATTCCACTCCAGGCTGTAAAAAGGGAAACACCATGGTGGACTTTTGATAGAGCACTTTTATCTGATCAAGATTACATTGCACATATGGAGTCATGGGTTCCGAGGTTTATATCCGAGAATAAGGATAGCACTCGGGGGGGATATCGTCTGGGACGCCCTGAAAGCAGGAATTAGGGGGGAAACCTGAAGGTACGGTTGGATGATACAGAAAGCGGCTAAAGCCAATCTACAGGAAGTATATGCCAAACTATCAGACGCAGAAACTCAACTGGTTGGGGCTATTGCTAATGGGGGAGAGGTGGGCCAGGCACAGACTAGGGTAGCCTTAGCCAAATCTAAAATTTGGGAAATTTCAACAAAGAAAGCAGCAGGGAAATATACAGCGTGGAGATCCAAAATGTACGAATGCAGCGAGAGAGTGGGACATCTGCTTGCAGTACGTACAAGACAGAGGGCGACTCAGGGAGCTATTCTAGCAATTAATGATCCTCAAAGGGGGGGAAGTCACAGACGCCCCAGATATTAGAGCTGCTTTCCAACGCTTTTACCAACTTTTATATTCCGAAGATATAACGGGAAGCGAAGAAGGCATACGGGATTGTCTAGCAGAGATGCCAGGAGATGGGTTAACCGGGGAGGAGAGAGAAGCATTAGAAACCTCCATTAAAGCGGACGAAGTAGCAGGGGCTATTAGCTTTTTGGCTAACGGGAAGGCGGCGGTTCTGATTTTATCCCTGGGGAGTTTTATAAAAAACTGGCACCCTGTGTATTAGAATTACTGGTCGAAGTTTTTCTCCAGGCCCAGTCAGGTCAGAGGGTGCCCGCTTCTTGGGGGTCGGCTAATATGGTGGTCTTCCCCAAGAAAGGGAAACCGGTTAAGGAATTGGGCTCTTATAGGTCTATAACGCTAATAGCGATGTCAAGATCTATGCCAAGATCTTGATAAACAGGTTAGCAGGAGTGTTTAAAAATCTAGTTAGTCCGGTCCAGCATGGGTTTGTTCCGGGGAGGAGCACAATCAACCATCTACAGAGGGTGATTGCTCTCTTTGATGCGGCTGAGATTATGGGGGACCCTATCGGCTGATCCTGCTAGATGCAGAGAAAGCCTTTGATAGGGTCTCCTGGATGTTTTTATGGGTGACACTTGAGAGAAGAGGGTTTGGCGACTGCTTTATTAAGGCTATTTCAGTAATGTACAATAACCCTGTGGCCAGAATCGCCATCATGGGGGCACTGTCAGGCCCAGTGTTAATAAGCAGGGAGACGCTTCAGGGGTGGCCATTCTCCCCTCTATTATTTGCTTTATACATCGACCCCCTGGTTAGGAGAATTATGGATAATAAACAGATTCTAGCAGTACATAGTGGTGGGGGGAGCACTAAGATCTTAGCTTCTGCCGACGATTTAGGCATTATGATCCCCAATCCTCTGGGAGCACTAGCTGAAATTGAAAGAGAAGCAGAGATCTTCTGGCAAATCTCAGGGTATCGCCTTAACTCATATAAAACTCTTGTTGTACTAGGTAAAGTATGCCATGCTAGCGACCCTCGGGTTGTTCAGAAGGCAACCTATCTGGGGGTCGAGATAATGGCAGATGTATCTAAGATTGTGGAATCCAACCTGGACCCACTGCTGCCAAAATTTAAAGCAGACTTTCAGCGTATAGATAATCTTAAACTAAGCCTTGTGGGGAGGTGCAATGTTTTTAAAATTCTGTTTTTACCAAAAATACTATACTTTATTAGGGCAATCCTGTTGGCTATTAATGTTAAATGGTTTAAATCGATAAACCAGCTGGTCTCCAAATCTCTCTGGGCTAATTGCGGCCCTCGGATGGCCCTTACATTTCTGATGCTACCTAGGGAGAGATAGTTCAAGAAGAGGAAATACTACAAGGGATTTTGTTTGTTAGCTAAGTTAAATTATTTTACTAACATCAATCAATGGAGTTCGTTCATCAGATTCGAACTCAAATGGAGCCAAAAGGCTACGATAATATTTCTTTCAATAAGAAAAACATTCAATGGCGAAAGCACAAGAATGAGAGACGATAAAAGAAGCACACAGAACAAAAGTTATATCTGAAAAGGTATTTATATTAAGTTAATCAAAAAAATGTTTCATGATGAATCAAAGACATATAAATGTAGGCAAATCCAGTTATGGACAGTTGTATGCATAAGTCAACAGATCAGTACATAACAATTCATCAGCTCCTTCCTTTGATACAGTGTAACCAAGTCCATACAAGAACAGAGGTATACTCTTGAAGCAAAAAATATCTTTGGAGATGCTGATTTGGTCGACGTTTCAGTTTGGGTACTGTGGTCTATAAGACCATCATCAGGACTAATATTTTTGCACAGACGTTGCCCCTTCACTTTATGGCCAGGGATGATCAGGCCAAGGAACCAGAAGGAAAATTTGAGTCCCGCCCTTCTAGTTGCTGATATGGGTATCTTCTATGAGAGTGTCTGGAGTCAAAATAATGGGTCCACTTAATGGAAAAACAGGTGCACCAATGGGTCGCTTATTTAATGAGTCTCTCGGGACAGAGCTTCGGGGAACAAATCGACAGCCTTAGTGTTTAACGAGGCGGATGGGCAGTCCCGAACTTTCAGTTATACCACTGGGCGGCCATATTATCCAAAATAGGCAGCTTGATCGGGCTGAACCTGAGCAAGTACAGAGGGCATGTTCCGTATCAATTTATGATCTACTGTTGGGATCGGAGGCTAGGGGCCGTCTCTTATGTTATACAGGTTTTAAGTATTATAAAAAGTTGAAATTTAAGACATTAATGGGTGCCTTTAAAATTGGGGTTGCCTTTCGTAAAAGGTTTGGCATGGGCATAATTCATGCTTACACCCCTTTGTTTGGTAAAAAAGCATTCCACAGCATTTTTAATGATGGGTTTATGAAGATTTGGAATGATAAGGGGGTGAGGATGGTGGGGGATATTATTGATGGAATCGGGGTGAGGTCATTTGATGTAATTAAAGAAACTTTCGGGGTAGATAATAGGCATTTTTTTTCAAGTACCTTCAGATTAGAGATTTCCTAGGGGGAAAAACAGGAGGTAGGAGGGGATTTGATCCAGTGCTGCTGGATGAGGGATTACTCAAGGAGCCCGGTACGCTAGGTGGGATTTATAAAAAGCTAATAAAGTCAATGGCGGATGACCTACCCAAACATGTTGGACGGTGGCAGGAGCGGCTTTTGGTGGAAGCGAGGGAAGTAGAAGACTCCTTAAATTTATACCAAACCTCTTGTATTGCTACAAACCTACAACTACAATGTTTCAAGAAGTGGTTTAATCTCTATAGAACACCTGAGAAGATCACTAAATAGGGAGAAGGTGCAGAAACTTTATGTCCACGCTGCAGCTATCCTGCGGCAGACATTGTGCACATGTTTGCCTCCTGTCCAGAGCTAGGCCTGATTAAAAGGGAAGTTGGTGCTATTCTTGAATCCTATCTGGGACAGCAAGTAGAGATGACTTCCCAATTGATAGTATTAGGGTGAGCAGGTCTCATTCACCTAACCGGACTCAAACCTTTTTATATGTCGCTATGATAGTGTTTCGACTTTGTTTGACCACCCATTGGCTTGATCCTGTACCCCTACGGGGAAATATTGGATATACTGATATGTCGTTACATGCTGTATACTTTTAGATACCAAATCAATAAAGAATTGTTAAAAAAAAAAGTACCTGGCATACATACATTGTAAACAAGTCTAGATGCTTTCCTCCTATGGTGGGTTCTTTGCTTGAAGGTTCGCTTTTCTTTCCATTTGGGCAGGTAAAGGTTACTCTTCCTCAGCTGTTTATTGCTCCAAGATTGGTTCCGCATTGTTTGGACTGTTTTTTGCCTTCATCTGCTCAATTTTGAAGTCGAACATCATCTTCAGATTTGTTATGTCTAGTGCTTTTTCCTCTACAGTAATTACTATTTGGGGACACACTTTCAGGTGGCGTAAACTTAATCACTTAGAATCATGGCTACTGAAATGGATTGACCATACCTTGGGGTCAAGACTTCCCAAACAAGAAACGGACTTGACGCTTCACATCTAGCAAACCTAATGCCAGACACATTCCACAGCGCTAAAACACCCTGGTGCTTCTGAAAGACTGGACCTTGCATTTTGCACAGTACTACAAATTAGAGATTAGACCCCTGGTACTCATAGTATGGCCCGCCAGCAGCCTGGCAGGCCTTCCTTGGCAGCCCGTGGACCTTGCAGGTAATGTTCCCATGGCCCCCAGAGAAAGAGAGTGTGGAGAGAGAGAAAGAGGAGAGAGAGTGGAGCGAGAGAGACAGTGGAGAGATAGAGGAGCGATAGAGGAGAATGAGTGGAAAGAGAGTAGCGAGACTGACTGAGTGAGAGACTGAGATAATGACTAACAGAGAGAGCGAGAGACTGATGGAGAGAGAGACTGACAGGGGGAGCGAGAGAGACTGACTGACAGAGAGGCTGACCGAGAGCGACTGACTGACAGAGAGCGAGAGACTGACAGACAGAGAGAGACTGACTGAGACTGACAGAGAGAGACTGACTGAGACTGACAGAGAGAGACTGACTGAGACTGACAGAGAGACTGACTGGGGAGAGACTGACTGACAGAGAGAGAGAGAGAGACTGTGATGAAATTGGGGTCAAAGTGTGTATGAAGCTATGCAATGCCTCTTAAGATTGCTATTGTCTGCTAATAAAAATGTATTATCAAAATGTGCTCTTTGTAGTTACATCTGATTTTGAAATACAGCATTGTCTAATGTTTTGAAACAGGTTTGATTTTTTTTTTACTCTAGCCCCGTCCCTCCACTCCACTGACCCCACCCCTACTGGTGCGGCCCTCAGCCACAAACCACACTGATTTTGGCCCCCAACAGAAAGTTTGTGAGTACCCATGGCCAGGGGTACTCATAGTACGGCCTGCGGCGGCCCTGCAAGAGTTCCCTGCGCGCCCGCGGACCTTGCAGATATCGTACCCTCGGCTGCTCTGTGGGGGCGGGTGATTCCCGCCATAGTCAGAGTGGGGCTGCAGGGGCGCTGAAAGGTGAACAAAGCCTCATTAACACGCCAATGGTCTTTTAAAGACCTGTGAACTGCTTGGGTGCGGCTGTGTGTGTGCGCCTGGAAGCTGTCACAGCCTGGGCACACAGGGTGAGGAGGGAGAGCGAGGGAGGGAGAGCAAGCGAGGGAGCGAGGGAGGGAGAGCAAGCGAGGGAGCGAGGAAGAGCGAGGGAGGGAGGGAGAGCAAGCAAGGGAGAGCGAGGGAGGGAGAGCGAGGGAGGGAGAGGGAGCGAGGGAGGGAGAGCAAGGGAGGGAGAGGGAGGGCGGGGAGAGCGAGGGAGCACGAGGGAGAGCGAGGAAGGAAAAGCGAGAGGGAGAGCGGGGGAGGGAGAGTGAGGGAGACAGAGGGAGGAAGACAGAAGGAGAGAGAGGGAGACCTCAGAGAGAGGGAGACCTCAGATGGAGGGGAGGGAACGAGATAGAGGGAGACCTCAGAGTGAGGGAGACCTCAGAGTGAGGGAGACAGAGGAAAGGAGAGAGAGGGAGACCTCGGAGTGAGGGAGAGGGAAGGAGGGAGAGGGAAGGAGAGAGAGGGAGACCTCAGAGAGAGGGAGAGCTCAGTGAGGGGGAGGGAAGGAGAGAGAGGGATACCTCAGAGTGAGGGAGAGGGAAGGAGACAGAGGGAGGCAGAGGGAAGGAGGGAGAGGGAGACAGGGGGAAGGAGGGAGAGGGAAGGAGAGAGAGGGAAGGAGAGAGAGGGAATGAGAGAGAGGGAAATAGAGTGAGGGAGAGGGAAATAGAGTGAGGGAGAGGGACATAGAGTGAGGGAGAGGGACAGAGTGAGGGAGAAGGAAATAGAGAGAGTGAGGGAGAGGGAAATAGAGTGAGGGAGAAGGGAACAGAGAGAGAGGGAGACAGAGAGAGTGAGACAGTCAGGGTGAGTGAGACAGAGGAAGAGAGGGAGTGAGACAGTCAGAGTGAGTGAGACAGAGGGAGACAGAGGGAGGGAAAGAGAGGGAGGGAGGAAGAGAGGGAGGGAGGGAGGAAGAGAGGGAGGGAGGGAGGAAGAGAGGGAGGGGGAGAGAGAGAGAGAGAGAGAGAGATAGAGATGTGTGTACGGCGGGTCTGGTGGCTCAGTGGACGAAGGCGTCCGCTGCAGGGACCTGTGATCAACCTCATGGTCACAGTTTTTTTTTGCTCTAGCCCCGCCCCCATCCCCACTGACCCCGCCCCCACCGGTGCGGCCCTCAGACACAAACCACACTGTAAATTTGGCCCCCGAGAGAAAGTTTGTGAGTACCCATGACATAGACCAACCGGGCTATTAACATAAATATGGGACCCCCTCTAAATATACTTTCAAGGTCAGGGAAAGAGGGGAAAACAACAACAAGAAATACAATTTCCCTCTCGACCTCTTAATATCTCTACAAAACTACTTTATGTTTTCTTATTTTAAACACAAGGTGACTCCATATGTGGTTCTTTTTAGAATTTTTATTATTTATTTTTTATCATTTCTTTATATTCTTACTTCATTTCATAGAAAAAAAAATTATACAAAAAACACATAAAATTGGTAAAGCAATTAATACACAGATATCGTACAGTCAATAGAAACTAAATATTAATTTGCCACAACCAGACCAACCGGGCTGCCTTCAGATATCACAAGAAAGAGGAAGGTAAGAAGGAAAGAAAAAGTGGAAGGCAAGAAGAAAAGGAAAGAAAGAACAAGGAGGAAGGCAAGTAAGAAAGGAAGAAAGAAGACAAAAGAGTAAAGAAAGACTGAAAATAGGTAAGAAGGACAGAAAGACCCAAAAGAGATGGCTGCGAGGGCTCACCTATGCCTCCACATTCGCTGTTAAGTTAGCTCCACACAATTAGTTTCCTAACTCCCGCTGGGCTGAGGTTCTCCTGCACTCACTTCTGTGATCTGCAGGACAATATTTCCAACCGCAGCAAGACAGCCTGGTGTGAAAGTGCCTCCTGCAGCAATGTGTGCATAAATTGCTCGTCATGGATTTCAGTCCCTGAATAAGCCTTCCAGCCTTCCAACCTTCCAAGAGGGCCTAAGCAAGCATCACAAGTTGTATTAGATAAACACTCATAATATCAAGCACTAAGAAAAAGATTCTGAATGTGGTGCGCTTCGTATGAATCTTAATATAAGGTGATTTAAATGCGTAGAGGGCTGCCGGGTGGTGCAAGTAATTCAGAAATAGAGGCCATACATGGGACAATTATCTGTCTCCAGCGGCACTGCCCCATCACTGAAAGATGGTGTCTAACACCGCTTTCACAAACATTTGCTTTCTCCTCAAGTACATGGTGTGTAATCGATAATGACCAAAACTGCAACTGGCGTAGGACACTGGACCGGTTTCTAGGCATGTTCCCCAAAACGATTCTCCTTGCAAACCCATCAGTCTGAGGAGATACATCTCGCGATATCCCTGCGTTTGTCCAACTTTCCATACAGTTATAGGTTTATACCCTGTACAGCTCACTATGTAAGGCATCTTAATACTTCCAATTCTTGAAGAATTATATAATTCCATTTCGTCTCTTCTACTTGCAGCCCCAACATCAGTCCTCACTACCACCTGCTATAAAATATCGAAGTTGGGAACATAAAGCACTTTAAACAGGTTTTTTTATTTTATTTTACTTACAGAGCTTCACACCGTACTTTTGCAGTTTGCAAGAGCTGTAAAAATAAACGGTCACTATTACCCAATGAAATAGTATTTCATTTACCGACCTCGGGAGGAAGGAAAGAATGCTGATTTAACATTGCAAGGATTGGAAATCGTGATCTTAACTGTACAGTCGGGATAAGTGTTAACCCGCTGGCCAACACTTGCAACACTCAACTCACCCCGATCAGCAGAGCAGGACAGTCGGTCCTTCAAGCACTGTACAATTAAGAAGCATGGGTGAGCAGCACCGTAAACTGGCCTCAGCCCATCACAACCGATTCTAGTCTTCCATTAAAGTAAACTTCCAAAGGAGAATATTGGTTCAACATTCAAAGTTGTAAGTTAAGAACAGCTTTTATGATTTTAAAACTGGCGAAATAACAATGTCGCCATGTTGAATAAAGAAATGAGAATGGCGACTTAAGGGACACGCAATGCGAGCACCTTCAAAACAGTAAAACTTCTGAATCTTTTAATAGAGACAATATTCTCCAGGTGGTGGACTTTTTTTTAAAACACTTTACCATTTTCTCTCTCAGATGTTGGATGGCCTCAGTCAACGTTGCCTAGTGGGAACAAATAGTCTTCGAACACACTAGCCCTGGTATGTAGCCAGGGATGGGTACTAGAGGCACAGGGCCTGGGGACTAGCCAGCCTCCAACACGAAATGTAAACACAAATGGGGCTGCCCCTAGTTGGGATTTCGAAAGGTCTTTAGAGATGTGTGCAAAGTGGGGGCATCTCACAAAAAGTGTAGGACTGGCCACACACCACCTGGTATCATGCTTCATTATAGGCCGTCCTCGCCCTCTAAAAATTCGGTTTGATAGACGGTGGGCATACACCTGACGACAGGGATGCACTTCATCTAGGGTAAGTCAAGAGAGACATTCTCTCGCCTTTCATGAGGAAGTGTAAACATGATTGAATGACACATGTTCTGCACTTAGAAACCACTATGCGCGATGTGGTGATGTATGGTAACTTGCATTACAACCGACAGAAACCCACAAATCTTATGTGTGTTTGTCTTCTGTTTTTCTACAGGGATATTTTGGAGTACTATATCGGTGGGGATAGTGACAATACACACCCCATATAGTGGTTGGTCTTTATTTACTTACTATTTAAATATAAAGACGGAGCCCCATAGATACATGGTCCTGACGAATGCTATGTACCGCTCTGGGACATCTAGCAGAAACATGTTGACCACAACCATCACGGTGAAGGGATAATCAGTTCCCCAGTCACCGCTCACTTCTTTTAATACCATACAGTTTCCCAATTAATTAAAAACTAGTCTTTATAACAACTGGAATGTTTTTTAAATCACTTTGACTACTCACAGGCCTCCACTTAGGTTAGAAGTGCATCCCTGTCGTCAGGTGTATGCCCGCCCTCTATCAAACCAAGTTTTTAGAGGGCGAGGACGGCCTACGATGAAGTATGACACCAGGTGGTGTGTGAGGCCAGTCCTACACTTTTTGTGAGATGCCTCCACTTTGCACGCATCTCTAAAGACCGGTAGAAATCCCAACTAGGGGCAGCCCCAGTTATGTTTACAACAAATAGTCTTAGCAAATCTACACCGAGAAGCATTAGATTTGAATGTGGGATTACCACTGCAGGATGTAAATATCGCTTAATAAATACACTTAGTAAATAAGTAACACCTCGTTTACTTGTACCTAATACACTGCTGCAGATTCCACAACATAATTAAAATCTTTTGCTTTGGTTGTACCATATCGGGACATTTTTGAGAAATGGGTTTGCTTACCGAGTATAATCAAAGTACTCCTTGTGCTGATTACGATAAAAAACGGAGAATTTAAGCATCCGGCCTGCAATTGCTTCTGCTTTTTCCATCAACTGCGTTAGATGCACTTTAGAGTAATCTGTTAAACCAAAACATAGGAAGAAACAGTTAGGTTAATTAAACATATACGCATTTAATAAGAAAACCGCTGGAGCATATTTAAGAGATTGAGACATTCTGGTATGCATATTAGATTTTGGCAGACTATTTATTCAAGGGTAAAATGAGCATTTAAGAGTTTTAGAATAAAAAAACAACAACATTTACCTTATAGTCAGGGGGCACCGACTTTTTTTCTCTCAGTCTGATACCAACCTTTGCCTTGTGCCATTATGTAAGCATAGCAATGGTATAAAAACATGCTACTGGCATATTCGTACGTCCTTGTCTGTCGCTTATGAAGTAAAGCTCTCTTTTCAAATGGCACAACTGGCCACCTTTCCAAAAGCACAACCCCCCGATTCGGTTCATGAGAGAATCAGCATGCGATTCTTAATTAATCTGGCACTGTGCACATTTTTACCATTCGTTCAACGAGCGCTGTTGTTTTCATTCACCGCTGTGCTGCGCCAATGTTAGTAAATCTGAGCCAAGAAGTTGAAATACAGAAGAGGCAAATTTTCAAGATGTCTACTGAGATACATTTACATACAATTAACGTAATTGGAGTTTATTTACATAGTCAACCCTGTATTTTAAATCCCAACGGCCTTGTTTAGCTGGGACTGCAAATTCATAGAGAAACATTAATGCCTTTTGTATGAAAGCGGTTTATTGGTGAGGGTGGCGGGTCCTATCTGGGTGTGAGCTATTACTGACCTTTCGTGACAAAATCTACCCTCACCCTGGGATTCGTTCAAAGAAAATGCACGTTTCTGCTTGGCAGAGTAAAACAACAACATTAAAGGCAAGTAGCATATCAGATAATACTCCCAAATCAATGTAGTGAAAATGAATTAATGATTGAAAATTACTACAAAATGACAAAAAATGTTTCAGGTATCAAGAGTTATGAAATTTGGGGCGTGGCTAGTGGCCGATGGGAATGGTCGCCCCTTGAAGCAGCTCCGCAGCCCTCGCCGTAAAATCCACACACATCTCTGTCAATATCGAGGCAGATTCCCAGATCACCCCGGGAACCGCCTCCTGAACCAATCTAGAAAGCGTGCGATGCCTGAAATTCGAGCTGCTTGTGCATTATTGCTGAAGAGAGCTGCCACTTGGTGAGCTCCGCGATTCATCAAGAGTGATGGCAGTGCACGGCGCTAGAAAACCATAGCGGAGCAAGCGATTGCAGCCCAGATTGCCAACAAACAAAGATGCTCTGCTTGCAAAAGGCCTCTGAGCGGTGTCGGAGCAGTGAGGAAGATTGAACGCTGTGTCTGGGGAAGGTGTGCGACCCCATGAGTGCGGCCTGCAGAGAGTCGTGTTCTGCTGGCTGATTGCGTGACCTGAGCCCGGTTTGCCAAGCCCTCTCCAGAACAGCTGCTTCCTCTCACACCGAAGGTGAGAAGTGCCAACCGAGCGCAGAGGAGTGTGGATGCGCGTCACAAGGGCCTGCGGTCGACTTGATAATAACCCTCGGACTCCCCCATACCGTGGGAAGTATTTACCCCAAGACAAGTACCCCTGTCATCCCAATATACTTAGCCAACAAGGTCGTATTTGTTGTGGTGGTTGTTGGCCGCAGTTTTATTGGGATCATAAATCATATCTGGGTCATATACACGTCAACACCATAGCCAATAAATCATATCTGGGTCATAAACATGACATCCTCATAATCATAAATCATATCTGGGTCATAAATCATACATGCCATCGCCATAGTCATAGATCATATCTGGGTCATAAATCATGCATGTCCTAACCCTAGTCATAAATCATATCTGGGTCATAAACATGTCATCATCATCGTCATAAATCATATCTGGGTCATAAACATGTCATCATCGTCATAAATCATATCTGGGTCATAAACATGTCAATCATCATATTGTGCAGATATCGTGGTACATTCAGTTCGTAGATGGCACGCCTACCAAACCAGTTCTTTTGTTAGTCCTTGGTAGTCCTCTTTGTCGTGTTACCTCTGGGACCACCATTTGGCTGGTCACCCACGCCCTTTGCGTGTAGGGAGGGGTAGCTTCTCCAAGGAGTTAGGCCCAACTCTCTACCTTTTTTGTGCCCTGCCGTCCGGCCGGGTCTGGGCCGCGAGCGCCGTCTCCGTTTGCTACTCCCCTCCTTGGCCCGGCCACCTCACCCTGCCGTGCGGCATCCCAAAATGAGTGGCCTACTTCTACACACCGCCCTGTTGGTGTGTCTCCTTAGCCATCCGTTGTAACAATTTCCGCCCATGCTTGTGTTGCTGCCCAGCACTGCGACAACTGCTGGTTCCTAGGTGTGGGTGGGTGGGTCCCAAAAACTCAGGTGCGCCGCTTCCCCGCTCCACGAAATTAGGAGCTATCTGGGGGAGCGGCGGCTTATATCCCCCCTTCTGCTCGTCCACTACGTGCAGCTGCCCCCCCATTGGGGGGTTCGTACCAAGCGGTCCCTCCTATTGGCTAGGGGGTTCCTTGGTGCCAACCGGATGTTCCCTTGGGAGGTGTTGATCCTTCCTGCCGCTTCTGGGCGCCCAGAACCGGTTCTTCCACTGGGGCTCGGCGTGGGTTATGGCGCCGGCCCTTGAGCCTCCCCCCCCCTTCGGGGGGGTGCGGCGGCCTCTGCAATAACCCTCGGACTCCCCCATACCGTGGGAAGTATTTACCCCAAGACAAGTACCCCTGTCATCCCAATATACTTAGCCAACAAGGTCGTATTTGTTGTGGTGGTTGTTGGCCGCAGTTTTATTGGGATCATAAATCATATCTGGGTCATATACACGTCAACACCATAGCCAATAAATCATATCTGGGTCATAAACATGACATCCTCATAATCATAAATCATATCTGGGTCATAAATCATACATGCCATCGCCATAGTCATAGATCATATCTGGGTCATAAACATGTCATCATCATATTCATAAATCATATCTGGGTCATAAATCATGCATGTCCTAACCCTAGTCATAAATCATATCTGGGTCATAAACATGTCATCATCATCGTCATAAATCATATCTGGGTCATAAACATGTCAATCATAATATTGTGCAGATCATATCGTGGTACATTCAGTTCGTAGATGGCACGCCTACCAAACCAGTTCTTTTGTTAGTCCTTGGTAGTCCTCTTTGTCGTGTTACCTCTGGGACCACCATTTGGCTGGTCACCCACGCCCTTTGCGTGTAGGGAGGGGTAGCTTCTCAAAGGAGTTAGGCCCAACTCGCTACCTTTTTTGTGCCCTGCCGTCCGGCCGGGTCTGGGCCGCGAGCGCCGTCTCCGTTTGCTACTCCCCTCCTTGGCCCGGCCACCTCACCCTGCCGTGCGGCATCCCAAAATGAGTGGCCTACTTCTACACACCGCCCTGTTGGTGTGTCTCCTTAGCCATCCGTTGTAACAATTTCCGCCACGCCGCAGGGAGGCGCACGTCTTCCTGCGGCTCCCCCCAGCTCTCGTGATTATTGTGGCTTACATGCGCAATTGCGGCACCGGAAGGCACTTCCCTGACTCTCATCCTTCCTTCCGCCAGCTAGACTCGGTCGTGGCCGAATGGCTCTAGGCGACCAGGGCAAACCCAAGGTGAAAAACCGCCATACATATTCTGAGCCGGCCTTGTGCACTTATGCGCGGCTGTGCTTTTTCCTTTATTTGTGAGGCCGGCCCCCGTACCCACACCGGGGTGGGCGCAGGATCTGCGCTCGGGGCCACTCGCACCCAGCGCAACAGTCATTCCCTTTGGCCCGGGAGACTAAGTGATTTGCCCAGAATCACAGGATGTTTTGAGCCTCCTTGTCGAGGCTGGACTGTGGTTTATGGTATGCTGAACCTGCCCACTGTCTGGATTCCTTCCTCTGGCCTTATTAGGCCGCGCCATGTCGTATGCATTTCCATTTTTTTTTTTATTTGCCGTTGCACGATTGCCCTATGCTCTCATGTACTCACCGTCTGCTTTTTGTAATTTGCCCACTTGTAACTATCCCCTCGCTGTTGCCGGTCGACCTAAAACATTCGCTTCATGGTGGGCCGGGCGCGACGGGTTATTAGATAGTCGTGATCCGCCCTCTGCACGGATGTGTGCCCCTGGGGCAAAGTGACTGCCCAGGTGGGGATGAGCACCTTGGTGCTGGCCAGCTTCTGTGCTTGGATCTAGTGGCCACGCGGATTCATGTAGCCATTGCTGCAATTTGAGTTTGGCTCCAAAGTCGCCCTTTCAAGTCCGAGTAGGCTAGCCCAGCCTTTCATCTTTAAGAGGTCGATAACCCACATGCCGTAGCACTGGCAATAAGCATCTGACATTTAGCACCGGGATGCAGAATGTCCGCCACCGCCATTGTCCCCCCTTTTGGGGGGGGGGGGGAGGGCGAGGCTGGGCAATCCGTGTTGAGTTTCACCCCTATCTCCTCTGCTAGACACAAACCTCGGAGGCGGGACTTGGGAACAAAACATTACCACATTGAATGTGGTCCTTGTACTGCATGAAGTTAGACGAGACTTATGCCCTTAAGAAACCACAAAGTGCTGTGGCTACTACGGGAAAGCGACATGTGCATGGCCAAACGCGACACAGCACAGCTCAATACACTTCGGGAGAGCGGCCTAAGATGCATCACCCGCTACCGATCTCTTGAAGATAGGCGTGTTCCCCTGGCCCGCCTGGAAGACAGCCCGGTTGCACCCGCCAGCTACACGTGAAAGGGGAAACCATGTGGGCGGGGTTTAGTCGAAAGAAGCGCCGTTCTGGTTCTCCTTTGTGTCGGCTTTGTGGATCTTGCAACAGCTTCGCCGAAGCTGCGCGCATGGAGGGGGTGTGACTACTTAAGTTTCGGTAACTTGCAATGGGCCGCTTGTCGTAACACCGGGCGGGGATGAGGCTATTGGCTGCCTGCACAAACCTATCATCTACCATCTCTGGGTAAATGCCCCCCATGTGTGCTTTGTGAATTTGTCCCTATGTACCAGTTGTGCCGTTTCCAGCATTTATCTATCTCTGGGCGAGGTATACAAGCCCCCTTTGGCCCTTTCTAAATCTGTTTGCTACATTAGCGCCGGTAGGCATGTGTGAACGTGCGCTTTACAAATCCCCCGTGACGATACGGGCGAGGGGCCCGTTTTTTGCCCTTCGCAGGGAGAGGCACCAAGTTACTCCGTATCTATGCATAAGCGCTGCGCATGAAAACCAACGGGTTGTTTGCTGCAACATTAGGGTGCATTACTCCTTCGCCTATCAGCTGAATTGAGGATTTTCCTAAGTAGCACCGCCTACCAACATACAAAAACCTGAACCATCGCTATTTGTCTGCGCCACATTTATTCTAACTTTTGTGAACTCGTGGCATTGTAAGGGGGAACTTGCTCCACACACTATCAGTGCTCAGAAATATTACCTTGATAATTCATGACCTGTTATACCCGAGACTCGAACCCGAGTCTGCTTGCTTTTTATGTTGCAGTTGCGGTCCCCTTGTCCTCCGTGCTATCCATTTCCTTTTTGCTTTCTGAAACTAGCAGACACCTTGTAACCTCGCACGGCTTCGCCTGCTAGCGTCCGCACATTTAAACGAGAAATTGCAATTGCCTACTTTGGCTTAGCCCATGTCACCACTCTGCTATATTGATTTCTCAGCAGGACAGACCAATCAATACTTTACCTTTGATCACTCCCTCGAGCGCTCCTCCTTGTTTGGGCCCCCCACCTAGCCCCTGCCGATGTTATGTATCGTTCGTCACTCGTTGCTTGGGGGAAAGGGGGCCACAACCGCCTCACTCGCGCTCAGGGGTCGGCTGATCAACCCCTTATGCCACAAACCCCAAACAACCTTCATTCTGCCAAAAGAGTGTTATGGGCCGACTGGAGTGTTCACTACTTTATGAAAATATTTGCATATTCTTTATCAAAAGAAAACACCCGGACATCGCTCGATTGCCCTCTCGTCTGAGGCCTAAATATGCGCGTATGTGTATACAAGTACCACGCACCTCCGAAATTGCCTCGCCGGCTCTCGGCGGTCATGTAAGCCCGGGGCCGGCACTTAATGCGGTGGCGGTTGTTCGTAGGGGAAATCTTGGCCCCTCTAGCGCATCGCTGTCCCCCTGATGCATTATTTGCCGTATTCGACACATTTCTCCCCCACACAGGCAATCATTCTGATTCCAAATATGCCTCCTGTTTTTTTTGTGTTTTTTTTTGTTTCTGACTTGCCGCTGCACGCCTGTCTTATTACCAACATACTCTCATTGCGCCCTTACCGTTGTCCTTGAGGGGGAGAGAAGCGGCGTGCTTCTTTCCGGACCGTTCGCCCTTCCATCACGGTTGCCCCTCGGTCTTCTGCTCCATGGTGCCTCGCATCACCTGGCCCGCTCGCTCAGCCCTCGCGCCCTCTCTCCTTTGTGAGGACTGCTTACCGGAGGGACGAGTGGACACTGGCTCACGGGCGGAATGCGGGCGGCTCCTGCTTGTCGCTGCGGGCCTCTCCACCGGCAACGCGACCCTGCGTGGCGTCGGTGAGCCCCCGGGTTTTCCTTTTTTTTTTATTTTTAAATCGATGACCTAGCGCCGTACAGCCGCTCTTTTCATCGTTTCCCGCCGTAATCCTGTGCTGGGGGGGGGGCAGCTCCTGCCCTCCGTCCAGCGGCACTACGCGTGCTGGGGCGGCTGGGCCTTGGTCCTCCGCACTCATCTCCGTTCCCCCCATGTGGCCCCGCAGGTTCCGTGCCCCTCGTCGGCACCACGATGCTCCAGTCGGTAGATGCAGGGAGGGCCTACCCAAGTCGAGGAGAACCTCGGGCTCACTACTCGAAACGGTGCTCCAGCGATGGTCAGCTTCTACGATAGTCCTTCGGGCAGCGCTTCGCTTTCGCCTTTCTCTCCGCCATACGCAGCCTCTTGATGGCTACACGAGGGGCTCCACTGCAAACTTCCCCCCGGGCGGGCTGTGAGCGGGCGCACCATGCCTCCGTCGTGTTCCCGGCCCCCAGCCAGGTTTCCTCAGGCAAACTTCGGGCCCTTTTCTTCTCCTTTTAGAAGTCTTCCTCGCAGAGCTCCGCCTCACAGCGCTTCACCTTGTGGCAAAAAAAATTCCGACGTCTTCCCAAAAATTCAGGTGCGCCGCTTCCCCCGCTCCACGAAATTAGGAGCTATCTGGGGTAGCGGCGGCTTATATCCCTCCTTCTGCTCGTCCACTACGTGCAGCTGCCCCCCCATTGGGGGGTTCGTACCAAGCGGTCCCCCCTATTGGCTAGGGGGTTCCTTGGTGCCAACCGGATGTTCCCTTGGGAGGTGTTGATCCTTCCTGCCGCTTCTGGGCGCCCAGAACCGGTTCTTCCACTGGGGTTCGGCGTGAGTTATGGCGCCGGCCCTTGAGCCTCCCACCCCCCTTCGGGGGGTTGCGGCGGCCTCTGCAACAGTGGGCCGCCGGGGAAGCATTGGGGCCTACCCGGGAGGTGTTAGACGCAGTTTGCTCCTTCTAATCTGCGAACTGGCCAGATAAACGACCACCAAGTCCAGACCAGAGGCTCCTACACATCGTGGGGACAGCTGCTGCCGTTGAGTCTGTTGCGCCATATATGGAGAGCACCGAATGCAGCGCTGGGGAGGGCAGAGGCAATAAAACGTGGGAAGACCCAAAAATTGAGGCCCAGGCTTTGAGGCCTACGGACGCCTCCACTTCAAAACGGATGTGCCTCCTCCAAGTCAGGGTCGCCTATGGGATTGCATAATCTCAGCGGACACCAGGCCTTCCACCCCCCTCCCCCCCGAACTACAGAGGTGATAGAATTTACTTTCGTACTCCCCACTGTTTCCTCGAACCTGCGCCACTGTGGGAGGGCCACACATTGCCATATTTGAAATCTCTCCACGCGAAAGGTGGGGAGGTGATCCATCCTCTACCGAACCGACCAGCGACATGTCCAACAGGCAGCTTGCTACAGAGGGGTCCTCCCCCACAGGTCACAAATAAAACGCAAAGAAGCTCTAGGACGACTTTGCTCTATTGGTCACACCTGAAACACTGACAGGCCGGCTGAGGATCACCCTATTCCTCCGAGTAGGCGGCGGCTACTACGGGTGAGTCCACCAAGTCTCCTTCAAGAAGTCTCCACAATCCCTGGGATCCCTTCTTTCCTACTTATCAAAGATGGCTACCACTAAAGGACTCCAATCCCAGACTCAAAAACAGTTGGCAAAATTCGCCTGGACTAAACAAGGGAGTCAAAGACGTATAAACTACCACGAACGCCCTGGTCTCCGGCACCTCCACTCTGCAGCAACACGTGACTCAGCTTCAAGACCAGCAGAAAAAGATGGAGGAACTCCTGGATGATTATGAAGGAAGGGCAAGACGGAATAACATCTGAATTCTGGGAGTTCCGGAAAGGTCTGAGGGTTCTGCCATGGATCTATTTGTGGAGGATCTTGTACTCAACAAACTCCAACCTAAATGATTATCCAGCTATTTCTCAATTGAACGTGCCCATAGGGTTCCCAGGGGGCGCCCTAAGTCTGAGCCACCCAGACCTATCATTGCACATTTCTTCAATTTTCGAGACAGGGATGTCATTCTACAAACAGCCCGGACCGGACCTCCAGTAAAAATTGATAATGCAAACATCACCTTATTTCCGGATTTTACAGTCAAAGTTCAAGCACAGAGATGCAGCTTCACAGCAGTTAAGAAGGCCCTACGCGACAAAGGTATCAAATACTCCATGCTGTTCCCAGCTAAGCTCCGAGTGGAATCTGAGGGGAAATCATAGTTCTTTCTATCCCCGGAGGACGCCTGGGAATGGCTTGACGGATGGCGGCGAGTGGGAATGCCGGCAGACGATAGCAAAAAAAGGGACTTCACGCCAACCAGCACGCTCCAATGGTGTCCCCAGAACACCACTTGGAAGACGACCCAGATGGGTGACTGTGACCTGGACCGCTCCACCTTATTTGTGTTCTCCAACTTCACCGGGGCACACTAATACTTTCTAACTTGGGCGCTACGGCTTGCTCTATATAAATACCTCGGACTAGCTGAATAGATCACTATTGTACTACACCCCTGACACTGCATGCATCTCAGTAAATTGCCTTCTTTACAAAGTTCGCCGGACTAAGAATCAGACTATAATCTACATACTTACGTATGCTGTGAAACACATTATATTGCATAAGGCGAGGGGTGGAGGGGGTTAACCAGGGACCCTACACACGTTGGGGTGGGCGACAGGCACTCTGCCTTTCTGGGCAATGGAAAGTTGTAATTCCACTGGCAGGGGGGCAGGGAGGGGGGTAAGTGGTGGGGGAGGGGGATAGTTAGGTTGTTTAATGTTATGGTAATTTTAACACAGAGCATTCGAGGGAACTTACCTTTGTCAGATACATGTTCTGAAGTGTTCACATTGTCAATATGCTCAAGAGGATGGGACGGGAGAGATCCTGCTGGTGCTATTATGTCAAATCGCTCTTTTAGGTGGGAGATGCTCCTTGCGGCATTATCGCTCGCACCACATACTCCCTCGGTTCTCCACTACTACCTGACATGACAGATACAAGAGGTATGAAGCTGTCCATAATGATGTGAAATGTTAATGGGTTGGGGAGTAAGATAAAAAGGGGAATCGTCCTACAATACCTCAAACGACAACTTCCGGATCTGGTACTGCTACAAGAAACGCACCTGGTAGGTAAGTTGCAAGGCTCTTAACAGATGGAGGTACACAATCTTGATCCACGCGGGATTCACATTGGGCTCCAGAGGCACGGGTATACCCATACATAAAAATCTCACCCTTACACCCATTCGCGTTTGGAAACACCCGCAGGGTCAATTTGCGGTGCTCGACGCAATGTGGGAGGGTAGACCACTCAATGTAATCTGAGTATATCTTCCACCCTTACTGGGCAGGGCTGCACTACAAGACCTGGGCAACATTCTCATAGATCTTTCCCAAGGCATTCTTTTACTAGGAGGGGACCTCAACATGGTAATGGACGAGACGCTTGGCAGGCACCCCCAAAGACCATCTCCCCGACGGACCACGCCCATGCCCCGACTTCGCCCAAGCGCTGGGTCTCACTGACAATTGGCGAACGTTGAACCCCACCACAGCATATTTCACACATTGCTCCAACACGCACAAAGGCATGTCCCGCATTGACTATTTTTTGACATCACTAGCAGATATAGACCTGTTTCAACATCCGCAAGGCCTCCCAAGAGGTATATCTGACCATTCTCCCCTCAGGATTGCCCTTACTTTTCAACTACACTGTACCCGAGGCCCCATAATCATAAACCCATGGCTTTTGACAATCCCGGATATTAAGGAAGACCTGGCCAATCACACAGACTATTATTTTAGTGAAAATTTTGGCTCTGTAGACTCAGCCAACAACGTCTGGGAGGCTTATAAGACTGTGATTAAAGGGCGTGCAGTAGCATTAAAGATTTGCTATATTAGGAACCAAAATGCACAACTCACTCAATTAGAAAGCAACCTGCTCCAACTAGAAACTGTACATAATACCTCACCCACCGAAATTACGGCCCATAATCTCCAAAATAAACAACTAGAATACAATGCTCTCACAAGGGAAAAAACTTAGGATAGCTCCTCCGCACACGTCACAGAGTGTACAAACTAGGTGAACGAGCTGGGAAAATGCTGGAGTGGTTGGAGCGATGAGATCAGGCGGCTCGATGGGTCCCCAAACTCCTACTCAAGGATGGGACACAGGTAACTGATCCACAGGAGGTAGCGGAAGCTTTTGCAGACCCGGAGTCGATATAAACTTCCAAGACTACCACCTACTCTAACGACTCATGCCAGCTTATGGAGGAAATGCACCTACCCACAATCTCAGATAGTGATAGAGAAGCTCTAGATTCCGATATAACAGCGGAGGAAATGTGCAAAGCTATATTTGATATTAACTCCGGGTAAGAAATGGGGCCAAAAGGGATTCCCATTGAATGCCTCAAGGGCATGGCCCTTAAAATAGCTCCACACCTCAAGAACATGTATGACGAGAGCTTAGAACAAGGTGTTCTTCCCTTGGATCAAAGGCTAGCATCTATTGTCGTCATACATAAGCCTGGCAAACTGGTGACCAACTGCAGCTCATACAGGCCCTTTTCTTTAATTAGCTCAGAGGCCAAGGTACTAGCAAAACTCCTAGCGTCGCGCCTGATTGCAGTCCTCCCTGCAATCCATTCTAGTCCATAACGATCAATCAGGATTCATACCGAGCCGCAACACTGCCTTAAATATTAGTCGAGTCCACAACGTCCTGAGCAGGCAACCATATCTACAGGAAGATGCGGCTATATTGTCATTAGATGCCACCATGGTGTTTGACTCGATAGAGTGGCCTTACCTATTTGAGGTTTTGGCGAAGTGCGGTTTCGGTCCTCGATTTCAACAGTGGGTGGCATTGTTATACACTGCACTGCTAGCCCAAGTTAGAGTAAATAACCATACATTTGTATTACATAGAGGGACCAGACAGCGATGTCCCCCCTTCTGTTCGCGTTGACTTTGGAGCCACTTGCACATTGGATTAGATGTGATGTTTTAATACGTGGCATGCGATGGAGCGAAGATAGAGGATAAAATCTCGTTATATGCGGACGATATTTTGATTTATTTGGCGTCCCCACGAGCCTCAATTAATAGCTTACTCAATCTTATTACTAACTTTGGTGAATATGCAGGGTATACCATTAATTGGTCAAAATGAGTATTATAGGTCTTAAATGCCCCCCCCCACCCAAACTACCGCCTGGGTATGAAATTGATGTAGCCACCGAAGGTTTTAAATATTGAGGAATTTAGATTACATCTGACCCCAAAATATTTTATGATCGGATTCTTCTGGGTCCTCTTCGGCGGCTAAAAGATGATGTCAAACATTGGAGATCACTGCCCTTGTCCCTCTTGGGAAGAGCAGCCCTATTTAAAATGCTTGCACTCCCTAGATTTTTATATGTGCTCCAAAATTGCCCATTCCCAATTGCTGACACCTATTTTACTGCTATAGAGGGAGAGATCTGTACTTTGTTATGGAATGGCAGAACACCTCGCATTGCCCTCCGTAAACTGAGCAAGGGGTGGTACGATGGGGGGGAATCGCTCTTCCTGACCTACACTTATACTATTGGGCCACACAACTGGTGAACACAAACCACTGGATCCACAGTTCCCCGTCGAATCCGGCCTTTCACCTGGAGAGCTACCAAACTGGGAGGGAGGGTTATTTGGGTGCTCTCTATAGCAAGGTCTGGAAGAGTCGGTACCTGGGACCTATGTTGCAAACGGTGGCTATCTGGCACCAAGCTACCAAATGTCTAGGATGGGCAGATAAACTCACGAAATCCACACTGCTTTGGTCCACCCAGAAGTTAGCACTACTCTGCCACCACGCAGGTTTTGAAAAATGGGACACTATCGTTATAACAAACATTGGGGACCTGATACACAGGGGCAAACTTCTCACCTTTAAAGAGCTGCAAACCAAATACGACCTTGCATCAGGATAAGTATTTCGATACTTGCCGATTAGGCACGCACTTTTGACTAATATCTCTGACATATCCTCCATACCGGACTCTTCTCCTCTGGAAGACCGTTTACTCTCTGAACCGCTCCTAACAAAAGCTGTCTCCTGCATGTATCGCAAACTCTGTAACAACTTACCCGATTCCTTTCAGACCCTCCGAGACCAATGGCAGGTGGATGTAGGGCCTATAGTTGACGAGGATTGGCAGACTGCACAAATGTCCCCTAGGGAAACAGCGATAAATCATCGCTTTTGTCTCATCCAACTAAAAATCCTACATAGATCCTACCTCTCTGGGGTACTTCTGGCTAAGATAGGCAGCAGGGCAAACGCGCTGTTCCTCAGAAGCTGTGATCAAAATGGTACCTTTTATCATGTCTCGTGGGACTGCCCGAGATACGCCCTCTATGGAACAACGCAACCAAAAAAATTAGGGATATGCTGGGCAAGCAATCCATCTGACTCCACGATTGGGGATCCTGAACATATGGGAGGCCACGGATCTGACGGAAATAGAACAACAATGGGTGGCAGTGGGGTACCTACTAGTAAAGAGAGCTATTGCAATGTTTTGGGGTTCCAATACACGGCCCTTAACGGTTGGATGGGTGGCAGAAATGGAAAGGTGCATGATAGGCTGCCCTAAGAAATGGGATAGGAAATGGGGGAGATAGAACGGGTTTAGGGGCGATATCTGTACATCACCAACAGACGATATGGCAATGTACAGAAGAACAGAACAGTAAAAACTCCTGGTTGTCTATAATATTCAGCATGTGATTACAGATACACTGTACTCCTTATTGATATGTACTATGATTTTGCAATGATGACTGATTTGTTTTAATAAAATGTTAAATAAAAAAATATATATATTAAATTTGAACAAATGACAAAAAACGTACACAGAAATTAATGGAGTGGAAACCTAAAAGTGAACATTATCCTCAAGGGTAGATAGAATAGGACCTAGGAACCTTTGTGGCTGACCATAATGGAGTGAGAGTTGGACAAGTGATGCCAGTTTGTCCCAGTCAACAGTTTTACCTTCAAGCTCATAATCCTTCAAAGGGACAAAGCTGATTGCTGTGGATGAAAGGGAATCCATAAGATTGATTACCTTCTTTTAGTGGCCCAACAGAAGCCTCAAACATCCCACTTCGAAACACAGAAGTTGGACAAACCTGAAAAAAGTTGTAGTCAAGATTGCGTCTTTTTTGGACAGGTTTGGCAACTTGTCCTAGCCGTCCTGAAGGCAAACAATTTGGAAGTCCAAACTTTACCAAAACTCTAATACTTTTTTATCTTATACTCCAACTGCCTCTAAAGTTTCATGGACAGTTGCTTAGGTAGAAGGGAACAGATTTCATGGACGGGCATTTCAACTACTTCCTTCAGGCCCCCAACCTAAAGAACAGTTCTTATAGGACCTAACGATTTTCTCCAGACAGTAGCAGAGACCCTGTTCCTTGAAACCTCCTCATGATCCTCACAGCAGCTGGCAACCCTATGTGATGTCTGAACTCTTTTGTTCCTGTGGTTAGCAGGAGACCAGGTTCTGAGAATAGTCATTTGGGACAAGAATGCTGAAATCAGTCACTGAGCAGTACTTTCCCGGGTAGTCAAAGGTTCTGTCATGCAGAACATGGTTTGCTCTTCTCTGCTTCATCAGCATTCTGATTCCAAGGTGGTGGGAGCCATACTTTATAGGGCTAACGCAACAAGGCTGTCGTGAGCAGATGCCACGAGAGTATCTATGGACTGTGAGATTTGCAGGGAGTCATTACATTTGAGAAGGTAAGATCAGGAGCATCAGGTCAATATAAATAGTTGAGGAAGACAAGAATATACGTCCTAATAAGAGTGTTTTTGTTATATCTTGCCCCCTAGATAAACCACAGAGGGTATTTTAAGTGACGAGACCACAATTTGAACCACAAAGTGAAGGAAAACTAATCGCACGGTTCCTTCAGTCTGCCTATACAGGTGAGGCTGTTTCACTTGATGCGTACGTTACAGAGCTTTATATATAAAAAACACTTTTTAGCAATAAACAAGCAAACTAAAAGTAGTCTCTCTCAACAGAACACGTTTGAAGCTGGGCGAGTTACTGCCCGATAAATAACTATCTCTGCACTGCTAAAATTCAAAGATAATGGGAAGACTGTACACACGTGGCCTTATAGCAGGTAAAAGATCGATAATAATAGTCCAATGCTCACAACGTAAAACCTTTCCTTTTGGGCGTCATTAGAAATGGAATTAAAGAAACTGTTTCTTTTTAGATGTCAACCGGATTTTATTGGTTTTAAACGCTGGTCATATCTTTCCATTTAAGAAAGTATAAGAAAAATCTTAAGAAAAATTAATTATAGTTTTGCTTCAAAACAGCGTTTAGTTAGCTCCTAGTATGAAGAGAGCAATAATTATATACAACTTATTTCCAGAAACCTGCAGGTTAAAAAACTGAATTATGCTGAAAAGTGAAACCCATTAGAGGATGGAATAACATGGGATAAGGTAACTCAGATTATAACTGTAGTTTCCTTTTTTTTTTTAAAATGATCTGCCAAACTTTAAAAGATTAGAGTTAACAGCGATGGGCAGGATAAATAATGTTTCTCCAGCCCCACCACTACTATTCTTCTTTTTATTTTCCGTTTGCCTTCTTAATAAGTCCAAATAGATCGTGTACCAACTCTATCTCTGTAAGAACACTAATGGGAGGGGCTACATAGGATATGATGTATAGCCCATTTGTTAGAATATAATGAACAGAAATGTTGTGTTCTCAAAATGAATGCATAATAAAAATAGAAGAGGAGTAATATCCCCCTAACAGCGCTTGGGCAAAATGAATGTCTTGAACTAAGCTGAGGCTGCAATGTGAATAGTAAAGCTTTTTAATATGAATATGACAAAAGAACTGGGAATAAAAGGAACAATCTGCACTACTGTTGAAGTATCATGCGTTATATAGGGACAGAAGGTGCTAAGTTCAGACACGTGATCCCCACACGGGCCTTAAGGAGGATAGGCAACCTATCAACCAAGAAAACTGTTTTTTTTGGTTTTTTTGATAGTTGCAAATGGCTATTTGCAACTATCAAAAAAAAGAAGAAAAAAAGAAAAGAAAGAATAAAAACTGAATAAAAGAAAGAGAATCAAAGTCACAAGATTGTGTGTATTCTGTGTAAGCTTGGGAAAACCAATACTCTATTTATCTGTATGTTCTTTTTCAACAATTGTTTTGCAACGGTGCATAACTCGTGAAGGGTGCTGTCAAAATCTCAAAAATCAGTAAAGCTTTTTATGTCTTTTCAAATTATGATGAATTGGAATTGTTATATGTGGGACAGTTTTTGTTTACCCTTTTGTAAAACAACTATTCAATTGTATCTGCTCACAGGAACCAAGTGAAAGTGGCAACCAATCAGTGCCTTTTAAAATAAGAGAGATGTATATAAGTGTCTTGAAAAAGATGGAATATTATTGTTAACCATCGAAACGCGTTGACGCTCCATTTTACATAATCGAGGGGGAACAACTCATCCTATAGATATTACATACTAAATATATCAAGGATTAGCCAGGAAACACTTTCAACCCTGATGTGTGACTTCATGACAAAAAATAGTGTGTCTTTTGTCTCTCTGTGTTCTTTTGTCTGGTAGTATATATTTGGTGCTATTGAAGTATAGAATTATAGTTTTCTTTTGTTTGATAAAAGTACAGTGATTTGTTTTGAATTTCTGTACGGATGAGATAATGTCCTATGTAGTGTTAAATGATTGTACGTGTTTTATTGACAATTAATTTTTTTTAATTGATTGTTGTATGTAGGATGCTTATAATTTATTTAAAAAAGAAAAAAAACGAATAAAATATTAGTATTCATTTACCTTGGAATAAATGTTGTTTTAATTATGAACCTGTAAGTTCTAACACATGGGCTGCAATTTATGTGGTGGCACATAAGACTAATCTTTTTGTCCACCAAGGGATCTTTCCTTCTTACTGTGAGATCAGGGGCATCAACAGATGCACAAATCCCTTGATTTGCCACCGAATCACTCTTTTGAAGGATTTCCAGGAAATGTTGCCTGTTCTCTTTCAGCAACTTGTCAGTGAATCTGGATAGTGAGTCCCATAGAGATGCACTGACGGTGGGTGGTGTGTGTGCCTGGTGGAAGCGTGCACTGACGGCTGGTGGTGTGTGTGCCTGGTGAAAGCGTGCACTGACGGCTGGTGGTGCGTGTGCCTGGTGAAATCGTGCACTGATGGCCGGTGGCGTGTGCCTGGTGGAAGCGTGCACAGACGGCTGGTAGTGTGTGACAGCTGCTGGTGTGTGTGCCTGGTGAAAGCATGCACTGACGGCTGGAGGCCTTCATCGTTGTGGAGGACGTGCCACACGCCGTTCGTCCAGCAGAGTCAATCCAGCGGCTCTCCTTATCGGGAGGCACGGTGGAGGCAGGAGAGGTGGCATGGAGCTTCCGAGCCGCCGTCACAATCACCGAATCCGGTGCCGGGTCCTTTCGCAAGAAAGCCGGGTCCGACTCTGGAGCCCTGTATTTCTTGAGGAGCCTGGAAGGCGCAGCTTTCACCACCGCCGGCGTAAGGAAGAGTTGTTCCGCCGGCTCAAGTAGTCCTGGCACCAAAGGCAGTAGGGGGCGAGACAGGTGTTTCTTATGCAATGTCTCAAAGATCACTGAAGTTGAGGGCGTAGGGGCCGTAACCTCGATCCCCAACTTCGCCGTCCCGCGCAGGAGAACCTCCTGGAACGTGCCAATGTCATCAATAGGGGACACCCTCGTCTCCGGTGAATCTGACAACGTAGGTGAGTAGGAACGGGTCCCAGAGGCAGAACGAGACCTGGACCTATGCCTCCTATGGCGATGCCTGGATCTCGAGGAGGATCCGCGTCCACTCCTCGACCTGTCCCGTCTCCCTGAGCGTGACCTCGATCTCTTTGGTCTGGGGCGCTCCGCCGGCCTCCCCGGGTCGGACGTCTTGGGCTTAGGAGGAACCTTCGACTTAGGAGTCTTCTTCGGGGGTGTTGGGAATTTGGGCATCGACACCGATCTCGATGGGGAGGAGGAACAGTCGGAACCGGGGCCTGAGGAGCCGGTAGAGGAGGCAACGGAGGAGGTGTCAAAGCCCTCGGAGGTGGACCCTTAGGCAAAGGGGGCAAAGAAGGTGGTGCAGTCTGTTTCTTCGGGGTATACACCTCGGAGTATGCCGTTCCCGGCGAGCCACCATCCTGTCCTGACTGTGGGGAGCCCCCCACATTCCTGGGCCTGTCTTTACGACCTCCTGACGTCGACGATCGGTGCTCAGACGTCGATCGTGGTTCCTTTGACGGCGAGCGGCCCTTCGGCGTCGACCGTTTCACACTCCTCGGCGTCGACCGGCTTCTCCGCCTCGACGTCGACCCCGACCAGATGGACGAACCTCCGAATCTCGACGACGGGCGATGACGCCTCGACGGCGACCTCGACCGCCTCGACGACGACCTCTTCGATCGCCTCGACGTCGATGTCTTCGACCGCTTCGACGTCGACCTCTTCGATCGCCTTGACGTCGACCTCTTCGATCGCTTCGTCGTCGACTTCTTCGGCGCCGGAGACCTCCTCCGTCTCGACGGCGACCTCGACGACGAGGATCCCCTCGCCGCCGACGATGTCCGTGTCTTCGACGGCGAACGACGGTGTCGCCTCGACGGCGAGCGCCGACGCCGGGCCCTCCGATGCCGTCCACTCGACGCCGACGACGAGGAGATCGACACCGGGTTCGACGGCGGCCTGTAAACGTCCCTCGACGACGACGGGCGACGTTTTCTCGAGCCAGAGCCCTGGGGAGACCGGAAACTGGCCGTGGACCTTCCTCTCGATGTCGTGGTCATAGCAACTGAACCAGACGGAGACCTTGGACGTTTGCTGGACTTCCTGCCCCTGGGGAGCCCCCCAGAGGCCTCAGCATGGGCAACAGAAGCCCCTCCAGACCCACCTTGAGCCTTCAGTCTTCTTTCTTCAAGCCCCTGAAGTCTGATTTTTCTCCTGTCCTTCAGGGTCCTGCCAGAGAAGCCTCTACAGATCACACACTCCTCTGGGAAGAGGGAAGGCAGAGGATACACACCTCATGGGGGTCTGACTTGGCCTTCTTCCTGGAGCACTCTGGGCATTTATCAAATAATGCAGGCATTATGGACAGCCAAAGAGAGCAGAAACCCAAGAAGAAAGTCACCAAAGTACTTTAAAAGTACACAAAATCGAAATTAGTGAAAAAACACCAACAAAACCCTTGAAAAGGGAGAGCTCAATGCTCCAGGGTCCTGCTTGCAGGAGCCGGAAAAAAGAACTGAAAGTAAGTTGGACCTGCTATGCATTCTGGGCTACTGGGAGAAGGTTCGGGAAGATTCTCCTAAAGGCACAGTATCCTGTTTTGAGCCACATAATGGCAGCCTATGGGACTTGTCTGTCCAGGTTCTTCTCTCTATCATTCCTGAGGGAGTTTTTCTATTAAAGCAATGGAAATCTGTACAGGCTTTTGCTGTTTTGTGGATTTTATGGTGGAATTTCTAGTTGAAGTACTGGACAGTGTAGCCTTTTTAGGCTGCATTATCTGTCTTTAAAATTTTCTCTTAAGTGTCTATGCATTTCTGCATTTTTTGACACTGTAAGAGATTATTTTTGATTGCTCCGGGGTCCACGCACATGGGCGGGACTATTCACTAGATTATGACTATACACAGAGATCCCCTACTACAGAAGCAGAACATATTAACCCAATGCTCGCTCAAAAAAGCATTATGGATGACGAGAATCAAACACAAATTCTTAACTCAAAAACTTCCCTGTGGATGTGTAAAATGTATACAGGTACAGAGACAGTAAAAGCACTAAACTTTAAGCAAATTGACTACAGATCAGGCAGTGATGACAGGGAAAATGTATCTTCTATCTCTGCTGTTTCTGATCTTCCTTTAGAAAGGAGCAGTCACCCATGAGTACTCTATTCTCAGCAGATATGAATGAGGGAGTGGCATAAAATGATTGCACAAGGCAGACATCCTAAAAATGTCCCGAAAAACTGGAGTAGAGCAGTTTGTTCTTTTGCCGTAGCTTCTTTTTACCCAGAAATGTATACTGAAAGGTTGCGGCTAGTTGCAAAATAAAGCAAATCCTGCATTTAAAACAGAACTATATGTTCACATAACGACTACATTCTCAATAACTAAGCTCATACAGTTTTACGAACATTGCCAACATGTTGGACATTTTTATACTCCATTTTGTCCATCACCGCCCGTCTCTCATGTAGCCCGAGTACCCGTGGTTTCAGCAGTTGTATGGCTGGAGGGGCCCTGCCATCTACATACATGTGCTGTTCTCTTTGGTCTATGGCTATTCCGCTCTACATGGGCCATGGCGTGGTAGCGAGTCTAAGAGCGTGAAGCAAATCCTGGTTAATGCCCATTTCCTGACAATAGAATAAACAGAAATGTCTCCACCTGAAGTGAATCAACAAGTGTTTGTAAAGTCACTGTAAATACAATCTACCTCCCAAGAGAGGACAGTCAGTAGGCAAAATTTGGAGATAAATCCATAAGTAAATTTTAATCAATGTTCATATATATATACAATTCATTAATTTCAATAAATGTGATATCAAAAGACAAACATATAAAGCAAAAATACAGACCCCCACAGCGACAGTCATTCACGCAATCACTCCAACACATACTCATTCATTCCCATTCGTCCCGATCCTAAAGGATCCACTCATTCATATTCAATAGAAACAGTTGAGAATACATAAGGCGAAGGCCCACAATTCTAAATGCTAAAGCTAGGAGACAAATGACCCTCCTAAGCACAATATTGTCTAGTAGCAAGCTCCAAATACAAAAATTATTTTTTGGATTTAAAGACAGAAAATGTATGATAAAGTTGGTACAGTAGAGCTGTCAGAAACAGAACCTTCAAATCATTAATCAAATACAGACAATAAATCAACAAGAAAGTCAAAATGTGGTTGACTTTGCCGGATAACTGCTGTAGTAGTGCCGACGTACGTTTCGGTGCGTGACCTATAAAGGTCTCACCTTCTTCAGGGCACGTGTCTCCATGGAGACTAAAGTGGGGGTATGTGGAAAACGGAAGCTGACGGTGCTATGCAGTCGATATAGCGAGTCAAGGACAAATAACAATGAAGAAAATCATAAGGGCGGGAGGCAGGGTATGGCAATTCAATAAGTACACAGTCCAATGATAGCCAGAAAATCAGAGGAGTCTGGCAAAGGGTGTAGAGCATCAAAGGGCAGTAAAGCGAACCATCCTACTCAAATAGAAGGTGGCAGAGAATTCAGCAGCGGACAACGGGCCGCGTAAGGCGTTTAATGAACGGATGAAGGCAAAACACTCAACCGCAGTCACGGAAGATCCCGTGAATAGGGATAATGACAAGGAAACTAAAGGAGGCTCGGACAGAATCCTCCAGGGGTGGGTGCTCTAAGGCATCCAATCGACGACCGTAGCGGAAGCGAGGCGAAGCGTCCAACGATATCCACGATGAAAACAGGCAGCGATGCCCATTTCCTCACATATGATTGATGCAGAAGCAAAACATTTGAAAACAAAAGATTATTGTGTGCAATGAGTCTCAGTTAGGAACCTTACCTGCAGTGCAGAACTCCACAATTTCACTCCACTCTGAAACAACGTAATCTCCATCAAGCTGTTTTGAAGCAGTTTGTACTGCTACTGTATATTCTGTTCTTGGACTCAAAAACCAATGTCCACGGACTGTCATTGGCAGAGGGACAGCTTTGGCCACCAACTTAGTAGGGACATCCTAAAACAAATTGAAAGCACTTAGAATCACCAGAAAAAAACAGCCCCCGATTATATTGTATCATCGAAACAAATCCTTAAAACTGATAAATACAGATATTTGTACACATTTTATTATAGTATGCAGCATTTTAAAATATTTAGCAGTGTTTGAGAATATTAAAATAAAATTTAGAATATGGTTGAACCAGGACTGGACTCAGAATGTGGCTAGCGGACAAGATTCTCTTGCTTTTGTCATTTGATGATTATTGAACCGGCTCTCCTTTTTTCATGCACTTAACTGAGAAAATAATTTTGTGGGGCAAGGACAGCACACATCAAACACAGCTGGGTCAGAGTTCGAACCAAGGGGTGGGCCAGAATGCCCTATGGTTAATGACCAGCAGGGGTTTGGGGGAAAGAGGCTCGTACCAAAATGTAGCAACTTACCAGCTCACTATATATGGACCCGATAGCAAAGCTTGTGCACCTCCCTGTCTAAGTAAACCTCTCTTCTTCCGCTCTTTCATGTGACAGACTGACAGACAAGCTATGACTTTCACAGGTGTTCTGGACTTCTCCAAGCATCAGGAAAAGGCCCAAGTCCTAAAAGGTGGGGCGAGGGGACTAACCAAGTTAGGCAGCATGCAAGTGACATCATGGAGCATGACATCACAGCACGTGGCATCATAGGAAGCGACATCAGAGGAAGCAACATCACAACCCATGACCTCACAGGAAGTAACATCGCAAGCAGTTACATCAGATCTGAACATCTCACACATATGTTTAGCAGTTCTATTAGGAGAACATTTGAGTGCGCTACGAGATTTAACAAGTGAGATTTTGCGTCAGGGTTGTGCCAAAAAAGTGACACAACCCTGACACAAAATCTGGGTTTCAACTTGCACATACATTTTATTAAATCTCTGCCACAAAGTAATTGGCAACAAGGAGAAATGTGGCAGTAAATCATTTTTGCTCAATTGGTAGGAAAGACAAGATTAAACATATAATATGGGGTTACGGCACCTCATAAAGAGACCTTTGTGTGTCCAGTAAATATCAGGGAATAATTACAATGGTAAAATAACTCTGAAAGTTAAAGTGTTTGCTTGAGAGATCTGTGTTTTACCTAGCTCCTGTTTCGAATCAAAATAGCATAGAGGGTTAATGGTCATAAGCAAATCCCATCCTGTAATATGTAGAGATGATAGATTTTCATTTTATGTAGCTAGGTAAGTGGGTTACTGCTCTTAACACAAATATCCTTTTGCTACTTGCAGTTCATAAATTGGAATCCTTCTAATATAGCACATTGAGCTATGAAGGAAGACTCTTACACCTTGTAACCATCACTGTCTTATGTAACACATCCTGTACATTGATTTACACACACACAGACAACTTATTGCCAATATATTATTACTTAAGTGTGATGTAAATTGCTCTGACCCCTACATTGGGATGAGCAGCGATGTAAAATAAATACAACAAAATAGTGGTGTTTCAATTGTTATTTGTGTTAAATGCTGGGACAGACCAACATATCTCACATTCTTACAGTGCATGTATATGTCTTATATAAAGGGATTGAACAAAGTCAAAAGCATGCCTCTCTTAAGTACCTGCTTAGTGATAAGCATTGTACCTTTGTTTACTCTCCATTACATTTAGGTGCAAGGCTACTGTAAGTGTCAGCCAGGATACTCGAGCAAAAGGAGGCCTGAGTGCCCCTTAACTTCGGCCTTTGTTTTGGCCAGCTCTTATTTATAATAAGAAATGCCCCTCCCAGCCTTGCTGCTGGGAATGAAAGCAGACAACGTGCAGATGCTGCTGAAAGTGTCACGGCGTCTGAAACCTACACAGGGACGAATCTGCATATTTTAGTGGTGCCCAATAGAGTGTGGATGTGTAGAGGGGAATCCCCTCATCAAGCACTGCAGGAGGCACAGTTCAGAGGTAAATATGCTTTAATAAGACACGAAGATGCAGAGACCCCATTCAGTGACAGTCTCAGGCCAACTGCTGGCACCAGCAGTTCCAATCCCACTTCCTGGCAACCTTCCCCACATTCTAGAACATAGAGAATGTGGATAACAAGAAGGTACAGGACATGACACCTCTTCCCTCCATCCAACCCGTACAACAGTTACAAACTTTACACAACATTAGCAACAATATCTGCAAGAGAATATGATTTTTTTTAAAGAGTACAAAGAAAAATTAACACCTTAATTGCGGTGGCAATTCCGCCGCGGTGCGGGCGTTCTGATGAGAGGGCGGGGCCGCGTCGGCCAACGGACGTGCGCAGCACTACAAAGGTAGTGCTTGTGATGGCCGTTGGCCGACGGCCACAACGAAAGGGTTAAACTGTGCAGCCTGAAAGCATTTAAAGTAATATAATCTTTCAAGTGCCGGGGAATGCACCTTAAAGGCAAGACCTAGTCCCCCCCTACCCTTACGATGGGTTCCTCTGAATCCGATCTCAGGGCAGTCGTACGAGTAGTAGAGGCAGAAACACAAGCAGACCTAGCTTGACACTTCGCCACTATACCCAAATTCCAGATTCCATGGTCACTGGTCTTTATGGCATTCTTGCAGACCTTAATCACCTCAAAGGGCTCACTGAATGTGGAACCTCCCCCACCTTTCCTTGGAGATCTAATCTTAACCCAATCACCAACGTTGACCACCGTATTCTTCACAGCCTTTCTTTCATCATACTAGGCCTTCTTTATACTCATCATTTCTCTTTCTTTTTCTCTCAAGCTCTCCGTGCTGCCAACTCACTATCTACTAAAGCCCTATTGGAGGTTACCCACAACGGGACAACTTTCATGTTGGCGACCCATCCGTTAAACCAGCGAAAGGGGCCTCACCAGTGGAGGAATGGGATGTGAATCTATACTATTGTACCTTTTTCCTTATGGCCAACTCCCAATTTTCATCACGAGCAATGGCTTGTTGCATGGTCTCCTTGAGCACCTTGATAAACAACACATTACTCTGTGGATGATAAAGAGCAGCCTTCTTGTGCTTAATTCACCCAGAGCTCAGAAATTCTTCCATAACCCTCGACGTGAATTGGATACCATTGTCAGACAACAACGTCAGAGGAAAACACTCTCGCTTAAAGAGCTCTTCCAGGAACTCAATCACCACACTAGACAACTGAATTAACCAACTTGATTTCAAGCCACCGGGAGAACATATCAATGCACACAATGACATAGCGGTCCTGACTCTTCAGTTTCCAAGGCCCCAAAATGTCTATTGAAATGTCTGTCCACAGACCAGCAGCCTGTTCTCAAATGATCATGGGCTGTGCCCTGCATTTCAGAATGCTGTCGGAACATGCACACTCTGCACATTCATGCACCAACCTTTCCACAAGTACGTCCATGGCAGGCCACCAGTGTGCTTCCCTGATCCTTTCCTTGGTCATGGCAATGCCTATGTGTGACACATGAGCGCTTTCAATTAACTTATCCCTCAGGGCAAGGTGCGGAATCAGCTTACTACCCCGCATGAGGTGACCATTCACCACAGCCAAATCTTCCCTAACATGCCAAAACCCCCTGATCACCTCCTCACAGTTCTCCTTCTCACACCAACCACCCCTGACCATAGTGATGACCTTCTGTAAGTCAACATCCGTCACAAGATTTTCCCTCCATTCACTTTCAGAAAGGAGTTCTTCACTGATCAGACACACCTTGACTTCTTCCTCTAGCTCCTCACCACCAAACCACTCAACATCATCGACTGTATCATCTTTGCACCGGAGTCTTGAAAGACAGTCTGCCAGGATGTTGTTAGAACCAGGTAAATATGAAATGCTAATCAAATTCCTGCATGGCCACCACCCACTTCCGTTTGTGGTGGGAGACAAAATCTATGCCCTTCTTTGAGAATACATCCTTAAGAGGTTTGTGGTTGGTAAATATCTTGAACCTCTTCCCCCACAAGAACGTCCTCAGCTTGCGTACTGCCCAGAACACCCCCAGAGCCTCTTTCTCTACCACTGAGTAGTTATATTCAGCACCCCTCAAGGGCATGGAAATAAACCTCTCCATCAACCTATGCAACAGAACTGCTCCCAAACCACTTGAGCTTGCATCTGCCTTAAGGTAAGACATTTTTGTGGGATCATAGCTACCCAGGCAAGGTGCATCATCAAGGTGCTTCTTGATGCAAAAAAAACTCCTCCTGATGGAGGCGCTAGGGGGCGCACAGCGGAATGGTCATGGACTGTACCTGCCTCAATGCCCGCTATTCCGCAAGCTGAACACATCCTAAGGTGTGTGAACACACCGAGAATGTGCGGGTAAAAGATGGAGTGAAACAACACAAGCATAAGTGGTGAAAGCAGCGTGGATCTGTGAGCGGGGTTGCACAGCGGGCAAGATGGCGGAGGACGTGGCAGCCGATTCGAGTACTACCGAAGCGACACAGTGAGTAGAGCGGAGAACAAGAACACTGTTGACGCTGGAGGGGCGAAAAACATACGAAACTGCTGGGACACGTTCAATAATCACAAAACCGCATATCGGTTCACAAGTGGCGAACTGCAATGTCCTCTGAGCACCCGGGTATACGTTGGGACAAAATGGCGGCGCCCAAGTAGCCGGAGATCGGCAAGTGTAAATATCCATATTAGCGGCCACCAACTGCGGGGGCAAGTAATTAATGCTGCGCATACCTCGCCTGGGCCTAAACTATGCACTGAGGGTAACAGGTTTGCTCAAGCAAGGGAGACATCGTAACCCAGCCGGTGTTGCTGATTCTGACGCTGAGATAGCAAAATGGCGCGAAACTGTATGCCGAGTCTGTCGATCCAACCACGACTCCTAAGAACTGGGGCTATCTATGCAATATGACTAAGAAGAGGGAAACGTCCACCAACTACAGAGGTTCGGAGGTGGGGTATAACTGCGGTGTCGGGCCAGGCGCTGCTTCACACTACAGGGGATCCTCCTTAACTGCTGGGACTGACTAAAGATCGCCATTTAACATACATTGGGAGACTAGGAGGTCCAGGTGGGGGTTGCACTCGATGCCCCCGAGCTCGGTCGGACAGTGGTGCGGCATGCAGCGCACACCTGCTCACATGGCACCGTGACTAGTCCACAGCAGAGGAAGCGCCTGACCCACTGCTGTAGACGTGGCCCCCAGACACATATTCCAACCCAAGAGTCAAAACGGCGGCATCAGCCAGGACCACCAGGTCCTCAGTCCAAACTGCGAAGCCGACAACGCCGCGGCCAGTAACGATGGTGAAACCTGACAAACAGCAACTGAAGATATCCTTCGAAAGTAAAAAAGCACCCAAAACCTCGGAGAAAATGGCGGAAAGCGATGGACCAGCAGACCCAGTGCCCAGCAGCAACATGGAAAAGATATTGCTATCTATCCAGGCGAATCTGCAGGACATTAATGGCAAGCTGGATAACTTAACATGCAGGATGGACGGCATGGCTGCAAAGCAGGAAAAACATGGCGAGAGGCTAGACACGACCGAAACTCGCATTTCAGCTGTAGAGGATGAATCGCGCATAACATCCACCAAATGCGCCGGCATGGAACGCGTCCTGGAGGTGATAAAAGCGAAGGAGGAGGAGTTGGAGGCGCGCTCAAGGCGCAATAATGTGCGCATCACAGGCCTTCCAGAGACGACAAACACCGGGCGAATGGAAGTATACGTAGAGAAGCTATGCAAGGACCTATTCGGAGAAGAAGCGTTCTCGCCAATCTTTATTGTGGAAAGTGCGCACAGGTCCCTTGCTCCTCGTCCACCGCCTGGAGCTACGCCTAGGCCAATAGTAGCGAGAATACTGAACTATCGCGACAGAGATACCATCTTGAGACTTGCACGCGAAAAAGGAACGGTCACCCACCAGGGAAATACTTTAGAATTTTACCCGGATCACACCGTGGCAGTACAGCAAGCAAGGAAAGAATTCGCATCCGTGAAGGCCAAACTTAGGGATCTTAACATCAGGTATTCCATGCTGTACCCGGCCAGATTGCGTGTATCATGGGAAGACAAGGCAGTGCTGTTGTCGTCTCCTAAAGCGGCACATGAATTCGTAAAGAAAGTGTTGAAACAAAACAAAGCTAATGTTCGAGAGGAACAGCATCAGGACTCTGAATAACGGTACTGGTAAGGACCCCTAAAGAAATGCGGTAAGATATCACATGCTTGATGTAAGGTTGGGTGATGTCATGGCGAGGAACATTAACAGATGAAACGTGATGCCTCCCAAAAAAGTATGGAAGACCATGTACTGCAACGAACATTGTATAGTTATTATGCCTACCAACTAAGCCTCCTATTACTTCGAGTACGGAGAATTGGGTGCAGCTTTAAGTAATTGAACATGATGCTGAACCACAACATGATCTGAAATCTCACTTACATTTACAGTCACGACCAAAGGGTCATTGTCTCACTAATCCCAGACCCTCCGGAGAACACTTATTGTGATGTGCTGCACTCTGGGGGTGGGTCGGCGTACCTTATCCTTCCTGGTTATTGGCGCACAAAGACAGATCCTTGTCCATGGATTGTTGGGGACGCTGATCCACGCAGGTTATAGTATCCGTACTGTCACGAACACCCTTAAAATTGCGCTACTGCATGTATAAATGTTACATGTAACTGTACGTCTTACAACTCGTTGCCAGTTTGACACATAAGATAAAGTGCTTGTTGAAACCCGCTACAGTGAGGAAATCCCTGAACGGCTGGCATCTTTCCGGTGTAAATGTCATGATTTGCGTAGGCACTGATGTCACTGCTCACAGACTTTATTCGAGTTCTTGTTGGCGGTGGGTGGGGTAAGGGCAGCCAGACATACCACACGTGTGTGAATAGACCGATAAGTGAGTCGTCCGCATCCATTAAGTTGGGTGCTGAGTTGTGCCCCAATGGGACCTCCACAAGGGTATCCCCCACATAAGTTCTGTTATGATGAGAAATGTTCTGAAGTTCTCTAGTTTGAAGGGTATGTATCAACAGGGAATATGGCTTCGGCAGGTTTGGGTTGCTGGAGTGGGTGGGGGGGGAGGGGTAGGGATATTGTTCATGTTGAGAGACCAAGAAATTTGAAATATGTCAAGATCCTGTGTATTGTATGGCAAAGGGCTCCTAGGCCACGCATGACCGCACACATTGTAGTGAGTTTGGATCCTGATCCTGTTTGTTATTTGCTCCTGGCAAGTACTGTACAGCCTTCTCAATGACTCAGGAAAGTAGAAATACAGGCAGAACACATTTAAATGTCCTAACGTGGAATATCAGAGGATTTACACAACCAAAGAAAATAAGACAGGTGTTTGCCTATCTAAACAGATGGGATATAGATGTGGCTATACTGCAGGAGACACACATTGCGCCTAACACACATCAGCATATAGGCAAATGTTGGGCGGAGTCGTCTTACACTGCTACGTACTCCTCTTATTCGAGAGGTGTGATCACACTGATCCGGAAGGGCGTGAACTTCACGATGCATCGGGTGGTGAAGGATCCTAATGGGAGATATGTTATAGTGTCCGGTACATTACGTGGGCAACGAATAACGCTCCTTAACGTGTACGGTCTGAATGTGGATGCACCCAAATTTTTTCAAGAAGTGTGGGGGCATTTACAGACATTCACAAACACACACACATCATATGTGGGGGAGACTGGAACGTGACTATGGTGGATGGTGTGGACCGTTCCCTACACTCCTCAGAGCAGCACAAGCAAGCAAGAGCGAAACTAGATCACATGCTCACGGACCTGTCGTTTAACAGATATCTGGAGACACAGACACATTCATACACCGGGGGCCACTCACATTTCAGCGATCCACAACAGTTGGTCACGTCTGGACTACTGGCTGGGCACGGATAGCATTACATTATGGACACGGGATCTGTGCGTCCTCCCAAGAACACTGTCAGATCATAACCCTGTATTGCTAAAACTCACGATACCGAACTATACACCGCCCCCGTTCCACTGGAGGTTCAATTCCTGTGCTCTAACTGACACTGTTTACGCTGACACCATCAATACAGCGATCAAGGAATATTTTCAGATAAATGCACCAGTGGTCGAGGACCCAGTCCTGTTGTGGGAGGCCTTTAAGGCCACGATAAGAGTAGTGTGCATAAGCGCTACAATAGGCATATTGAAGGACATTAGACAGCAGATAAAGCGCTGCGAAACACGCATGAAAGAGCTGGAAGTGGCCTTTGAGTCCACTCAGGATGTCACACTACTGGGGAAACTGCGTCAAATGCACACAGAACATCAAACACTTGTCGAAGATGAAATGAAATACATAGATCGGAAACATACGGCCAGATCTTAAGGTGAGGGGGGTAGACCCGGCGGCGTACTTGCGAACAAAATATGCGAGGGCAAGGGACACATGGCTATATTGCGCATCAAGTCAGGGGATGGTACAATACAGACACAGGCCACAGACATTCTGAATAGTTTTGTTGATACGTATAAGACGCTATACAGATCACAACCAATAGAGTCAGCGGAGGAGATCCTCAGATATCTGGACGATGTGGCAATAGGTTGGCTGTCGGAGGGCCAGAGAGAATATTTGGCACTGCCTATTACGGTAGAGGAGGCGACTGAAGTGATCAAATCACTTCCAAACAGGAAGGCGCCTGGCCCCGACGGGTACACAAATGAATTTTATAAACAATACGCGGATCTCCTTGCGCCCTACATGGTAGAAATGTACGGTGCGTCTTTCGAACAGGCAGAGTTACCCCCCACACTCCGAGAGGCTGTTATAATCGCCCTTTTAACACCCTCCAAAGACCCGGAAGTGTGCGACTCTTACAGACCGTTATCGCTTATCAATGCGGATTCCAAAATACTCGTGAAATTGCTGGCGGTTCGGCTGACTCCACTGATGACGAACCTGGTCCTCCCAGACCAGGCAGGCTTTATCCCTACGAGGGCAACATCCCACAACACTAGGTCACTGTTTGCCCTTTCGCACTATCTTCAGCCTTCCATAACAGCAGTGGCGGTCATGCTCGATGCCGCCAAGGCTTTCGACTCCATTGAATGGAGTTATCTGATTACCATTTTGAACAGAATGGGTTTCCCCAAACGCTTCGTACAATGGGTGTCGTTGATATACACCAAACTGTGCGCCCGAGTACGGGTAAATGGGTACGTATCTGAAATCTTTAATATAGAGCGAGGTACAAGACAGGGATGCCCTTTCGCCCTTGCTTTTCGCGCTGGCACTCGAACCATTGGCCTGCCTGATAAGACAAAACTACAAATCATCGGCTCTGCGGTTCAACTCCAGACCGCTTCATATCTCGCTATACGCAGACGATATGTTGCTATACGTTCGCGATCCTAACACGCATCTAAATAGGCTGCTAAGAGAGTACATCAAATTTGGAGGTCATTCGGGATTGGCCATAAACTGGTCCAAATCCTTCATTATCCCTCTAACGGATACGACGACTCCCTTTGACACCGAGTATCCACTAGAATGGCAGCAAGATCCCATACGATATCTGGGTGTGATGTACCATAGAGACCCTGAGATGGTTATAAGATCGAACTATGGTTCGGCAATCTCCAAATTGGAAGACAAGGTGCAACGTTGGATACAACTGCCATTATCTTTGGCAGATCGCATAGCGATCGTAAAAATGAATGTGTTACCTAAACTGTTGTACCTTTTTAATAACATCCCTATCATACCCCCTGGAGAGGTTTTCCGCCGCATAAAATTGCTTGTACTGAAGCTCATATGGGCAGGCAAACAGGCCCGCGTTGATCTTCAAACACTAACTCTTCCATATATCCGAGGAGGTTTCGGGGGGCCGGACTTTCTATTATATTATTTATGTGCTCAGGCGCAATATGCTGTTTATTGGTACCATGAGATACCGTACCTCACTCACACTGCCATCGAGGAGGGAGACGCGGAACCAGTCCCATTGACAGCAATCCTGTCTCATGTCAGGTAGCCCCTTCATGCTCAAGACATCAACACTATAGACACCACAGTCAAGGCCTGGCGGAAACTGGGACAACTGGCACATAAAACCCCGTTATACGCACCTGCAATGCCATTACATCACCATCAAACGCTGTCAGTAACAGGTGAAAAAGTGGGCATGTCACTGTTACAACGAGCAGGCATAGATAGAATGGGGGACCTGTGTCATGAGGGCACATTTCTAGACATTGAGAACCTAACATATATCCAAAATAAGTCGCCCATGTTCCGCTTCACGTATTACAGATTGAAACGCGCGATGAAAGAACTTTATCCTACATTCCCCGACGAACCAGAAAGTCTAAGCAAGCTACAGCTGATTATTACAACCCAAGACCTATCACACCTAGTATCAAGGCTATACTCCACAGCACAGACTGAAATATCACACACCACTGAAAAGGCTAAAGCACGATGGGACATGGTATTCGAAGATCCATTGACAGATAAAGAATGGCAGCAAACGTGCGCATTAACACAAATACTCACTCCTAATGGTAACCTCAGAATTATACATTATACGTTTATACATCAGGCGTACTACACACCTGCGCGTATGCGTAAATTTGGCCTACAAGACGAAGACAGGTGTAAGAGATGTGGAAGAGAGGGCGCAGATTTCACACACTTGGCCTGGTCCTGCCTTAAGGTACAAGAATATTGGGCGGAAATCCCCAACACGCTCTCTACTATGATAGAGGTAGAGGTAGAATGCACAATACGATCATGCCTGCTAGGAATCGTACCGCAACTTACAGCCACCAAGCGTAAATTTTGTGTGATATCCCTACTACTGGCCAAACGACAGGTTGCGCAATGCTGGCACAGTAGGAAAGTGCCAAAGACATCCAGATGGCTGAATGACATGTCCAGCTGTAGAGACAAATTACTAACATATGAGGAAGAGCTCCCAGCGAAATCCAGGCCCAAGGACATTTGGGGTTACTTCACGGACTACATGAGTACACTGGATATGGACACGGATGAATGATCTAACTATACTTGCTGCAATGTAAAGGCTGTTGTTGGGAGGGTAGGGTGCCGTACTGCCCAGTCAGAAAATACAAGACAGAAATCGAACAGATTGCAATGTTCTAACAGCTTAATTGTAATGGTCTCTATTTCAGGTCTCTAAGTTATGGTTATTTGTTTATTGTTGGTCATCTGCAAAAGAATCATAAACTGTAAGACTTAATATGATGCATTACGCCGCCGGACCTAGCGTTGTCGGCTGAAGGGCTGTGTAGATTGTTCTTCCCTTTTCACTACCTCGCAGCCGGCCCCAGGGTTGTAGGCTCCTGGCCGTGTATGATTATCAAAGGCCTTTCCTGGCATTAAAAAGTCGGGCTGGCAGATGAATGGAGGGCAAATGTATACTTCACGAGCAGTTGGGTGCTCCTTATCAAACATTTAATGGCCTGTTGTGCACTAGTGCAATGCCTACAGGATGCTGGGAGAGCATGATGGAGTAGACGACAGATATGGATATGCAGCTGTGTCAAGAAGAACTCCAGTCTTCTAACTACTATTGAATGCTAAAAACGTATATCCTCCCAGGGTTGAATCGTAGTTGGAATGCTTAGTACATATGATAAGTAGATGTCCCTTTCATGGAATTACAATGCGAGCAAACAGATGTCGAAAACAAAAAACAATAAAAAAAATATTGTTTTGGGAGCCTTCCAACTACATAGAATAATATATATTAAGGAAGCACAATGCTTGGCTGTAGGTATAGCAGCGTTGATTGTTTGTATAAAAAGATCACATCAGAAGTGGACATATAGTTCATTTCTCATCCCAATGGATATCGCCAACCACATCACTGAAGCCACAAGTTACTGCTCTGTTCCATCCACATGCTTGCTGACAGTTGAAATACAGATTTATTTTTCTACGTGCTTTTTCAAAGATCAACTACATGCAGATATTGGAACTGCAGCCGCCCATAAAAAAGTGAATTTCTACAGGAATACATTCTGCTATTGAGTGCAGCGTTCAATTTTATGTCAGGCACAGTGGTACACCCTGTAACAAGTTGCTCTTAGATTGGTATGGTACCTCTTCATCCAGGACGTAAAAGAGATTAAAAGTCCTCCTTTAGATTACACAGAGAGGGTGCCTTTTTTATGTTCGAATTCCAGTAATAGGTTTCTTGTGGCGGAATAACAGCATTAAGTCGTAAAGCTTGAATAAAGTAAGTTTATTCTTTTTCAAAATACAGAGTCACTGCCAGACGCAGCTGACAGACCGCACTTTTCACTGTCACGTGCCAAACTCCCCATTTCGAATCCCTCACCACCCACATTCCATGTGCCCACGGAACACAGGACATAACATTACCTTTTTTCTTTTTTTTATTACATAGAACATATAAGAAAAACAATTCAACATTATATACAGGAAAGTAAAGAAAACAAAAATTGAACTGAACACAGAAAAGAATTCTCACACTGATACAATAATAATTATGAACACAGTACTGAATAGTTCATACTTGTAAGATTCTATTACTGCTGAAGCTTCCATGTACTTTCCTGACTCGAGAAGATCTACGAAGATCATCTTCAGTATTATCACCACCTAAATATTCCTTATGATTATAGCTTTCAAAGGAGCGGGGCAAATCAGTCATTTCCATGTTGTTTTAAGGAACACTGTAACTGATCACTGGTAGTTTGTACTTGTGACTGACTACTATCTTTTATTTCTGATACGATCACCATTCACTCCATGTTCCACCGCTGATTACCTTGAACCAAAATAGCATTCCCTCACACCCTCATAACTTTTACTGAATCAGTAAAAGAAGCATTCCCCTTTCTCACAAAACCAGGTTTTCTAAAGCATGCCCAATCGTCAACAGAAATCCCCTTTTTTAGTTAATCTTCTGAAATTTTAACAAAATATGTGTTTCTCTTGTGGTGCTAGGACATCCAGGCAGGGAACAGTAATAAGGTTGGTTTGTGTCTTCTTAATAGTTAAAATGGTGATACTCTAGTGATTGAGTGAGGAGTAATTCTATAAAACAAACCACATTGACCGAACAGCTTCCTATACTACCCATCTAAAACTCTAAGCCCGTTTAATAGTGTCTGTCACCACCCTATTCATTCTTTCGACCAACCCATTGGTTTGGGGGTGACACAACTAACTCTTCAAATGTTTTACACCAGAATCATGAAGAAAATTTTCCATGTCACTTTCTACAAATTTTACCCCCTTATCTGAGACCACAAATTCTGATAAACCTTCTCAAAGAAACACTTTTGTTTACAAATTCAACTGCTTTTTTGGCTGAAGGATGTGCTACAAATTGAACTTCAGGCCATTTTGTGTAATAATCCATCAACACATAAGCATAACAAAATTGATGTGATGAAAAATTATAAGGTCCAATCATGTTTATACCTAATTTAGTCCATGACCCCTCTGAATATTCTACTGGGTTTAAGGGTGGTTACCTGGACCTTCATTCCCTTTTCTGAGCTCAAACTGACAACACAAGCCCTACTTCTTCTTCTATTTCTTTGTCCATGGAAAGCCACCAAAAATTGATTCTGAACCTCCTTTTGGTCATAGTAGATCCTAAATGTTTCTCATGGGCCATCCTAACTAGATCTTTCTTGACAGAAACAGGCAGAACTAATCTGTCACCTCTGAACACTATACCATCTTCAATCAGCAATTCTTCAGAAAGTTTGGCAAAGGGTTGTAAGCCAATGTGCAGACTTTTCTCTTTGGGCCTACCTTCTACAATATGTTTCATACCTTGAGCAAAAACCACATCTTCATTACTCGCTTCTCTTCTGTCTAGGTACACAACTTTGAAAAATCAACAACTACAATAACACAGTTCTCCATATATTCCTCTTCCTGAAATCTTTCCTTGTCCTCTAACGGACATCTGGATTTTAAAGCAGCAATTGAATTTCTCTTGCTCAGTATATGTTTGACATCAAAATTATATTGCAACAATTTAGTTGTCAATCTGGCAATGCGTGGCATTTTTTATCGTTTCTCCATTGAGGATAAATACCAAGAGTTTATGATCCGACTGTAGGGTGAACTATTTTCCCCACAAATATGGTTTACATTTTTCAATGGCCCAAAACACAGCATCAATTCTTTTCTGACTCTCTGAACACTCTAGACGCATAAGAAATAGTAACATTTTGTCTATTGTTTTTTGAGTGAGCACTGCACCAATGCCGTATTTGCTTGCATCAACAGTTACAATACAAGGTGACGTAGAATCATACATTTTTAGCATTGTTGCATTCTCCATTTCATTTTTACACATTCAAATGTGGACTGGCAACTGGAATCCCAGACAAAAGAAACAGGTTTTTTTAACATGTTAGACACATTTCCTATTTTTGTAGCATAATCAGGAACAAACTTTGAATAAAACTCACATAACCCAATGAATGATCGCAGCTCATCCTTGTTCTTAGGCTCCGGGCACTCCACAGCAGCTTGCACCAAACCTGAATTGGGCTATATAACATCTTTAGATATGACATGTCCCAGAAATTCACCTCCACACCTCTTTCAGTGAAAATGGAGAGGACTCTCTGCAAAACTGCATCATGCTGCTCCAGAGTTTCCACATGAATCATAATTTCATCCTGGTACACAATTACCCCCGTAATGTCACCAATGAGGTGAAACATAATTCTCTGTAAAACTGAAGCCACCGACGCAAATCCAAAAGGCATGCAACAATACTGAAATGTGGCTATGTAAGAGTTAAATGCAGATTTCCTAGTTTATGCTGCGCAAGTCCACACACACCCTCATTTCCCTATTCCTTTTTCGCACTACAACTAGTGGAGACAACCAAGGGAGGATTCAATGGGTTCTATCACTCACCTCTCTTGCAAATCTCTAAATTCATTTTCTAGACCATCACTTAAACAAGAATGAATCATCCTCAACTTATGTTTTACAGGGAGGACACCTTGTTTAATTTTTATGTTATGTTTCGAAACTGAAATTTTCCCCAAAACATCAGTAAATACTTTTGGGAATTCTAATGACAAAGTGTCAAGAGTGGCTTGCTCCTTAGCTTCTATAAACTGCTCTTTTGTACCTGGTTTTATCATGCCAAATAATCCCTGGTAGAAACACCCAAGGAAGTTTAACCCTTTTTTGCTACTTAAACCTTCCCATTTATATTCCATCCTCTGAATTCCAGAATGTCCTTTATAAATCCTCTGAATACTATTTTCCTGACATCATATGAAATTGGTGACCTGTCGGGGGAATGTTTTCTATTTCCCCATTTCTCTTTAAATAAATCCCCTGTGATCATAGCGATCCTTGCACCAGACTCAACAAATAAATGAGGCAATTTATCATCCATGCCAATGTCTACATAAGGGTCCACACATTCTAAAAGATCTCCTTCTACAACTTTTTCCGAAACTAATAAGACCATATTTTCAAAATCTTGTGTAGTACATGCCACAGAGTCATTTTGGCTTTCATCTGCATATGCAATTTTGGTAGTCTGCTGACGACTACTCTGACAAACCTTGGAGAAATTACCTATCTTAGAACATTTTCTGCATGTTACATTCCTGGCAGGACAAGGTCTACCAGTTTTTGCATGAGGTAACAGGGGTGGGGGAATCATATCGCCCGACGCCCGAACCATGTTGATTTTTATGACGGGCAAGATGATTTACTGTCTATTTTGTCTGACGGACAAGTAGACATTAAATGACAAATAATAAACGATCTGGGAGCACTCTGGGGCTCACAGCCAATCAATGGCAGAGTCTGTGTTACTGGCGGGCCCGGCAGCTCAAATGCTGATTATCGGCACTTCCGAAGTTTTCCGCTCTGCAGATCAAATGACAACCAGAAGGAGCCACTTTCTTCAGTCCCGTCGAAGCCGTCCTGTAAAACTCGGGAATAGGTGGAGGAGAGCCTATGCTGTTTGATGCTCCTCACACCTGAGGAGAACATGAGGGCATCGGACAGGGGAGGCTGAAACCCGGCATAAGGAAATTGGAGATGCGCCCCGCCCCTGCTCTCACATGAGAAATCATCACCAACGCCCCCTCCCTCCCCCCTTTTCAGCGCGGCCTCGGGCGGGAAAGACCAAGACCGCCACGGGCGGCATGATGCTAAGTATCTGGGGAAACTGATTGGCACTAATCTGACTGGCTTGAACTAAGGCTTTGGCCTGCAGCCTTCCATTGACGATTTTTTTTTACTGTGACTGGTAGCCAGAACCAACTACTGACTACAGCTTGTGCTGCAGTTGAGAGTGTGTCTCTCCCCAACGACTTATGCAACCGGCAAGATAATCAATCTACGGGTCAGCCCGGAGCGGTGGTTACATTCACTGATAGCATCCAGGGGATCATGCACACTGGAGGAGCAGCAAGCAGCACACAAGTCATCACTAAAGCGGGTACGCTGCAAAGTGAGTCACCCTGTCTTCCCTCCTCTACATGCAAGTCTCAGGTCAGTGTGTATTCTGTTGTGACGGCCCCTCATGTTATTACTACCACTTCTAATCCTGACTCAATAATATTGCATTTTGCAGCGGCGCCTGTACTAAACCCCTCGTCGGCTCCGCCCCGCCCCCGTAATTATAACCACTTTAGATAGGTTCTGGCTCTGAGGGAGGGGGAAAACTCATATTTATATTTTGACCGAGGACAGAGAGAAAAGAAGGAAGGGCACGAGCGACAGGATAGAGACACCGAGAAGAGATGGTTAGAAGCAGGGTGGTGGGAATGGACAGGAGAAGAGAGGCAGAGAGGGACAGAGAACACAAGGGCGGCTCCCTACGCTCTTAACTCTCACGTTACAAAACACACGTGAGCTTTGTGTCTATCTTCCCGTGGCGGCGGCCAACAGGACCCAAAAGTGAGGAGTGGGGTCAGTGCTTTACATGGGCATGCACTGTCCAGTACCGAGTACCCGCACTTCCTACGTTTGAAAGAACGAGCCCCGTCACTTCTCAGGAGTGCTGCAATACCCAGCACTCCACTACATTTGGCTACAGCTGCCTGCGCTCACTGTACACATATCAGATACATCTCAGCAGCGAACAGGCACTATTGGACAGTGGAAACTGGCACTTCTAAATTTCCATTTCAGGCATGGTATGGATGGCCGGGGACCATAGGAGAGCCAGAACAGTGGAGTGGGGGTGCAAGCACGTCTCTCCCTCAAGTTCGCTGCTCCAACTCAATGACTGTGCTCGGGGGACAGAAAGAGCCAAAGTTCAGGGAGCAAACATTCATAGGCGACAGGAGGGGGGATGAACGGGATCCGTGCAGAGCTGACGCTCGCTCCAAGATATGTGTTGTGTGCGAGTTCTGGCACCAGAGTGACCCCAGGGAGAGCAGGCCTGAAGAGAGAGCGGGTTAAGAGCCTGAGGTGGAAGTCGAGGGACAGACACTCCTCCCCGGGGTGCAAGCACGTGGCCAGGGCGGCATTGGCAGGCATTAGCTCTAGGTCAGTATAACCTGGGGTGGGAGTGCCTCGCAGTGACTGCAGACAGTATCCACATGGAGAATACCCTCTGCGTCAGAAGTGCCCCTGTGACCGGTGGCTACTGAGTAAGGACAAATACACCTCCTAGGCTCTTTTCATGCTGGTTACCAGTGTGAGGGAGAGACAGCCTACACTGGGCTCAGGAGTTTGGTATACATGGCGTCGACAAGGGGGAATTGAGCACAGCTTATCGGTGTGAGGGGCAGACAGCACGGGAAGTGCCCCCTGAAGTGGCGTAGATAGTTTCCAATGGAGTAAGCTGCGCCCTGGGGGAACGGTGCTAATGGGCTTGCTCTAGTCACGTGTGAGTTGAGCCCTCTCCTGTCTGCCTGCCGGTGTGCAGGACTGGCAGCCTGCAGTGAGTGCACGCTTAAGTGTGACCAGGCTGACTTCCATTGGAGTGAGTTTAACCACCGGCTCCATGTTTACTGGTGTGAGGGACAGGCAGCCTGCAGTGAACGTTCTTTGGTGCTAATGTGTTTTGGAGCCAGGCCTGGGAGGGCGGGGTTTCCTAGGTTGTCTTCAGAGGGAGCCAGCAGCACACATCCCTTCCTCCTCTTGGGGTTTCAGTGATTAAAGTGCTCGGCTTGGTGGTGCTTTTGATAATAGAACAAGAGCATCAAAGGGCTGAGATCAGAGCCTGAAAAAAGCTATGAGTGAGATGGGACACGAGGCGAGGGCAGGCGCAAGGGCCTAGGGAAAGGCTCCTAGTCCTAGAGGAGAATGAAGGAGGCTCCAGACCCCAGAACCAATGGGTTACAATGGGGGATACTTAATATGTGTGTGTGTGTGTGTGTGGAGGGGGGGAAGGCTCACGAAAAATTAACTGTAAGCCACAGGTAGGCTTAAGGTACCTGTTGATTCCCTGGATTGTGAGGACAGGTTATTTTCGTTATCTGATGTTTCAGGCTTCTGGGCCTGAAGATGAAATGGCAGTTACAAGCACTGCAGTGTCAGAGAATAGCAGCAGTACCTCCCCTGAGGATGAGAGTACCATGGTTAAACGGTTAATCCATTGGAAGGGGAATAAACATTTTAAATCAACTACTGAACCACGCAGGAAGCCAGCAGCTTCTGCACTTAAGTGGGACTATTCAGCTAGCAACAAGTTTATCATGAGCCACCCCAGGACACATGAATTGATTTCAAAATAGTGCATGCTGATTAATCAACTATAACTAAAAGCTGCAAAAAGTGGTAAAAGTGTGCATTGTAATATATTATAGTCTTGTGCTAGGATCTGTAATTTACAGTGAATGTACACTAGATATACAGGCTATTTCGCTTTTTCAATTTCCGTTTGCATTTTTGGTACTTTCACCCAGAATAATCAAGATCAGAGCATGTCTGTTACACTACGAGTATTGACAGTGTCTTGATTTTGAGATTATTTGCCTTGAATATATGTAGGTTATTGGGTTTTATGTTTCTGAAGCCCCCTTTTTGTTGTGTTTCCTGTTTGTTCCGATTTCCTCAACCTCCCAGTGTGTTGGCCTACTGACGTCAGGGGTGAAAGATGCTTCTATAAACCAAAATATTGGGGTTTAACCAAATTTCTCTTCCTGTCCGGAATAAACCAACCCCTGCCTACTTGCTAAGAAAAGTGAACCCATAATCCTACAGATGCTTTACGTTTGTCTTGTATCTTTTAGTTGCTAGTGGCTATAGTTCCTTCTCGTCACATTCATCTTTCTTTCTGCCGCTCACTCCCTGGTTAGCGCCTCAACTCCTGTTCTACAAACCTGACCACCACTCTTCCCAGCATCCTCTTTGCACACTTCCTTGCATTCTTGTACACTACTTCATCACTGTAGCCCTCGCATCTCCAACTCAGGTCCCACATATTTCCACTCTGTGAACTCACTACAACCACCATCTGTCTCTTTTCTCCTGGTTAGTAAGTCTGCCACCAGTGTCTTTTATGCTACATGCTCACGAGCCACAGCATTACTCACCCCTAGGGGCATAGAACATGTAGTGAGTTGGAGACAAATGGGCCACGCATGAAACCTGTATTCTGTGTAGTGGATGAATACGGGATGGAACCTGTATCCTGTAATGAGAGAGAGGAGGGATAACACTATTCTGTCTGTATTGAGAGAAATGGGTAACATGAAGCTTATAGTGTGAAGGAATAGAAGCAAAGGGTGATGGGATGGAGCCTTTGATGAGTCAATGGAAGGGTTATAGACTGTAATTGAGAGGAAAGGGGATGTGTTTAGCCTTTATGGTGAGAGGAATATCGAATTTTATAGGTTGCAGGTAAGGAATTTGCGTGGTTGCTTACTACTGATGGGCAGAATCAAAGGGCTATTTTACTTAGGAGGGTGTAACCGATTAGTTAAAGCAGCAGCTAAATGATTTAGGTAGTAAAGGGGACAAGTGGATTTAATTACAGGACACGAAGATTTCTGTAGCACTTTGTCCTTTGGACAAGTAATTTTTTTCAAAAATTCCACACCCCTTGGTAAATTGCCACATCTGTGACAAATATTCTGTAACTTGAAGAAACCTTTATCATTTGATTTCTTTTCCTTATTAATATATTTCACTTCACAGCTCCAACAACAATTTGTTGACTGGGAGTATCAGTCAGTTCTTTTAAAGAAATTTGTGAAAGTTCAATGCTCTTAGATATTTTGATAACCTCTTCCACAGAAAGACTACCCATGGTCAGCAACTTCTGCTGAATGTGCTTATCACGGCAATGATCAATGAACTGATCTCTTATCAACTGGCCATTAAAATGTTCAAACGGACATTGCAAGCTCAACCTGCGTAATTCATTCACATACGTATCAACACTTTCATCTTGCAATTGTGCTCTTTTGAAGAATTTGTGACACAACACAACTAGGGTTTGAGGGGTATCAACCCTATGCTCAAGTCGTTTTACAACTACTTTGTACTCATCTAACTCTTTATCTTCTGCTCCTACGTATTCCGGCAAATGTTTGTACATTTTTCTACCTTCAAAACTCAAAGAATGTAATAACAAGAATTATTTTCTTCACAGGTGAAAGCGCGAAGCACCAGTTGCTCCTAAAATACATTTCAAAAGATTGAACCACCGCTTCCACTGTATCGTAGGTGTTCCAGGAGAATCCATAAACTGAGGAGAAGGAAGAAGATTGACTGACTGACTGCATTGCGTTTTGAAGAATCAAATCAAAAATAAACAGCTGGAAATCCAAAATTAGAGCTTCAACACAGACTTTGAACTTTAATTTAAAATTTATGGCTTTTTTCCCCATTTTTAACACAAAAATAATTGTAAAATAAAAAAAAAAAGTCTGCTTGATTCTGGAAACTCAAACTAGAATCCCAAACCTCCAAAAGACGTTCATAATATTAGGATCGTCTGTTTATGTGTGCTTGTAACTGCAGTTAGTAACAAGCAGCTTCAGATAACAGTCCAGGGAATTGTCTGAACATTCACTGGTTCACAAATTTACAAAATGGTGAAAGGCTACACTAAAACAGATACTTCCTAAAGAGTCAAAATGGACGCAATTCAACCATTCGGTTTTATTTTTATAGGCAATTACAAACGTAATACTTTAAAATACTGGACACACTCACATATCTGCGGAATAACGGCTGCTGAAGATTGACACAAGGGAGTGCCCAAAATGTCCTAGTATGCCCCCTTGACGTATCTCTGTAGCAAGGATGTGAAGAGAGGCGTGTTCTCGCATAGACTGAGGTAGGATTGAGAGTTTCCGTGTTTCAGAAGAGACAGCTGTGGATGCGGGCGTGACCTCCTATCCCTCCAAACCAAAACAGCCTACCTTCAGACTGCGTCGGAACAGGGTCAACAGCGGTGTTCTGTTACTCGTGGACCGAGGTTCCCCGTGGTCTGTCTGCATCAGAAAATGGAGACCTCACTTCTTCAGCAGCCAACAACGTGGGCACTTGTGATGCTGACAGCAGTTCCCATCCTTGTTGCTAATTATGTTGTGGCAGAGAATCGGCATTAGGTCATAAAGCTTGAATAAGTTACGTTTATTCTTTTTCATAATTTGCAGTCACCACCTGACACCACTCACATACTCCACTTCTGACCGGCACGTACCAAACTCCTCATTTCGAATTCCTCACCACCAACATTCCATGTGTCTCGCAGAACACAGGACATAACAACAGTTTACACATGAACTAAACGTGCATTCAAAAATGAAGGAAAGTTTGCAATGGTACATTTCGAGAGAGATGCCAGGAAGAGGCAAGGCGCACCAGATATCAATGCCTAAAAGCCAACAGAGACTTGTCGATTCTAATAGCAAATACACAGAAATAATATGTAGACACTTTGCTGTTTAATTAAAATTTAAAACCAAGGGAAAATGTGTGTCATATTCTAATCAGCCCTCTGCCTTTCGGTAGGGAAACCACTTCCACAGAGTGATGAAATACTTCAGTCCCCATGCCCATTCTTTTGGAATGATTACACTTCTGTGACAATGCAGTGCTCTTTGCATGCCTCCTTAATAGGTCTCTTAGCGGTTATCAAGCAGACGTAGCACTGCAATTAATTATCTACATGTCTTTAATATTAACATAAGGCAAACATTGATTTGCCAGATCGTGCCATCTGCACCATTCATTGAGAATCTAGTTCTAGATTTTTTCTTTACAAATAATTATCAACTGCAATGGTTAACTAAAGCACACGAAGATTACAACTCGCAGAATGCACAGCGTTGCTAAATAAAAGCCCAGGCCAAAAGGTATGCCCAGCACACATTGAGCAAACTGGCTAAATATTTATGTATTTCTGTTTTCAAACACACCAAAAAGTAGCTTGGCATTTCAAAAGATGAAAAATACAAGAAAATGTCAACACTCAATTAAGTTATTTTACTACATATACTTTACATTTAAAGCCCTCACTCTAAGTCAGCTGGAGAGGTGTCCCCAAGGTGACAAGACCCGACCAATTTTGAGCAATTTGATGTTCCAACACCCTACATAAAATGATGGGTATACTGGACCTGATTTTACTGGACGAAAGTTCTTCTGTACCCGATAAACCACGTACAGATCTGGGAGATTTTCCAGATGCTGAGCACATACAAAATGTCCAGGGTAAAGTCTTGGGTCTGCAAGTTATCGCCCATTTCAGAACGTTAACTTTTAAAACCCGGAATCAGGAGTAGAAATACTGGCTGCCAACATAAACTATGGCATCGGTACCCCCTCTCCTTTTTAGGTTTTGCCTGTGCTGTGCTTGTGAAATCTGTTGTACTGAATATATAAATCTTAAAATGGGCTTACATCCTGTCCCTTTACTGTTCTCGTTTTTCATTGGTTCCTGTGCTTGCCACTTACTTTTCCTCCATTTTTATTGGTTGTAGCATACTGTTGTCGTGTTGCTCCTTGTACGCTTCTCTTAGCAGCTTCCTGTTGACGAAATACTGTTTCCATCTGCTTTTGTGGAGCTATTTAAAAAAGAAAATTGCATGCACAGCGTGCGCTTCCACAGCCTCCACGAGCAGAGCAATGAGACACAAGCAGTCTGTTCTCTGCACAAGCACAAAAGGTAACTTTTTAATGTTTTGCCTGCATGCGTTTGTGTTTTCACTGCCGGCACAGCTAGACAGCTCGGAGGGCTTCTGTGCAACAAAGGCAAGAGGATTTAATGTTTTGTGATATTTTTTATTACACTGGAACGCTCCCTCCAACTTGGATCATCCCGCCTTTCCACAAATGTCCCTTTCTGCAGATGGCTCTCTGTTACTTGAAAATCTTCCATTGAAAGAGAGGTTTCAGTCTCTCCATCCCCTCATGGCCAGCATTTAATCTCTGTGCTGCGTCTGCCTCTAGGTTTGGGAACGAAGCAGTGGGGGGAAAACTTGTGCCGTTAGCAACCCTTGATCCCAGTAGCTTGCCAGAAGAATAGCAGTACGCAAAAGCTTTTCCTGTTTACTAAGAAAACAAAATCACGTTTTTCTTTTCGGAAGCCTGGAATATTTAGTGTTCTTACCTATCCCAGAGTGTGCTATTCTCTTCAAATTTGCTTTCTTATTGTCTTTACCTGAGGCACTGGAAGGCTGATTCTGCTGTATGTGGTAACATCTAAAAGACAACCATCACTCAAGGGCGTCAGAGTAATTCATAAATAAGTCACAGCTTAAAATCTTGCACAGTGAAACCCCCCATTTTCCCAGTGATTTGCCACAGAGCTTAGTGTAAATTCGCAAAACGTAATTGCTTCTTATATAGCATTTAAGGAATCGCAATTTGCGATTCCTTAAATGCTTACGCAATATTAAGGAATCGCAAAATTTGCGATTCCTTAATATTGCGATGCGTTTTAGTTGATGCATTCCATTTTCTGATTTGTTTGTCGCAAACACTGCTTTTTACCGATTCGCAACGTTTGCGACAAAAAAATCGTTTGATAAATCTGCCCCTCAGTAATTTATTTTGCACAACTGTTCACCAAGCTACAACTTACAACAAAAAACGCCTTATTATTAATCTGATAGGCAAAACCGAATGCATTTTACCAACACTTGTTTAGTAAGTAGTCATGGAGCCCTTGGTGTTTATGATGGTTTGTGTTTTGTATTCAGACAAATTAAATGCCTTTTCCATCCATTCGGCAACATGAATAGTAGTCACTACACAATTTATTTTTAATTCATTTCCTGTACATATCTACCAGCATCTTGCTATTTTTCTAGCTGCAGTGTAACACACTGAGCCCGGATTGCAGATGAGAACGTTATAACCAGCCAGTCAAGCATTAACATGAATCTTGAACGTGTCTGAATCAATTTGGGTCCTGTACAAAAGCACTGTGCTTCAGGAAATATAAACTCTACTACTGACCACAGCACACGTGTACAACCCTTTTAAAGCAATTCTGCAATTTAGTTCAGTTCAATTACTTTATTCGATTAATACAAGTTTAATAATAAAAGTTCATATAAACATCACAAATATACATACTGAGAAAAATATTAAAAACTGTTAAAAAACAATATTAAAAAACAAAGCAACCAATTAAAATCCATTCAAATTAGTAAATGTGTAATTTCCTAGTTTTCAGAGATAGACAAAAAAAAGGAGGCAACACAAAAACAGGTTAAGAGGTCTGGCAGCATTCGTAAAAAGTATAAAGCTGGTTAGCATAGCCTGAAATTAAATTTACGCATAATTGGAATTAAAAATTGTTCACAGTGATTGTAATAAAATTTACAAAACAAGAAAATGTGCAAATCTTTTTGAGGTGATGAACCATTACATGGGCAACATGAGAGATCGTTCATAGAACATATGCCGGCAGGAAAGCCCAACATGCATGTAATAAGGTTAAGGCAAAACCTTAACACAATAAATCTATGGTGAGGGTTTGTAACAAATTCTTGGCGGGACGGTATCCCCTCGCCCCTGTAGGCGTCCCTCCAAATACTCTGACCATAAATTTGCTGTGCTGGTCGGTTATTCTTACCTTGTTCGCTAATTTTAAAATACTGGTATTTAAGATTTTTTTAAATATAACGCAGTTTTTGGGGTTTCGTACAAGCTACCTAAATGTAATAAATAACGTATTTTTTGACGTACGCTAACCATTGTATGCTCTGGCTATTTTCCAATTCTAAGCAATCCATGATAATTTTTCTCCCTTTGAGCGCCAGGCGGACAGTGGCTGTAGCGCTCATAATTTCCAGACTGGACTATTGTAACAGTCTGTATGCAGGGCTGAACAAATCGGCCCTGCACAGACTGCAAATGGTCCAGCATGCAGCCGCCAGGCTCGTCCTGAAACTGCCCAGAAAGTCCTCAGCATCGGCAGCACAGGATGCACTGCATTGGCTTCCGGTGCACAAGCGTATTCTTTTCAAGGTACTTACCATCACGTACAGAGCCTACCACCAACAAGGCCCGCTGTACCTGAGGAAGTATTTTAAACCCTACCAGCCGAAACGAACCCTTAGGTCGTCCACAACTAATCTACTTCACATTCCCAGATTCAGGCTAACAACAAAGGGGGGAAATCCCTTGCAGTCATCGGGTCAAAAGCCTGGAATAATCTTCCCTTGTCCCTGCGTCAAAGTACAACTGAACGCAGTTTTAGGAAAGCCTTAAAAACCTGGATCTACCCTCTGTCGTTATCAGGCTACAAAGCACTGCTATGACCCTCCCTGTGTTTTCTGATCCTTTAACATCAGGATCTCCCAGCACACATCTGACAATTAGGAGTTGAAGCGCCAAGATACTCCTTGGAGTGGTAGTGCGCTATATAAGAACCCAATCACAATCACAATCACATCACATAATTTGTTGAGTGAGCATCAGTGTTCTTTTTTCCATATTGAGTGCAAAAAGAGGATTGGGGGCTACATTTATCTGATCAGTGACATACGGGATATTCAACTCAAGATGTAAATTAGACTTAGAGCAACTGATGGGAAGGCTCATCATTGTTTTCCAAAGGGAGTCTTCTATTGTTTGTAGCGCTTTTACATTAGCATAGCCCCATACTCTGGCACTATAGGAAGCTATGTCTCTGGATTTGGCCCTATAAACCCTTTTTACAATTTCTATGTATTTTGTGCCAAGGTTTTTGGAAAACAAGTGTATAGCATTAGTATTTTTTTTTTTTTTTTTACAATAAGGCCTCGATTCTTCCCCATCTTAGACCACGATGATTTATCATCAAAGGTCACCCCTAAATATGAAACTATCTCCGTCTGCACTACTTTACGGTCAGAAATGAAAAAATAGGGAGGTTTCTTTGCCTTCCGGCCTGCCACTAGGATAAAGGACTTTGACTCATTTATTTGTAGGTCAAGACTTTGTATGAACTTTACATAGGTGTCTGGCAGTTTCTGGAGGGCCCTTCCCATATGTGCCATTAAAACTGCATCATCTGCATACAGTAGAGTTGGGATGCAGGTCTTATGTATTCTAGGGGCATCTAGGGTTGATTCCAATAATTTCGCCTCTACCCCATTTGTATACAGAGAAAATAGGAAAGGAGCAAGAACGCATCCTTGACGGACCCCTCTGGAAATTGAGAACCATCTAGTGCACTCCCCCTTATGCCCATACTGTACACATGCCTCAGCCTTTACATACAGCTGGTGAATAAAACCTTTTATATCTTGGTCTACCCCATTTTCTTCATGATCCTCCATAGATGAGAATGGGTCACACAGTCGAAATCTGCGCTTAGATCCATAAAGGCCTAGTATAAATTACTGTGCATGGTATGAGTGTACTTTGATAAGAGAAGGCTCAGGTTTAGGCATTGGTCTTGTGTGCCTATAACTTTTTTAAGCCATATTGGGCCGGAATCAAGATGTTATTTGTCAATGCCCAAGCTTCCAGCTTGATTAATAGTTCTCTGCCCTTGAGTTTCACCTTGCCATCAAGGAGGGAGATTGGCCTGTAGTTTCTGGGGTTGGATTTGTCCCCTTTTTTATGGATAGGTATTAGTATTGCTTTATGCCAGGAAGCAGGTGGGCCTTCCCTTGCCATATTACATTAAAACGTTTGCAAGCACAGGCCCCCAATGGTCGGGTGAGTCAGTGAAAAAATTCTACTGGGGTGCCAGCGGGGGCAGGAGCTTTGTTACTAGAACATTGTGCTAGGGCTTCAGTTATCTCTAGATTATTAAATGTCAGAGCTCTATTAGATGAAGGGGCATGGTCCTCATTCATGTGTGAAGTGCATGTGGCTTCACTGTAATCATTAAATATTTTGCTATAATGTTCCACCCATACCTCTTCGTCCACCTGGTTATTCTACAGTCCAATCCCGTTCTATATATTTTGTTACACAGTCACCAGTAGCCGACAATATTACTTCTCCTTTAAAACAACACTCAAAGTATTGATGTAATTATTAAACCAAAACTGATCTGGTACCTGTCCTTTGTTGTGATATACGTTGGTTATGAAGTAGAGCACTGGGAGGCAATATTGAGAAACAGCTTGCAAGAACTGAAGAATTTCAGTGATTTTAGGTTTTGGATCATAAGCAAAAGTTTCTTACAATGACAGTTTTGTAAAGGAGATGTTTTATAATATTTTTAAACTATCGGTCTAAGTATTTCACCATAACGTCCTTTAACGTAAGATTTTTCAGAGTAGGGTTGTAGTTTTGTTAAGATATGCTTGATAAAGTGTCTGAATAGAAATTGTCTGAACCCCTGTCACGAGAGCCCACTGAGCAGAAATGCTCTGGGTGCACGACTCAGCCTTCAATCAAATCCCACACAAACTCCCCCTTCCCCTAGAACTACCTTCAGCCAAACCTGCTCTCAGAGCCCATTGTCCCAGGGCTCACTTCTAAATCGGAACCTTAGTGCCCTTAAAAGTAAGTCTGAAGACATTTTAGCCCCTTGTGCAAAAATACAATCTCAAGTATAGATAAATATTTGACCAGGACAGAATTGTTACCTGACCGATACAATTTTCAGAAAAACAGATAAACCTTTGATGAGAAACTAACATGCAGTACAACACATCCTCGACCTTTAATTAATAAGGTACATAATAAGCGGAACCATAACTAACAATATATGAGAACTCTGCCACATGTCAAAGATACTAAAAATATCGCTTGACTAAATGACATTATCTCAGCTATGAAAGTGCACACACATCACCAAAGGAGCCAACGTTGATTAAATGTTCCAAAAGGGCTAAACGTGCTACAGAACAGGTACACAAAAATGTTTCCAAAGCAGATGACAACAGGGTAAAAATAGCACTCGATGCCTCAGGTGTACCTAATGATTGTTAAATAATATGTACTACTGCTAAAAGGAAGTACATGAGAAATCATCAAAATATAAAAAAGACAATTTAGCCTAAAGGTGATGTCCACTGGCATTACCAAAGATATTTTCTGAAAAGTATATTCTCTCTATGTCACAGACAAGGTTCAATGCTCAGCATAAGACGTAATTGATCAGAGAGAGCTGCAGCCCAGTAGTGACTCAAAAAAGAAATCCGTTTGAATATGCTTCGGTATTCATCACTCAATGTACAGAACACTAGCTCTAGTTACCTGAATATGCTGAATAAATGATGGGCCAAACTTCAAAGCGAGCCAATAAGGTCCTGCAAGAGTAAAATAGATCACATTGTGTAACCGCTGGCAGGTAGTACAGCTGCAAATGACATGAAACGTAAATATATGCCATTTATTGACTGGAAACAAGATGTCATTGTGTGAAAATCATGGCATGAATGTATCTACCAGAACTGCCAAGAACAAGAAGGAAAATGGGCCATATATGGTAGCCCTAACCATTCAGGCAGATAAAAGCACTGGAAAAAATGTTGTAAGGAAAACAATTCAAAACAGTTACTGAATAGTAAAACTGTTCCAGACTGCTTAAACCTTTGCTTAAAAAGCGGTCAGTGATCATGTTGAATAGAATCATTCTTTACGGGCACAGAGTGGAGACTCTGAAGAGGAATGGCTCATGATAAAAAATAAAGACTCCCACAGGCATAGCAAAGATGGCCAGTTATGTACAAGTCCACGAAAGGTTCAGGCAGAAAAAAAACTGTACAATAATTGTAAAACCGCTCAAGAAAAAACCCCGCAAATAATCAAAACTAAGGCCAATGTAAATGAAAAATCATAACGTATTGTTCAAAACACATACGTCAATTCCTTTAATCCCTGTGAGTCATATAACAACGTTGTAGCATCTCAAGGGCAGTCCTGTATATTCTGCTGGGTAGATGTTTCTTTTCGGTAAAATGCTCCTTCAGGTTTGAATTTTGTACTCTGTATGTAATTTTCAACTTATGTTGTAAAATTGATTTCACCCTCAGCTGTCCCCAAACAGTTTAAATACTTAAAATGTACATCTATATATCGCACTGGATATAGATAAGTAAAAACATTTGTGCCTGTCTTGGCCACTGAAAACGGTATAATGCGCGATAATATAAATTAATGAATATGTGTCTTCTAACCTCTATGGTGCTCTCACTAACATGGGCATCGTATGCAGTTAATGTAAAACTGGCAAATCAAAATTTGTCCTGGCCTACACCTCCATAGTACAATATTAGTACATGTTCTTTATTAGGAAAACCGAATGTGGCACCATCATCACAAGCGCAAGGATCAGGATTCACTCATAATTTGTTTAAGCAGTTCTAGCTTTTAAGGTATTGACAAAACAATTCTTAAGATTTCATGATTTTAAAAAAGCAAATAAAGGTTTTTTACATTATTATTTCAACTGAGTTCAGAACGAGCAGTTTCCTCGTTACCATATTCTGCATTCGATTGCTACGTGTGCCAGCCTATTCAGAAAAGTACTTTCCTTAACTTTTGAGGAAAGAAACCTAGATTGCTTCCTACCCGAATAAACAAAAGTTTGTAACCATGCATTTTATTCCACAGAATATATCCATGTATGAAACTATAGTCAATAGAATTACGCCAAAATATCTCAAGGTTGAGGCTATACTGAGATCAGTAAACGAATCACACATTGCTATTGATGGTGCAAATGCTCCTCCTCCATGGTGGACTTAAAAAATGGTATTGATCAAAACATAATTTTCATTGAAAGCCAACCTTGCACAGTCATCTATGATTTCTGTAAGCACAAACACCGAAAGAGGATGGGAAGCTAAAGTATTATGAATTACCCAACACAGCTTCACTTTGTGGTATGTTGGTGTAAACTGGCTCATTCTCAAGAGCTACTAATGCCTCACTATCTTAATCAAAAATGTGATCTTCAATAAGGCGAAGTACAGACATCTTTAAAATGATTAGACACTGGCACAAAGGATTTAATGGAATATGCACTTCTTTGAAATAACTTTAAAGTGTATTTGAGCAAGCCAACATTCCACGTCTCTCCATAAGTTCCCAAGCATTCTTGTGGATATTTGTGAGATTGTAAATAACTGTAACGCTAGGATTAGAGTGGTTAAGACATCTCAATTGGTTTTCACCAATCCATTCTGAAGATAAGGTAGTGGCTGTGGGGCTGCAAATCTACCACAGTACAGATGGCGATTAGCAGGACCGGAAGTTAATAATTCATAATATGCTCACTTACCCGGTTTGTAAGAAGCTCTGTTCTTAATCATCCACACATCATGAATCACACATTTACGGCCTAATCTATAGATTTTAGCAATGTTAATGGCAATTATAAAACCATATGTTGCAGTGTGAGACATCTAAGTGTTGTTCTAATATACATATTTCTTAGTCCTGGCCACTTTATCTAGGGCACACAGGATGTTCTTTCAAATGTGAGTATATCTTTATTTACAGGGCTGAGAAACTCAATTTGCTAACCTTTAGGAAAGCAATCAAAACATTTCTGCTTTTTCACAAATCTATAAGTCAATACATTTCTTTGGTTGGGTTTGCGGCAACATTTTAAGACACTGTTTTTTTCCTTTTTTAGAACCAGAGACGTATTAGAGACAATTAGTTTTGTGGTGCATATCCAAAAAATAAATAACCTCTTTGGCACTGCGCCATAGGTATTGTAAGGAAATTCCTCTTTTTGCATTATCACCCCCAGGTTTTTGGACTGATGCTGCTGGTTTTTCAAATTCTGAAGGTCCAGAGTCCTGCCAAACCGGCCTCAGTGTTATGATCCTTAAAACATAGGTCGGTGTTATTTTACTAATAAGTCTCTAGTATATGGTACCAGGGGTAGCCAGGGACTGTACGTTAAGATGTCCCTCATGAACTGCGGCACTTACTGTGCCACCATGGTGTGAAACAAAGCAAAGCATGACTCCCAGCCAGCCGCCGCTGGCAGACAGAACAGTTTTTAAAGTGCTACCTTGTCTTTGTGATTTAAAGTAATGGCAAAGTCCAAACCTTCCTTTTTAATATTTATAAGTCACCCAAAAGGCAGGCTACATTATATTAAAAAGTTGGGCATGTGTTTACTAACTTCACGTGTCCTGAAAACTCAGTAAGTACTAACTTTTGAATTGCATTTCTAAATAAGATACTTCAAGGTATCAAAAGAATTGCTGCATTAAACCTGACTTGATGCTTAAGTCAAATTCAAAGTAACATTTGCACAAATGGCAACTAAAGAATTTTGCCACTTTGCTGCCCTAAGTTTTCCAGTGACCGTTTACAGTTGCTGGCCTCAAGACAGCCTTCTATCCTACTGGGAGAGGTGTGACCTCCTCCTGGCAGAATGACCAGTGTGTGCACCCAAAAGGCGAACTTCAAAGGGGAAGCTGTCTTTTTTTTTTTTTAGAGTTTTATATAGCGCGAACTAGACCCGAGACAACGGGTATCAGAGCGCTTTACATGAGCACCAGTTTCATTACAGACGGAAACATTCATTTTTGTTAGGCACGGGAAGATTAAGTGATTTGCCCAGAATCACAGGATGTTAAGCGTTGTTGCAGAGACTCGAACCCGGTTTCCCAGCTTCGAGGTCGACCGCTCCAATCGCAAGGCTACATCCTCTCCTCTTTGAATGGCGAATAGTAGTCACAAGAGAGGGGCTGCTCTTTTGTTTCTGCAGACAGGCTGGCATCAGGGACAGAAAGGGGGAAGCAGTGCTTAAACAGTTTTTTTCATGTCCATGTAAACCCCAGGTAGCCACACCTTTGGGATGGGCTTGGGAGCGGCATTTTGGGAGTGGGCAGAATGGTGCATTCTGAGCTACCTAAATTCCACACTTCACAGGAAGTTGTCATTAGGCAAGAAGGGACCTGATAGCTCATTAGCTAGTAGTTGCCAAATCAAGAGGGTAAGAACTGGGCATAAAAGTAGCACCTCTGGCAACCAGACTTAGATCACGTCTGTACTGCTGAGAGGTCCTACGAAGGACTGCCCTGCTTTTCCCCGGACTTGGCAAAAAGAGGCTGCACTGAAGACTGGGTTGCACCTTCTGCTCTTTTGGCTAGCAAAGAAGGTCTGTGCCTGTGGTGCCCTGCTTGAGGAAACGTTGTCCTAAGTCCCAGACAGAGAATGTCACTCTAAAAATCAGTTGGACAACTTCCTTCTAAAGCCACAGAGCCACACAAGCTGAAGAAGACTGCCTTGGTGAGTTTGTAGCAAAGAACGCGTGATTGCTACAGTGCAGCCTGGGAGACCAAGTCCTGACCCTCATAAGTTGCACCGAGTATGATGATCCGATCCAGGAAAGTCATTGGAGTGCAGTTTATTAACCCAGCAAGGAAGTTACTGCCAATAAAAGGGAACCGCTGGTTTCACTGTAACCAGAGACCAGTAGACTAGTGGCAACTGGTTTCTGGCTGGACTTCAAGGGACATCGAACCCTGCGGCCAAAGTCACAGCACCGTGTTCATGGACTGAGTGAGGGGTGGTCCCAGGAAGAACCACGTCACCTGCTCAGTATCCTTGAGCATCTTCTGGATCCTGTACCCCTTATGTCAGGACAACTCTGTTAAAGCCTATGGTGGTTCGCCCATAGAGCCTGGAACTGGACAGGAGACTGCTTTGAGTGTGAGGTAACTCTTCTATTTTACCTTACTGGTGACAGTGACTGGATCCCTCCCAGAGTGGAGTGCCTTTATATCTGTTTTCAAGTTACTTGTTGTGGCTAAGCCTAAACCACTAGTCACAGTAGATTACAATATTTTTTGCACTAAATGAAAATCTGTGATTTGTTTCTTTAAAAAATATCACTGGATCCCTCTGATAGATTTTTGTCATTGAGGGTCTATGTTTAAAGATAAAAATACAACCTATTTTTTAGAAACTGGCTTCGGATTTTTTGTGTTGCATTTTCTTCGTATTCAACAGTTTTGATACTTCTAAAAACGTTATACTTGTTTGTTTAATAAAGCCTGACTGCTCAGAGCCATAGCTACCCAGGGTTGAGCTAATGTTTTTCAAGTGAACCTGACTGGACCCAATATGGGTTTTTGAGTTTATTATACAGTGAGGTTGCACGACCACACCATATATAATAAACCACTTTCCTTACAGGTTTGCTTTGAGAAACAATGTGTTTGCCTGATCGTGAACAGGTGGTTAAATATGGCAAATGTTTTCTAGGTTAAAACAATATTTTCCACCCTCTCTGGAGATTGTCCCTGCCCTACCTCAGGGTGGGATCTGCCAACAATTCTCCTCGTGCCCTTCCACTTCACCCCTGGAAAACATTTTAAGAACGCATCCAGGGACTGTTGAGCCAGGTTGCAGACTTTATAATGATAACTGGGGTTAACTTCCGATGCTTGCCCAGTCCATCAGAACCAACTGTTGGTGAACAGAAAAGAGCTGGTTCACAAACCGCAGAATCACTCCAAGGAAAATATAGCATCTTAGACAATTAAATCTGGCTTTTGAGTCAAATTTTGCTTTGGGAACTAATTTACAAATCAACTTTTGAAAATATTGCTATTTTTACCTTATCAAGTTTCATGAAACAATATAGACCGAGTGCTCAACTACCAGGGAATCTATTTAGACTCATGCTCTATCTTAATGCCACGTGGGGGCGTGTATTTCCCAGGCTAGATTTTTGCTGTGGTAGACAGCAACATTCCTATGGGAGTTTGAATGGGACTGAAACTCAAGACCCTAAATAACTCTTGCTCACCATAACCTATTGCTAATCTGGACAAAATCTGCACTAAATACTGGAAATAACTTTGCTTACCAATGTCTGATTTTTCCACGAAAAGTTCCGAAGGGAAATATTGCAAACTGTAAATGGGCAGGGGGCTACTGGAACTGAAGCCACACAAAGACAAGTAACCAAATTCCTCAAAACTCTGAAACGAATAGAAAACCAATCAACTAATGACAGACTAAATGTCGTGAAAAATCAATCTTCAGCTCTTTCCTAAAGCTGAAAAGATTTGTTTCTTTCCTCAGATGTGACACGACTTTTTTTTCCATCTCAGAAGCACCGCTATAGAAAGGGATCTCTGAACATGGGGCTGGTACCACCTGAACCTACTTGAAAAAAAATAGCCAGTCGTAGAATAAACCGCTTTATGCACCAGACATGATTTAAAATGATACATTCTTTACCAGGAAGCTAGCTAATGAAGAGAGGCTAGAGCAAGAGAGATATGGTCTCACACTCTGAAACTTAGTAACAACCTCACAGCATAGTTGTGCACTCATTGGAGTTTACAGATCAGGCAATCCAGAAACTCAAGATAAATGGTGTTACAATAATCTAGGCGAACTGATATAAAAGCACTGAGGATCAGCATTTTATGTGCAAACGAGAACACACTTTCAATGTGCAAAACAGAAAAAGACAATACTTGGGTACTTAAATTATTCTGAGTCCATTTTAATTCCCAAGTTCTTCACAAAAGAGACTGAATTGAGTTTCTGGGCTAAGTGAAACAGGTCAGAACAAAAGGTTGCAAAAAAAGCAGCCCTTAGAGGGCATTTAATAATGGTTGCACATATAAAGCTCCACCCATGATAGACAAGAAAATAAGTTTGGAGCCGTACCACCCAGACCATCCGACATCTTTTTTATGAGCTGGTAGCATCACTACAAAAAAAGTTCAGAGCCCTGACCTTGGACTAGATTAGGCTACAGTTGCCTAACATAACTATATTTGAGTTTTCAATTGGTAATAAACGAACAGAGGATTTATGCACATGAGTGTGGATATCAGGTAATTTATAATAAATTAGAAAAATATCTTGAGCAATAACTATTACATTTAAATTACAGTCATAGAACTGCTTATAAATGACTTAAACCAAAAAAATCCATAAATGATGAGTTAAATACAGACATAAACAGAATCCAGTATATTTTATATTCAAAATAGTAAAAATGCTTATTTGATGTACAATTAGTAAAAAGGTGAAATATCCTTAGGAGACTATCCGTACAGCTGTTCAAAATTGTCTAATCTAACAAATCTAACAGTTTCAGATCATAAACATACATTAAGACACTTTGATATAAATATAATTAGCTGAACATATTATTGAGTAAACATAATATTTTCTATGGCTAAGAATGTAAATTCATTGATAATAGTCCATTGTAAATAACAATGTAACATATATTATGGAGGGCATGAAGATTTAATTATGTCAGTGTGAAGAATGGCATTTTATATGACTCAGTGATGTTATATGTGAGGCCGGTCTGAAGCAATGCAACACCACTGTTGACACACTGGTGGAGCTATTGCAAGTTTTGTGATTCAGTCTTATGTCCAAGTGGATTTACAAGGTGAGGAATCTGCAGATAAAACTATCCTTCAGGAAAATGGGTGGCAGCACGAGTCAGAATTAACAACCCACAGATTATTACGCACATTTTACACCAGGCACATAACTCTTTTAACCGATTCACCGCGGTGGACATTCCGCCCCGGTATGGAAAAAAATGACGCGTGTGCATTTCGAACAGCCACCGGCGGTCCGATGCCCACGCCCACTGTGACGTCGGACGGCCCCCAGCCGTCCGACGCATGGCCAAGGTTAAGTTTTTAAAAACTTAAGGTTATTGAGGTCTAGTCAACAGAAAAGAAAAGAGCATGTAAAATAGAATACAAAGTAAATACACAATATGCACAAAATACACATAAGTATATACATGAAGTTATGGTTACATTATCAATACAGAGTTATGAGACCGGTCCAGCAACGTATTAAGGATATAACTACAAGTTACAAATGACTAGAATTTATCATACTGATATGAGAATGTCGAATGTCAAGGAGGTTTTAGGACTTCTTGGGCAGAGCTGGCACATGCATGGGAAATGGTGGCATGACAATCTAGACATTTTGTAACTGGGGACCATAATTATGAACGCTTTATAGCAAGAGACATAGGGTATACAAATACTGTGTCTAGTTGGTGGTTGTGACATACCGTGTACCACCAACTCTGAAAGGATACATCAGATAAGGATTTCCAGTGTTTGGTAATCTGCTGAAATGCAACTCCCAAAAGTAAGTCCAAAATCTGCAAGTTTATACAAGAGTGAGACCAATCCTCAGAAAGGGAGCCTAAAACTATATTAGAGTATGAAAGGGGTAATGAAGAATTAAAAATGAAGGTAACCTGCTTCCAGATACGTGACAAAAATGTATGTACATACGGACAAGTAAAAAGAATATGCTTTAAGTCAGCATTTATGGAGGAACATGACCAGCAGGTATTAGGAGTGTCAGCATTAATCTTATGATGAAGGGCGGGGAAAGAAGTAATCTGTTATAAAGAAAGAAAAGTGTTTGTGTAGTATTAGCCGCCCTTGAGGATTTGTGTATCTTGAGCCACATTTTATTCCATAATGGGAGAGGATAGGTTGCCTCCAAGTCGCATTACCAATCCAGCTACACCTTGGTTTTGTTTGTTTTGGATTTGAAATACTTAAACAAGTGTAAATAGTTGATGCCTTAGGACAAGTACTGAGAAATTCACGAGAAATGTTGAGAGAAGAGTTAGGCAAAGTATGAGAATGAGCACATTGAGTAACAGCAATGCTTAATGCAATGGACAGCAAATGATATTTATTGCTAAATGAGAGAGGAAGATCAAAAATATTTTGGCCTGGGAAAAAGACAAAATTGTATCACTAAGAATAAGAATAAGATTGACCAAACCTAATACCACTGATATCCTTTTAGTTGATGTCTATGCTCGTGGTCATCAGGGTGGGAAAAAACAAGCTGTCCTGGACGATCTGGATCTTCTATTCAAGAATCATGGGACTGACCAGATCGTAATAGTAGCAGGAGACCTGAACACCCCCATTGAGCCCATCTCCACTTTGGCAGAGGATGTGGGCTCTGAGGAGGACATCGTTTGGGCAATTCCCCCACTTACTATTGTAAAGGGTGTCAGGGGCACTGAGGCAGCCTTACATTGGCTGGGCTTTTGCTTAGAATGGGGCCTTAGGGCCACCAATGGGCGAACACGTTCCGATCGCCTTGGGTCCAACACTTTCGACAACGGTTTGTCTTCAAGCCGTATCGATTATATACTAATTAACATACAGTATTGGTCCATTGTACAAGATATGGTGATAGAGTCTCGCCCAGAGAGCGACCATAATCCCCTTTCACTTGAGGTTTTGGTCCAAGGTATGGGGGCACCTGTTAGGAGCACTAATAGCTTAACATCTGATGTTATTTTGTGCGATAACAGGCGCCGTGTGAAATGGCATAGGGTGTTGGAGGATCCTATACTTATTTCATTGATTGAGGAAGAGGTACGGGACGTGTGGAATAGAATGCTTCTGCCATCTTCTGCTGGTAACTCAGACTCCATAATTACCAATCTTCATGAGGAGTGTTTTTTGACCCTTAGGAACCTTCTCACGAAACCATCTAGGTCTGCTAACACCAGAGTATATAAAAAATGGTATAATAAGAAATGTAGAGCCGCCCATAGTAACTTACTAGCTGCCGTAAAGGCCAGGAACCTTGATGCTATAAGGATAGCAAGACAATGTTACAAGCGCACTATCCAGGCTGCTAAGCGAGAGTGGGATGACTCCTTTTGGCTTGACCTCCTTGGTGCATGTGATTCCCCTAACCCAACTGATTTTTGGCTGATTATAAGGAGGGGAAAAGATCCTGCTGCCCAGATTCCGGTAAACCATGTTTCTGCTCAATCGTGGGTTGATTTTTATACCGCTCAATTTAATGACCCAAATGTTGCGGAGGTATTGCCGACAAAACCCGCTCTACCACCCCAACTATCACTGACAGGAGATAGACTCTTGTTTTCGGAATCTGACACTGCACTTGCTCTCGAGTCAGTCCAGTCGGGTAAAGCTCCTGGTATTGACGCTATCCCTGCTGACCTTTTTAAACTTAAACCTGACCTATGGATCCCTTATATCACCCTACTGGCAAATAACATAGCCTCAGGGGCCGAGATTCCTCTTTCATGGAAGGGGGCAGAAATTCTGCCAGTACATAAGAAGGGTGACCGCTCCCTCCCCAATAACTATCGGCCCATTAGTTTGATCGACTCAGTCCAGAAAATCGTGTCGAGAATGATCTTGGCAAGAGTTCTGGACTGGATCGATTCAAATAATGTACTTTCCCCTATGCAGGCGGGTTTTAGGTTTGGGACTAGTACTGTGGACCAAGTTTTTCGGTTTACACTACTTTTTTGGAAGGTGGTCCGGTTGGGCGGAGGTATGTTATTTGCCGCATTCGTCGATCTTAAGTCGGCCTTTGACTTAGTGCCAAGGAAAAAGCTGTGGGAGGATCTTAGTCGCATGGGTTTTCCGCCTGAGCTTTTGATTTTAGTCCAGCGACTCCATGAGGATAACTATGCCCAGGTTAGGTGGGGTAGCCAGGGGCAGGTGACCAAACAATTTCCAGTACAACGAGGGGTGCGTCAAGGCTGTGTCCTTGCCCCCACGTTGTTTCTTCTATTCATTAATCAGGTCACACAATTTTTTCTTAACACCCAGTCGGATGCTCCTAAGTTGGGTGGCCGAAAGTACCCCATGCTAATCTTTGCAGACGACACCCTTCTGCTCTCTAAAACCAGAGCCGGGCTTCAGGTAGCCCTGAATAGATTTTCTGAGTTCTGCACTTCGAACGACTTGCAAATAAACGCAGACAAAACCAAATTTATGGTTTTTTGCAAGAAAAATCCCCCTAAGTGCACAGTTTCCTTAAATGGAGTCCCTATTGAGCAGGTTAGGACCATGATCTATCTTGGAGTGACCCTAGATCACCGTCTCACTTGGAACCCCCAAGTGGAAACGTCCAAACTTAAATTTAATAGGTTGGCTGGCAGTTTGATTCTTGAACAGAGGAATTCGTTAACTAGGTGTGTTACCCCTGTTCTAAAAATTTATGACGCAAAAGTTGTCTCTGCCACCCTTTACGGAGCCGAAGTCTGGGGTCATAAGAATCTTTCCAGTTTGGTAACTGCCCAGAACAGGTTTTTACGGAATCTGGTTAGCCTCCCCCAGTCTACCCCTACCAAACCCCTACTGTTGGACCTTGGCTGCAGACCAATCGACGAGATGGCCCAGTACCGTCTGGTGGCCTTCTGGCGCCGTCTCTGGTCCACTCCCGAGCTTGGTCTGTTTACCCAAGAGATGGAGGAAGTAAAACTCATGTGGGGGGCACACAAAATACAATGGTTTGGGGTAGTGAAAAACACATTGAACCTGATGGGCCTTCCGGACCTCTGGTCTAATCCAGGGGGGTCCAGATTTCCGTCTAAACTTGAGTTTAAGGCGCTTTTCTGGGCCTGGAGAAAATCCATTCTTGTTAACCAATCATGTGACGTTAATTTAACTGGCTCTTTTTTAGTGCACAAGGCTGTCCCTTCGTTAGAACAGTACTGGGACCTAATTACAAGTGTATTGGATCGAAAACTATACCATCAGTTTCGAATTGGCACTTTGCCCATTAACACTTTTAGAGCAAAATGGGACAAGTCTGTAGGTAACAATTGCCCCTGGTGCCTTGACCAGGAAGAAAGTGTTGGACACTTCTTCTTTGGTTGTCCTACCTATGGAGCACCAAGAAGTAAGTGGTTAAGACCGATTTGCTTGACCCTTAATAGTGGTGGCTATCAAGATGCACTCCTGAAACTTCGTACTATTAGATCTGAAACCGTAGTGGTATGTGTTGCCAAATTTTTGAAATGGGCTTGGCTGATTCGATCCAAAAAATTGGGTATCCCCGTATGTTGAAAGCCCTCATTCAGTTACACATAGTATCCTGTATGTTTTCTTAGCGGTATCTATCTATGTGCATTTAATTTGCGTCCCATCTGTCTTATTATACACAGTTGTGAAGTATTTTTTATTGTTCCTAGGAATGAAATGTGTATATTATTATCTTATTGTAAAATGCTTTTTAATATGTATGTATGATTGTACACTGTCTTTTATGAATCTTTTATTCGAAATAAAGACTTATCGAATCGAAGTTGGTTTACCCAAATAAGACCTCTTTGTCTCCAAGATTTCCAAAACCACATAACTCTTAAGATGGGTTTATCTCAGTTTCTTCACAATTCATATATAGTGATTACATTATATCATCAGGCTGTGCTCGATATTCATTAAGGTGCCATCTTAAATGACAATTTTCAAAAACTCTACCCGAAACAGACTGACTTCATAGCATTCCCATCCAAACTCAAACAACTGTGACCATAAACTTCTAAAGGAGTTGAAAAAAACAAATGTTTCTACTTCCCTCTAACACGCTGATCTAACTGGAATTCACATTCAAATCTGCCCATTCAATAATAACTCACATTAGCAATTTCTCTTAAGGCGCAAACTTCCACCTACATGTCCTAACAACATTTTAGCCCATTGCTATCATGATCACAAGAGAGTCAGCAAGGTACTCATGTGATCGGGACTGCTGAATATGTCCTGATTGAACAATGAATTACCAAGCGCATCTCCTGGTGAGTGTGGCGAAACTGTAAGGTATACTGCAAGTCCCACAAAAATGGACACCATATAGGAACCAGGCAGTACCTGAGACTAAATGCCATTCGTGCAAGTGTGGATCATTCTGAATCTAGTCTGCATGGATACCGAATTATGATTCATCCTTCACAAAGCCTCAGTTTTCCATCAGCTGTTTGTTTAACAGGCATTTTGTAGGAATCCCACAATTGTTTCCTAACAACTGCAGGTATTGTTGATTTCTGTAGCTGGATGACACGTAACAAAATAGCACTGTTCAGCAGAAATGAACTGAAGAGTAAGGTTTTCTGTTGTAATGGATCGGTTAAAATAAAAGAGTTATGAACTGATGATCTGTTGATATATAACATATCCTGTGGATAGACCATTTTGTGCGAACTTAAAGAACTACCTAAATGTTTGTTACAGAAAAAGTTTGTTATAGAAAACTTTTGTTTGTTACGTTTATCTGGAAAAACTCAATGTTGAAGACAGAATTATCTTCAGCAAGTGTGAGAAACAGGTATAAATGAAGGCTAGTGTCAGTTTAAGTGTTTATTGAAAGATAATTAATCAAACATATATACTAATTCAATGCATTCCTATTTTTAGAAGAGTTACATGCAACAAAGTATTTTGAAGCTATTTCTCAAAAAAAGAGGTTCATAATAACTTAGGCACTCATTGCATGTATACAGAGAAGACTAATAGACCACCCAACATCTGCATACCGACAAAAGCTGTGCTCAGCACAGGAGTTGGATGAATATGATCCAAGAAACCTAGGAATTCACTGAAAAAACAAAAAGGTTAAAGTGACGTTATAGTTCCGTATGTTAATAGGATCTTACTTTATGTTAGAAAAAGCACTAGAAATTCACTGAAAAGCCAAAGGTTAATGTGACTTTATAGTTAGGTATTTAATAATATCTTTCCTGGAGTTAATTTTTTTTATATATATGACAAAGCCCTGTATGCCAAAACGTGTTTGTTGTTAAGATAAATAAAATCTTTTTGCAATTGCCCCGCGAGTGCTGGATTTGTTCTGGGAAAAGAGGAGCATTGGAGCGTTGATATATATATATATATATTTATGTTTTGGTTATGTCTTAAACAACTTTTTTGATATTACAAATACCCCATGTGCAAGCATAATAGCCCATTGGTGGGCTTTATTTGCATCGTAGATGGTGCATTTAACAACTTCAAGATGGCGCGCACAGTGATCTTAATGGGGTTAGTCCTCTGTCGCTTTTCTTGTTTAATTAAATGCTTTATTAACATGCCGGTTGTTGTGTTTGTGTAATTCACACTGACGAAGGCAGCACGCCGAAACGCGTCTGTGTAAGCCCCCCGCAGAATAAAATATTGCGTGGTTGACACAACTCCTCGAGTGCTGTTCGGTTTTCTTCAGCAAAAGGAGAAAAGTTGGAGCATCATATATATATATATATATATATATATATATATATATATATATATAAACAAGTTTCGGCGAAAAAGACCTCAAGCCGCTTGCAATGGGTCCTTGCGGGTCCACATTGATATGACAGGATTTTAGAAATTGAATTGTCCGCTGTGTATTAACGGGGGTATATCAAGGGAGATTGGCCCACTGGTGCTTGGCAATATTTTGTAATAGTAGGATGATATCCTGTCTAAATACACCAATGATCATGGAATGGAATATATGAGTGTGGTGACGGTGCCTTAAAATGCCAATGTGCAAAATTATGTGCCTACTATGGCGTAACGATCTTGTTGAAATCATACTGGCTAACTGAGGCCTGATGGGCTTTGAATGTATGTATGGAAAATGAAAATAACCTTAAGAAGTCGGGACCATGTGGTCCATACTGATGTATTATGGTTATTGTAGTCCTTGTACCAAAAATATGCCGTTGTTATGTTTTATAAAATGTGATCCAAACATATATATTGAAACAATGCTGCTGGAGAACGATCGATTTCAGAAAAATGTTTAATAACTATGCCTCCTTAATGTATTTGCTGTTGAGAAAGACAAGAAAACTTATAGTCTGTCTTCACTGGTGGTGTAGGGAATGTCACATGTCATGTATATAACTTTATTGGTTTGAACATGCCCTTTACTCGTGAACAAGAAGCGGACGCTTCGAAACGCGTAGGGTAAACTTTGCCGAATAAACTCACTTTCAAGCATATGGGCCAAGGCGTGTTGTCTTAATACGTAGGAGACGACTCTCTTTGTTGGATATATCTATTAGATACCCAACTATAACTCGCGCTCCCGCAATGCACTGCTGATGACGTCACATATTACATCACACATGACATGCTCAGTGACATCACTCATGACATCTCAAATGACACCACAGATGACATCATCCAGTGAATGTGTGTTTCTGTAAAGTATAAAAAAAAATGTATATATATATGGCAAGGGGTATTGAAGTATGAGTGGGTGTATGGGTGTCTGAATGGATGATTTAGTAGGTGTGTGACTGACTGTATAAGTGAGTGATTAAATGTGTCTTACTGAATGAATGGGTTAGTGACTAAACTGTGTGAATGTCTTTATTAGTCTGTTAGTTGGTGTGTAAGTGGCTGCATGGCTTGGTGAGGCGCTACACAAGTGTCTATATGGGTTATTTATTGGTTGTTTGAGTATCTGTATGGGTGCCTGAGTGTCTTTGCGGGTGGGTGGGGTGTGTGTAACTCTGTGCATAGATATGTGAGTGGTTGTTTCGCTGGGTGTATGGGTTCAAGAGTGCATATGGAAACAGCTGTACGGGTGGGTGAGTGTGTGTGTGGGTGTGTTGGTGACTGAATGGATGTCTCAGTGGTGCGTGTGTGAGTAACTACATGTTATGTTATGTTATGTTAATCATATTTTTATAGCGCGCTGATGCCCCAGCAAAGGGGCGTCCAGGCGCTCAGACAGGTACTGTAACATAACATGCAGAATAAAAAAAGAACAGCTATTCAGAAGCAGAAAACAGGAACGTTTTAATGGTGCGCCTAAAAATAGACAAATCATTCAAGGCTCGGATGTGCACTGGAAGCGATTTCCATAGTCCCGCAGCAAGCACCCGAAAGGAGCGACCACCCATTCTGCTGAGTTTAAACCGAGGGCAGATCGCCAAATGCAGGGCCTCTGATCTTAAAGATCTCAGAGGTATGTATGGAGTGAGTAGATTAACAAGAGCCGGTGGTGAGGAAAGTTTCAAGATTTTAAAAGCCAGACAGAGTGCTTTAAACTTAATCCTCTGTCTAACCGGCAACCAATGGAGAGAAAAAATAGTGCCGGAGACAGAGCAATGTCTGGGAAGACCAACAATGGCCCGCGCCGCGGCATTTTGCACCCTCTGGAGTCTAGAAACCTCAGCCTGGTTGACCCCTAACATCAGCGCACTTCCATAGTCCAGCCGAGATAGTATTGAGGCTTGGACTACGAGCTGCCGAGTAGGAGGGTCGAAGTATTTAAGAACCGGCCTTATGCCTCGCAGTATACCGTAACATGTGGCTGCAACCTTCTTCGTATGCCCAATGAAGGTGAGCGCAGGATCCAGCCAGATCCCTAAGTTTTTCACTTCTGTTGCCGGTATAGGAGTAACACCCAGTTCTGGAGGCCACCACTGATCTCCCCATAGCTCAGCATGTTTTCCTAGGACCATCACTTCAGTCTTAGTAGCATTCAATTGTAAACAATTGGTACATATGTCTTAAAGCAGTATATGTGAGTTTTGGAGTATATAAATGACTATATGTGAGAGTGAGTGAATGCAAGAGTATCTGTATGGATGAGTATGTGTTTCTATGAGTGATTGTTTAAGAGAGTAAGTATGTGTTAGTATCTGTATACATAAGTGTGGTGGTGTGTGTATGACTGTATAAGCAGGGCAATGGGTGTGTGATAGTTTCTTTGCATGACTGACCAGGTGTATGAGTAACTCTTTGGGTGAGTGGCAGTGTGTGAGTGTCTAAATGGGTGAATGAGTGGCTATATCCGGTGGCTGTATAGATGAATGACTGTGTGTATGAGTGACTGTATGGGTTAGTGGATGGATGTGTGTGTGTACACGTATGAATCACTGAGCAGGTATGTACTAACTGCTATTGGTCTGTCTATGGTTTAGATATTGGTGGTCTGTATTTTAGAGTGGGTGTATGAAAGGTTTTATTGGGGTATGAGGAGGTGTATCAGATGATCACGTGGATGATGTCATCAGTGATGTAATTTGGCATGTCATCAGTGATGTCACTGAGCATGTCATGAGTGATGTAATATGTGACGTCATCAGCAGTGCATTGCGGGGGCGCGAGTTATAGTTAGGTTTACTAACTATAACGGACGAATTGCTATGGTTTTGTACGAGTGAAATCTGCAACTAACTAGAACGTCCCTGAAACCTATGGTTTTATCCATGAATTTCAAAGGTTTTTTAAATGCTAATTTCTAACTATAACGTCCCTGAAACCTATGGTTTTTTTGCAATGAATTTCAAAGGTTTTTTTAAATGTTGATTTCTAACTATAACGTCCCTGAAACCTATGGTTTTTTCAGTGAATTTCCAAGGTTTTTTAAATGCTAATTTCTAACTATGCCTACAAAAGGTAGGACATGTGAAGAAAAGCGCAGAAAGAAGCAAGACAAATGCAGAAAGAAGCAGGACAAATGCAGAAAGAGGCAACAGAAGTCCAGAAAGACGTAGAAAAGTGCAGGAAGAAGAAGAGATGTTCAGAAAGAACCAACAGAGGAGAAGAAAGTCCTCCTGTGCCCCCTACTTTTTGCTGATGGGTCCTGGTGGTAACTGACTCTGACTAACCAGGCCTAGAGCAAGTGCTATGCTAAAAGACACTTAGAATGCAGTGAAAACACCTACATACACTAGGGAACACTATGCATTGGGATACTCCTATGATTAGCATGACCTCCTCTGTATTTGCCATGAGTTAATGCCAGGGTCATTGCATGAGTACATGAGTAGTGACTGGATGATTAGAGTGCTACAAGGAGAGTGCATGGTGATTTTAAAAGTGCTTGCGTTTTGGCGCAGTGATTGGATAAGCAGATAGGATTGGCTGGGTGATTGGAGGACTGCATAGATAGTACCAGGGAGATTACTGGACTGCATAGGTAGTCCTTAAGGTATTGCAAGCAGAGCATGTGTTAGTGACTGGGTCATTGCATGAGTACATGGGTACTGTGTGGATAATTAGAGTACTGCAAGGAGAATGCGTGGTGAATTTATAAGTGCTTGGGTATTGGAGGAGTGTTTGGATTACTACATGGTAGTGGCTGGGTGACTGGAGGAGTGCACAGGGAGTGACAGTGTGATTGCGGGACTGCATAGGCACTACCTGGGGAATTAAAGGAGCAAATGAGAAGTGTGTAAGTGGGTACAGGACTGTATGGGTAGGGCATATGGGATTGTAACAGTGATCAGTTAGTGCCTGGATCATTGCATGAGTACATAGCTACTGACTGAAAGATTAGAATACTGCAAGGAGTGTGCCTGAGTGAATTTATAAGTGTTTGGGGATTGGCAGAGTGTTTGGATTAGTACGTGGTAGTTATTGGGTGACTGGAGGACTGCACGGGGAGGGACGGGGTGATTGCTGGACTGCATGGGTACTACCAGGGGAATTTAAGGAGCGAATGAGAAATGTGTAGGTGGTTAGAGGACTGCATGGGTAGTACACAGGGATGGTAGCAGTGCATGTGTTAGTGCCTGGATCATTGCATGACTACATGGGTAGTGACTGGATGATTAGAGTACTGCAAGTAGAGTGCATTGTGAATTTATAAGTGCTTGTGTTTCGGTGAAGTGACTGGATAAGTACAGGGCGCGTTTGCACAGTGGTGCAGAGAGGGGGTGGGGCCTGATGTGACAAATGTGCAAACGCACCCTGTGGCTCGTTTTAAGTTGGGGGATTAAGTCCCCTTGAATCCTGAGGGTCCCTGGGGGCCAACTAGCCCACCTGGAACTTCCAGTAAGCTTCACAGGACTGCGTTGCAGAGAGGTGGTACGAGGCACCGCCCCTTTTTACACCTCTCTGCAACGCAACTCTGTGGCGCTTACTGGAGATACTTGGTGGGCGAGTTGGTTTGGGAGTCACAGCCAGCATCAGGGCAAACCTGCCGGTGGTAACCCAATTGGAGGCCTCAGTGGATCTGTGGGACTGGAACGTGCTAGAGAGAACAGGTAAGGTGGCCAAGATAACTTCCTGAAATGCCACAATGTTGTGGTGTCGCCGGACCTGAACCTTGGGGTGCCTCGGAACCAGCTGTGAAATCAGCGCCTTGGTTAGATACCCGAAGCAAGACCGGAGTGTGCCTCGAGACCGTTGTGACTACCTAGATGGAGATTGGCAAGGCTAGGACGAGGACCGCTTGCACTTCTTGAGTTACTGCTTCGATTTTGCTTACCTGAAGACTTTGATTGCGACAAAGATTTTTTGCGGGACTGTCCCAGAAATGGTCTGTGTCCCCGACTTCCAGCGAGAGTGGCCTTTATGTGATTTCTGGTAATGCACAGTGACATACAACTTGGCTCTTGCACCCAGATTTCATTCTGAGTTATCAAGGCACACTATCTGCATGACTAAGAGTCGTGGCCCAACCCTAGACACCACAGGCACACCTTCTGGGGATCCGTCACAGACATTTGTTTGAAACAATGTTGACAATATCTAAACCCTATGGTTGTAGGAGGCAACATTCCCTTGTACAATGGAAAATGGTTTTGTGAGGAAAAAAGCTTGTTAAGTGATCAGAAAAAAGAGGCTCTAGCTCTGGATCCATGTATGGAGGTGTGGAAAGATAGGAATTGATGTCAGCATGCCTGGTTGGCACTTATATATAGAGCAGAGTCGAAGTGGAGCCGCATGATGCCCCCTACCGAATCCACTGGGGCGATGATGAAAAACTTTATTGATACTGTTTGGCATCAGGTTATATTCTACAAGTATCTATCAGGAGCAACAAACAAGTTACTTACCTCCGGTAACGTCTTATCTGGTAGAGACCCTATCTAGCCGCAGATGCCTTACCTTAGAATCATCCCCAGGCGCCAGACGGGATCTGGACATTTTTTGTGAGGACTCCCGTACTCGTAGGTGGAGTTGGTGGCGGCGTCCACACCAAAAGGGACATGTTCAGTGCCTATATAGGCGCCACTCCAGGGCACTGACGTCAGTTTATTTTTGCAACTTTCCATGCCAAAATCCCCTAGCTCTAAGAACACTGGCCACTGGAGTGGAAAACTAGGGCCCTGAAAGGGAAAGCCCTATCCATAGAAATACTTTGCAGAGTGGGGAGGATGGGTGGGCTGGTAAGGAACTGCAGTTAGATAGAGTCTCTACCAGATAAGGTATTACCGAAGTTAAGTAACTTGTTCATTTATTAGAGACTTCTAGCCGGAGATTTAAAAGAGATACCCAAACAATACCATCAAGGGGGTGGGTCTGAGAAACAATTTCACACAAAATAGTCCTGCAGGACCGAACAGGCAAAGTGCCTGTCCAGGCAGTAGTGTTTTGTCAACATGTGCAGAGAGGCCCATGTTGTTGCCTTGCAGATGTTCAAAACTTCGTGTGTTAACGCAGTAGTCGCAGCCTTGGTTCTGCTGAAATGAGCATGCAAGCCCGTAGGTGGTGCTTCTTGGCAAATGCACAACAGATCTTAATGATGAGCACGATCCATTGGGAGTTGGCCTGCTTCTGCACAGCCTTTCCCTTCTTCGCTCCGACATACCCCAAGAATACTTGGTTGACCACCAGGACTCTTTTGTGGGGTCAAGTAAGAACAAAAATGCTACTTTTGGGTCCAGACAATGATGCTGCTACTTTTTCCTGTAGGGATATGGCGGAGTGTATAAAGTAGACCGGATGATGGACGGGTCTATATGAAAGGGAGTGACAACTTTCAGCAGAAAGGAGGCTCTAGTGAGAAGAACCAGCTTGTCTGGGTAAATGTTCAGGTATGGAGGCTTGGAAGACTAAGTCTGAAGCTCACTGACCCTCCAGACAGATTTTAAGCCACCAGGAAGGCAGTCTTAATGGTGAGGAGCCTGAGAGGACAACTGAGCAATGGCTCTAACGGAGCACACATCAGAAAAGTTAAGACCAGATTAAGGTCCCACTCGGGCATGGTGAAGGGCGATGGTGGGAGCATGTGTTGCAAATCTTTCAAGAACCTATGTACAACAAGGGATTTGAAGAGGGATGGCTGGTCAGGTAACGGCAGAAAGGCTGAGATGGCAGAAAGATAGCCCTATATGGTGCCCAGAGCAGACCCCTGCTTGGCAAGATAAAGGATAAAAAAAGGACTAGAGAGAGGGGAGCAGAAAGAGAGTCAACCTGTTTCCCTGCACACCATGCCATAAACTAGCCCCAACAGGAGGCACATATAGTCTTGGTGGAAGGATGCCTGGCTGCCAAGATAGTGCAGACTCTGGGCGGACGGTTGAAAGCTGTCAACTGTTGCAGCTCAATCTCCACGAATGAAGGCGGAGTGCTGACAGGTTCTGGTGTAGAACCTTCCCCTACTGCTGCGACAGACAGAAGATCCTCCTGTAGAAACAGCCTGATCAGAGGACCAATGGCCATGCTCAACAACTCAGGATACCAAACTCTTTGAGCCCAGTCTGGAGCGACAAGAATGACTTGGGTCCAGTAGTTCCTGGTCTTCTCGAGAACTCTTGGCAGTAGTGGAAAGGGAGGAAAGGCATAAAGGACGCCCGAGCTCCACTCGAGACGAAAAGCTTCTCTGGGCGAGAACCGCCAAGGAAACTCCAGCACCCAGAACTGCTGATATTGTGCATTCTTGGCAGTGGTGACCAGATCTAACCAAGCCTCTCCCCACTGTTGAAAGAGACCATGCACCACCTCCAGATGGACATGCCATTTGTGATCTGCTAGGCATCTTCGGCTGAGTTTGTCTGTCCTGGAGTTCAGAGAGCCCGCCAGGTGTTGAACCACCAGGAAAAATGCCCTGATGTTCCAGTCATGCCCAGAGAAGCAGGGCCCCTTGACAGAGGTTTCACAACCTGGAACCCACCGGCCCTTGATGGAGGGATAGAAAGGCTTTCAATGCCAGCCGGATCCCATGGTGCTCCAGTAGGTTGATGTGGAGACCAGATTCTGCTAGAGACCAGTGGCCTCTGATTTCCACCTCGCCCAGACGGCCGTCCCATCCAAGGAGTGATGCATCTGTCACCACTGTCAGATGAGGTTGGGGAAGGGAGAGGGGTCTGCCGCGGACCAGATCGGGGTTGGTTAACCACCACTGCAGATCTTTTGCTGATCCCTCCAAGATCTGAACAACGTCAGAGAGATTCCCCTGATGCTGCACCCACTGGAACTTCAGGTTCCACTGCTGAACCCGCATATGACAGCGGGCATGCGTCAAAAGTTGAATGCAGGAAGCCATGAGGCCCAACAGCCTCAAAGTTAGTCTCACTGAAATCCAGGATAGAGCCTGAAACATTAGATTCATCGCCTGAATATCCTAGATGGCGTTCGTGAGGATAAGCCTGAAACTGCACCATGTCCAGAACAGCTCAGATGAAAGCCAGTGTCTGAGGGAGTAAGGTGTGACTTTGCACATTGATAATGAAGCCCAGTGAGTGCAGGAGGTCCGCCATATACTGGAGTTGGGAGACGTCAAGATAGGGGAAGACTGGCACACCTCATCTCCGCAGATGAGCTGCAACTACCGCCATCACCTCGGTGAACTCAAGAGGGGCGCTAGTAAGGCCAAAAGAAAGCTTGGCGAATTGAAAGTGCTTGTGGCCTACCGTGAACTGCAAGTAGTGCTTGTCAGCAGGCAGGAGGGAGTTGTGGAAGTATGCGTACTGAAAGTCCAACGCTTCCATCCAGTCTCCCAGGTCCAGGGCAGACAGGACTTGAGTGAGTGTGAGCATTTTGAACTTCTCCTTCTTGAGGAATAAATTGAGAGGGTCTAGGATAGGCCAAAGGCCCTGTCCACGACCTCAGCCGCTCTTCTTACGGCCATAGCAAAAGACTCTCCCTCCTCCATAGCACAGTAGGGGAACAAAAGTAAAACAAAAAAGGTGCAATGTCATGTAAATGCCCTGCATCCTGCAGGAAAGACTCTAATAGCACCGCTTGCATGAGAATTTGGTGTTAAAAGGTCTATTCCCTTCAACATCATTCAGGATGTCAGCATATAGAGCCATCACTCAGAATGTCAGCATATAGAGCGAATGCAGTTGCCAAAATAATGGTTGACAATGTGCTTAGCATGCATAATTTAGATTTTTTGGGGGGTAATCAGAGTTTTCTCAATGTTGAAGAATTGTAAATTGGTAATTCCTTCCCATTCTAATATCATTAGAAGTTCTGGGAAGCGCTGGGAAGCGTAAAATGAATGTAACTCAAGCAGTAGATGGAGAACGACTTGTATATTAGTAATGAGTTATTATATTGACATCCCTATCTTATTTCATTTTATTCCCTACAAGTGACTTAATGACTTAAGTTTGTCTAATTTCCGGCTTCACTGGGCTAAAAATATCAAATGAGATACAGTGTAGAGGAACTTGCATTTATTTTTACTGAGATGTATGCGTTGACTTCACCAATGATAATTGCTCCTATCCTTAGTACGTACATAATGAATAGCTCTATTATCCATGAAAACTTTTTGTTTTTGTTAAGGGGAATAATCATTCAGAATGCAAGTCATACACACATTTATGTTCACCTGAGAACACAGAATGTAAGTTTGATTCTGAAAGGCTCACAGTGCACGTTAACAATCACAAATAATGTATTTAAGTCCACAGCCAATATCCAAAAAGACTGAGTAAGGTATGTGTGTACAACATTTATCAAAGTCAATATACATTTACAGTTTTTTAGCTTACGGTCCACGATGGTGCCAGTGAGTACAATCAATATTAAGCCCACTCACGATCTTTTGCAAACCAAGGATAATATTGCGCCAAGATGAACAATCCACAAACATAAAAGATAGACTAAAATAGCTCTAATGTTCCTCCTCACACGACTGTCACCTTGTACTATTATTCGTGTGAATTAATGAAAACTCCTTCTGTGAATATTGTAATGTAAAAATAAAACTGTTAAAAAATGGTGTTCAACTTCCAACACATAATAATCCCCCAACCATACTACATATAACCCAAATGTCACTTTGCCCAATTTCAGAACTAAACTTTGAGGCCGGGGTGTATAACTGGCCTAGAACTACGACATCCTCTACTTGAGATGGCACACACCACATGACTGAGGTATGTTCTGGATGGCAATCTGTTAACTTGGTCTGGTTGATTTTGGGCAGTCTTGACTCCGAATGGGCTTTCTTTTTTACCCCTTAGGCCTTAGGTTTATATGAAAGATCGTCTTTTTTTCTCCAGACGAGACTCACTTAACTGATTGGTTGGGTCGAAACGTCAAAATTACCTCAGAGATAGTCCTTTAAATAAATCATTGTAATTAAGGAACGATATTAATATTACACCTATAATCATGTGAGAACAGAGGACACCTCTGAAAGTATATACGTGTATCATACTGAACAGTTCACTTAACTTTCAAGCACTATCCCATCTTCACTATCGTGGATTGTTACACTAAACAAATGGGTAAATAAGAATATAGTTGATGTGCAATTTGAAAAGTCTTTGTTTTTTAAATGTATAATATTATGTGTATTTGTAAAGCACTCGTTCGCCTCTAAGGGTATCTTAGAGCTGAATAAAAGATGTTTATTGGTACCCAACTCTTTGGTACTCATTTTATCAATCTCAGAAGGATGAAAGGCTGAGTGGACCCACTGGGATTTGGACCTGTGACCATGATTTCAAACATAGTTCACTAAGCCACAAGACCCAGCTTTAAGTGTGTCATATACAGGTTCTCACGGATGGAATACATCTAGTAAAAATGAGTCCCAGGGAAATCTTGTTCAAAATCTTATGTTGTAGAATGGTTCGGTTTTTGGGTACCACATATTATGCTCCATTATGTAAAAATACTCATAGCTGCTTATATAAAGGAAATCAAACACTTGTCATATATTTACAATAATTGTATCTGAAAACTGGATAGTTTACAAGCATTATAAATTGTACATCATGAAATAACTATAGCATAGCTACTATCGTATTAAGATTGAAAAGATATAAATTAAAACAAAATCTGCAGATAGTTTAATAAATTATTGCATACAAATGTTAATGACGTGCTGCGTTATGACTAATACCAATTGACATCTGAAAAGCTGCTGAAATGTTACCATGGACAATGTGACCCAGTAACAATATGGCCATCAATCACCTAGAACTACTGTAAATTTCCAAAAGCTACAGCCTTCAAAGTGAGACGCCACCTTTATTTATTTCCACACATTAGAAGATACACACCCTCACCACTTGTGTCTGTCAGTGTGCGTTCTCTTCCAGAGAGTATAACAAGTGGGCTCTATATTATTCTAATGCATCTCTTTACACTGAACAGCCAATTGGAGTTTCCCTTTCTGATGGCCACAGATATATCTTCAACTATCTGCTATTGAGCTGATCGTCGTTCTCATACGGCCAACTTCAAAATATATACATTACATGTGAAATCGGTAATTATACAATTGATACAGGTAATGTTAGATTTATGCACCAATTTTACAAAAAATCTCAGGCTGGCACATTGAAGTAGAGAGAGACGGAGCAAACTGTGGGCCGGAGACTGGCATTCAGGGTGTGTGCTAGAAGTGTTGCCAACTAAGGCAGCAATAGAGCAACTTTCTGAACAATTGGAACTGTTGGAGCCAGCTATCGTCAAAAACGGTTGGCCATGGCAAACTTTTAGCCCGAGATTCTCGATCATTGCTTTGACTATGGCAGAGCCTATACTGAGATCAAGAGGAAGTGGGGCTGACTACCTTGGTCAGTGTAGGGGGAATAAAAGTGCCGTTAGAGAACACACAGAAACTGGGCATAGAGCGCCATCTGGGCCCGGGGAGCCTGTCCCCCTTACCGCCAGATGTCTTTGTGATCTCCGCTTCTGTGCAAGAGCAAGGAGGGAGCGCTGACTCAGAGGAGCTTAACATGTCAGCTGGTCTTAAAAACCACAGGGACACAGGGGACTCTAAGCCTCCTTGTATTTGTCCTGTACCTGCTGCCAATTATAGTGATGATGGACTGTCAGTGGATCCCATCGCAGGGTGGACAGACGGTGGACACTTAAGTGATGTGGCTCCCTGTCTCACTCTGGGGTTGACTCAGAGTCCTCCTGCTGCATTACTGCTATCCCGCCAGGAGGATCACCATGGTCATCATGCTACCGCTCACCCTTGGACAATTCAAGCAGGCTTGGTGGGGTTTCTCTCCCCGAGAAGGAGTCAAGGTTGGAGATTACATTCGATTCACCAGGAACCAGTCTACTGTGACCACCATGACTACTGCAGCACCTGTTCCTCTCTCATCTGAGACAAAAAGAGCCAGGTCTTTAGGGTGTAGGCAGAAGTCAGCCAGGTCAGTTGCCTGGTTGCCATCTTCTCTGCAGGATTTAATTGCAAAACATTTTAAAGTCAGAAGTCCAAGGTCCGCTCTGGCTGAGGAGAGTATTTCGATTGTGGTTAGAAATAATGTTGATGTCGAGAATAGATCTGTCGGAGAGGAGAGAACATATTTATCTGGGGGAGAAGAAGGTGAGGCTAGGGAGCATGAAGCCCCCATAAAGGAGCTTCACTCTTATGTGGAACCAGCAGAAAAAAAAGGAAATGGAGACTGATGCAGAGCCCGAAAATCTCCTGCTTCAGTGTATCAGACAAATTCTGAGGGTCCTACAGTCGGCTAGTCTCTCTAACCTGATCAAAGGGCTCCAAGGTCAGGGGGCCTAGGTGCCTGAACCCCAAGGTCTTCATCCTCTCCAATAATTTTGAGAGGAATTGGGTCTGGTGTAACCTTGACTGAGCTACCGTATAATGGATAATCTGAATGTATTCCCTCTGCTGTATGCACGGAGCACAAGGAATCCACGGTTGGGCCTATGAGGGGGACATATGATGACGATAAGCATGCTAAACATGAACAAACAAACTAGACTAATACCCTGAAAAAGGTTTCTGATTTCGCCCAAGACTTTCCATTGTTGAACCTTCTCTCCTTAATGAAACAGCCTCTCAGTGAATGTTAAAGGCATTGGTTTTGAAAAATACTCAGAATGTTAAGCTTATCCAACTGCTTGAAATTATTAGTAAACCACGAAAGGATGGATCTTGGTATTCAAACTCAAAGAGATATTTGGTTTTAAAAAGGGTAAATGTATTAAGGAAACAAAGGGTCCTATTTAAGTGCAACCTCACTATGTTGTTGAAACCATGGGTGAGAAAGACAGCTCAAGAATGGAGAGAAGGCAGAAAGCATAAGAGACATTTGAGGCCATGTGGTGTGAACTTTTGCAGGTTTGTCTGGGCAAGATTTGTTATTTCCCAGGTATTCTGGAAAGAATGCCAATTCCGCAATGTTTTTTTATTTGTTGATAGTAGATTTATTCGTACTCTATTCATCAGCCTGGGGCTTCCTCAGGGCGAGTGTTAGTCAAGTAAAGTCTATCAGCGTCGTCGGTCAAAATAAATATTCTCGGAGTTTCTCAAATTACAGGCAAATACCAGAGCGGGATGCTGTGGTCTGGTCAAGTCGATGTAGAAACGAACCAGTGTGAGAATCTCCCAGAATATTTATCTTGACCGACGACGCCGATAGACTTTTCCTAACTAGCACCCGCCCTGAGGAAGCCCCAGGCTGGATGGCCATGTAAGGGGGCAAAACACGTGTTGGCTGTTTTTCTTTCAACTACTCTGATGAATAGAGTACGAATAAATCTACTATCAACAAATAAAAAACCATTGCGGAATTGGAATTATTTCCAGAATACCTGAGAAATAACAAATCTTGCCCAGACTAACCTGCAAAAATCCTACTTACCCTAGGGGACTAGGGGTCACTCCCCCTGTCAAGAGCAAGAATCAAGAAGAGAAGGAATTCACGGTCATTAAAGGCGAGTAAGGGATTGGGACCTCTTTTCCCTCACTTTTAAAAACATGTGGAGTGCGACCACTAAAATGCGTAAGAAATCAATCGCTGAGGGGATGTCGGGCAAGAAAATTACAGAGAGGTTAGGGAAACTTCCAGCGAAATGGAGAAGGAAATTCAACGAAATCATGGAAAGCTCAAAAGTGGTTTCTAGGGATAAAAATTAAAAAAAACATTAAAAATGCTAAAAGTATAAAAAAATTGAAGGGGAGATCTACACCTAAGCTCACACATCGGAATAGTGAGTCTGACAAAAGAAACTTTTATGTTGGTACAAACAATTTCTCCCTAATCCAGGCAGGAGGTGCACGTAAGCAATTGGCACCACCACTGTTATTCCTTAAACTGCAATCTATAAGTAAAACACAGACTCAGTTAGTCAACCCCACAATAGATTGAGGCTGCTAAGTGTATTTGCCAATATTAAAAGATTGAGGAAGGCTTCTTCAAAGGACTTGGCTCTGGTAGGTTTTAGGAAGAATGCAGGGAAAGGACTAACCAATGTACTGTTTGTTTCAGAGGAGACAAGGAACTTAGTGGAGTCTTCGGGCTCAACCTTGGCAGCAAATGGCATTAGTCTTCGGATGGAAGTGAGGCAATATGCGCATCTGCTGGCATATCAGGGGAGGGCTCTTATACTGAATTACCTCCATTTTTAAATGAACATCGAGGGTTACAATGTAAACAGGCAATCTTGCGGGATGCCCCCTGGAGTAGGCCAGTGAATAGGTGCTAGAAGGAGTTGGTGGAAACAGGATAGTTCGTAAGAAAGAATAGTTACTATAACATTTCCTAATGATCGAGCCCTTTACACAAGGAGTCAAAATTGGTCCCTTCGCCCTCAGCATCCTCTGTTAGATGAGCACAGGAAGGAAAATGGACATGGTGGCCAGGGGTATATCCCCCAGAGAACAGAGATACACCCCGTCAAAAACACAGAGGATCATGTCTGCTTGTAGCAGTGGGGGGCTGACGATATTGACTGGTAGGTATCATGTCATCCGCTGCCGGGTTGTGCCCTGGTTTGGAACGTTCATGGGGTTTTTAATGATTTACAGAAATGGAAAATCAAAGAGAGGTCTTAATGAATTACCCTATATTGTTCCTCCAGGACACCTGGTTGCTGGAGTGTCCTGCAGTGGAGGAGTTTGCTACCAAAGCTCGAAATGCCAGTCGCTTTAAGGAGGAGAGCAGTGGATGGACTGCTTATATTGGTATCTGTCCACTGTGTTAAGAAGGTAACAAAGCTCCACAATACTTGCATATGCGCCCTTGCTTGTTTAATTGATTTGTTCACTAATGATTAGAGGTTAAAAGAAATGATCTATCTAAATGTGTATGTTCCTCCAAATCGCCCCCTGCCTGAGTGTGAACGGCTGAATCTGGTTAATGATGTTGGAAAACTGACGTAAGATTACCCAGGTGCTTTGTTGGTGGTAGGGGGATTTTACTGAAATATCAGCTTTCAAAGAGCTTGATGTAGTTATGAAAGAGGTATGACTAGCGTTAAGCTTGCCAGAAACACGTTTTCAGAAAATCCCAGGGAAGGAGATGTGAAGGTTCTGAATTGTTTAGTTCAACTAAACTTGATCAATGTTAATGGTCGGGGTAATGACGATATTCCAGCAGCCCATCGACCATGTATTGGTGCCAGTACATCAGTTCTATTAGGAAAATTTATTTTTAGATATGGGGCCTAATGATCATTTTGCCCTTAGTCTTGAGTTCAAAGAATATTTTTTGCCCTGTCCAAGTGCCATTTTGTCTCTTGAAGTAGTTTACCATAGGAGAATTTGAGTCTTGATTACCAAAGAGGTATTGCAGGCCCTTTCCACAATAGACGTCAAGCAAATGGACCTAGAAGCAGGTCAAGATGTGTTGCATTGGTATTACAGGTTAACAAAGCAATTTTGTGTCCACTTCAAACCGGCAAAGGGGGCCCACATTCAGCTAGTAGTATATTAGGTAAAGTAAATAGCTGGTTTGATGATGATTGTCGGGAGGGTAGAAGACTACCAAACAGGAGTTGTTGTCACTAAGTTGATCCCAGTGATGTCAGTTTAATAACAGCACTGTTGGATGCAATAATCGCCTATCGAAACCTATGTGTCCATAAGAAGAGAGAGTTTTACAGATTAAATTGAGAGCTAATGCTAATGCTATCTGCAATTGTTGATAAAAATAGTAAGTGTTTTCGGTGGCTAGTGAAACTTTGCAACTCTTTCATTACTGTCCTCCCTTGCAGCTCAGATTAGTGAGGAAGATTGGTATACTTTTATGTATTCGCTATACAGTGGCAGAAACTTTGAAAATGTGTCGGTATTCCAAGCCAGCTCTGAAGTGGAGGCAGAAGTGACTGCAAGTACGCAGACAGCGGAAATGCTGTTAGAAATAATCAGTTCTCTGAAAGGCTCTAGGGCTGGTGGCCCTAATGGGCTCCCACCTGTGATATTTAAGAAAGATCCTAAGAGATGGGGAATAACATTGTGTGGGTTCTTCCAATGGGTAACACTAACAGGCATCCTCCCAGAATCTTGGAAAGGAGCCATAGTGAAGCCTATCCACAATAAGGTAAACTGGATAAGACTTCTAACTGTTGTTTGATTACCCTTCTCAATATTCCTTCTAAAATGTATGCTCAAACATTGTTAAAACATCTAACTGCTTGGGCTTTTTACTCTGCACTGATCCCTGTGGAGCAAGGAGGCTTCAAGCCAAAGCATTCCACTATGGACCACTGTTTCACGCTGTGGGGAGCCACAAGGAGGTCAATAAAGTCGGTAGGTGGCCTTTGCTGCCGATTCATGAACTTCCGAACGGCTATAGACAGGGTGGACCGAGATACTCTCTGGTGGAAACTACAGCAATGGGATATATCTGGAGAACTGTTAAGCCTTGTGATGAAAATGCATAGTGACATCTGGGTTCAAGTTGATCTCGACGGACAAGGAATCCTGTTGAGGAAAATGCAGGTCGAGAATGGCTTACGGCAGGGGTGCACTTCAGCACCCCTCCTGTGTAGTCTGTAGTCCTCCCCCAGACATTACGCAATAAGCTGTTACTCTCCAAAGATTGGGGGAAGACATACTAGCGGCCTTATGTAAGCGGACGATCTGGTGGTGTTGGTTCTAACGCCTGTAGGGATCCAAACAGAGTTAAATGCCTTGAACACTTATTGTCTTGAAAATAAATGGACGATAAAGGTTAACAAAACAAAAAACTTGTTTTTCACTACAACAAAAAATAATTTTGTTTGGTTCTTAGGTAATGTGCAGTCGGAGCAGGTTAAAGTATAAGAATCTGGGCATGATCTTTTCACATGATCTGAGGTGGGATAAACATGAGGTTTCCCGGAGACTTGTGCATTCAACCAAAGTGAATGGCCTGACGACGTTCGACTGCAAATTTGGCAAATGTACCTTTGATCCGTTAAGTACAGTGATAACAGGCAAATTAATACCCAGGCTCTTTATGGTACAGAGGTGCTAGCAATGGATAGGTGGGTTGCTTGGGAAGGCTTAGAAGGTAATTCATTGAAACTGCTCATTGATTTACTGGAAAATGCTATGATACAAGCCGTAAGGAGGGATTTGAGAAAAGTAGCCTTGAGTGCTTGGCGGACGCCAGAGCTTTACGTTTTTATTCCTAGATTAACCCCTTCCATGCTGCACTACCTGCCCGGTGCTGCCGTCGGCCAATGGCCTACGTGGCCCTGCCCGTTTTGCGGAAGTGCAGCACTTCCGCAAAATCGTGGGCGCATGAAACGGGTTAAAAATGGGGTCCTTGGCGATAAATTGTCTGCGATAATTTTACCTAAAATATTAGCAACATTCCCCTCTGGAGGAACCCTTTGATAGAAATGTTGAAGCACCTGGAAGTTTCAGAATTAGCGCACTGAGGGAGCTCAAGTTAGTCAAATAAAGAGCACAATGCGCTATCAAAACCAGTTGGAGAGAGGCCCTTCAGTATCTTAAAGTTAGAGTTCAGTTATCCTCTTTTTAGCTTCGCAGGAGAGCATGGGTTCTATGTCAAGATCGGAGACTCAGATTATGCTTTACTCTCTCATATTTTATTTCTCAGCAGCCTTAAAAACAAACAGCCAAAGACTACAACTCCCATGAGTGCTTGCGATGAACATAAACAACCATTGAGATAGTCCCATATAAGGCATATCAGAGGGCAGCACTTCCTCTTTCTTCGCTGCTCAGCAGCCAGCTAAGTGCTTTCTTGGATATTCCTTTTTTCTGTCATAATTATCCTGATCACTATCTTTAGTGTTGTTGGATTAGTATTGTTTTTACTGAATTGTTGTTGCGTATCGCGAGCGCGTTGTACTGCCCTCTGGCATTGCCCAGTCATCTGTACATCTTCACACTGCGACCTCGATGTGGTTCGCGGGCGGCTTGCGGCGTGTCCCCCTTGTTTGCAATGGGCTGAGGACGCGGTGCGTCTGTTTAATCCCCGTCCGAGTGCGCGTCCCAGGTTCACCTCTCTCCCCCTTTGCGTATTGCGGTGCGGTCCCAACCTCACTAGAGGGCATGATGCAAGGGAACTTTAGGCAGAGGGCAGGGGGGAATTCCTCATATTTCTGACGTGCCTCTGCTCCCGTCCGAGTGAGCGTCTGACAGTTTTCAGCTGTAGCGTAGCTGTCAGTTGTTTGTGTGCTTGGCGGGAGACGGAGGCTTCCTTGTTTGCACAGTCATAATTCTTTTTATTGGCTCCAGCCTTGCGGTTTCATCCGTGGGGCAACATTTTTCTTCCTCACAGCTGATAGTGCTTTTAAGCAGGTTTTTTATCCTGGACTGCTCAGACCCACATTTTCTTTCTGCAATCACTTACTGACCTTGGGGGCACAGCATCTTGATTTCTGGGGGACCTACCTTTTATTTTCTCCACCCTAGTTGATAATGGCGGGTGAGATGGACCCTTGGGAACCCATTGAGGAGGCTCAGCCCCTGCTCCCTATCCACATGGTCTTGGTGGATGCCACTGACGCATCCCTGGAAAGGGCAGTATTCTCCGTCCTTGAGGCCTTAAGCCGCCATATTATTGAACTGACGGTTTGGCGCAGGGAGGTAACCTCTACTGAGGGTGATTGGGGGGATCCCAGGTTGCCCTCGAAGGGCCCCTCTAAGGCTAAGGCTAAAGCCAAGACCCCGACCACTATGGGGAGGGCCGCTACTTCCCAAGATGCATTTGATAGGCTGCGCCAGGCGTTCCTAAAGAGAGGCCTGGAACCTAGCGAGGTCCTAAGGGATTCCCAGCCGGCCGATACCCCGGATGACGAGTCCTGCCCTCCAGATAGGGCAGATGATGCTACTGAGGAAGACACAAGCCCAGATTGGGAGTCCGAGGACGAGCCTGGTCCGAGCAGACCCTGGCGACAGGAAGGTGCCACCAAAAAAGCCTGGCTGGATGTATCGACGAACACTCAGGACTCGACTGACCTCTCGGGTGTTGAACTCGGAGGTCATATACTATCCCCTCTCTGCGGATTGGATACCTGCCCCCCTTGTGGCGTCCTATGTGGCTAGCCGTATTCGGAAGCCAATGGATCAAGAGGTCCGTGGTCGCCTTAGGGTGGAGTGCCCCCGGCCATCCCTGCCAAAGATGCTGGCCTGTACCCCTGAAATCGATACCAGAATGGCCACGTTCATCGCTAAGTTTATCAAGGATCCCAAACAGAGCCTGGATCGTTCTTGGCGGGCCTGTCAAGATAAGGTCTTGTATTTGTTGGGTTCACTTACCAAGATATTAGACATGGCAGAGGATGCTAAGGAGACAGTCATCTCATTGATCCCACAATCCTCTCAGTTTAGGCGCAAAGGGTTCTGTGCTTTCTCAGTAATGCGAATTGTGCTTTATCTACTGTGCGTAGGTGCTCCTTATTGATTAAAATCGAGCCTCGACTTGGAGAATAAGTCTCTACTGAGGCTGGGTCAGTAGCGAATGGAGGCCTTTTTGTCAATCCATTTATAAAAGGAATTGTCTCGCTTTGTAAACACTTTTTCCTCATTGGATAAGACCTAGCAATAGACTAAAAAGGTATTTAGTCAACTAATTTTTGGTTTTCCGGAAGAGGTAGGGGGCACTCCTCCGGTCGTCCTTCAAACCCTCACAGTGCCCAGAGCAGAAGATCCATGCAGTGGCAGGATCAACGGAAATTCGGAGGGTTCTACCCACCGAGAGGACGCGGCAAGGGACGTGAGAAGAAAGGCAACCCCCGTGAGGCCAACAATGCACCTGGCAGACCCACCGGTAAGAATTATCCCTTTTTCTCCGACCAGAGGTGGGGGAAAGGCTACAGTGGTTCAGACACAATTGGGCAACCAGTAAAGGGGATCCAAGGGTGTTACAGACATTGATGGGGTTTCACATAGAATTCCATGGAACCCCACACCAGACTTCTTATCCCACCCCCTTTGTTTTCTCCAGGGAAAAGGCGCAAGTGGTAGAAAGAGAGATTCTAGACCTCCTACAGAAAAGGGCCATCATGCACGCAACCCTTCACTCAGATGGTTTCTTGAGCAATATCTTCCTTGTCGAGAAGAAAGATAAGGGTTTCAGACCAGAAATCAGCCTTCGGGACTTCAACCAGTGGGTGGTGTACCACCATTTCAAAATGGTAGGTATTCACCTTCTCTGGGATGTGCTCCTGCCGAACGATTGGTTGATTAAACTCGACCTGAAAGACGCATACCTGACGGTTCCCATTTTTCCTCCCCACAGACGCTTCCTCCAATTCCTTTGGGACGGTCTCGTTTACGAGTTCACCTGTCTACCGTTTGGTCTGTCGTCAGCCCCTTGGTATTTGACCAAGCGGTTGCGACCAGCCATGAGTGGCTTCGGGCCCGGGGCATACGCCTCATTGTCTACCTGGACGATATCCTTGTCATGCACCAGAAAAAGAGTGTTTTGATGGCCCAACTCAAACTGACTGAAGATCTCCTTCAGGGTCTGGGGTTCATTCTGAAAGACCAGAAATCGGTTTACGTGCCGATGCAAAGGCTGACTCTTTTGGGGTCCGAGATCGATACGGTTCAGCAATGTCTCAGATTGCCCCAACAGAAAATGCGCTTGATTCACAGGGTACTGCAATGGACCCTGCAGCGAGAGAAATTCTTGTTAAGTCATCTAGCCTGAATTGTCAGGCTCCTATCATCCTCAATTCAGGCAATCTTTCCGGGACCCTTGCATTACCGGGCCCTTCAGCGTCTGAAGACGCACCATTTGCATCGCGGGCTCGCCTACACACAAGAGATCACCCTATCACAGGAAGCCCGGGAGGAGCTCCAGTGGTGGCTCAAACATATGCAGGCCTGGAATGGTCAAACCATCTTCGGTTCAGCCCCCTGATCATCGAAGGGTTGGGGTGCCTGCTGTGGAGACGTTACTACAGGCGGGCAATGGTTCGTGCACGAACGGTCTATGGACATGAACTGCTTAGAGCTTCTGGCTGGATCTTTCGCAATTCCGAGTCTGGCGGCCAACAAGATCTTGTGCGCCATCCTCTTGAAAATGGACAATATTGCAGCGGTGAGATATATCAAAAGATTAGGGGGCACACGGTCCAAACGCCTGGCGGATTTGGCCAAGGACTTCTAGAACTATTGTCTTACTCGCGGTCCGACGTTCATGGCAGAATACCTACCAGGGTCGCTCAATCTGGCACTCCAAAGACCTTCAGGATTACAGTGCTTGGAAGCTGGATCCGGCGATTTTTCAGAGCCTCATGGTTTGGTGGGGTCCCGGTCAGGTGGAAATCTTCACATCACGTCTCAATTACCAACTTCACCAGTTTTTCAGTTGGCGCCAGGATGCTATGCTGGAGGCGACAGATGCCTTTCTGCATGACTGGAGCCTGCTTCGGGGGTATGCGTGTCCCCTATTTACCTTGATACCCAGGCTCACGGCGCTGGTATGCAGACAGAAAGCGGAGGTCATTTTCCAATCCAACTTCCCCAGATGCCTCGTCTGACGCGGGCGGCAACTTGCACCCTCTGGTTCAAGAGGTCAACCTTCATTTGATGGGTTGGAGGAATAAAGGGGACGTTGGGAAGTCCCGGGCCTTTCAGGGACAGCTTCATCTCTTATCAGAAAGGCATGGGCAGAGTCTACCGTCAAGCAATATAGATCTTCCCGGAGGAAGTGGATTAGCTGGTGCTTTCGATGGGGTTTTGATCCCGTGGGGACCGATGTAATCAATGTCGTCAACTACATGTCGGAGTTAGTCGACAAAGGTTTGGCCTATTACTCGATCAATGCGAGTCGGTCGGCAATTTCAGCAGGTCACATGCCCGTTCAGGGTGTCCCAGTAGGGGAACACCCCCAGGTATGCCAGCTATTGAGAGGCATACGCCTCGCTTTCCCACCATTACCGAAATATTCCTCTTTGTAGGATGTGGATTCGGTATTGCGGTTGTTGCAGTCTTGGCAGGATTACCCTTCTCTTTCTCGTAAGGAGTTAACAGGTAAGCTAACAATGCTCCTTTGTCTTATTTTGTGTAAACGGGTCTCGGATGTCCGCATATTGGCTATTACGGAGCACATGTTCGCACCAGAAGGGGTGTCGTTCACTGTGGGTCATCGCACGAAGTCCAATACTAGGGTGGTTCACTACCCGGCTTTTCCGGGTCATCCTAATTTGTGCGTGGTCCAATGTCTTAGAGCTTATGAAATGATGACGGAGGAATACAGACCCCAGGAGTCTCTCAGCTTCTCATTTCACTCAATAAACCTTTCAAAGCAGTGACGCCCGCCATGTTCTCCAGGAGGCTGGCATTGATACTATGGCCTTTAGAGCCTATTCAACGAGAGGGGCCATGGCCTCCAAGGCTTTTGCCCTTGGTGTGAGATTAGAGGACATTCTTAGAGCGGCATATTGGTCCTCTGATTCTACCTTTAAGGCCATTTATTTTAAGGCCATCTTGGGTTTGGCTTCTCTGGTGGTCGATCAGCTTTGAACTAGCATAATCAGAGCCTCCGGTCCTGACAGAGAATATAAATTTTCCTAGCTATCGCAAAGGAAAGTTTCAATTCTAATATGGACGCGGAGGCGAGGATTATCCCACCCATTGGACTCAAGTCATGTCCCTCCCGGACAAATGCACTCTGCGTATTGGATATGTATTCCATTTTGGGACTTTTTTTCGGATAATGTTTAGAGTCTGACTTGATGCTTAAAGTGTCAATGTTTGCAGATTGACGGACCTAATTCTTTATTGTTCATACAGGGATATTAGATGCTTTCCCTTTTTCTGATGCTGCCTTCTTGTCTTTTCAGGATCTGACCAGAAACAGGACTATTGATGAAAATGCGAGATCTGGTGTTTCACCCGAAGAAAGAGGAAGTGCTGCCCTCTAACATGCCTTACATGAGACTATCTCTATGGTTGTTTATATTCATCGCAAAGAATCATGGAATTTGTAGTCTTTGGCTGTTGTATGAAGGCTGCTGAGCAATAAAATATGAGAGAGTAAAGCATAATCCTCGCCTCCACATCTTTAATAGAATTGAAACTTTTCTTTGCGATAGGTAGGATATTTTGATATTCCTTACCGTACCTATATACAATTCCAGACAAGTATTTACGGAATGAAATGTTGCTGCTAATGGTGGTAATTTACCCAGGTTGGCGAATATCAAGTTAAAAACCAAAGTAGACGAGTGCCATGGCCAATGCCCCTGTAAGCGGGGTAGGAGATATTCAGTGATACATCTATTGCTGGATTGTGTACTCTTCCTCGAGGAAAGGAAGAAGATCCTCTGACTTGTATTAAAAAATACAGGATACAGTTGAGAGAAATGGGTTAAAAGTTATGTGACCTTAGATACCAGGACGTAGTCATTGCCACTGGTCAATACCTGCGAAAAATTATAACATCCCAGGTTAGGCTTTTCCCTCTGTGATTTAAGACAAAGGTTGGAACGACCTTAAGTTGGCAGCCTGGCATCTTGAATTGGTAAGCTAATCTCGTTCCACTAAGAGGATGCCTCAATGGGTTGGGAGATGGGAAATTTGACCTAGATAGAAAGGATTATTAAGAGAGTACCTCGTGACAGAGATAAGTAACTATACACATTGCACTCTATAATGCTCATGTGAGGAAAAAGAGTTGCAAGCTGCTGGTTATTTGTTATCCTCTTTCTTTTAAAATGTTTTTAATATATACGCAGGACCATGTTGAAGACATTACTGAGTCCTGTCTGCATTAAGAGAAAGATTTGGCAAGCCATGCAGGAAATAGGAAATTTTACCTATTAATAAGGTTGATTAAGAGAGCCCCATGTGATTGTGATACACTCCAATACATGCTGTGTCTGAGGAAAACGAGCTGTATGATAATGGTAGATTTGGTACCCTTCTGTTTTTTTATGTGTTCTCAATATATGTGGGACTTTGGGTTGTTGACCAACTATTGTGTTTTAGAGTCAGAAATTTTAAATGTTTATATGGTTATTAGCCGATGTTATGTGTTGATTAAATTGATCTAAATGTGTACTGCCCACTACCAATTTGATGACATTTGTGAATGTTTACTAACGAATCAGGTAATATAGAATATTTCTTTAAGGATTCATTTCTTGGAAATAAAATATTTTAATTGCTTGATTGTACTAAAAATCTCCTTTTTAATTGTGAATGTAACACAAATATCACATGCAGCACATCTGAAGGGTCTTTTGGATCGATTACATTTCGTTTTTTATGATGTAAGGGCAGTGCCATTCAGAACAAGTAAAGTTACAAGGGAATAGCCCTTACATTATTTTCACAGAATGATAGGAGGTATTAACTCTAATGTACACCTGTTTAAATAAATTCACAAGGGAGGAGGCCTTAAACATTTTCTACTGAATGACAGGCAGTATTGCCTCAACTGTACACTATTACAAAATTACACTGCCTTCAAACAAATCCTCTAAGGGCATCTACTCCTGACTACAGTAGGGAGTGAAGAGTCTCTTAGTGTGATTTTTATTCAAAAGTTAACATTTCCTTAAAATCAAATGCTCTCTACTGATTTTAGTTCGTTTGTTCTTGGAACTATCCAACAGTTCCCTTGTGTAGCAACTAGCCACAAACCAAGGCACATATATTGTCAGTCCATTTTCAAAACCCTTGATATAAATGCAACTTCGTATGAGTTTCATCGTGTGACCATAGGACATATGTATTTAACTCTGCAGCGGAACCACGGCTGGTACTTAAAACTGATTTTGTGCCATTGACTTACTTTGTAATAGCTCATTGTCAGAAAATAAATCTGTCTACTGTGGAAAATACCATAGTTAATTTGATAATAAAACTGCTGTCAATCAGCTATGTACGATTGTTACTAAATTATTTAATTCACTAACTGAAATCATCAAAACATGGAGTAGAAAAAGTCTCCCACAGTGTAATAAGATCACTATGATCACCCTGTTGTAGATGTAAGGCAAATTTAGGGCAGTGTCTAAGATCATTGTCCTTATTGTTTAAAAGGATCAAACCAATACAGAGCACTGGAAAGGCTGTTGTGATGCCAAAATCATCTGCAATTCTTAAGGGGATGTCCATGTAGTTATTATTGAGTAGGAGGGAGGCAAATACCCCTCTCTGTTCAAATGAATCATATAGGGTGCATCCAACGCAGTTTTGATCCACCCTGGAGAAAGGAAAACACCTAGAGCGTGACATGTTAAATTGATAAGTGAAGAGCTGAGCATGGTTGCTACCTGAATTACATGTAGAGTAAGAAACTGATAGAATACCTTCTTCATAAGGTGCAGTAAGGAGCACTTCCGAATGTTATCTCTAAAGACTGAAATGTGAAAGTGCCAAGAAGAAAACACTTTCCTACAGAATTATGTAATTTTATATGCAATGTCAGCATTTACTCCTAAAATTCCCTGTCACTTTATGGTAGTCCATGTAGAAAAGAGAACCCTCTGGAATATTTGTTGTGAATTCAAAGGATGACATGATGAATGTCTAAATCCTGTCACTGGCAACTTCTTGTTTTTTACTAATAATCTGTTCAATATTACTGTACACTCCTCCTGTGATGATCTCTCCAGTCTAGCTAGCAGACAAAGTCCCTAGAACTAATTGCTTTAGTTGCAGTTTGGAGTCATACATGCAATTTTCCAGGATCCCCATGAACGGATATACACAATTGATAACTTACAGGTTTCGGCATTAATCTGGGAACAGCAGAAATGACCAACATTGGCACAAAGTATAAACGCCTCTCTCAAACCATACACATAATTGTAAGAGGTAGGTTTCGGCACAAATTCACACAGAAGGAACATGCAGGCAATGAGACTCTTTAGCAAGCAGTATTCTTACTCTGCCCTTACGGGGCTTTAAGTTTCAAATAACTGATCTTAGGGAGCATTAAAACAGCTCCCACATTCCTACTGAGTCTGTAATAAATTACAACAGAAAAAAATTCATGCTACCTGAATGGAGGCTATCTAGGCTACTACTGGCTCTTTAGCAGAGAGAATGGTGTACCGCAGTCCCACAGATTTATCTTGGTAATTAAAAGCAGTAGGTCATCCTCTACCACTGGTGGATATTTTCTATACGATTTAGAAATGAACACTAAAACCTAGAATTGAAAATGTATTCTTTAGGATCAGCAGCTAATGAACTCGCCATTTCATTAAGCAATAAAGAAAAATACAAACACGTTTTAAAGGACTGGACTGAGTGTGCCACCTTTTAGAACCCAGGCTAGCACTTATCAAGAAGTAATGTGCACATTGCAGCACAGGCATTCTGTCATCACCAAGATCCCGCAGGAGTTTTATCTGGTCTGTCGGGGCCTCTGAATATTTCTGCAATAAAAAATGGAAGTTACTTGTTCCCCAGACTGAAGGCGCTTAAAGTCAGATTTGTGACCTTGCTTTAGGGTTTGCCAGGAGACAGACAGCAATGTGATGGCGCTCACAGGTGGGCCCGCAGGTGGCGTTGTGGGAGAGGGATGTCACGGTGTTAGCCAGAGCGGAGGAATGGGCTCTGCTCAGGGAAGATAAACATGGGAGCAGGTGAAGTCCACTGGCAGTTCTTTGGAGGGAAGTTCTGTAGAACAGGGAACACTGGAGAGATGACCATGGGAAGGACGATGGGGTCAAGACAGCACAGTGTGGTGGAACCAAGGGCAGCCCCCAGGGCCAACTGGGGGACTAGTGGCAACTCTTGATTAGAGGGAGTAGCTTAGGTGTCACACAATGAATCTTTTCTCCGTTTAGGGTACATGGACCCAGAGTGTAAACCGGTGTTTAGCCCCCTAAGGGGCAGGCCCTACCCTGATGCTTAATTCCAAGGCGAAAATGAACATATTGGTGGACAAGTTGACCCCCCCACCTCCACCACGATATACCAGACCATAAGTCCAAGACCCACAGGGATGTGAGCCCACGGTATGGTATTACACACTTACTTACAGTTCGGGACCTCAGGACTATTTAATTTTATGCTGTTTTAGCCTAGACTAGGTTACTTATCTTTTATGTACTAGTACTATGGTGTTACTGTTGTCGGTTCTACAATTCCCATTAGAAAGTTTATACGGAGAGCAGTCAGTGATAGTGGACAGGAGAGTGGACAAGGACATTAAGTGATCAAGCAGATGACCATGTACAGAGGTTAAGGGCGAGCTACCCGAGACTAGATAACAGCAACATTGTACTACTAACCGTATGTTGATTCTAGGTTAATATTTATGCTACCGAACGTGCTGTTTTAAGACTGTATTAATTACTGTTTCCTGCACTGACAGAACCATCTATCAAATGGTGAACTCATGCACCTTAATGTATTGTACATAAGAGTGTTCCTATACACGTATATTTTTGTCAAATTCCAATAAAAATATGTTTAAAAAGATGGAGAAGTTACTTGCCTATAAACACAATTCCGAACTTTGGGTCATTTCATCATGTGTACAACCCTAAGAATACTTCCAATGAAGGATCCAACTTTCAAAGTATTAACAAAGCAAGCAATATTCATTTTCTTTTTACTTATATGTTTTAAGGCACATCACTTCGTTAAGAAAGCAGGTGATCTGCCCATGTAAGGGGAAAGCCTAAGCGGACAGTTCTTTCCAGAAGGACCTACACCAACAGCAGTTACTCAGTTATAATGCTTAGCTCAAGGAGGAAGAACACTTTAACCCGTTTACCGTGGCGGGCGATCTAAAGGGTGGGCGGTGCTGCGTCGGCCAACAGTGGTGCGCAGCACAAGCGAGGTAGTGCTTACGTAGGCCAACGCACGGAACGGGTTAATCTTCTCAGTAGCATATGATTGTAAAGGTGAGACAGTTAGAAATATGAAAACTAAACAATCTGGAGATGGAATATGCTACTTACCAGTATGCATCTGTTCTTGCCATGTAGGGCTGCTGATATTCATATCTTGTGCATAGATCGCCGCCTAGTGTTGGGTCCGGATGATTGCACATTGTTGTCCTCGAAGAGTCTTCGAAGTATCACGAGATAGGTGGCTCCTCCCCTGGACTACAGTGCACATGGGCATCCTCTCCATCCTCAGATTGTTTTTCGCCATTGTGGCAGGGATGGAGTATGATACAGTAAGTGATGTCCATGCTAGAGATAAATTCTGAGTGCTACAGCTGCGACAGGCACCGGGGAGGAGGGAGGAGGATATGAATATCAGCAGCCCTACATGCCAAGAACAGATGCATACTGGTAAGTAGCATATTCCGTTCGAGGCATGTGGGCTGCTGAATTCATATCTTGTGCATAGAATGTATAGCAGTCTCCCCCCTAGCGGCGGTTGCCCGTGCCAGCTGCAGCAGTCTGAAAAAGAGTCTTGAGTACAGCCTGCCCAACAGCTGCCTGCTGTTTGGAGTGTACATCTACGCCGTAGTGTTTGGTAAATGTATGTATGGTAGTCCATGTGGCTGCCTTACATATGTCTTCTAGAGGAATGTTTCCTAGGAAAGCCATGGATGCCCCTAACTTGCGTGTTGAATGCGCTCTTGGGGGAACTGTTAATGTGTGTTTAGCTTTTTGATAACAAATTTGTATGCACTTAACAATCCATCTAGCTATACCTGCTTTGGAAATGGGGTTGCCTTTGTGCTGTGGTGAAAAGGCAACAAACGGTTGCTTAGTCTTTCTGAAAAGTTTTGTTCTGTCTATATAGTACAGGAGAGCTCTTTTAACATCTAGGGTATGTAGAGCCCTTTCTGCCACTGACTCTGGATTTGGGAAGAATACTGGCAGTTCTATAGCTTGATTGATGTGAAACTGGGATACCACCTTTGGCATAAATTTAGGGTTTGTTCGCAGTACTACCCTATTTGCATGAATTTGTATGAATGGCTCCTGAATAGTTAGGGCTTGCAGCTCACTAACTCTTCGAAGTGATGTAATCGCCACTAGAAAAGCCACTTTCCACGTTAGGAATTGTATCTCACAGGAGTGTAGAGGTTCAAAAGGAGGTCCCATTAGTCTGGTTAGAACCACGTTTAGGTTCCAGACAGGTGAAGGTGGGTGTCTTGGAGGAATGATTCGTTTGAGTCCCTCCAGGAAAGCTTTAATAGCAGGTACTCTGAAGAGTGAAAGGTGCTGCCTGTTCTAAAGATAAGCTGCCACCGCAGCTAAATGTATACGTATGGAACTGTAAGCCAGATTGCATCTGTGTAAATGTAACAGGTAACATATGATGTTTTGAGTAGATGCATCTAGCGGATTTATGTCATTATTGTTACAATAGATGACAAATCGTTTCCACTTCGCCGCATAGCATGCTCTGGTTGTAGGTCTTCTTGCCTCTTTGATAATATTCATACAGTCAGGAGGCAAGTTCAGGTAACCAAACTCTATGACCTCAGGAGCCAGATCGCAAGGTTCAATTGTTGCGGATCTGGGTGCTGAATGTCGCCATGGCTCTGCGTTAAAAGACTGGGTGTTAATCGCAGCCGTTGATGAGGAACCACGGAAAGTTCTAGGAACGTGGTGTACCATGGTTGCCGCGCCCACGTTGGAGCAACCAGGATGAGTGTCATCGAGTGTTGTCGCAGTTTGCGTGCCACTAGTGGTATGAGCAGGGCTGGGGGAAAAGCGTACGCAAACTTGCCTGACCAGTTCATCCATATCGCATTGCCCTGAGACTGCGGAAACCTGGCGGCGAAGCTTTGGCATTTTGCGTTTTCCCTTGTGGCGAACAGGTCTATTTCTGGGTGACCCCACCGCTGGAAGTACGGTTGCAGCACTGAGGGATGTATCTCCCACTCGTGCATTTGGTAGCTGTGTCTGCTGAGCAGATCGGCCATCTGGTTGTCCTTGCCTGGGAGGTGTTCCGCCATGAGGAGGATGTTTCTTTGAATGGCCCACTTCCACATGCTCTGCGCTAGATGGGACAACTGTGGAGAGTGTGCCCCTCCCTGCTTCTGTATGTAGTACATGGCAGTCATGTTGTCCGTCCGGATTAACACGACTTTGTTGCATGAATGTACCTTGAACGCCTTCATTGCCATAAAGATTGCCATCAGTTCCAGCAGGTTGATGTGCATCCTTTTTTGCTGTGTCGTCCATAGTCCCTGCACTGTGTAATGGAGGACATGCGCTCCCCATCCCAGGAGAGATGCGTCCGTTGTCAGCACTATTTGTGGTACAGGCTCTTGGAACGGTCGTCCCCTGCAAAGGTTTTGTGGGTTCCACCAATGCAGAGAGCTGTATGCGCGACCGGTCACCAACACTAGGTCTGTTAATTGTCCTTGAGCCTGGTTCCACTGCCGTGCTAAGCACTCCTGAAGCAGACGCATGTGTAGTCTCGCGTGAGGGACTATGAAGATGCAGGAGGCCATCATGCCTATCAACTGCATAAACACCCGTGCTGTGAGCGAGTGTTGGGGTCTGAATTTCTGAATCAGTAGTAGAATGCTGTTGATTCTTGCTGAGTTTGGCTGCGCCTTCGCTGCCAGAGTGTCTATTGTTGCTCCCAGGTACTGTTGTACATGGGCGGGCTGAAGATGAGACTTTGGATAGTTTAATGAGAATCCGAGGCTGTGTAGGAGGTGAATAGTGCGGGACACGTGGCTGGCACATTGCTGGGCTGACTTTGCTTGGATGAGCCAGTCGTCCAGATAGGGGTAGACGTGAATATGGTTTCTCCGTAGGTGCGCCGCTACTGTCGCTAGGCACTTGGTAAACACCCTGGGGGCTGTTGTTACCTCGAAAGGCAGTACCTTGAACTGGTAGTGCTGATTTTGGATGGTAAACCGGAGATACTTTCTGTGCGCTGGATGTATTGGTATGTGGAAATACGCATCTTTTAGGTCTAGTGTTGCGAGGAAATCTCCCTGACTGAGCAATGGTAGAACATGCAGTAAAGTGAGCATGTGAAAGTGTTCTGACAAGATGTATAGGTTTAAGGGCCTGAGGTCCAGTATTGGCCTGAGAGACCCGTCCTTCTTGGGGATTAAGAAGTACAGCGAGTACACCCCTGCACCTTGTTGCTGTATAGGGACGAGTTCTATGGCCCCTTTTTGCAGCATGCTGATGACTTCTTGCTGCAATAAGTGTATGTACTCTGCGGACATAGGACGGTGCCTTGGGGGTATGTTGGGTGGAGTGGAGGTTAGCTCTAGACAATAGCTGTACTGAATAAGTTGTCTCACCCACCTGTCTGTGGTAATGCTTTCCCAGACTGGCAGGAACTGTTGCAACCTGCCCCCGACCGGTGTTACATGGTCCGGGGGCAGTGACCAGGCGTCACTGTTTATTATTTGCGGAGGATCTGGTGTTGTTATTCCCTCGTCCTCTGCCTTTACTGCTGTTGCCACGGTATCCACCTCTGCTAGTTTTATTATAGGTGGTTTGCGTGCTCCCTTTATTGTATTGAGTCTGCTGGGAAGCCTGGCCTGTAGTAGCTCCTCGGTTATTGGAGCGACGAAAGGAGCCTCCTCTGAATTGTTGTGACTGCAAGGCACCCATAGATTTGGCTGTCTCTGTGTCTTTTTTAATCTTCTCTAAGATTGTGTCCACATCAGGACCAAATAAAAAATCAGGGTTCACAGGCTGATTTAATAATGTTGTTTGAATCTCAGGTTTGAACCCAGAGATGCGCAACCAAGCATGCCTTCTGAGCATGACATTTGTGTTGATGGCCCTGGCTGCGGTGTTTGCTGCGTCCAGCGCACATTTAATGGATGCGTTGGATATTAGTTTCCCTTCTTGTATTAGTGTTTCTGCTCCCTCCTTGTAGGCATCAGGCAAGTGTTGTAGCAGTTGCTCTAATGTGTCATAATGCGCCCTATCGTTTCTGGCTAATAGGGCCTGTGTGTTGGAAATTCTCCAGATATTAGCTGCTTGAGCAGCTACCCGTTTCCCAGAAGCCTCTAATACTTAAGACTCCTTGTCTGGAGGAGAAGCATCACCAGTAGTTTGTGAGTTGGCACGTTTACGAGCATTGGATACCACCAAAAAGTCCAACGGCAGCTGTCCCTTAATGTATGTACGGTCCACAGGCGCCGGTCTGTATTTTCTTTCAATTCTGGGGTTAACAACCCTTGCTCTTGTGGTTTCCTTGAAAATGTCTCCTGCGTGTTTAAGGACACCTTTTAACATCGGCAATGTTTTAACTGATTTCTCTGAAGTGGAGAAAGTGTCAAACAAGAAGTCCTCTTCAATTGGGTCAGCATGCATGTCCACATCGTGATTCTGAGCTGCCCTTTCTATTAATGCGTTAAACGCTGCTGTATCTTCTGTCTGCGAAGTTTTGACAGGATAGGAAGGAGTATCAGGAATAGTTTGTGACTCCCCCTGGTCATTAGGGTCTGTCCAGGCTTGAGTCTGGTCATCTTGATCATTGTCCGCAGGGTAAGAATATTGTTCATCATAGTCATACCCCATATCCTCATTAGAGCGTGTGGGTGAGTATACAGAAGTGTCCTGGCCATGGTACCCTACAGCCTCGAAAAGGACAGGCGATGTAAAAGAATCCCTTTTCTTTTTTAGAGGAATTTTATATGATTCCAGAGGATTTTCCGACCTGATCTTTCTTTGATGAACAGTAAGTCTGCCGGTTTCGGAGTCGATAAGTAGCTTCGACTGATTGTCATAGGAGGGCTCCTGGTACAGAACGTCCTCTTCCAGAGGATGACTCCTTTTTCCAAGTGACACCGTCTTGGGTGTTTCAACCCCTGTTTTCGGATCGATTGCCTTAGGGCGTGCAGTTGGGGGCAGCCCGAATGTTATCGGTGGTGTAGCGTCTTTAGACAGACTGACCTTTTTCGGTGCCGGCGTCGAAGTAGGACCGACCGACTTTGCCCTGTCGTCGTGCCTTTGGCCTTGCGTTGACTTCGGTGCTTGTGGCGTCGGAGGTGCGCTCTTTTGCCTCGATTCGACATGCTCCTTCGAGGCGCCTTTGTGTTTTGGCTCGAGGGCTTTGACGAGCTGTGGTCTGTCGACTCGGTGCTTCGGATCGAGAACCTTCCGAGCCTGTAGTCCCTGGTTTGCGTCGCTGTCCGTCGACGTCGACCTCGTCGGTTCGACGTGCTTGGCTTTAGCGATGGACTTTAGCGCACCTTCTGCTTGACACCTTTTATGTTAGACCCCGCAGGGTCTTCGACACTTTTTTTCTTCGTCGACTCCGACGTGCCCGTACTCTTTGATCCGAAGACTGATTTTGAGCAGTTTCGGTTTCGTTTTTGACTCGGTGGCTTTCGGTTTCGCTTTCAGTAGTGCGACCGATGGCTCGTGTGATATATTCTTAGCCGGGCCGAGACGCGGGGCTATAGAATGTTTGTCATGATCTTGGCTAAGGTCTGTTGGCGGTGCCTCGACCTGAGCCTTTGGAAGTTTTTCAGTGTCTTTTTCGGGCCCAGTACCCACTGCTGATCGCTCGAGTCGTCATTGACGGCTCCAATGGGGGACGCGTCGTCCCTTACCTCGTCGACGTTTTCCTCATTGACGTGTTCTTCATCGTCTTCATAATAGTTGGAGTCGTGCTCCGAACCCGGATCTGACGGCTGGTCTGGATCCTCAGTCTCGACGACCTCATCGTCGTCTTCATCGAAGATATTCACCGGGTCGGTCGCGGGCTTCGTCATTGTTTGTCTCGCTGCACGTCAGAGCCTAAGCGTCTTCTTTGACCGGAATCGAGCACAAGCTAGACAGTTGTCCTCATTGTGGTCGGGTGATAAGCACTTGTTGCACACCGGGTGTACATCGATGTGCGGGTATTTAGAGTTACAAAAGGGGTATCGTTTGAACGAGCTCCGTTCCATCGACGATCGGGCCTCTGGTGTCGAAAAGGCCACATGGCTCTCTTCGACGTAGTGCTCGAAAAGAACTGGAACAAGAACTCGGCACCGATCGAAATAACAATACCGACGACCCCGAAGGCCTTTTGGCCTTGTAGAAAAGTTTCCGAACTTGAGTAAAGAAAAGTACATCCGAACCCAATGGCGGAAAAAAACAATCTGAGGATGGAGAGGATGCCCATGCGCACTGTAGTCCAGGGGAGGAGCCACCTATCTCGTGATACTTCGAAGACTCTTCCAGGACAACAATGTGCAATCATCCGGACCCAACACTAGGCGGCGATCTATGCACAAGATATGAATTCAGCAGCCCACATGCCTCGAACCTATCTTTACAGGTAAACAACTCCTCCTTTCTTTACCAAGGGGTCTTAATTGCCACTACTAATCTTTAGAATAAAACAGTAAGCAGCAGAACTGTTTATTTTGGAGGATGGTGAAAGATGTAAACACAACAATTACTTTACCATTATTTAAATAGTTTACCTATTTAGTTTATAAAGACATGCACAACAAAAACATTTATACTTTTTCGACTGTAGGTCTTCAAGAGACCAACTAAAGACACTTCTCTGGAAGTATCCATGTAAGAATCTTACTAGTTGGCTCAGGCAAAAGAACAACTAAACACTATAGTACTTGCCATGGACTAGCTCTAACATTCTGTTCAGACGGACGCACCCAACCCCAGAGACAAATTACAAGCTTCCACAAGGTCTTACTTTTGACTCACCTTTTGGTAGCTTGGCCGGAAACAAGACTTTGATAAGGGAGTGTGAGGCAACAATAACTTATATAAACTGGTAAAACGTAAAAACTGCAAAAGTTCAAACCAAGGTTTTATACAAAAATCTACATTTTCAAATGAATTAAATAAAGCCAAGAAAAAGGCAAGAAGGTTGTAGTCAAAATGAAGAAATATTTATTTCTGATATCGCCAATTGGGCCTGCTATATTCTCCTCCTGACAAACGTAATCGCTAATGGCGCCCTGGTCCTAATTTACAAAAAGGGAGCCAAAGAGGACCCATCAAATTATAGGCCTACAAGCCTGATCGATGGCATGCAGAAGGTCTTCAGCAGAGTATTTCTGCAGAGGATCAGCTGTGGGCAGACGATCCTGCCATTCTATCGCAGTTTTAGGCTGGTTTTAGGACTAGGACAGGCACTAGCGATCCGGCTTCAGCTCATTTACTGGAAAGATGTGGTGATCGGAAAGGGCAGCTTATATTTAGTATCTATCAATTTAAAAACTGCCTTTGATTTAGTCCACAGAAGTAAATTATGGTTGGCACTTAAAGATATGGGCATCCCTCCGTTTATTCTTAACCTTGTAGTTAGGCTGCACGAAGAGACTTGTGCACAGATAAGGTGGGGGTCGCAGGTACAGCTGACTGATTGCATTCCGGTCAGTAGGGGAGTCCGCCAGGGTTGTGTTCTGGCTCCCACTCCATTCTCTCTTTATATGAATGGAGTGGTTAGTTTCCCGCAAGAAGATCCAGCAGATGCACCAACCTGGAGGGGTGTGTAGGTACCGACCCTCTTGTTCGCAGATGATACCCTGTTGGTGTCTAAGACCCCAATTGGGTTGCAGCGGCTTTTGAACCGGTTCCATCTTTTCTGCGATACCAGGGGGCTGGTAATTAACACAGCAGAAAGAACATTTATGGCCTTTAACCCCCACAAGTCTTACAGAGGCAGCCCCTCACTTGGCGGTACTCCACTAGATAGAGTTGTCACCTTTGATTATCTTGGTGTCCGACTCTCAGACAATATGTCTTGGAAACACCACTTAGCTAAGATGCTGATGAACCACAAAAGGGTAGCAGGATCACTTGGGAAGGAACACTGTTCATCGCCCAGCAGACCAGTAGCTCTAGCTCTACAGGTCTACGATGCGAAGGCAGTTAGTACAGCACTGTACGGAGCAGAGTTGTGAGGTTTTGAGAAGGTATAAGACCTCTGCAGATCCAACATAAATTCCTTAGGGACTTAGTGATGCTGCCCAAATATGTTCCCCTTACCCCCCTTTGGCTTGATATGGGCAGACAATATATTGGTGATGTAGCAAGACTTCGCCCATTGCTCTTTTGGGCTCGCATTAGTTGAACCACTGAGCTTTTACCTTATGGGAAGCCTATTTGAGGTCATCAGGCTTGACATAAGCAGAAAAGTTGGTTGGATTTCTAGTGTCAGAAGAATGATGTTAGCTTTAGGGCTCTGAGCTGGGATGGGGCAGTGAGATAAATAACGGTGATGGATCAAGCCCTGATCTTTGGACTGGGTAAGAGTGGTCTGCTTAATTCAGACACTCTGTTCATCACCACCCCCTTTTCTGTACAGCTTTAGGGCTCCAAGCGCATTGGGACAAGCAGGACCCACTGAGGAAAGAAGAGCTCAAGCGCCTCTACTGGAAATGGGTGGACCAGCAAGAATTTCGTAAACTAAACCTGGGGAGGTTAACTGTAGAATTTTATCTTCACAAACAGGATAGAACTTAGAGCCCTGTTTAGATATTATCAAGGTCCCTTGGGACAGGACATTGTATATCCACATCAGGTTTGGGACACTCCCAGTTCATGATATTAAAGCTAACTGGCACACATGCAACCTAACATCTAAGAACTGTCCATGCTGCAGGACCCCGGTAGAAAGCACCGCCCATGTTATGTTCGCTTGCCAGGCATATTCCACGCCAATGGTGAAGTGGCTCAAACCAGTTTGCCAAAATCTGGGCGCACAGGACCATTGTGTTGTCCTGCACATTCTTAGACCAGACCGTAGACCTCTCTTTGCCTGCAGTGTGGCTAAGTTCTTAAGCCACGCATGGTCTATAAGACGAACGATTCTGACAGGAAAGCGGTAGTCGCTAGTAGTTTGATAGTTGCACACAGTTGATGGAGGGCCCTTAAGATGGCAAACTACGTTTTATTTACACATCTTTGCATGCGCACTTTATTGTTTTTAGTCTTCCCAAAATGCTCCCTTGAGAGGCGATTCCAAACAGGGCCTACCTGCTGATGCACCATAAAAGATAGCATCTTAGTGCACCCACCCCCTCTGTTTATAATGTATTTTATGTATGTTTTTATTCTGTCATGTTGTAGAATTAGGACTCTTATAGCTCTATTTGCTGAACAGCACGCTGCACTTTGGCTGTAGTAGGATATTTGGATTTATGGATTGTATATACCTGTCTGAAATATGCCATTGTATCAATTGAACTTTTTAACATTTTCCTTTTATTCAAAATGGTGTTTTTAGAGCTTTTATGATGCGAGCCGTCTAAATAAAGCTTATACAACAACAACAAAATGAAGATAAGAAAGTTCAAGTTTCAAACAACACTTTCACTACTCTGTACCACTTTGTGAAGGCAGAATATAAAGAATTTCCCGAATTATTTGAAAGAATTACATAGTTATTTTACAGAGTAGCGTGCACAACAATGACAGTTATAAGTGTTCAACCAAAAGTCTTTGTATGAGACATCTTTTAGACAGGGAAAAGACCTACTAAAATATACCACATTATATTTGTAAGTATTCACATAAGAAATGCATCGGTATCTGGCAGGCTAAGGCCAAAGAGTGATCAAACATTGTAGTACTGGTCATGGAAATGCTACCAAAACCTAATCAGTAGGACTTCACAAATAAAAAACACCAGCCTTCACAAGGTATAGCTTGGCTCACCTTCTGGCAACTGTCTCATAAACAAGACTCAGGAATGCAGGTGTGTGTGGCAACAGCACCTTAAACAGGAAACTGCTAAGAGAATAAGAACACCCAACAAGAGCCAAATGAAAATGTTACTTACCTTCGGTAACATTTTTTCTGGTGGCTACAGAATCTGCTTGTGGATTCCTCACCTTTTGAATATCCCCTGCGCCAGCATTCCGCAGAAACTTTTTCCTAGCTCTCCACGCCGACGAGATCGTGGAGAGCTAAGTCTGCTCGCAGCTAGGTCTGCTCGCAGCTCCGTATGACGTAACTGGAGCCCTAATAGAGCCTCGTCGGCGTGAAGATGTCAGTTCCACCCATTTTTTCGTGCCTCCGGGGAGAACGGGTGGACCGACAACAGATTCAAAGTATACACAGTACACAATATTCATATAAATATACACAGTGTAAAATAAAAAGGAAAACCAAAGAATAAAAGCATTTCCTATAAACCACACAAAGGCAGATAGAAGAGACAATGCAAAACAAACATGTTAAACAATGCCGCTTTTAAGGTATATAAGGGTGGACATCGGTGAGGAGGGTGGGTCAGTGATGAATCCACAGGCAGATACTGTATCCACCAGAGAAAGCGTTACTGAAGGTAAGTAACTTGTTCTCCTGAAGAATACATCTACCTGTGGATTCCTCACCTTTCGAATAGAATCCCAAAGCAGTACCACTCCCGGAGGAGGGTGTCCATCCTTCTATACCAAAAAATCCTGCAGTACAGAGCGCACAAAATGGCACTCCCTCCTCATCTCGAAATCCAAGCAATAATGCTGTGCAAAAGTGTGGAGGGAGGCCCAAGTCGCAGCCTTACAAATATCCACTACAGGAACACCTCTGGCCAAAGCAGAGGTGGATGACTTGGTTCTGGTGGAATGAGCTCTAATACCTTCAGGCGGTTCCTTACCAGGCAGGGCGTAGCAGATCTTGATGCACAAGATAATCCATCTGTAAAGAGTGCGCTTGTGCACAGCCTTGCCCTTCATGCCTCCAAAGTAGCCCACAGAGTCGAAATCGCAAAGCTTCAGTAGAAACCTGGAGAAATAACAAAGTAACCCGAAATAGTATGGAGAGTACCAGACAACCGCTACGCATCGACGGCGCGGAAAAAAGGAAACTGATGTCATCACACCGACGAGGCTCTCTTATGGCTCCAGTGACGTCATAAGGAGTCGCGAGCGGCGCCATGGCATTGTGACAACCTCGTCGGCGTGGAGAGCTAGGAAAAAGTTTCCGTTGAATGCTGGTGCAGGGGATATTCAAAAGGTGAGGAATCCACAGGCAGATCTATCCATCAGAAAAAGGTTTGTACAAAGATTAAGGAGACAACTAGATAAAAAACGTGAGCTAGCGAAAAGTCAATAAAAAACTTAATCTCAAACATCCCACTAGGCATTTACTGCTACTAACACTCTTTGTAAGGAAATGTGAGGAGAAAAATAAACTTGGAAAATAAAGCCTTTGATGGCTGGAGTAAGGTCGAACATTGCTGGAATGTTCTCCTGGTAGGTACTTCTTCGGCAATTCTCTGGACTATGGAAAAGAACATTGTGCATTGCTCATGAGTTGAAGTGAAAAGGCTCAAGTTGGCATTATAGGACCTCAAATTGGAAAGTGTTTTAAGCATTAACGGCCTGATTCATGAAAAAGGAAATCTGCGACTCTCAAATTGCGATTCACAGCGATTCGGAAATCGAAAGTCGCAGATCGGAATTCATCATAGTTAGCGATAAAATAAAGCGAATCGCACACGGCCGCAAAAATCGATAGCGACAAAAGAAAATCGCAGAAAAATCGCTATTACCCAGATAATCCGTCTCTATTTAGCGCCATTGCAAATCCGCATTAGCGAAATCTCGCTAGTAGCGAGATCGCAAAAACGGGAAGTCGCTTTTCGAGCACAGTGATGACATCACAACCAGGAAGCAGGCACCCCCATTCAGAACTGTGAGGCTGATCTCGAGGCTGCAGCTGAACAGAGCTCCTTCCAGGACACCTCCAAAGTTGCTAAACTAACCCATTTGTGACTGCAGCAATGTCAGAGGAGCCTGCACCAGGGCCCAGTGACACCGGGCGCAAGAGGAAGCTCAAGTTCTCTGAGCAGGAGTTGGAGCACCTCATTGAGGGAGTGGTTGATAACCACTCCAAACTATTTGGGAAGGACTCCAGGAGGGTGCCGGAGATGGAGAGATGTCGAATCTGGCTTGGGATATCTGCTAAAGTGAACGCTGTGAGCGTGACACACAGGTCACTGGATGAGCTCAAAAAGAGGTGGTACGTCCTCCGAGGTCGTGCCAAGGAGAGGGTGGCAGAGAGGCTGGGCGAGACACATGCTACTGGGGACGGATAACCTACTGTCCCTCCCAATACCCCCATGGAGGACCGCGTGGAGGACACCCTGGAGCCAGAGGCGTGCATAGGTGTCGTCAATCTGGACTCATCCCGACCCAGCCAAGACAGCCAAGGTAAGTGGCATGCGACTGCGACCCTGTCCCCTAACAATGGTCATGGCCCTATAGCCTCCCATATTCATCCCAAGTCATGCAAACAATGCACATTAGGTCATGCCCAAAAGCATTGTGGGACATGTAGTCTGCCCATAATGTAAAAGAACCCCAATGCAGCCTCACATGTCCCAAAATAAGCAATGCCAAAGCCAGGCAGGGAATGTCAACCAGCATGCATGTAGCAACTGCACGTGTGACAGATACATGCAATTAATGTACGTCCAATTCCCCTCACAGGTGGCGCCGACAACAGCAGCGACAGCGACATGCTGCTTATTGATGAGGCACGAGAGGATGCCGAGGAGGTGCCAACACGACACTTCCTGCACCATCAGGCGCAGCACCTCTTCCCGCAGCCAGGGCAACACCAACTGTGCCAGCACCATCAGGCGCAGCACCTCTCCCCGCAGCCAGGGCAACACCAACTGTGCCAGCACCATCAGGCGCAGCACCTAACCCTGCAGGCAGGGCAAGACCAACAGCGCCAGCACCATCAGGCGCAGCACCTAACCCTGCAGGCAGGGCAAGACCAACAGCGCCAGCACCATACGGCGCTGAACCTTTGACAACCACAACTCCACCACCAGCTGAACCATCTACATCTGGTGCAGCTACTGTGGTGACAGTGCACACACCCACTGTGGGCAGCCAGCAGAGCAGGCATGTCAGGGCTCGCCAGCAGAACACATCACGCAGCGGCAGGAGGGGGATGGCTGTGCGCGTGCCAGGCCTGAGCATTGAGCGCCGGATGCTACGCATACACCAACAGCAGGCACGACGGCAAGGGGCTATTCAACTGCAGCTAAACAACATTGGCCGCAATGTGGCCAATGTGGGTGAGAGGATTGAGCGCATGACGACAGCCATGGAGGCCAACACTGCTGCGCTCATATCGCAGCGCAACTCCGCCCGCCGCCGCCACCGGCAGCTCCTTACGCGCCTGTCAGCCTACACCCGCTCTAACTATATAATCGGGAATGCCACCTCCCAGCTCTCACAACGGTCCCTGGCGCAGCAGCAGCAGTTGATCCAATGCGTTGAGGATGTTGGACGAGTGTTGGAGCAGGTCACTACTGCCGTGCTGGCACTCCATCCTACTGGTACAGGCAATGTGGGGGGGGACGACACCAGTGAGGGCACCTCCAGTGTCAGCAGCCTGTCTGCCTCAGTGGTTGGCGTGTTACGCCGCAGCACCAGGCCCACTACAGGGACACGTGCCGTCCCAGAGGAAGAGCCAGAGAGGCGTTTGGGTGCTGCGCGCCGGAGGCGCAATTGAGTTTCATGTACATTTTCTGGAAAATGCTGCTGATACAAGCATGTCCAGTGTCTAGTTAGGAGCAGTATGGCGCAATACTGCTAGCATTTGATGAATGTAGACATAACATTATTATTGTGCATTTAACAATAATATTTATTCATGCATCATACATGGGCCTCCTGTCATTATTTACATTGGCATGCAATTGTGATTTGTTGGGTGAGGGGAGTTGGGGCTCTAGAAACTGTTCATAGTGATGTGGTTGCGGAGTCTGTGTCCTTCAGCTGGGTTTTCCCCGCATGCATGACGCACATGTGCTGGTGGTCAGTCGTCCCCTTCCGACTCACTGCTAGAGATCTCTACAGGTATCTGGCGCTTGGTAGCAATGTTGTGTAATATTGCGCACAAAGCCACAATGCGGCAGCACACATCAGGACTGTAGTACATGGCCCCACCAGTCTTGTGCAGTATGCGGAATCTGCTTTTAAGTAGCCCAAATGTCCGCTCTATGCAATTCCTTGTGCGTATGTGCGCTACATTATAACGCCTTTGCTGTGGTGTCGCAGGGTTGAGGTATGGTGTGAGGAGGTATTCGCGGAGGGCGGAGCCACTGTCACCTGCATGAGAAGAGCAGAGGGTGAGTGCCTGTGCAGCGCAGATACTACATCACAGTGTGACATTGTGGGGCAAGTGTACTTACCAAGTAGGTGTCCTTCACCAAAGTCTCCCCTGGCCAGTCGTGTGTGGAGGCCGCTGTGGCGGAAAATAAAGGAGTCATGTGTACTCCCCGGGTACTGGGCTACAATGTCCGTGATGTATGACTTGGCATTGCAGACCATCTGTATGTTGAGGGAGTGGTAGGACTTGCGATTGCGGTACATGTACTCGGTTGCAGCTGGTGGACATATGTGGACGTGAGTACAGTCAATGCAGCCTATCACATGTGGGAACTGGGCAACACTGTAGAATTGCTGCTTGGTCAAATCCAAATCCTGTTGTCTGGTGGGAAATTTGATGTGCTGGTGTAGCTGGGTCAGCATTGCGTCAAGGAAACTGTGTAGGCAGCGGGACATGGTGGGCTGGGATATCCCCCCAGCAGCCGCAACTATCCCCTGGAAACTCCCAGAGGCCAGGAGGTGCAGACTACACAATACCTGCACATGTGTAGGCACGGCATTTGTCCGCCTTGTTGGGTGCTGCATCAGGGGGTCAAGGTCCTGTATTAGCTTGATAATCATAGCCCCATCCAGGCGGTACTTGGCATATATCTGCTCTCTGGTTTGGCCCAGCAGGGTGACCCGCTGGCGGAATATCCTCTCCTGGATTCGGCGTCTCCTCCGTGCTGCTCGCTGTAGCCTTCGCCGCCTGACCACCATGTACAGTCCTGGCATTGTGAAACTCCTAATGCTGCTGCTGCCTCGCCTTATGTGTGATTGGTCAGGCCTGCATCTGTTTCTGATTGGGCAACGTTTTTTTAAAAAAAAGATTTCCATGACTTTGATGGTTACCACCTGCTTTGAGTTGTCCTTAATTTGCGCCTCGCAATTAGCGATTTTGGCCTATTTCTCTAATAGCGATTTTTCATGAATACCGATTGCGATTGGATTGCGCAATCGCTATTTTATTCCGATTCGCTCTTGCTTTACTTCCGGAATTCTCCGAATCTTTTAGCGAAAGCGCTAAATCTGTGATGAATGCCGATTTTGTGAATTGCGCTCGCAATAGCTTTTTCGCAGCTATTGCGAGCGCAATTTCGCTTCATGAATCAGGCTGAAAGTGATTTCAAGCGGAAAGGAGCACGTCTTAAGTTCAGTGGACCGCATATTTCTCTGATGCTGTTCTTTTCATGGCCTTCAATGGTTTTCAACCAGATACAAAAATGTGCATACCAATATTTCTGAGTAGAGGCTACAGATACAGATCTATTTGCATCAGGAGTAATTGCAAACTCTGGCTTTTCTTACTGTACCCAGAACCATATAACTTCCAAACACACACTTAAATCGGCAAATAGCAGATAGAAAGGGAAAAGCTGCTACGGGTCTCTCTCCCTGTCCTCTATCATTTAAGTATTTGGCTGATCTAGTCTTCATATCAAGTCTTCAATCCAGTAGGTATCAGAATATGTTATCCCTCTTCCAGTTTGCGTCTTAGCAAATAAACTCATTTTTTCTACAAGGCATACACAAGGCTGTGTCAAACTAGGCAAAACACCATGAAAGGCTTAGACCCTACTGATGCAAATAGAAATCCTCAGGTGTACTAACTGTAATCTTTCCCCCAGTTAACATACCACTACATGTCTTCCAGTATGGCACTGAGAAAGTCAGAAAGTTAGTGTTAGGCTGTCAAATTACATTGTAAATTCCCAAAACAGCTTTAAAAAATTACAGCAGAAGCTCTGCCAGACGTTTCTCCCCTCAATTATCCTTAAAAGGAGGAGCTGGTGGTCAAATGAAAAATGAATGTCTGCTCCTATGCATGGTGAGACTTTCCTCTGAAATGCTCCCTGTAAAGTCTATTAACTTTTGGATACCAGAATTCACATTTAAGTAGGACATTGCTTTGATTATGAAAAAAAGGGCAGAATTGTCAGGTAAAAGTACACTTTAGAAGATCTCGCCAAAATTACAACCCCAAAAAAACAAACCACTTTTCAGGTACATAAACTCTGTTGCAGGAGGATCTCAAACACTTACATTCGCTTACTCATGCTCGTAGCAAACATAATGCATGTAAGCAGCAGGTGTTGCACATGTGGTAATGCAAAGGAAACAGACCCAACACGGCAGCAAGGTTTTAAAAGTAGTGTATGCCTAGAGTGAACAGGAATTCACATGCCGGTAACACCATCATTAAGCACTGGCAAAGCCAATATGTTACACATGAATGCTGAGCCCTAACTAAAACATTTAAAAAGCTTGCCCAAGTGAAACAGACAAAACAATTGCTTTCTGTATACAATGCATCTATGAGATGTATATTTTGAAGAGTGAGGATTCTTACATTGATGAAAGCTTAGAAAGCTCCATTTGGGTGCTGAAATTCAGAACCACAGTACACTTGTTGATTATGTTGGTACATTTTGTATTGTTATCATGTGTTTGCGAACAATATGTCAAGTGGATCTGTTTTTGTTAAATGTTTTGGTGGTTGTCTAACACCAAGAAATGAAAAAAGTTGATGTATTGATTTATATGTTTGTTGGTCCACTGTCTATGATTGAGAGTGTAAAATCAAAGCACCTTTTTTGATTCAGATGAAAATAAGAGTGAGCACAGCAATTAATTTGTGCGAGCACAGAGTCAAAACATTGTCTCTAGTGAAATGTTCATTTGCACTGGCTTTTGTAATTCTGTATACTTATAGAGTTGGCATTTTCTTGTCCTCACCATTTGGTGCATGCATCTGGGTCACACCACTAGGTGTAGCTGGCAGTTGGTCTTTGTGCATTGCGCCCAGACAGTGAGACAAAGGGGAATAGGTGTTGGCAGGATGGGGTATCTCTGACTTGAGGAGAGGGATTAGCTGTCACCTATCACATTTGAACATCACAAATCATCTGCCTAAGCACACTCACAAAGGGTTTGACACTAGTCGTTTGTGTCCCCCGACAAGCTGGGGCCAGACAGGGAGGCAGGCAATTCCAAACACCTCATGTGGATTGAAACCTCAGGAACCTTCTCCTACTTCAAAGTGGGCAACAGGTATAAATAATGGACCATAGACCCAAAACTTCTGTGCACCTCTGGACCTGTGGAAAACGAAGATGTTCTGTTGGGCTGCTATGCAAGAAAGACTGCTACTCTGCTGCCCGAGTGAGCAGACTGGACCTACAACTTGAACCCAGGACCACCAGAGTAACTCCAAAGGATAGTTGCCTGGCCTCCTGATCAGAGCTTCAGGGACAGAAAAGGCTCCAACCACCTTGACCTCAGCACCTGGATTATACCAGTTGTGACTCTCCCAAGCCCTCCCAAAGTGGTGCCACCCCAGACTGGACCCTTGGAAGTGGACCTGGAGGTGCTCTGCCAGCACAATTGTAGGCAGAACTGATGCAGCATAAAGCATCTCCTCGAAGAACTGCAACAGTGAGACACATCCTGATGCCAGAACTTACATCGCAGACCGCAGTCTCCTTGTATAATGCATACAAGATGCATCCTCGAAGTAGGCCTTTGCATTGCAAGCCGCTCGTTGACGGCATCATCAGCGATGATGCAGGACTCAGCATCACAACCCCGCAACTTCTTCGGAGCCATTGCTGCACAACGCCAGAATTCACATCGCAAGTCCCTTTGTTGATGGCATTCAAGACTACGACACAGGTCTCTGCTTTGAAGCCCTGCAGCTTCCTCAAAACCAACACTGATCAACGCATCCTGGAAGCTAGATCTCGCAACACTCACCAAACTATGATTTACTGTACTTTGTTTAGCGGGCCTATCTCGTTCGTACTCCATCACTGTTGGCATGAACTTGTGACTTTGTCCTGGTCCGGCAAAACCAGATAACCACCGCTGGTGTTCTCTGCTTCTAGGCACTATTTATACGTAATTCTGCAGTTTCACTGCATTACTCCGGTTCTGCTGATTTGAATTTTTTCGTTATGATATCAAATAATTTAAACATTTTTACTCTAATTTTCTAAATTGGTGTGGGATTTGTATTACTGTTTGAAGTGCTGCTGTAAATATTTTACACACTGCCTCTAAGTTAAGCCTGACTGCTTTGTTCTAAGCTACCATACGGGGAAGTACTGGTTAATTTGAGGCTTGCTTGCGTTTCACACTGACCGAGATTGTGGTGACTGCTTGAGTAGGGTTTCACTCTCAACCAGTAACCCAATTTCCAATAAAGGAGCACTGTGACACTGAAACTGGAAATGGGCATATGAAGGGGAGGAACTAGGAACAATCCTACTTCCGTGCCTTTCAATCCCCTCCACCCCCAGGTAATTTCTTATTTTGGAGTGCTAGAAGGGTGAGAGAGGAGGGAGGAGGGAGGAGCTGGGCTCTCCTCCTCCTATCTCCCGCTCTAACCACCAAAAGAAAACGGTAAATCGAGCAGGTGGGTATTTCTAAGGAGGAGCTGGGCCAGTAATAACCCCGCCCACTTGCTCAATACTTATATGGACCTACGAGGGGCCTAGAAAACCCTTTCAGGTCCATCCAATGTGTATGACACCACTAGTGTCGTCATGTGCATATTAATGTGGTGTCCTGGAATAGAGCACTGGGTGCCTCATTGAGGACTTTGCCGGTGCCCAGAAAGGATTGGGCACTGGCAAACTATATAAAAGCAACCCTTGCATCAGGTGCCACATGTCTCTCATTAAAAGACCAACATTTCAGAAAAATTGGCTTCCAGCGAAAGAAGTGCCCTTTCGATTAATGACGTTGATGCATCATAAGTCATAAGGGCATCCTAGTGACACCTTTTCATGATGGATATATAGAAACAACAGATGCTGTGTGATCTATAAGGCATTCCGCTTTATTTAACCGTACTCTCTTACTTCTAAATTCAACATATCTTGTGGTACATACACCACCAGTAGCATATCACTGATTAGACTAGATGTCCTATAGACTAAACTAGAAAGCACACACAAACAGACTTTTTCGAAGATGGTCTCAGACTCAAAAATAATCTACTTTTGCAACTCAGACTTGCCTCCTCTGTGGTTCACTTTAGGAAAGGTCTCAAACCCCATTTGTTTGCAATTTTCTTGTTATACTCAACTGAATCTTTCTTTAAGAGTAGGCATTTCTTGACCTTAAATTTAATTGTAAACATGCTTGAATATTTTGCCCTCTGGGGCTACATTCACGCTTTACAAATAGTCCCAATAATCCTCAAACTGCAACATTACCAGACCATAAAAAAACTGAATATCTATGTCAATGAACTTTCACATTCTTTCAGTACTGTATGTTTGGCTTGGCTTTCTTTAGGTTTGTTGTTTCCTTCGAGATGTATAATGTTTTAAAAAAAGAAATTCCACTGGTGCGTTATAAAAGTCTTCAGTGGTAAAAAATAAAAGAGGGATGTCTCTTTCATGTGAACCCTCTTGCCTCCCCCTTATGTTTGCCTACCTGGAAACTGAGACAAGATGTATTATTTGAGTAACCCAAAGGTCATAGACATTCGCCAACAGTCCTGTCTTACAAGAAGGCACCAATTGCTACAAACCGGCCAGGCTTTTAGGAAAATATGGTGCATGGTCATGCTTCCGACAGCTATCCCAAACCCATTTCCTACAAACTTCTATGTTGAAGAATGGATTATGGATCTCAGTTTTCACAGCACTTTTCCATAGCTTCGTGTTGTGAAGTACATTTTAGTTCTTGTTGATTTATTCTCGAGATGGCTTGAAGTGGAGGTTGTAACTAAGGTGGACACACAAAGTGTAATTAAATTCTTAGAAATGTGTTTTTTAAGAGAGGGTTTTCCGGCATCCATTCTGACTGATAATGGTGTCCAGTTTAGATCAGACTTGATGAAGAGTTTTGTTACCAGTACAGGAATTGAGCAAAAATGTACTGCACTGTATCATCCCAGGGGCAATTCTGTCGTGGAGAGAGTGAATAGAATGCTCAAAGGTGTGTTACAACTAGCAAAATAAACCAGACACGGAATGGAAATTGTTACTCCTAAAAGATTTGAGGATTTTATTCGTTTTTAAGTATCTTATGTATGCTTACAGAAATTTGTATTTTTCTACTTTTTATTTCTTGTTTTTCTCTGTTTAAGAAAGGGGATGTGTAGTGATGGCATGTATCTTTAAGACAGAACCTTGTTATGTAATGTGGAATGTTATTATATGAATACAGTGGCAGATGACTGAGCGTTTACTGGATACTGAGAGGGCATTCTTGGATTGACCTCGGATTCAGCTGCATGTACTTTCTTTCTCTTGAAATAAATACTACTTCCTCCAAATCTACAAGAAGTCTCGTCCTATTCATTCCCTTTGTAAGTCACTACACTTCGACAAAGGGAAGACAATATTACAAAACATGCACATGTCATAGGTATTTCAGGGTATGACTTGGAAGCATTCTGGTGCTGGTAGAGATGTAATTGTGCCTGAGGTACAAACACAACAAGCATTTGCAATGCAATATGTCTCGCATTAGGAAAGTTTGAGCTATTGGAATTGTAATGACAATTTTTTTATTTATGTTTTGTTTTTGAAAATAGCGAAATTAATAGCTTTGTCATTGACAATGCCAATAGTTATAACTTTTGCAAATGTGACACCCATAGCATTTGTAATGTAATATGTGTTGTATTTAAGTGACTTAATGTATTGATATTACAAATAACAATGGCTTTACATTTTTTTCCAATAATTAATACTTAAATAAAAGTTATTGTAATTTATAATGGCAATAGCATAAAGTTTTGTTAATAACTTTTGGGAAGATTATGTTAAGTTTATTCTATTGTGACGAAAATCCAAGAACAGAAGTGAAATATTAACATCTTTTTGTTACCTTTGTAATAAAGCTTGAAACGTTGAGAGAACATATTTGAACCAGGTGTTGTTGAATGGTTGCACAGATTGTATAAGCAGTGCAACTCAAAAACTATGTCACAATACAAAGGGGAAAATATTCTCTTTATCAATGACATAATATACAAAGTGCCAGAAGGAATGAGGGAAGGCTGTTTTTAGACTGCAGTGGACCGGGGGATTTCTTAGGAGGCCGGAGGCTGATCAAAGTGTTTTCAGGGCTGGAGAGACTGCCTACCTCACACCAGCCTTGTAGCAGTAGGTGTCTCTGCCTATGAACCCTGCCAGCAACCCTACCTCTCATCGAGATGCAGTTCTCCATCCCCAAAGAGGCGTCCCCCATGGCTAGAGATCCAATGGTTTAAGAGGAACAGGTAAGAGGGACAGGAGCATAGGCAGATGATGCGCGGTACAAGGCTGTAATAATCTCTTTCCTCCCGTTTCTATTGCAATTCTCTAACGAGTGCACCTTGGACAGAACTCTGCACAAGCTCAAAGGCAGATGTTCTAGAAGATCATTCTTGCTGTACTTGTCAGTTTTTCTGTACCCATGCAGGCCAAGAGGGAAAAGGGAAAACAGGGAGCGATGAGGACAAAAAAGTACAGAGCAAGAAAGTGACAAATGAGAAAGGGGTAAGAGAAAGTAATAGCAGGAAAGCAAAACAGGATAAAAAAGAACGAAGAATTAAGCTAGAAATGGGGCTGGAAAATCAGGTAAAAGCAGAGGGTAGACAAAACAACAAGAAAAATAAAACAAAAAACACACAAGGTTCAAAGATGAAAGGAAATACTGCAGAGAACAGAACACTCACATAACATGTAGAACATAAAATAAGAGTAAAAGAATGACGGGAGAAATCAGATGAACAAAAAACAACTGAACATGAACACAGGGCAGAAAAAAGAACAAGAGTTTTAAAAGAGGGACTAAGGAAAATGAAGTGGAAAAACACAAATATGAACTATAGCGAGTCACTATATGTTGTGAGCTAGAATGTGATATTACCAAACTGAAACGAAACCATTATTATAGCATAATCTTTCTCTGTCCACTCAGCACTCCCTTGCCATGACAACCAAGTTAAAGGACGTGTGTTAAGGGTAAAGACGAGAGCTGATGTGGAAAGAAGATATCCGAGTCTTTAGACAGGTAGGTAATCTAGGCAGATCTACAGATAATGACATTTTTCTTGAGACACAAGCAGTTGCTGGCAATGGCATTCAGGCTTGTTCAGGTTACATTCATGGATGGCTAAATGTTGTACATTCTGGGGTGATCTGTACATTTAACTTCTATTACAAACTGCTTTTTGTCTGTCTCTCAGAACTTGACCATAGTACCTAACGTGCCTGAAGCACTATGTGAGCACACAATTCATGTATCCATTTTGTCAAATCAAGCGCACGGATGCGCGTCGAAGTTAAAGGTTTATAAACTGGCCGGGGACAGCCAATAAACACATTCAGCCTTGAATGTGACACGGACATAAACGGCGACAGGAAACCAATACGTCTGTTTATTGTCACAAAACTGCTTCGCCGGTCCTATGAAAAATTGGGTTTTTAAGTCTGTGTTCAGAAAATCTGTATCAAACATTTCTTCCTGTGCATCATGTCTGTAAAACTATCAGCACAAGTGTAAGCCAGATGAAAACCAATCAATTGGCGGAGAGGATTTGGCATAACGGCTAGGGCGGTCGACCTCAAATCTGTGGAGCCGGGTTCAAGGCTCGGCAAGGACGCGCAACATCCTGTGATTCTGGGCAAATCACGTAATCTCCACGTGCCTAACAAAAAGGAATGTGTCCTCATGTAAAGCAACTGGTGCTGGTGTAAAGTGCTCTGATCCTTCGAGTCAAGTTTGCGCTATATGAAAAAACTGTAAAAAAAAAAAAACAACCTTGGAAGCAACATATTTTAACAGCTGTGATCAATGGTGCATGTTGAGGATCACAAGACAACGCTGTACGAAGTATGGTGGCTCAGCAGACTAATGTTGGACATCATGGGAACAGGTAGATAAAATGAGCGGCATTTAGTTGGCTAACAATAAACATCGTAAATTTCACTTGCAAGAAATCCAAAGGCGAACGTACCCTGTACAAGTAAAGGTGATGTTGACATAGTATAAAATCGTTGAGTTTTCACGACAATACTAAACAAGCAAACTCACCACCGCAGCCCGGCTTCAACAGGAAGCCAGGCAACCTTTGTTGGGACGGGGGCGGGGCCAGAAATAATACAGGAAGCAGGCGCTCCTGTGCCCGCCGGAAGATTTCCGTCATAGCTAGCGGGGCTCCCGTGCTCGTGGAGAGCCCCGCGGCCCCCGCCTGTTAACCAAAATGACCCGCTGGCTGCCGAGGGACACGCAAGAAGAACCTGGTGATTGGGATGTAAGGGGGATATGTGCGCGCGTGTGTCTGTGTGTGCGCGCGTGTGTGTGTATGTATGTATGTATGCGTGTGTGTGTTAAAAGAGCCCGATGACTGGTTGGTGGGGGGGAGGGGGTGTGTACGCGAGTGTCTGTCTGCCTAGCATGACGCCACTTTCTGACCCACACTGTTTTGTAAACCGCTCGCACACAGCAAGCAGCCAGCAGCAAAAGCACGCTCACGAGCACAAATCTGAGACAGCAAAGGCGCGTGGCCGAACGCTGTCTCAGATTCCGAGGAAACTGAAAACAATAGTTGTCGAGCTAGACCGCAGGCTACGCATGCGCAACTCTAGCTCGACCTAACCAGTGATGGAAGCCCTGCGTGTGCCCGGTGAGTGGGGTTGGGAGGGTGTGTGTGTGCGCGTTTGTGTGTGTATGTAAGCCCTGAGTGTGCGGGGGGGGGAAGAGGGGGGTGAGTGTGTGCACGTGGGAATGTGTGTGCGCATGCGTGAGTGTAGCTGTGTCTGTGCGCGCGTGAATGAGAGAGGCGTGAGGCTGCTGAATGTTGAACAGGAGATGTGCACGTGCGCGCCCACGAGGTGAAATTCGCCAAGGGAAAGCGCGTGCACATCCCCTGTCCAACATTCCCGCAAGCCAGCGACATAAGGTCTTTCGCTGACGCGAGACCTAACAAGATAGCAGATCACCTCGTTTGCATGGCGCCAGCTTCACAATACAATACACAAAACTAAACATCCTAGGCGGCTAGCGCTAAAGTGCTTAACATTTCCATGGCGCCAACTTTAACCAAAACTATTATACACATCAAGGAACCTTTTTTAGCCTTCCACACGATCACTGCATAATAAAGCAAACAATAGTTTGAATAGTAAATTGCTGCTGGCATTTTATGTAAAAGTTTAGCTTTTGACCCTCACGCTTTTGGGAAAAAGTTTGGGATCACACTGCTTTTTAAGCGTCTTGCAAACTCCTTTGGTAAGTGATGTTCGTAATAACTGAAAATGCACCTTTTGAGCGCGGCCCAAAAAAGTCAGGAAATGCAGCCTCCAACATTTTTTTAATAGTAAAGTGCTGCTGTGATGTAATTTAAAAGTGTCTGATTGCAAAATCTGTTTCCGTACTGTATGCGAAGTAGGAAGTATGGTCTGTGCTCTTGTATGTATAGAAAGGAGGGGCGCATGTATGCCTGTATGTGTGAGGGCTGTGTGTATGCGTATGCGACGTAGGAAAGAAGTATGGTCTGTGCTCTTGTATGTATGGAAAGGAGGGGCGCATTTATGCCTGTATGTGTGAGGGCTGTGTGTATGCGTATGCGACGTAGGAAGTATGGTCTGTGCTCTTGTATGTATGGAAAGGAGGGGCGCATTTATGCCTGGCTGTGTGTATGCGTATGCGACGTAGGAAAGAAGTATGGTCTGTGCTCTTGTATGTATGGAAAGGAGGGGCGCATTTATGCCTGTATGTGTGAGGGCTGTGTGTATGCGTATGCGACGTAGGAGAGAAGTATGGTCTGTGCTCTTGTATGTATGGAAAGGAAGGGCGCATGTATGCCTGTATGTGTGAGGGCTGTGTGTATGCATGCGCACGTAAAGGCTAGCGCCTTCAGTTCTGTGCTAGTGTGTGCACCGTAAGAAGTGTGTTCTGTGTACTCGTATGTGCAGCGGGGAGGGGCGCATGTATGCTTGTATGTGTGAGGGCTGTGTGTATGCATGCATGCGTAAAGGCTAGCACCTCGAGGGTGTCAGAGCGCTGCATAAGTACATCATTCTGAAAGTGATGTTCGCAATAACTGAAAATGCAGCCTTTCAGCGCGCCCAAAAGAAGTCAGAAAATGCAGGCTCCAAGATTGTTTTAATAGTAAATTGCTGCTGTGATTTAATTTACAAGTCTGTGATTGAAAATTCTTTTTCCGTAGTGTATGAGACATAGGAAGTACGCACCAAATAAAATTCAGGAAATGCTTACTCCAAAATTGTTTTGTTTTAATAGTAAATTGCTGCTGTGATTTAATTTAAAAGTCTATGATTGAAAAATCTGTTTCCGTAGTGTATGTGAAGTACGCGCCCCACAAAAATCACGAAATGCAGGCTCCAAGATAAGATTGTTTTAATAGTAAATTACTGCTGTGATTTAATTTAAAAGTCTCTTGCATGGAAAGTCTCTTAAATGTTTGCATTTTGTCTCATAAAATGCAGGCTTTCATCGCAGGCCAAAAAAAAAAAGACCAGCACTGGAAAACGAAAGCGAAAAGTCGCCTACACAGAAATCTGCCAGCAGCAAAGGCGCGCCCACGAGGACAAATCCGAGACAGAAAATGCACGCGTCTGACTCGTGTCCACATTCCCAAGTAAGCAAGAGTATACTAAAGTATACAAGAGGTCTCGAATGCTCGACCTAAAAAGGGAAGAGGGTGGGGGGGGGGGGGGTCAATGTGCCCAGATGGCCTAGTGATTCATATTACAATTGTAGACCACACATGAATCAATGTTACTTCCAACAGCTGTTTTCCCAATCTCACCGGTACAGTATTATTTCTCAAGCTCTAAAACAATTCACCCTTCTTGAGGTCATGACGCACACAGCAGAACAAAATTAAATACACGAATTAAAAAGAGTCAACTTTAGGAAAAGGTTTTCATTAAGATGACCGTCATATCTTATAAATTTCAGTACAGTGAGCATTAGGTCTGTAATGGATCCTGTGTTTTGTGCTGAGTATTTAAATATGCATTGTTTTACTTAGATCAAAAACAAGAATATCATATGACTTGAGCCAGGTTTGTAAACTTTCTCAGCTTTTTTCTGTTTAAATATCAGATACACCTTTATAAATAATTTCACCAACATATACAGCATGTCAGCAAGATAATTTTAGAGATAACTACTGTTTCAATCATTACAAACATGTTTCTTTGTTATCTCACGAATATTAATACAAAAGTACTTGTTGAATAAGAAATCAGCATTTACCTTGTGTTTAAATTTGTTGGAGTTCTTGTTTTCTTTCTTGTTTAAGTCGACAAAATAGTGCGTAATACGCTCCCTCGATTTGGCATCCATATCCCAGGATATCTTGAAAGAATCACAGGTTATGTTGCTTATCTTTATGTTGTGGGGGACAGATAGCTCTTCCATTTCTGCAATGCCACTATCTTGTGACTTGTTTCCTGCAAAATGTAGGAATTGAAAATTATTAAATAACCATCCTTTTCTTACAGACATTTAATTTAGAACCATAACGTAAATCAACACAATTTAAGCAGCAGTACTATCCAACTACTCAAGTTATAAACAATGTTACTGTCTAATAAAAGTATGACATGTTAACTGAATATTTATAATTGTATTTCTGTCTTCGTGATTGCCTCCTCAGCCAAAACTGAAGAGAATATGACCAACACAAGGTGCACATTTTAAACTTGGTTTGTTTTTCCCACCTCCTACTTTTCCATTGGCTGCTTTACTTTCTTTCCGAGACCCTTCCTGGGAAAAGGCAAGAAGGGAAAAAGGGCAGAAGAAAAGCAAATCTTCTGGAAATCTAAGAGTACAGATGGTGTATTTTAGCAAGATGCCTGTGCCTGTCAGCCACAGACTAGAGAGCAGAAATATATCTTCGTTCGAGATGATTAAGAGCAAAGGGGTGAAGATCTCTCAAGCCCCATGAAGACACATGAAGGAAAGACAGCGCACAGTACCACTCCCTAGTTTCTCAAAGTACAGGAAAGATGGCATAGTACTGTGGAGCTTAGCTGTCACTAGCATTCTACAGAGAGGAGTACAGCTTTGCTTACAACATAATAATCTGTACAAACAATAATGAAGTCCTAAAGCCTTCCTTTATGTGGATGCACAGAAAAAATAGAACTCCTCAGTAATTATTTTCTGAGAAGAGGGTTCAAAATGCTATTTGTAACTTTGTGAAGTAAATCTACTGATCGACCTCGAAACATGTATCTGCAATAAGATTTAAAAACTTTAAATGAAGTGACGCAAAGAAATGTAGTCTCCAAAGGCACCCCTTATTAACACGCACATTTCTACTGCTGCCACCGCTGAAGGATGAAACGGATGTCCCTCCCATAAGGGGAGCATCAGATTAAATGGAAGTATCGCAGCACACAGCACTGCCTTGTGACTGGGTGCCTACCACCTCCTGACTCTAAATAGAGGCCTAATTAACGGACCAGTATAAATTTCCCTGGCCTTGAGAAACTTTATTTAGAAGTCCTATGACTTGGTTTATAATTATGATATTATGTTACTTTATTTAAAAGTGTGAATAGGCTACTTTTATTTCCAAAACTGCGTGTTAGAAACTGTTTTCTTTGGCACTAGTCTGCCATTTGCTGACTCCCTGTGAAGAAATTCACACTTAAACTGGACTACTGTAGTACACAGCACAGATTTCATTTGTTTGGAGAACATGTACATTTCGTCACTTGCAATTACACCGATGGAGCCGAATATCACCAAACTTTAATTGAATCAAATAAGAAAAGTATGCACCACCAATATAAAACAATGTCTATTAACATAAGAAACTCACATCTTAGCATCTATAAATTCAGGAAAGTGCTCAATACGCATTTCTTCAAAGAACAAATGATCCGTCTCTAAAAGTGGCTTTGCGGCGCCTCTGTCCACCTTGTTCAGATCACTCTACAGGGCTTAATATGTAATAAAATTAAGCACCGGTGCCCTAAGGGTTCTCAGAAGGCCGCAGTCGGAGCTGCCAAGTGTCAGGGTTGATACATTCCAAAGCTGCATAATCTTGATTCCACCTCATGTCCACCTTCTGTCCTTTGATCCACCTACATGCACTCTTTGCCTCGATATCTCACTTTTGCAGTTTTTCTCTCTTTCATGTTTTCTCCCGTTGTCACTGTTTTTCAATTTTGTCTTCCTTCTCTCAGATTTTTGTGTTTTCCCCTCTCCTTCTCTGGATCAAAGGTTTGTGAGGAGATATAAGTGCTGGAGCGCCTCACCTGCAAATACCACCACAAATTAAGCACCGCTTCACACCTATTGTCTGTCAAGGCTACATTAGACAATGTCGTTTGGGATGCTTGCCATTTGTGCAGCACTCCACTGCTATCAGGGGTGTAGCTTGGTCAACAAGATTGGGGGGATGAGAGCTCAGATTTCCCAACACTAGGGGCAGTGTGGGCAAAGAAAATTCCCCAGATGAAATCCGACAGACACTTCACCATACCCGACTAAAAGCACTTGTACCCAACAATTTACTACAAAATAAACTTTTTTAGGGGGCAGGTGAAACACCCCAACCCCCCGTAGCTACGCCCCCGACTGCTATATGGCTATTTTGTCATTCTATAAATATTACAAACATACATACACCTTTAACAGAAAGTGCACTGCTTTTGATAGCATGCTAAGTAAATATCAAATAGAAAAACAGATTTTGACAAAGCTAGTAAATCTGACTTTTGGAGGAAATCGGTGAAGTGATAATACTAGAGCTAGCCAGTGAAATTTTGTTACTGTTTTCGTAACACAAACATTTGAAGTAGGGAATCTAACATTTTAATTGAAAAATTAATGGAAATTATTTAGTGAGCATCTGCATTTTAGTAACTAAGAACATACAGCCTGATTCATCAAGCTTAATTGCGCTCGCAAAGGGCCAGATTCTGAGAATCTGGCCCTTTGCGAGTGCAATTTTTGCATTTGGGATTCATCATCCCAAATGCAAAATTCGCTATTAAAGAATTCGCATATTTGCGAGGAATTGCATTTAAGGAATCTCTATTTGAGATTCCTTAAATGCAATTCATGAACCATTTTAAAATACCGAAATCGCTATTTTGGGCCGCTATTTACCGCAAGGTCAAACCTCGTGGTAAATAGCGAAAACTTAGAAAAATGCATATAAATGCATTTTTCTAAGTTGCATGTGTTACACACGCACATGTCCTTTGGACATGTGTGTGCGCAACACCAATGTAGATTACATTTCAGGGGTGCTACAGGGTGTCCTTTGGACACCCCTGGCACCCTTAAAATAGCTATCTTATTTGCGATTAGCAAATTGCTATTCGCAAATAAGGAATAACTCCCCATTCATTCCTATGAGCCTTTAGGCCCATAGGAATGAATGGGGAGTTATTCCTTATTTGCGATTAGCAATTTGCTAATCGCAAATAAGGAATGTGTAGGAATCGCATTTCTTTATGCAATTTCTACATGAATCCCGTTTTGCAAGTCCTTAATAGCGATTCCTTATGAATCGCTATTAGGGGCTCGCAAAACGGGAGAATGATGAATCAGGCTGAATGTACGGAATTTTAAACTACGGCAAAGTCATTTCTGTGCAGTGATCTTTTGTTGTAAATCTTCTGCATCTTTTAAATTTCTGGATATGGCAGTAAATTCAGAGCCCAGTGAGAAAGAGTTTCCCTCGAAATGTGTCCTTTAAAGATTAAGCATATCCATCATACCCCTCAAAATATATTTGTTTGGTTGAAACCCATTAAACAATCAGTGCCAAAAAAACACAATTAAAAAAAACTGTGTGGAAGAGGAAAAATAAATATTGAGGTGTACTTATACAATTTAGCCTGTGGGCACACTTACTGAGGGAAAAGGATTAGAAAGTGCCTCAGAGCTCCATGTCCTTAAAACCACCATTAGACTTCCTCATCCTTCAAAATAGTCAGCGAACTCATCATGGACTTTCAAAACTTTGTAACTTTTGCTAAAGGTAGTCTAAATGTTATCCAAGAGTTTAAATTATTTTATTAATATACTAGATCTTATTAGATGTATTTGCATGGGTAGGGGGACACACTAAAGAAACAGTGTGTATAAGGGCAAGTTAGAGCTATGTAGCTTGACAGGAAGAACATACATACGCCTAGAAGAGAGACTTGAAGTAATGTGCAAAGATGCTGTTTATTGAGGACAGACCACATTAGGAAGACAGCATTTAAACGAGTTTCATATAGTTACAATAACAAAATCCATTCCAATTTTATGCAGGAGGCATTCATTTGCATATTTATCTTCTGATCGCATAATGCCACTTCAGGGTAGTTTTGAACTCCGAGGCAAACTTGAATCTCAGGTGGCAGCGTTGCAGTGGTAGAGACCCAGAAGGTACAAAAAACAGAATCTACAGCTGGTGCATGTTAACGGTTGCAAATGCTCCAGTCCAGCAATTGCGATTGTCAAAAATGTTTTTCTTATGTTCTCATCCCATTTTAGGAGCCATAAAAGTTCCTCAGACTCCTAAAATTGGATTCCGAATGGATACCGATTAGGTATGTGAATGGGCAGTGTTGTAGGAGTCACTTAAAAATACAGAAACAATATTTAATATAACACTGTTTTACAACCAAAATCTGGTTGCACAGCATTGGTAATTTACAGACACCTCAAAGAACACGATAACCAGTTTGCAAATGATGCCTATCTCCCTTTGTGAATGTAAAAAACAAATCATGATTTGCGGTCACTGCTTACTCTGGAAAAAAAAAGTCTTTTTACAATGTCCTGTTTGCTTTAAGGAAAATAAGCTGCATTAAAAAATGTTGTATGCATATTTTAAAAGCAACCAAATGGTGGTCTGCTGACTCCAGGAGACCACCGTCCCCATTAATGGCCTCCAATTGTACTGAGTCGCAATTTGTGACCAGCCTCACTAGTTTCAGTTTCATACTTTTTTATTTCGATTTTTTACATCATAAAAGACAAACTACATGAGAATATACCTAAAAACATAATCTATAAGCCATAAAACCACTATACACATATTTCCCAAAAATTTCAAAATTCTCAGCTAAAAATATTCCATATATTTAAAAAAGGATTAAACAGTTATATTTGAGACGTAACAGTAAAAGCCAATACAATATACAAGAATACAAAATGATCATGACACACAAGAATGTCTGGCTCTAATCAACCAAGCCCACCCTAAAAACTTCGCCACACTTATGGTCACTATCTCCGAGGTATTGGATCTTAAAACCCATAGTGCCTCAGCACACCCCCTGAGCTTCATCATCCTACAAATGTGCTTTAGCCATTTACTCCTAGCAGCCGAATAGGCGGGGCAGGCAAAGAAGATGTGACCGACACTCTCCTTGTGGTCTTTACACCAAGGGCAATACTCGTTTCGCTGACCATGCCATTTTATAGTGAAAGACCTCACAGGCAGTGTCCCAACTCTAAACTGATGATATAATTTCCTATCTAGAGTCCTGGTGATGGCATCCCAGTAAGGCTCCAGGTGTGGGTCCAGTTTGTGTGCCAGGAACCAGCTCGTTAATGTAGGCGAACCTGACTGCACGACAACTTTGTCTCTAACAGACGCCCAGTACAAAGTTTTAAACTCTTTTTTTGGAGGGAAAGGGATTGACCCCGGGGCAACCCACTGTGGACTAAGTCCCATATTTTCCAAAATTAGCTTTACCTCTCTAAACCAAGGGAGATTGCAGTACCCAAAAATCGATCTTACATCTGAAATTTCGTTGGCAGAGAGTGCTAATTTGGGCGTTGACCAGATTCGTCTCCACAGTGCAACCATCCGGTACCGCGCAAGCTCATCAATCGCCTTACAGCCCATGTCCAGCAGTAAGGGTTTAATTGGAGTAGATTGGGGTAATCCTACCAAATTGCGGACAAATTTATTTTGTACTCTTACCAGAGGGGTTAGATCCATAAAACCCCAAAGGTCGGCACCATATAAAATGGCAGAACTTATTTTGGCGTCGTAAATCTTTAGGGCAGGCATAACCCTTTTCGTCAACGACGTTCGCTGTTCCTGTATTAGACACCCTGTAAGGCGGGCAAATTTTAAACGCAGTGCATTAACCTGGGGCTTCCATCATAGACGAGAGTCTAGCATCACCCCAAGGTAGGTAATCACGTCCACCTGTTTGAGCTCGACACCATTCATGCTAACGTGACTCCTTACAGGCCTGTTTTTAGTTAGGACCATAAATTTTGTCTTGCTCACGTTAATTTGCAGATCATTTGATTTGCAAAAGTCCTCAAATCTGTTAATCGCAGTCTGGAGCCCCTTTCGTGTCTTAGAGAGGATTAGGGTGTCGTCGGCAAAAATGAGCAGCGGAAACTTAGTACCACCCGGAACGGGGGCGTCAGTATGTGTATCAGCAAAACAATTTACCACTTGGTTAATAAAAAGTAAGAATAGGGTAGGTGCCAGGATGCACCCCTGGCGGACTCCCCGTGTAACAGGGAAACTGTCCGTCACCTGCCCCTGGCTCCCCCACCTGACCATAGCAAAATTACCTTCATGCAGTTTTACCACACAATCAAGGAGTTCGGGTGGCATTCCCAGATCAGCCAAGACTGCCCATAACTTTGCTCTTGGCACCAAATCGAATGTGGACTTTAAGTCCACAAAAGCTGCGAATAGGGACCCACCGCCCAACAGCACTACCTTCCAGTATATCAGAGTAAATCTGAATACTTGGTCAATAGTGCTGGTATTCGATCTGAAGCCTGCTTGTAATGGAGAGAGAATATTCTCATTCTCCATCCACACCTGTATTTTGGCCAGGGCCATCCTCGCAACAACTTTCTGTAAAGAATCTATAAGACTAATTGGGCGATAGTTCCCAGGGGCCGAACGATCCCCTTTCTTAAAAATGGGAAGAATTTTGGCCCCTTTCCATGACTCCGGAATCATTGCCCCATTAGCAATGGCGTTTGCAATCATCGTGATGTAGGGTACCCAGTGCAGTAAATCAGCTTTGAATAGATCTGCTGGGATGCAATCCAATCCAGGTGCCTTTCCAGCCTGGGTCAAACCCACAGCTATCTCTGTGTCTAATACTGAAAACACTAAGGGTTGGCCAGGCAATGGATACAGCAAAGTCCTACTTGCCATAGCATGCGGGGGATCGTTCTCCAGTCCTCTAAACTGGGAGGAATAAAAATCCACCCAGACATCAGCTGAAACATAGTTGATTGGGATTTGCGAATCCAGATTTCGGCCCCATTTCACCACCTCCCAAAATTTGATCTGGTTTGAGGATAGGCAGGCTTCATAGAGATCTTGCCAATGACTCTCATCCCACTCTCTCTTGGCATCCCACTGAGCCTTCTTATATTTCAAACGGGCTGCTTTAATATCTGGAGTAACTCTAGTTTTAATAGCATTAATCAAACCACTATGCGCCTGTCTACAGGCTTTGTTGTACCATTTGTGGCGGAAGCCTAATGGTGCAACTTTCCCATGATTAACAAGTTTGGTAAGAATAGCTTTCAACTTAACAAAAAGCTGCTCGTGAAGAACACCAATCTGATGTAATATTCCTGTATCATTAGTCAAATCCTGTATGGCACTCAGAGTGGAAGAGACTTCCATGGATAACCTATCTAGCATAGTACTGTCCTCTAGAACTCTGCACCATCGGACCTTACGTCTGTCGTTTGTGAGGACTGCCTCTGCTGTGAGGCACTTGTCCATAGGAGCCTGACCGTGGCCATCCCGAAATTTCAGACTTAAGTGTAAAGGGTTGTGATAGCTTTCGGGCCGCGATACAATTACCATGTCCTCCATAAAAGACCAGTACTCCATTTTCACCAGAATATTGTCAATTCTGCTGTTGGAGGCCCCCTTGTCAAAAGTGGACTGGCCTATTTTGTTAGAGATAGTACGGCCGTTGGCCGCTCGCAACCCCCACTCTAAACACAGCCCTAGCCAGTGTAAGGCCGCCTCTGTAGCCTTCTTAATAGGGTTAAGATCCAAATTGGGTACATTCCACACGGCATCTTCCTCACCCAGGCTATCCCCACAATCGCACAATAGGGGTTCAAAAGTACAACTTAGATCTCCTGCAATTAAAATAAAGTTGTCCCTCCCAATTAAATCAAGATAGCAGTCCAGCTCATCAATTAAATCAGGATTCCGCCCGCCGGGTAATCCGCGTGCATAAATGTTAATGATAAAAATATCATGGTGGTTTTCCCTACACAACTTGATTCCCAATATATCAGGGTTGTCCACTGGGATTTCAACTATCCTATATCTAAGAGCCTGCCTTACCCAAATTACAAGGCCCCCAGATGCTCTACCTCTAGTGCCCTGGATTGCAGGTTTAAAAAAAATTTAGGTATCCTGCCCGAAATATCGGGTCAGGAGCCCAGCTTTCCTGAAAGATTAAAATATCAAACAAATCAATAAAGTCAACCCAATCGTCTGAACATACCTTCCCTTTTAGGCCTGCAATATTCCACGAGGCTACATTTAGCACAAGGTCCTGAGTTGTTAGCTGTACTTGGTTCGTTGCCACCAGCTCATGACCAGACACCCCTCCCTCTAGAAGCAGTTTTCCAACAAAGGAGTTGCTGTCAGTAAAACCCCCAAGCTCCTCCTCAACACTGACATTACCCCCTTCTTGCCCAGCAGCGGCCACGTCCAATATGCAAGGCCCATGGCCCTTACAGTCATCAACTTCCCCTTCTCGGTTAATACATGTGCCTGAACCTTCCCCTACACATTTTCCAGATTGGCTACCCCTTCCATAAAAAATGTTGTATGCATATTTTAAAAGCAATCAAAGACATGGTGGTCTGCTGACTCCAGTAGACCACTGTCCCCATTAATGGCCTCCAATTGTACTCAGTCGCAATTTGTGACCAGCCTCACTAATATGTGTGAGGTAGGTCAAAGTCAGCACCCACATGATTCTGATTTTTAAGAACTGACCTATTGGTATATAGGTCGCTCTTAGAAATCTTTTACTGGACACAAAAATTCTGGTTGCAATGTGTGGCCAGTATTTTGTGACCAGATATTAATAAATTAGCCCCTGAATGCAGCATATGGTGGTTTGGGGGTTATCAATATGTTTTTATGTTGCTGGGTCTCAAATTACTGATGGGCTTGTCACCAGTCGTTATACAGACCTGGTAGTCTTGGAAAATGTGGTGGGCTAACTTGGAAACAATTGTAAGTGACTTATAGGTAGCCTTCTTTTTTATTGAGATTCAACCCACTTTGTGATGGAGGGTGCAGTGTCTCCATTGCACCTATTTCCACTGCAGCAGAGTGGAAATAGTTGTAACAAAGGCACTGCACCCTTGGAGTAAGTGTGAAATTAGATACCCTTTGAGACATTAATATATGCTCGTATGACAGGCAGGTAAGTCTGTGTAATTGTATGGTTTTCATCTGGTCTTGTGTTAACCGACTGAAGCTGACAAAACAAAGAAATTCTGGCAAATGGTCCAACTTCATACTCTGAACTCCAAAGATATCAAGATATTGGTGATGTAAAGGAGATCAAGCATCTGTGTTTTATGATGACCTAGTAAGATTGTCAGAGGATGAGCCAATTTCGACTAATTCGGACCTCTTGGCTTCTATCAATGTGGTAAATATAAGAAAATGTATTTAGTGCACCAGATACCGGTTCAATTCCTAGAATAGTATATACTTTAAAACCCCAGTAAAAGGCTCACCAGTTAACAACTCCCAGTGATCCGATTGTTCAAACTGGTCAGATCCCTAAATCATGGATCGGGCCAAGGTTAAACAATTAATAATTACACAGATAAAGGAAGCTATACATCTTCTGAATCTGATCAGCTTTAATGTTTTTTCTATTTGATTCATAGCAGTTTGAAATGGTTTGAAATGTTATACCCAACAAATCTTTTGGTGTTTAGAGATTAGGTAATAACGACATTTCTAATGCTACATGAACATGCAGGGTTTCAAGATGGTAATAGCACTGTGGATAAAGTTACATTTTTTTGTTTTTTTAGCACAAACAGTGCATTTACTTAGTAGGTTGCCTGCATAGTTGCTTAGTGGATGTGCAAGCTGGCTTTAACAGTGTTGACAGAGCGACACTGGGAAAACATTCTAGCCCGAGGGACTCGAATAGAACTGCTCAAATTAGTGCTATTCTTAAATTCCTGGAATCGGATGAATGTGGAGTTTTGTAAAACTGCAAAGAGAAATAAGCATAAACAAATGGCTCAAACAAACGTTGCTCTTGATGCCTATGTTAAGAATTTTGCAGCAGATCTTTATGGGCACACAGTAGACGTTAATTATGTTCCCTGGCCTGAATAAGCAACTGAATGCACTTGAGAAGTTATGTGTCATTGCAGACAAAACTAAAGACCACATATTTGGTTGAAAGAAGGTTGAATTCTCTAGGTTATGGAAGCAACAGAGCTCAAGCTGTTGGAGGATTATACATCTTTGGTCAGCTTATTGCCTTTCACATTGGGAATATCTTGATACGTTTTAACATTGAGTAGGTTGCGACGATTTGTAGCTGTTCAATTAAAAGCCTAGCCTGAAAAAACAGTCACCGACTACATGTAAGGAAGTGAGATCTTCTGCATGAAGAGAACTGATCAAGACTATTTTGAAAGCACATTTAAAAAAAATCTGTCACATATCTTTTTGATGTCTTTGTCCAGAGTGAATTTACTAAAATTTCAGAAGAGAATTGTTTTTAACTCGAAAAAAGTTCCATTATGTCTTAGTCTGTCTTAAACTAATTCATTCCACGTTTGCTTATGAAGTGTTAGCATATTGGGTTGCTAGCAGCCTCTTACCGAAAAGTCGATTGAGAAAATAGTCTTCCCCGTCAAGATTTAAATGATAGATGTTATCTCGAAAACAAAAACAAGTGTCTATATTTTATTATTTAAGGATATACCAGACCGAAGACTTTTAATTGAACTACTGCACTCATTAATTGGTTCCAGGTATTTGTGGTCAGTGTTATTAGAGGACCTACACAAGGTGAAATGTATGAGTAGGCGCTAATGGTCGGCACAAGTATCCATGCTCCCTGATGTGAGCTTATAGGTTGGCAAATGAAAGAGATACGTTTTGGCACCCGTGTGAACAGGGGTTTGCACGGTTGCCCCACTTTTAAGAGGCAGTCACAATGGGCCTAGGTGCCCACCTGAGGTTGAAGCCATAAGCTATCTTGCTTCTGGTAGAGGATCAGAGAAATTAAGGGGTGACGTCTTTGCAATTTCAGTCCTGATATTATTTAACATAATTTGTTAATGTGTCGATTGCGAACTCTAGATATAAAACCTTTCCTAATACCTTTGTTTCTACACAATAATTTGGGAATAATGCAAACTGCTTTAGAGCCCCTCTCAAAATTGAACTCATTCAATTTTCCAGGGGACTTGGGGCATTGTTTCAATATTTTAAAATCTATTTTATTAAACGAAAAAGTGGGACACACTGTTTGCTTATTACTGAATAAATTTGGTGTCATGAAATCAACGTACTTAGTTATGGTTGTGGATTGTTATTGGCAGAATTGTGCTACTCTACCACCAGGTGCCATTCACCTGTAATTAGGCCCGGTTTACTACAGGAAACTCCCTGTCGCACTACAGCCCCAACTCCTCTTTTTACTCAAGTCCTGTTTTTTACCATGTCATGCAGATGCATTCAGGTCAATGTAGTTCTTTCCTTCCTTAAACCTTGGAGAACAGGTCAAGGAGTTACTTACATCCCTGTTAGTCCTGCAGTTACACAATCCCAAAGGATTCACAATTAAGTATTAAAATACTTCCCTGACTTTGCACTATTTAGGCTTCAATCTTTACTTCACTCCCCCTTTCTCAGTTTCCCTTTTAATGCATTTTGGCCTCTGCAGTCTCTTATTCTCAGAGCCTCAATGTGCCCTTCACTCTGTAGGCGGAACTGCGATTCCCAGAACTTGGATAATTGCAAACCCCTGGCTCTCTGTTTTAATCATTACTGCTTCTTTGACCTAACAGAGTCTGGGAAGGAGATGCGTCTAGAACATGCCACCATGTCTGTAGTGATCTCTTTAGTTTGCTTCTATGATATTGTTTTAAAATGTGGGTGGCGCTGGACTTATCACGTTAGGTTTCATTAGTTCACATTGGGCTCCAATAGGAGCATGTAGCAAGGTTCTGTGTGTCTCCTTAATATCAGGTGACACATCCAAATACAGGCGAGTGTGACTTGTAACAGATCTCAACCCAGGTGAGCTTTCATCTAACTGTAGGATTCTCGACTAAACAATATTTAGGGGACTGGTAGTGTTTCATTTTATTAGCAACTCCCTTTCACATGAATAAAATCCTAAGGGCTTTGTTAGGAGGCACAGAGACCACAAACGATGTGGAAAATGGACTCCTATTCAAAACAAGCATTTGCAATGCAATAGGTCACGCAGTTGCGAGATTTTGACCTTTTGGCATTGTAACTGACAATACTATTTATTTATGTGCTTAAAAAACCTGTAATAATTAAAAGGCATTGTCATTTACAATACCAATAGGTCAAAGTTTCTCAAATGTGAGACCTACTGCATTGCAAATGCTTGTTGTTTACAAGCGCCCTATGATGCGCTTTCAGGTTAATAGAGGCCACGCCGCTTTGTTTAGACAAGCCATGTCTAAAGAAAGGTCTGCGGCCGTTATTAAAGTGAAAGCGTGGTATGGGGTGCTTTTTAGGTCTCAGCAACGAGAACTATTGTCGCGAGTAAGCTCGCAAGGGAACACAGAGCGGTGCACGAGCCGACCAGGGTCTGTGGACGCGCATACTCAAAGGCAGGCAGGCAGGCACACGCCAGCCACACACAGACAGACAGACACACACACACACACACACACACACACCCTCCCTCTCTGCCCACTCCCTCTCTGCCGCCCCCTCTCTACCCCCACTCACCGGGCTCTTTCCTTCCGCAGCGGGTCAGTCACGGCAGCAGGCAGGCTCGGTGTCTTCTCCGGCGATCTTCAGCTGATGTGCACGCCCACGCTGCGTCTCGTGTGCGCCCACCACGCTGTTTCGCGCCCGTTGATCCTCAGCTTGTGATTACTACTCCTTCTAACCCGAATTCTAAATTACTATTTCTTGGTTCTCTAACTCCACTCTGTTGATTCGTAACAAACTGATATTCAGCACATTTCACAGTCTCGCTTTTGCTTCTCATAAATACAATAAGATTATTTTAAGCAAATGTCTACCCTTCTTTTGGTTCTGTGCCTATTATGCTTCGGACTATAGAGTTTTAGAAAGTGTGGTGGAAGATTCCATGATATCAGCGGCGCGCACAGTGCAGAGTGAGTGTGCAGAGTGCAGAGTAGTGAGTGCAGAGTAGTGAGTGCAGAGTAGTGAGTAGTGAGTAGTGAATGCAGAGTAGTGAGTAGTGAGTGCAGAGTAGTGAGTAGTGAGTGCAGAGTAGTGAGTGCAGAGTAGTGAGTGCAGAGTAGTGAGTGCAGAGTAGTGAGTGCAGAGTAGTGAGTAGTGGGTAGTGAGTGCAGAGTAGTGAGTGCAGAGTAGTGAGTAGTGGGTAGTCAGTGCAGAGTAGTGAGTGCAGAGTAGTGAGTGCAGAGTAGTGAGTGCAGAGTGCAGAGTAGTGAGTGCAGAGTAGTGAGTAGTGAGTGCAGAGTAGTGAGTAGTGAGTACAGAGTAGTGAGTAGTGAGTGCAGAGTAGTGAGTAGTGAGTAGTGAGTGCTGAGTAGTGAGTGCAGAGTAGTGAGTGCAGAGTGCAGAGTAGTGCGTGCAGAGTAGTGAGTGCAGAGTAGTGAGTGCAGAGTAGTGAGTGCAGAGTAGTGAGTGCAGAGTAGTGAGTAGTGAGTGCAGAGTAGTGAGTAGTGAGTGCAGAGTAGTGAGTAGTGAGTAGTGAGTGCAGAGTAGTGAGTAGTGAGTGCAGAGTAGTGAGTAGTGAGTGCAGAGTAGTGGGTAGTGAGTGCAGAGTAGTGAGTGCAGAGTAGTGAGTAGTGAGTGCAGAGTGCAGAGTAGTGAGTAGTGAGTGCAGAGTAGTGAGTGCTGAGTAGTGAGTGCAGAGTAGTGAGTAGTGAGTGCAGAGTAGTGAGTAGTGAGTGCAGAGTAGTGAGTAGTGAGTGCAGAGTAGTGAGTAGCGAGTGCAGAGTAGCGAGTAGCGAGTAGTGAGTGCAGAGTAGTGAGTGCAGAGTAGTGAGTGCAGAGTAGTGAGTAGTGAGTGCAGAGTAGTGAGTAGTGAGTGCAGAGTAGTGAGTGCAGAGTAGTGAGTAGTGAGTGCAGAGTAGTGAGTAGTGAGTGCAGAGTAGTGAGTAGTGAGTGCAGAGTAGTGAGTAGTGAGTACAGAGTAGTGAGTAGTGAGTGCAGAGTAGTGAGTAGTGAGTGCAGAGTAGTGAGTAGTAAGTAGTGAGTAGCGAGTGCAGAGTAGTGAGTAGTGAGTGCAGAGTAGTGAGTAGTAAGTGCAGAGTAGTGAGTAGTGAGTGCAGAGTAGTGAGTAGTGAGTGCAGAGTAGTGAGTGCAGAGTGCAGAGTGCAGAGTAGTGAGTACAGAGTAGTGAGTGCAGAGTAGTGAGTAGTGAGTGCAGAGTAGTGAGTAGTGAGTGCAGAGTAGTGAGTAGTGAGTAGTGAGTGCAGAGTAGTGAGTGCAGAGTGCAGAGTAGTGAGTACAGAGTAGTGAGTGCAGAGTAGTGAGTGCAGAGTAGTGAGTAGTGAGTGCAGAGTAGTGAGTGCAGAGTACTGAGTAGTGAGTAGTGAGTGCAGAGTAGTGAGTGCAGAGTAGTGAGTGCAGAGTAGTGAGTGCAGAGTAGTGAGTAGTGAGTGCAGAGTAGTGAGTAGTGAGTGCTGAGTAGTGAGTGCAGAGTAGTGAGTAGTGAGTGCAGAGTAGTGAGTGCAGAGTAGTGAGTAGTGAGTGCAGAGTAGTGAGTAGTGAGTGCAGAGTAGTGAGTAGTGAGTAGTGAGTGCAGAGTAGTGAGTAGTGAGTGCAGAGTAGTGAGTGCAGAGTAGTGAGTAGTGAGTGCAGAGTAGTGAGTAGTGAGTGCAGAGTAGTGAGTAGTGAGTGCAGAGTAGTGAGTAGTGAGTGCAGAGTAGTGAGTAGTGAGTAGCGAGTGCAGAGTAGTGAGTAGTGAGTGCAGAGTAGTGAGTAGTGAGTACGGAGTAGTGAGTGCAGAGTAGTGAGTGCAGAGTAGTGAGTGCAGAGTAGTGAGTGCAGAGTAGTGAGTGCAGAGTACTGAGTAGTGAGTGCAGAGTAGTGAGTAGTGAGTGCAGAGTAGTGAGTAGTGAGTGCAGAGTAGTGAGTAGTGAGTGCAGAGTAGTGAGTAGTGAGTGCAGAGTAGTGAGTGCAGAGTAGTAAGTGCAGAGTAGTAAGTGCAGAGTAGTGAATAGTGAGTGCAGAGTAGTGAGTGCAGAGTAGTGAGTGCAGAGTGCAGAGTAGTGAGTGCAGAGTGCAGAGTAGTGAGTGCAGAGTAGTGAGTGCAGAGTAGTGAGTGCAGAGTAGTGAGTGCAGAGTGCAGAGTAGTGAGTGCAGAGTGCAGAGTAGTGAGTGCAGAGTAGTGAGTGCAGAGTAGTGAGTGCAGAGTAGTGAGTGCAGAGTAGTGAGTAGTGAGTGCATAGTAGTGAGTGCAGAGTAGTAAGTGCAGAGTAGTGAGTGCAGAGTAGTGAGTGCAGAGTAGTGGGTAGTGAGTAGTGAGTAGTGAGTGCAGAGTAGTGAGTAGTGAGTGCAGAGTAGTGAGTAGTGAGTGCTGAGTAGTGAGTGCAGAGTAGTGAGTAGTGAGTGCAGAGTAGTGAGTAGTGAGTGCAGAGTAGTGAGTAGTGAGTGCAGAGTAGAGAGTGCAGAGTAGTGAGTGCAGAGTGCAGAGTAGTGAGTAGTGAGTGCAGAGTAGTGAGTGCAGAGTAGTGAGTGCAGAGTAGTGAGTAGTGAGTGCAGAGTAGTGAGTGCAGAGTAGTGAGTGCAGAGTGCAGAGTAGTGAGTAGTGAGTGCAGAGTAGTGAGTGCAGAGTGCAGAGTAGTGAGTAGTGAGTGCAGAGTAGTGAGTGCAGAGTAGTGAGTGCAGAGTAGTGAGTAGTGAGTGCAGAGTAGTGAGTAGTGAGTGCAGAGTAGTGAGTGCAGAGTAGTGAGTGCAGAGTAGTGAGTAGTGAGTAGTGAGTGCAGAGTAGTGAGTGCAGAGTAGTGAGTGCAGAGTAGTGAGTGCAGAGTAGTGAGTAGTGAGTAGTGAGTGCAGAGTAGTGAGTGCAGAGTAGTGAGTGCAGAGTAGTGAGTAGTAAGTGCAGAGTAGTGAGTGCAGAGTAGTGAGTGCAGAGTAGTGAGTGCAGAGTAGTGAGTGCAGAGTAGTGAGTAGTGAGTGCAGAGTAGTGAGTGCAGAGTAGTGAGTGCAGAGTAGTGAGTGCAGAGTAGTGAGTGCAGAGTAGTGAGTAGTGAGTGCAGAGTAGTGAGTAGTGAGTAGTGAGTAGTGAGTGCAGAGTAGTGAGTGCAGAGTGCAGAGTAGTGAGTGCAGAGTGCAGAGTAGTGAGTGCAGAGTGCAGAGTAGTGAGTGCAGAGTAGTGAGTGCAGAGTAGTGAGTAGTGAGTGCAGAGTAGTGAGTGCAGAGTAGTGAGTGCAGAGTAGTGAGTAGTGAGTGCAGAGTAGTGAGTGCAGAGTAGTGAGTAGTGAGTGCAGAGTAGTGAGTGCAGAGTAGTGAGTGCAGAGTCGTGAGTGCAGAGTGGTGAGGGCAGAGTGGTGAGGGCAGAGTGGTGAGGGCAGAGTAGTGAGGGCAGAGTAGTGAGGGCAGAGTAGTGAGTGCAGAATGCAGAGTGAGTGTGCAGAGCAGTGAGTGCAGGTGCAGAGCGGTGTGTGCTGTTGAGTGGTGTGTGCTGTTGAGTGCAGAGTGCTGTGTATTGACAATGTAAATGACAATGCCATTTATTTATGATTTAAAGAAAAAAAAAGAAATGTCATGAGCAATGCCAATAGCTCTACCTTTAATGATGCCGAGACCATTGCATTGTAAATGCTTGTTTTGTAAAAGCACCCAGGGAAAGCATGCGTGCTGAATGTTGCAGGAAAATAATATAGATACTGCCAGACACGGCAGTAATCACTGTGCACTGTTCTAGAAATGATCCAAGAGGACCCTCCAATACTGTTTAAACGTTAATCAAGCGTTAGTACAAACTCAAACAATTCAATGAAACTAATAGTACTCTTTTATATATGCAAGAAAACTCTGTTTGTATATTAGCACATGGTGTGCTATGTTACATTTGTCAGTAGTATTACATAGAAAAACTCGGGGTCAAAAAAGTCATATCGTCATTACATCACGAACATTACATCACGAACAACATGCAGAAAAACATAACAAAACAGTCAATAAGATCCAAATGAATTAAAAATGATATTTTTTAAACAGAAAGTTCAAAACAGCCCGATGCATTTCGGGACAATGGCGTCCCTTCGTCGGGGGAAACCTGTAAAAGGAAAAGTGAAAATCACAAAAAACAAAGTAACATGGTTATGTAATGAGCACTTTAAACAGACTACAATACGAGGATACCATAACATCAAAGCTGCAAGGGTGATGGAGCCCAAAAATGTTTTGCCGTTGTCATACAAATGCATTATGCCAGTAGAATAAAGAAGGAAGATCACCCATGTGTTCAAAAGAGTGTGTCACACTAGGAACCAACAACGGCAACATCTTCAGTCATAGATGTAACACTGCTACCCCAAAATAAATAAGAGGGAACCCTGTGGTGTCGACACAACCATGGGCGTCCGCAGGGGAGGGCAAGGGGGTGCGCTTGCCCCCTCCTGGATCGCCGGTCCCATTCCTTTTGGGTCCGTTCCCCTGCGAGAAGCCCCAGGAGTTTAAATGTTCTCTCACTTGGAGCCTCTCGCACTTCTCTTTGAACTCTAGAGGCTGCAGCAGCCCCTCCCCGACCTCGAGCAGACTGTGGACAGGCCCATTGTCATTCTCTCTGCTGCTGATCATCACATAAAGAATGACAATGGGCCGCCTGCATTAAACATGCCTTGAAGGCGAGTGAGGAAGTTAAAATGTTGCCCCCCCCCCTCGAAGGCGAGTGATGAAGTTAAAATGTTGCCCCCCCTGGAAACATTTCTGCGGACGCCCATGGACACAACCAGTACACCCAGAATTTATGAGTTAGGTACCTGGCTGAAAACTAATCCTCGACTCTGTAGAGGATAAAGCCGGAGATGTAACAAGCTAACGGTTACCAGTCTATGAAAACTAGCACGAATAGAAACATAAAAACCACCTGCGATATAAACAGACCTGTTGGTAGAAGGTGATTGCACGGAGAACAGATGGAGCAATACCAACAACAGGCTGCAGAAAGAAGTAATAAAATGAAGTTCGGAAATATCCACAACCAAAAATCGCGGTATGCAAATGAAACTGCAGATGCATCCGGAACTCACCAGCGAAACAACGAGGTTAGTGGGGCTACTCCTGGAGGACAATACTGGTCACCCGGTATTCGGGACTCACTACTCAAGGTTAAGTTATGCACGGAGTCAAAATATTTGCATCCTAAAAAAATCGAAATCGGAACATTACCCGCCGATAACTGATACAAACAAACTGCCAGTAACTGAATGGAAAAGGTGTTGGCACTAAAACTCACCGACTTCGTCCGTTATAAACCGCTGTGGTGAAGTAATACGCGCTGGTAAACAGGCTTTCATCAGACGCGAATGCGTAAGAACATGGAGGTGTGCGCGAAGTATAAGCGTGATCAGAAAACATAGAAAGTTGCAGGAAGGCATGTCGTGCCTGCAGTAAGAGAATCTCATTAAAGAAAATTGTGCTTACAGACTAACATAACATGTACTGTGTAACAACCGAAGTAAAAGGGCCAGTCCTCGTGGGAGGTTACAAATGAAGACAATTCAGAAAAGGGGGGTGGTGATGAACAGAGTGTCTGAATTAAGCAGACCACTCTTACCCAGTCCAAAGATCAGGGCTTGATCCATCACCGTTATTTAGCTCACTGCCCCATCCCAGCTCAGAACCTGGCTATATGCAAATTAGTCTGTCCCTGGCCCAGTGCATCATGGGAACAGGGCAGACCAAACTACCAAGCCGGAGAGTGGGCGGGGATTCATGTGCATACTCCAATACATCATGGCTCGCAGAGCAGCGCATCAATTAATCAATCAATCAGAGGTTTATAAAGCGCACTAATCACCGTGTTAGTCTCAAGGCGTTTGTGGGGGGGGGGGGGGGATGCAGCTCTGGATCAGTTGTAGAGCCAGGTCTTGAGGCTCTTCCTGAAGGTGTGCAGATTGGGGGAGCGTCTGATGCTGACTGGGAGCTCTTTCCAGGTCTTTGCTGCGACGTAGGAGAAGGCTCTTCCACCTGCTCTGGTTCTGTGGATGCGTGGGGTCTGTGCCAGGGCGAGCTTGGCGGATCGGAGGTTCCTTTTGGGTACGTGGAAGGAGACTCTTTCGTTGAGGTATTTTGATCCGATGTTGTGGAGGAATTTGTAGGCAAGGGTGAGTAGCAGTAAAGTTACTCTCTTCTTGATGGGGAGCCAGTGGAGGTATCGTAGGTGCTGGGTCATGTGCTTGTGTCGTGGGGTTTCGAGGCCGAGTCTGGCTGAGGTGTTCTGGATGGTTTGGAGCTTGTGTAGCAGGGTCTTGTTGATTCCAGCGTAGAGGGCGTTGTCGTAGTCCAATCTGCTGGTTATGAGTGCGCGGCTGACCGTTTTCCTACATTTGCGGGGAGGGAGGATCCACTTGAAGGTCTTGCGGAAGATGCGGAGAGAGTTGAAGCAGGTGGAGGCGATGGCGTTGATCTGGCGGGTCAAGGTGAGAGAAGAGTCGAGAATGATGCCAAGATTCCGGGCGTGGTCCGTCGGGGTGGGTGGGTTTCTGAGGGCTGGCGGGGCCGCCAGGTGCTGTCCCACACAATGGGGGAGGGTCCGAGGACGAGGACCTCTGTTTTCTCCGAGTTCAGTTTTAGGCAACTATCGCTCATCCAGGCTGTGATGTCTTTCATTCCTTCTTGGAAGCGGAGTCTGGTGTCTTCTGGGTTCTTAGTGAGAGAGAGGATGAGCTGAGTGTCATCGGCGTAAGATACTATGCTGAGCCCCTGCTGTCTGACGATCGAGGAGGGCCATGTAGATGATGAGCGTGTGGCTGAGCGAGGATCCTTGGGGTACTCCACAGTTGATCTCTGTAGGTTCGGAGAGGAAGGTTGGGGGGGGGGGGAGTCTGATCCTTTGGGTTAGCCGGAGAGAAAAGAGCGGATCCACTCGAGGGCGGTTCCTCATATACCGGCATCGTGGAGCCTGGCAGAGAAAGTGCGGTGTGCCCCTGGTCGAGTAGCATGCGGATGTCTTAGAACCGTCTCTGTGCTGTGGTTGCTGCAGAATCCTCGCATGTGCTGCCCAGGCTCGACCTCAAAAACAAAATGTCATAAAACATCCACAAGTGTAGAAACTATACTACTTCGATATATATTGGAGAGTACACACTCAGTCCTTATTTGAAGTCAGGCCTGCTGCAAGCAGGGTCGCCATAATCATGACTCCACAATCCGGAAGAGGACTGCCATCCATACGTCATCTCATTGGGGATGTGTTCCCAAATAGTTTCTCCTGGTGTGGCGGAAGAGCTTTCAGCAAGGCTAAATGCCAAACAGGCTGCTAATTTTGTGGAGACTGGCCCAGCTCTTTCTTGAATCTCAGAAACAAATCCACAAAACAGGGTTTTGTTTCTAAGAAACAAAAAAACATGGGCAAAGGAAAAATCTGTGTTGCAAAGCAGTAACCCATACTTGGCTACATTTTAGAAGAGGATAGAGGAAGATTTTTTTTTAAAAAAAAGATCGGGAAAATGTATTGTTTCCACTGACTGACTTCTATTCTTTGTTGAATTTCAAATGGGAGACAGACAAACTAAAGACATTTTGTGCTTTAAAAATCGAGTCACCCTTCTGAATCGGGTCTACTGGCATGAATGGTAGCCCTGTATCAGCAATAGTTGGACGTTTTCACAGTGAAAAGACGTTTGCAAGTTTGGATAATAAGCAGAAGAGGAAGCACATTAGTATAAACATATAATTATTTCCCACAAACACTGAATATGAAATCTTGCACTATTGCTGCATGTTGACCCTATTCTGTATTTGAAAAGGCACGCGCTGCTTCTGTATTATATGTAGCTATTCTTTGACTAAGGAAGCCAACACTTATTGTAATCCAAGCTGGAGCTGTGTTGTATGTTAATTAGGAGATATAGATTGGTGAACCCTTTCCCATAAACAAGAGCCAAAACAATTGGCACTATCAAGCAAGGAAACTGTAGCCCAAGGTGTAAAGCGGGGAGGCATGGTGCAGGTGTAAATGGGAGGTATGAATGCATAGACGAGCACAGGGTGCAAGGAAAGAAAGACGAATGCAAGAAAGCCGCCAAGTGCAGGCTTCCATTTCATTAACAGAATTGGTAACACGCAGGCAGTAGCAAAGCATACTTGCCTTTTAGCCCAGTCAAAGAGAGATAACCACATGGGCATCTGCACCAAAAGCTTCAATTGGATATACACAGAGAATGTGTTCCATGTGATCATCATTAGCAAGTACTGCTTGCAAAGGTGGTGGGTGCAAGCTTCCATTGCAGCATGCAAAACATGTATCACAAGATCATCAGCAATGAAAGCATCTCCTAGATAGAAAAAAGGTACCACATACACTCCAGCAGAGCAGGCTTCTTTAGGAAGCACATCATATTTACCGCACAGGCACCAGTAGGAAAGTTGTGCAAACAGAACAGTTACCAAACAGGCAGAAGCAGTGCAAGCTCCCCTCATATACAGAACAGGCACCGCATAAGCAGTGCAAGCTATTCTCATACACAAAAGTAAGTAAAGTGGAGTGGATGATGATGCCCCAACCACACAGTTTATAGGGCAGAATCACATGCATAGCAGCCCCCCATCAGTGGTGAGAGGAACTGCTCGTGTAGGAATAGAGGTCGGGTTTGCATACACAAGGCTTACAGCAGCGATGACAAGGATTTGTGTGGGCACCCAATGGGAGTTGTAGTGGTCTAGGAAAGCAGCAGGAAGGGCTCAATAGAGTGGCTGCAAGTGGTATTTAGCTCATAAGACTAACACGACCATACTGGGGACTAAAATAAGTCCAGGCAAAAATGCTTATGCCGAAGCATTTTTTAAGCAGGGTTTAAATCTCTAAAAGGCCAGGTTGCCCCTCTTCATTTCCACTATGATCCAAGTAGGTACAGAATTGCATGTCAATATCACTATGCCCCAGGTGGGAGAACATATTGATTTGAATTGAATTGAAAATTAATTTGTAATGCGCAGAACAATAACCCGAAGGTATCAAGGCGCCTATCGAAAGGTCAAGAAGGACCAGAAAAGGAGACATTAAGACCTTAGACATATGCTTGCTTGAAGAGAAGGGTTTTTAGGGCAGTGCGAAAATTCTGTAGGGACGGGAGGGATCTCAGATCCAGAGGAAGTTCATTCCACCACTTAGGGGCAAGGGTGGAAAAGGCTCTGCCGCCCCACCTGGCTTTTCGTACACGGGGGGCTGCTAGAAGCAGTTTCCCAGAAGAACGCAGGTTTCTTCGGGGGACATAGTGGAAGATAATGGATCCGATTCCAGTGTCGCTCTTTTTAGCGATGGCTCTGTAGGTCATACACAGGACCTTGAACCGGATACGCTGTTCTACCGGTAGCCAGTGCAGTGTTTTCCTGGCTGCAGTGGCTGAAGAGCGTCTGGGGATATCCAGGACAAATCTGGCTATGGCGTTTTGGACTACCTGCAGGCGCTGCAGCTGTCCTTTATTAAGTCCAGCATACAGCGCATTGCAATAGTCCAAACGCGAGCCGATGAGGGCAACAGCAATTTGTTTTCTTGCCTGGAAAGAAAGATATTTCCTGACCCTACGGAGAGTATGGATCAGGCCCCAACAGGTGGAAACAGTTCTGCTCACCTGGCTGCCTAGGTCAAGGGCAGGGTCTATTATCACCCCGAGATTTTTAGCAGAAGATGTGGGGGAAGGGCAAGTGCCAAGGGAGTCAGGCCATCAGTTGGCTGACCAGATGTTTTCTTTACCCCCAAACACCATCACCTCAGTTTTCTCCCCATTCAGTTTCAGAGAGTTCTGAACCATCCATTTACCAACCGCCTCCATGCAAGATCTAAATTTGGAGGCGATTAGTTCATCTGAATGGGGTAGAGAGACGAGGATTTGAGTGTCGTCTGCGTACGAGACTACCTCCATCCCGAAAGATCTTATTAGTTTGGCCAGTGGGGTAACATAGATATTAAAGAGGGTCGGGCTGAGGGCTGACCCTTGAGGAACCCCACATAGCACAGGACGGGATGGAGATAGAAAATCCCCAAGCTTGACTCTTTGTTCCCTCCCCGTGAGGAAGGAGGTCAGGAGATCAAGAGCTGCATTCTTCACCCCCACCTCCCTCAGCCGTGATGTTAGTACCGAGGGGGAGAGGGTGTCGAAAGCCGCCGTTAGATCTAGCAGGACCAGGAGAGATGTCTGGCCCTCATCTACTGATGTACGGATCTTGTCAAGTACGATGGTGAGGGCTGACTCAGTACTAAATTATTTTCTGAATCCATGCTGGGAGGAGTCTAAGCATCCGGAGCTTTCAACAAAGGCAGCAAGCTGTTTGTTGAGATGTGTCTCAAGCATCTTAGCAGGGGCGGGGAGCAGGGAGATAGGCCGGAAGTTTTTTAAGACCCCCGGATCCAAGGAGGCCTTTTTCAACAGAGGTTTCACTACCGCCTTCTTCCACTCTGCTGGGAAGATACCATCTCTGATGGCAAGATTCATTATCTCCACCAAGGGAGGTAAGAGGGTCTCCCTACACTGTTTAATGACCTTCAGAGGGCAGGAATCCAAAGGTGATCCAGATTTAGTCTTGGCTAACAGAAGCTCAAGATCTTGTAAGGCCAGCGAGGGAAAGGTGTCCAAGGTGCACGGAGTGGAGATTTCGGTGATAGTTGGACTCATCTCTACACTAGGTATAGATGCGCTGAGAACAGCTCTTTGTTCCTCAAGGGCTAGGTGAATATCCTGGATTTTAGAGTGAAAAAAGGAGGCGATCTTATCACAAAGGTCCTGCGAAGGGATGACAGGGTCAGGGACTTGCAGTCTGACCAGGGAGTCAACAGTTTTAAAGAGTTCCTTCGGGGAAGAAAGCGAGGAGGTCGCAGTCACAAAATATTGTTGTTTAGCCTGCAAGATTTCCGCCTTATATTTTTTAACCAGAAGTCGATGCGCATCCTTGTTTTTGAAGTCCCAGCTAGCATGCCATAGTCTCTCCATTCTCCTCACTTCTTGCCTAAGAAGCCTAAGGGAGTCGGAGAACCAGGGGGCAGAAGGTCTCTTTCTAGCGCGGCGTCGGGATTGTTCTGGGGCCAATTGATTCAGGGCCTCGGTCGTGACCTGTTCAAATTGAGCGATTGCAGTCTGTACACTATGTGGGCCGGTGATGGCAAGCTTTGCAGCCCAGGGCTCGAGGGAGGTGCTGTTAATATTCCTGAAATTTCTAGTAATCTCTGTTGTATGGTTTGCTAGTTTAAGGGAATTTACCCTATGGTGTTTCAGGAGAAAAGGAACCGCCAGGTGGTCAGACCAGGAAAGATGAATCGGATCCTTGATGGTCAAGCGAGGATCATTGGAAAAAATGCCATCCAGGGTATGTCCTGCACGGTGGGTAGCTCCCGAGACACGTTGCATAAGCCCACATGATTGTAGGGCCTCGGTAAGACAGGAGGTGTCAGAGAGATCGTGCCGTTCTAGGTGGTAATTAAAATCACCCATGATGGAAAAATTATCTTGGCCAAAGTAAGGTTCAAGAGATTGGAGAAGGTGATGCGTGAAGTGTGTTCTGGAGCCGGGGGGACGATAGATTAGAATACCATTAAAGAAAGGGCGTTGTTCTTCCTTTATTGAAAAGTAAAAAGCTTGAAAGCTGTCAGGGAAGTCAGTCAGGGGTACAGTGTGACATTGAAGGTGATCTTTATAAAGGATCGCTATCCCTCCTCCCACTCGTCTCTGCCTATCGAGTCTGGCCAGGCAGTAACCTTCCGGTACGGCCTCTATTAGATCAGGTTCAGAGGAGTCCTTAGCCCAGGTTTCGGTCACAAATACTAAGGTGGGCGTTCTGTCCAGTACCATTTCCTTGAACAAAACCCTGTTCTTAATCAGAGAGCGGGCATTAACCAAGATACCCTCTACCTCTACTGAATTGGAGGTAGATGAAGAGGGGAGTTCAGAGGAAGGGTAGATGGGAACGGGGTTGGGAGGTCTAGACGAAAGGCAGCAGCCACAGCAGGGTGGGAGCAGGAAGTCATCCGGATCGTAGGTATGATGACAGCTTTTCTTACCAGGTTTCAGGGCCAACATATCCTGACGAGAATAGCTACAGTAGGGGGATGACATTTTGTCAGAGTCCAGGGCCCAGCCGTCCGGCGCGTCCTTAGCGCGGACGGGCGCAGACGGGCTGGACTCTGGCGTGACTCCGGCAAGCATCCGGCGCATCCGCTGCCGCGTCCGCTGCGCGTAGCTACAGAGGACCTCTTTTATAACAACTAGAGCGCGGGGCGCGCCTACCCGCCCAAGATGTCCGCCAAAGAACCCTCGCCTCCCCGGGACCAGCTCTCAGCGTCGACACTCAGCTGAGAGCGGCCCAGGAGGTAGAGGAAGGTAGGGAGTAAAGAACCAACAATATTTCCGCTTTAAAATAATAGCGCTGGTAAAATACGAGCATCACTCGGGACGCGATTAAAAGTGAGGCTTATCCTCAATGGTTAAATCCAAGCACAGCAAATTAGCACAGCAAATTAGGGATAGAGGGGAAGAACCTCCGGCTTCCGCCTCAGAGGGTGAGAAATTGAAATTGCATTATCAAAATGCCCCAGTTGGGAGCAGGGTCATGCCAGGTTCCACACATTTAGCTACACATTCCATGGCAGTATCATAATCCCTCAGTTAGGTACACATTGCTTTAGTACTATTACAAAATGCACCGGTTACATATGCAGGGCTATCTCTGCACCAAAAGGCGCTGCTATGAACAGTGCCAGGGAAAATTGCCCATATCTTTCCCAATCAACTAAAACTGTATATAGGGATATCATAATGTCCCAATATCAGGACAGAGATTGAAAAGTACAGTTGGTACAGCGAAGTCATCATTCCCACCTGATCTGCTCAGTTTGCTGGGCAATTTGAAGAGAAAGGTATTCATTGGTGACGGGTTACTCTTTAAACAAGGACAAACCGAGGTCTTCCCCTTAAATGTCCACTGCACGTTGGTGGTGATTGGAAACCTAAGCCTAAAGTGGAAACCAGATTATATCAAATACCTTGGCATCTGGTTTGGTAAAGTTTCCAACCCTACGCCGGACATTCAAGTTATCAAACATTAACTTTTATAAATTGCTGGGATTGAAAAGTACTGTTCGTACAGCAAAGTCACCATATCCACCTGATCTGCTCAGTTTGCTGGGAAATTTGAAGAGAAAGGGTCACTCTGCCTCACACATATATAAACTTCTAGAATCTACTAAGACCTAATTGCTGACAACATATACCCTGAAATGGAAAACCTACACACACTGCCTGCGAAACAATAACATTCCAGATAATGCATGGAAAAAAATCTGTCAATACCCCTTTCCTGCAAAAATCACAACGGCCCTAGCACAGTCCAGATTCTTGTCCCTTCATAAAACATACCGGACTCCATCAAGACTACATTATAAATTAATTGGATGATTGCTTTAAATGTGGGAGGGCTGTGGGAGACTTGAAGCATCTGACATTGCAGGAAAAGCCTTCGAGATTGATTTTTTGAACGTTGCCGTGGGCTTGTACAGAAATCTTTAGTCAGCGGATCTTACTGAGCAGACCTTAATGCTGATTGACCTTCTACTGTTCTTGGGCACTAACACAATACTTTCAAACTGGAAACTAACCTCAGTAAGCGCCTTTGAAAATGGTACAATGTACTGTTCTCTGTTAGAGGTGCGGATCACATCCTAAATGCAAAATTGCAAGGTAATTCTGGCTCGAGGCGCATTTGGTAAATATCTACAGAAAAATCAAACCACCATAGGTGCTCTTTTGAACATCTCATTCAAAAGTAGGACTTCTTCTAGAGTTATTAGCAAAACAAAAAAGGCATTTCCTGTAGAAACACAATCTTAACTATAACTACCCAGTAGCAACCACTAATGGGTAAAATAATATATATATATTGGGTCAGACATTTGCTGGCCTATCAAGCAGTAGAAGGGTCGAGATTGTATCCGGTATTAGTGGTCTTGAATGTTCCAAAGGGAGAGTGGCTAAGTTGTGTATAGAGAGGGTGGTGCTGAGAGGTAAGGGGCATGTTAATTGATATATATATATATATATATATATATATATATATATATATATATATATATATAAATAATTGTACTCGCAGCTACAAACCAAACGCTGAACACCAAACTTGCCATGAAAGTAGAACTTTATTCATAAAACGTATTTTCATTGGTTTAGTATGAATAGGATCAGTGGCTTTTGAGGATTAACACTTTTGACTATTTTGACTATCCTGGCAGTTTTGGACCGCAGAAAGTATATGATGATAATAATAAAAACTGACCATATACAATGTCCTTGGACTACTTCTGAATGATGCAGACTTTGAACCCCCAGACTTGAAACAAGTATATGGAGCTTGCAGTTTGCGGTCCTGCATGCAAGATCACAGGCGGGCAGGCATATCAGCAAGGACTGTACTTCCTGCAACACTGTGAACTATTTTACATTCAAAGCAGCGATCCTAGTTTCTGACTGGGTGGCAAATGAGATATCCTCCCTCTACAAGGAACTATTTTTTTCCTTTTTTATTAAAGTCAATAATAGGAAAATCCACCATTTTATGAGAATCAACTTGATGGGGTGCAACCGCAATTCACTGCTACTGAAATACAGAAAGTGGGAGATTCCGGCACTAGAGACCTTCCAGTAACATCTTCGGGACCTGCCCAAGGGGAGGAGTGGAGGTGCTGTGTCTTGGACAGATTGCAGAAGAATAAAAGGCAACTAAGTCTCTGTTTGAGATTTCTTCTCCCATCCTTATGGAGGGAAGAAAGAAACTTAGGATGGGATACTATGTTGCAAACATGACATATATCCTGTCCGCCGTTTTACAAGTGCATTATATTCAACATGTAACATGGCGAATGGAATATCCATCATGTTTGTAACAGAGTATTCCATCCGCCAATCTTTAAATCAGGCCATAAATGAGCACAGGGTCACCTATAAAATCTGTGACTCTCAAACGCAACTGGGGGACTATATATACATATGCACATATATACATACACATATATACACACACACACACACACACACACTTAGACCTGGAATTTCTTGCCATGATTGCCCCTGACTTTTTGCCTCTACCACCTCTATTTTTGATGCTTTGATGGATTTCGTTTTGCCAATTTAGATGCTTTGGGTACTTTGCCACCGCTGATCAGTGTCAAAGTGCAAGTGCTCCCTGTGTAAAGTGTAATGGTAATTGGTTGTCCATAATTGATATATTTGTTTTACAAGTAAAGTTCCTAGTAAAGTGCTCTATGTGTGCCAGGTCTGGTAATGCAAATGCTACTAGTGGGCCTGCAGCACAAATTTTGCCACCCACACCAGTAGCCTTAAAAGAGAGAACTCAGGCCTGCCACTGCCGTGCCTGCGCGCAGTTTGTTAAACTGCCATGTTGTCCTGACAAGTGCACCCACTTGCCAGGCCTTACCCTTCCCTTTTTATTCACATCAGACACCCCTACAGTAGATCCAGGGTACCCCCCTGGGCAGGGTGCAGTGCATGTGAAAGGTAGGACATGTACTTGAGGTCTGTACCATGTCCTGACAGTGAAATACTCTCCATTTCGTTTTTCACTGTTGAAAGGCCATCTTGCCTATAGGACAGAATGGGGAGGCTGCGTAATATGTTTCCAGCCTACATTCCCATAGGCTTAAGATGGAGAGGTGAAGATTAGTATGCCTGGACGCACAATTTAATAACACATATTTTTGTGAAGGTGTTTTTTGCATTTTGAGTTTAGAAACCACACTTTTAGAAGTGGCTGTTTTTTTTGTGTTCCAACATTTCAGTGTCTCTCTGCCTGGTTGTGGATTTACTGTCTGGATTTAAATGTCCTAGGATCTGGGGAATGTCTTTCCCCAGGGGAGGAGGTGAGACAGCAACAGGCTGACCTGCATCTGGACTGTAGTGGGGGAGGAGTAGCCCTGGAGGTGAAGAGGCCTGGGCTGCCAACATAAAACAATGGCTCCATCTCCTGCTGAGTGATTAAGGATCTAGACCCCCCATTATCAAAGGAAGAAGGTGTCACTGGCAGAGAGACACCCAGAACTGGTTTGGACAGTGGTCAATGCCCCCCTGAACACAAAGACTTTAAAGACATTTAGGGGTATAACTATGAGAGCTGAAACCCCTGAAGGTTGGAATGAACTGATCAAGACCGAAAAGGATTGAAACTACTTTGTGGTCAAGAGGAACCTCTGCCAAGGAAGAAACAGCTGAAGAGACTGAAGGAAAGGACTGACCCTTTCTGTGTGTTCTGGGGCTGGCCTGCAGTTTGCTGCTTTAACCAAGGACAGGCTAAGGGACTTTGCTGTGTGCTGTGTCCCCCTGCTTGAAAGGACTTTGCTGTATGCTGTGCCCTGAAGTAACATATCCCCAATGGCCCGAGGAGAGCTGGCTCCCTGTTGTGGAAACTCAGGAACACAAAGGTTTCCAGGTGTGTCGCAGCAACGCTGTGTGCGTGTGCTTTTTGCAGCCTGAGAACTTTGTAAGAATTGCCCTGCGATTGTGGGCATCAGGAGTCCAAGTGAGTCTCAGCAACGCTGTGTGCGTGTGCTTTGTGTAGCCCGAGACCTTCGTGAGGATTGCCCTGTGATCGTGTGCACCCGGAACTCATGTGTCTCAGCGACGCTGTGCGTGTGCTTTTTGCAGACTGAGACCTTTGTAAGAATTGCCCTGTGATCGTGTGCACCAGGAGTCCAAGTGAGTTTCGGCGACGCTGTGTGCTTCGTGCAGCCTGAGACCTTCGTGAGGATCGTCCTGTGATCGTGCTGCCCCAGAGGTCAAGTGAGTCCCAGTGACATTGTGTGCATGTGCCCTGTTGCTGCCTGAGATCTTCGCATTGCCATCGGCATGGACAGGCATCCCCAGAGGAGCTGTGCCGCCTGCCTTTTGCCAAGGAGGGACCTCAAACCATCTCTGTCGGTGGGGGGTGGGGGTCGAGTTCCACTTCCCAAATCAACGAAGTCGAATCGGAGGCCCAAGTCGCGAGGAGAGTAGAGGAGAGCGAGGTCGTACCCCCCCAGGTAACGCTCAGCAAGCATGCTTGTGTCGCCGCCTGGGGCAGGGGGCGGGCTTGGAGAGAAACGCTCTCTGGCTTTCCCATTCTCGCATTGCAAGCCTCCGCTCAAGAGAATATCGCGGCCTGTACTTGCTGAGCAGTGGCAGTACCGGGGCCGGAGAGAGGAGCTACACTTTGTGTTACAGCATACAAGTGTTGGGGACATATTTTGGCAGTAGCTGACCGCGAGTACGCAGGAGTGGCCTGGAGACCATCCCGAGCACCATGATCGGTGCCAGAGTACATCATATTGGTATTGCGAACTGCCCGAGTGTTGCATTACGCATTACATCATTTCGGTATTAGGAACTGCCTGATTTGTGCATCACACATTGCATTATTTCTGCATAACGAACTGCCTGATCGTTACATTACGCATTGCATTATTTCTGCATAACAAACTACCTGATTGTTGCATTACGTATTGCATTATTTTGCATAACGAACTGTCTGATTGTTGTTGCATTACGCAATGCATTATTTTGCATAAAGACCAAGCTGATTGTTGCATTATTTTGGCATTACAGCATTACAAACTCCCTAATTGTTGCATAACGAACTGCATTAGGTTTACATTGCAAAGTGCCTGATTCTTGCATTACGAACTGCAAAGCATTGCATTAGGACTGCAGTGGATCATCTAGAATTGCTCATTAATACTGCTAGACCCAACAAGGGCTTGCTGGCCTAATAACCGGCCAGGTGAAATATTACAAATACGCATATGTTGGATTTTTATGGTGTGGTCTCATCGTATATCTGTTTATATAAACATATACTTGTTTTTTATGAAACTCGTGTGGAGTCCATTTGTGGTGTCATCATTGGGTTACTGAGGGCAGGGTTGCAAATACTTTACACATTTGCCTTGGAGATGAGCCTGGCTGCTCGTGCCAAGCTACCGAGAAGGTGAGCAGGGGCTATCTGAGAAGGTGTCCTTCCTTTCCCTAACTTAGAAGCAAAGTTCCCTATTTGGCCTAAGGTACCTACCTAAGCCAACCAGAGACCCCCAGTTCTAACACTCAGACACACAAATACATACATATATATATATATATATATATATATATATATATATATATATATATATATATATATACATACATATACATACACACATACACATACACACACACACACACACTCAATGCATACACACACACACATACACACACGCATACACATACATACACACACACACACACACACACACACACACACACACACACACTGCGCCTGTGTCACTATGGCTCACAAGACGCTTACATTAAAAGGCCATTTTTGATATGCAGATAACTCTTAACCCTGTGGATAGATTCATACAAAACTTGGCAATTTATTTCGACAACTGAGTTGCAGCATGCTAAGTTGCCTGAAGATCCGTTCACTGGAACAAAACTAAAGGAGAGGGGTGAATTAACAAGCAACTTCCCATTTTAGTTTGAAAAGTAAGTTTGCTAATATTAGCAGCCTGAATGGATTTACATTAAAATGTACTCAGAAAGTGATCCTTATTTGGTGTGGCATAAATCTGTTAACATTTAGGCATTTTTAAAAAGCTACGAAGCAGGCGTTAAAAGGTTACCATTCTTGCATGCTCTGTTTGCCAGCTTTGTGCTGTGGAAAGAAAATTCCACAGACATTGAGAGCCATCCCCAAAGGTCACAGGAGTATCCTGACAAGTTGAATACCATTACATGTTTTCCTCCAAATAGAAAATCATAATCCGTTTTTAAAATCTGTTGCATTTTTAAATGTACAAAGGCAAGCATTATTTTGGACACCATGCTCACCTCATCAATGATAGGAAGTTTCAAGTTCTTGCGTACTCTTAAAACTTCATAACAAGCTTCTCCAGATAGCTTGTGATATTCCAGCTTATTTTCATGTTCAGCTGGTACCATGAGTAATCAATGTATCGTAATCCTTTTACTGTTGTGTGCTGCTAACCCAGTTGGAGCGGTTACAACACAGAACAAATGTGATTCTGTGGTTTAGAAAACTGGTCAAAACTTTAATTAAGAAACATTTTCCGGTTCCAGCTTGCCCACTGATATACATTCAAGTAGGTTAGAATGATGTGCATTGGCATTCTTTTTGTCGGTTGTGCCACTTGCTGATATATTTCTTTTTGTTCCATTTTTAGTTCTCACCTCAATATTATCCTGTTGTGCTTGTTGCATTGCCGTTTCTACTTCATTCATGGCTATTGCTGCTTCATTTTCAAGAATTGGTTGTCCTAGCAGGTCTCTAGCTATTTCAGCTACATTAGTAGTTTCTTGTTCAATCTCTTCATTTAACATTTGTAGATAAGTTGGAAATAAATGCGCACTGAATGCTATCTTTACGTGCATTAAAAGAATCTTCATAGCAGTCAAGATCTCCAAGTATTTCCATTTCACTATGCCAAGGCTTGAAGAGTCGCAGACGTGCTAAATAGAAAAATTCCCTTTTATTTGGAGTTTCACAACTGAGTTTCCTGTGGTTAATAAGATTTCCTTTGGCATGTTTTACCAAACATCCATCACATCCAATTGCTGCATATTTTTCTTCATTAACATTTTCTGTAACATTTCTCTTAAAACTGTAATGTTGCAATACTTCATACAGACATATGTTTTCCAGATATTATCCCCTTTATCGATAGTACATATTCAACATATTAGTTTTAACAATATCTGAGAGACTCCTCAACAAGTTACTGTGAGAGTAGACTAGACAGATGTGACCTGCCATCAAAATAGGATGTCCATAAAAATTTATTCAGCATTAAAACAGGAACTCTCATTGGGCAATCTGTGTGACAATCTGTATTTTGTTGAGTCAGAAGTAGCACACAATACTTGTTTTTTTTAAAACCAATAGATGAAATATTTGTGAGCAAGGCATGCTTGGGCTGCGGCTGTCCGGTGTGAGGGACACTGGTGGGGCTGCGAGGCATGTTGTTCCAGTTTCTCTTGTTTCTTTTGGCTCCATTTCATTTGTTTCTTGTGGAACTTTTTCCATCTGTGTAAACACTTGCTCTGTTGTATCTTTTGTACCATTTCCTCCAGGAAAATGTACTTGCGTTGTCTGTGTGGTCATTTGTGAACCACTACATTTTCCATGTGATCTCTGCTCTTCTAATTTCTGTAGGTTCCTTCCAACCTGAAGACATCCTTGGCTTGTCATCTTCAACTTCCTTGAGAACACTTGTTTTGCATGAATTAATCTCCAAATCATTGCTAAAAAGTAAGTTCCATGCGTAGAGGTGACACAGCAGAAGTAGCAAAATAGTGAATTTTAAGTTATTTATTTGAGTCCATAACATCAATGGTAAGGAGCAGCCTGCTAGCTACTCAGCCCATCTCCCAACTGTCAACACACACACCAGGCACCCAAGCATTTCACTCATGTTCATCACACCAACATTCCATACAGAACACTCACACTGGCTGAGCAGCTAGGAACTAGGTAAAAGGAAACTTTATAAATACAACCGGAAGATACTACAAAAAGCATGTTCAAACTAAAGCTTACAATGTGTTAGTAAGAGTCTTCTCTTGTGAAATATCTTCCCACATTTCTTTCAACTTTTTCAGATTTGGTAATTTATGATGTAACATAGCGAGCAACAGCAATCGAATTATCTGCAACGTACTGGATATCCATGTTTGCATTCCACATTGTCAAAATCATTGGACTATAGTCATTAATATACTTTGAATCTTTGATTATTTTTAATTTGTAAGTATTCTTCAGAGATTTTTGAGTTATAGTATGTCTTACTGCTGACATGAAATTGTTGACTCCTCCTTTTGAAATTACTGGACGTGGGAATCCAAAACGACATTTTCTATAAAATGTTCCCTTTGACGTGTATTTCTGTCAACAATATTTTCCAAATCGATGACTTTGAAACCGTAAAAACTTGTTGTCTTAAGCTGTTTTCTCATCCTTATTTTTGGAATGGCATAGGTAACATAGTCTTCAATGAAAGACAAAACAGTTTCATCAGCATCAGTTCCAAATTTAAGTGCTTTCTTGATCCATAATAGCATGTGTATATGAGGAGCACCTCCCTCTGGCGTGGTACTCCTTTCTCCAAATGAAATCAATAGCTTCTCCAAGAGGTGGATTATTTTTATTGCAGATAAAATACATCATAGCTTGAAACCTATGATTAAAATATCTGCACACATTTACAGGATCCAAGGAACACAGTTCTGCAGCTGTCTTCAATTCAATGTTTTTTACATTTGAATTTGCTTGTCGTAGAAATTCAAGTAAATCATCCCATGCGTATTCAGCACAGCGAAGCGTACCAAACCATGTAGGGGTTCCTAAGTTTCTTAACATACATTTAAGTTCTCCGTGACAACAATATTAATACTCATCAGTACCACATTGACAAGCCGTCAAATTTATTAACTGAGATTCTAAATGAAAATCTCCTTGTTGAAAAAAATTACTTTGCAGAAGGATGTGTAAGATGAACTCCTGTTTTTAATATGTGGTTCACTGCATATGAAAGTCCAAACAAGTCACTTTCAAACAGAAGATGAAATAAATATGGAATACACTGTCCATATTTTGGATCTTAGTATAATCTTGTACGATATTCTGAAGCTGGAATCTGTACTGGTCGTTCATCATACCGTCCACCTTTTCCAGTGGGGAAGAGCTGTGGAAAACAACGAGCTTCTAAACTTTTTTCCCATACACTCATGGGAGTTACCTTCGCTTTCTTGATTTGGAATAATTCAATAGTGGTTCCTATCACTTCTTTTGAATGTAGAGGATGTATACTATAATGTTCTTAAATTTCTTCACTCCTGGAGTTGTCCACTTTTTTTCGATTTGGCCAGTTGAAATTTCTCTTTCATCTTCTAAAGATATTTCTTGTTCTTCCACATATACTTTTTTATAATATTTATAATAAATATTGTTTTATACAAGATATAATGTAGCCTTTTGAAGTTTGGTGACATCTACTAACTCTTGCCATATTTTCCGCTTCTTTGTTGGTACACCATTAACTAGAATAACTACAGGTTCACTTACCTCTCTCTCTCCCTCTACACCAACAGTTTCAATATTTTTCTTAAAATCTAAAGGTAAATACACAACTCTTCCTTTTAAACCTCATTGTAAATCTGTTGGAGGCAGCTTACCTGTTTTAAGCTCCATACATACTATAGCCTGAAACGGGTGCATAGATTGAATTAGAATGGACTTGTACTTATTTAAATCTACCAGTTCTGGAGGAATAGCTACCAACTCTAGGTAATTATGTACAGTTCTAGCACGCATTTTGTTCTCTTCTAATCTGTAGTAAGAATATTTACAAATAAGTTGACCACTACCCAACTCAAAACAACCTTCACCAACAAATAAGCACCACAGTGCTCCCACTTATCGTTGTTTACCGTTTCACTTTTTAAATACACATCAAAATTCCTAGTTTGACTTCTATACTGAGTACGTCGACAACAAATACAAGCATATTTCGTTTTTTTACAAAAAAGTAACTTAAACTTTGTAATTTCTTCTGCAACTTTCTCTACACTCCTCTTGAGGACCAAAGAAACGAAACTGTATATCATAAGAAACTTTTTTACATCCAATACTGAACAATGCAAAAGAACTGCGTTTATTACACTTAAAGATAATGCAGGACTTTTTACATAGTACAATCTTCTTTCTAACTTCCACATTTCTGAGTAATGTATTGCTAACATTCTTAAAAGATGAAAAGTACTTTGACACACTTTTTTAGAAAGACAAGTCAGAGAATGTCCCAGCAAGTAGTTTATTTTCTCACTTTACAAGGATCTAGTCCTTGCAACATCTTAATCTTCTGCTGAAAACTTCTTTTTTACCATAATCTTGTATGAAATTTCATAATATATCAATAGATTCCTATCGTATACTAGAAATACTACAATCCCACTTATACACTGGAGCTTGTGTACGTCTCCCTTGAACTTCTTCAGCTATTACTTCTTCCACATTTCTAGGAACCATCTTTTCTTTTTCAATTGGACAACCATTTTTAACCTCATAACAATAACCATTGGTATCAACTGCATGAACTAAAGTATTTTGTTGAAAATAGCTTTCTTCGTTAATAAAAGGTTCAGTACTAGGAGTGTGCTTCCGTTCACCCAATTTTTTTTGTTGCAAAAGTTAGTTTTATTTACCAGTCTTTTTCTTTTACTTTTCTCCTTCACAATGTGCATTGTATTATTCAATGTTTTCATTCTCTTCAATACTAATATAAACAATCTTCTTTTCAATTCAAAAGGCGCTTCGACTACACTTTCAATGTTGTTTTTTTCTTGTAAAATGCTGATCTTTTATAGTTTTTGAAATCTTTCAATACATTTTGTAATACTCTACTTTTATACATTCTCTTTGTCTTTATATTCTTTCATCCTTCTTTCAACATAGATTGTTTTCCCATAACCTGATTTTCCATTAATTTGTCCTTTTTTTGTTTCCTTCTGATTGGTTGTACTACTTTTCTTTCTTTTCCCCATTTTGAAAACTTCATTACGTTCTTTAAAAGTTTTTTTACAAATTCTTTAGTTCTCTTACCAGAAGTCTTTTACTTCAATGTCACGTTGTACTTAATCTAATTTCTGCTTTCCTCGTTCCTTTAAATAGTACTTTTTTTTCTATCTTTTCTTGCCATACTCAATCTTTATTCCTAAATACAAATCTGAAAAATTGAAAAATGTCTTTATTGCATGATTTGTTAAAAACCCTTGCAACAATATACAATAACAGAGATTCATTGCTAGGTACTCAGCTTTGATATAAAATTTCAAAGCATGGTAGAAGCCTAATTTAAAAAGACGCTGAGGTCCAATTTAAACTGTTGAGACTTAAGAAAAAAAGAGTAATTGTGACATAAAAAGCTCTATTGCTTGATGCTCAGTCCATGACACTGTGGATTGTGTTCAGTTAAGGAGGAGAGTTTGGCGTCTTCCTAGTAGGAGGGGAGAGATTGTGTAAGAAAACAGTATGGACAAATAGACTCCTCTGCTTATGCCATGCATTAATGAGGGGTCTAAAACATGTCTGTAGGTCAGTGACCGGGGATGGTAATCTCAGTGAGGCAAGGAGTCAGGTTGCCTGACCGACCATCGTGTGCACATCTCGCCTCCTCTAGCTTCTTAGTGAAGCGATCCATAAATCTGACCAAGGCATTGTGTTCAAAAGGTCAAGCCAAGCAAGCACAGCTCCTCTGCAAGTTCTTATGTCCTTTGCAATCCAACCCCTTTGTAATAGGGTCCTTTCTAAGAGATTAGGGCACAAGCATATCACGTGTGTTATGTCTTCCCTGTGTTGGCCGCAGAGCCAACACGTTTCCTGGGCACAGTCTCTTTTCCATTTTGGGAGGTGAGAGGCCAGAGGAATAACCCCCATTTATAGTCTTTAGAACTGGAGCTGAGTACGTTCGCTTAAAGTGATCGTTAGGTAGCTCTGGGGTTTCAGCTGTGGGTAAGTGCGTAGAGTCATCCAACCATGGTTCTTTACTGAGAGGTTGGCCCTATCTTCTAATGAAGAAAGTCGATTTGCACTAATTTTTGCTAACCTCTGGAATTCATGTTGGCTAACTTGTAAGTCCCAAAGGTTACTCAAGCCAAGAGAACTGAGGCTGCGGGACAATCTTTAATACTAATAATGGTGAATATCTGAGAAAAAAAAAGAAAAGTTGAAATAGTTTCGTTAAATAACTTTATATTATTAAAATAATGATATACAAATATTCTCATGTATAAATAAATATTTTTAATTGCATTGCAAAGCTATGTCATACTACACAGTTTCTACAATTAGAAGACATCACAACCTATACAACAGAATCACAGAGCACAACTAAAGGATTTCTCTACTGCTACCCAAATCAAGTCTAAAGTGCAGTCTGTCAAGTTTTAAGGCCTGCATGATGTTGTGATTGAGGTATGTCTCTACTGCACATGTATTCTCATATGTGTCATATATTTGAAGATGCTTTACATATAAAACAGAAGTATACATGTATTTGTGTGCTTCTTTTATATATAGTACACTAGCAAAAAGTACAGACTTGTGCATGCATCGTTTCAGAAAGATGGTTTTGGACATAGAAACACTGGATTTTACTAACTACGCTACTGGGTACCCCTCGCATTGACGGCTGAATTTTTACTTTGGTTTTAACCTCCCTGAATCCCCTAGCGCCGCATTTTTGTATTAGCCTTATTCTGCTGCTATTGTTTTTAAATAACTCTGCAATGTCACTTTCTTATCTGTTGCTGCTTAGTTTGTTAGTGCCAGCGCCCCGGTCCACCACGGGTTTTCCCGCTTGTTGTGGAGGGCGCCGGCATAGATCTCAGGGAACTTCCTGGTTGGAGGTGGAGCTAACTGGGCTGGTTAGCGCTCTAGTGCTTTCCCCATAAATTGCGCATGGCCCGCCCGTCGCGTAACGGTTTCGGACATAGAAACACTGGATTTTACTAACTACGCTACTGGCTACCCCTCGCATTGACGGCTGAATTTTTACTTTGGTTTTAACCTCCCTGAATCCCTTAGCGCCGCATTTTTGTATTATCCTTAATCTGCTGCTATTGTTTTTAAATAACACTGCACTGTCACTTTCTTATCTGTTGCTGCTTAGTTTGTTAGAGCCAGCGCCCTGGTCCACCACAGGTTTTCCCGCTTGTTGTGGAGGCCGCCGGCATAGATCTCAGAGCACTTCCTGGTTGGAGGTGGAGCTACTGGGCTGGTTAGCGCTCTAGTGCTCTCCCCATAAATTGCGCATGGCCGGCTCGTCACGCCGCGGGTGCGCCTAAGGCAAGCCCGCCTGCGCCCGTCCGCGACCGGCCGGGACCAGGGGCCATGACCCCTGCCCCCCCTGTGGCATATTCAAAGATAGAACTGATTTCCCTGAGGTACGCAGTCTACTCACCTTCTGATAAGGTATTAGCAATACTAGGTCGTGAAGGCCTGTTGAAAGCTCAAGCAACCTCTAAGAAGTTAAACAACGCCCCACTAACGGTAAATATGGCCAAGCAGGCAAGCCATCCTGGATGTAGATTTGCCTTGCTAAATACTCGATCGCTGCAGAGGCACTGGTTGGAGGTCTTCTCGCTCCTTCAAGGAAACAGCTTGGACCTCCTATGTGTCACAGAGACACGGCTGAACGAGTCGGCTATGCCGGTTCTGGTCGCGGCTATGCCCCCTAATTTTTCAGCTACCTAATTGAATCGACCGGATGACAAGAAGGGGGGGGCGTAGCGTTCCTCTTTAGCAATTTATTGAAATCGGAATTGTTGTGCTCTGAAAAAATTGAGGGCGCCGAGGTATTGGGAGTGAAATTGTGCTCCCCGAGAGACTGTGTTGTGTTTCTTTTAGTATACCGCCCACCACACACTTCAGCTAGGTTTATGGAACCCTTCCTGGATCTAGTACAAGCTCTTCGCACACGCTATCAAGGTCTGGTGGTGCTCGGAGATTTTAATTTTCATTGGGACATGACCCCAAAGGACGGCCAGGCTACACAGCTAGAAGAGGTTCTAACCTCCATCGGATTATGCCAAAGGGTGGATGGTCCCACTCATGAGAAAGGCCACATTTTAGATCTGGTCTGCTCCTCCCGCCTGTTGTCTAGTCCTATAGTTATTTCCCCTTGCTCCTGGTCGGACCATTATCCAATTGCTGGTCAATATCCTCTCTCGACCAAAAAGATTAATGCTCTGCCCGAGTGGAAAACTATGCGCAGCTGGAAGCAGGTGAACGTGGCTGACCTGACAGCTATTTTGTTACACGCAGAGACTCCTCCATCCAAGAATGATAGCTTGGAGTCTGAGTGCTCCGCCCTATTTTCTAAACTCGGGGAAGCCATGGAGGTTGTGGCACCGGTACGGAAGATCAGACGGGTTGACAAGGGTAAGGGGTCCCCCTGGTTCAACCAGACACTCAGGGAACTCAAACAAACATTACGTCAGTGTGAGAGGGCATGGCGCAAATCTCTGGACCCTTGTGCCCACTCAGTATATGTATTGAAGTTTGCCGCTTATAAAACAGCTATTCAAGTACGGAAAGCTGAATTCTATGAGGCTGCCATCTCACAGGCGGCTAACCCCCAGAAAGAGGTCTTTAGGATCCTAAATGAGTTAAGACAGGCCAAATCGCAAGAAGCTACCTTTAGTCAAAAGGAGTGTTATGAATTCCAATCCTTTTTTCTAGATAAGATTAATGATCTGATGACAGAAATTCAGCACATCCCTACTTTATACCGTTCACTGGAGCCTTCACTTCCTTGCCCTAGGCCAACAAATTTATTGACCACCCTACCTGTCCTTACTAAAGAACTTTTGTCTATCTTGATGGGACAGCCGAAATCTGGCTCTCTAGCTGATCCCTGCACCCGTAAAATCTTTCAAATGGCTTGGCCAGGCATTGAGGACAAAGTCCTCTCTCTCCTGAATCGCTCCTTGGAAACAGGGCTGGTCCCCTCCAGATTTAAGGAAGCTCGGGTGATTCCACTTTTAAAGAAACCTGGTGCTGACCCAAAAATGTTTAAGAACTTTAGGCCAATCTCTCAGCTACCATTCCTGGCAAAAATTATCGAACAGCATGTATTACAATCTTTTACTCGCCACCTGGAGTCTAATCAACTTCTTGAGCCTAACCAGGCAGGGTTCAGAGCCCATCACAGTACGGAATTAGTCATGCTCTCCGTACTGGACGATCTGAGACTTAGGGCAGACCAAAAAGTGCTGTGTGCTCTAGGGCTCCTAGACCTATCCGCGGCGTTTGACACTGTGGACCATCTCCAACTACTAACGCGGATGAGCGATCTAGGGATCCAGGGCACGGCTCTGGCCTGGTTATCCTCATTTCTCAGGGATCGGTCTCAGAGAGTACAATTAGGAGATCGGGTGTCCCAGCCAGCTACGTTGGTTTGTGGAGTACCCCAGGGTTCAGTTCTATCTCCCCTGCTCTTCAATGCCTACTTGCAACCTCTAATTGCGGCGTTAAATCAGTTGGATTGCAGGGTATATAATTATACCGACGATACCCAAATCCTGATTCAGATTGACCATTCACCTGGGGCTCACTTGAGAATGCAAGGCATTCTTAAGTTTACCATTAATTGGATGTCGGCAAATTCGCTAAAAATCAACCCTGGAAAAACGGAGGTTTTAGCGGTCACTACAACTTCCAACCCGTGGAACGATCTGTTCTGGCCCACAGAACTAGGGCCTTTCCCCCAATCGGCCACTGCCGTAAAAAGCATGGCTATTAAGATTGATGCCTTGCTTTCCATGTCACAGCAAGTATCGGCGGTGGTTGGAACCACTGTGGGCCTAATGCGCCAGCTCCGGAAACTTTCTCCACTTCTGTCTTTCAGCACCCTTAGACTGGCAGTTTTTGCCCTGATCTTATCACGGCTTGATTATGGGAATGCCCTATATTTGGGTCTGCCAAAAAATCTTTTGGCCAGGCTTCAGGTGGTAATGAATGACGTGACAAGAAAACAGACATACACAGGTCACGCCCTTATTGCAGAACCTACACTGGCTCCCGATTCTACAGAGATCCAAATTCAAAAGCCTCTGCATTGTGCACAAGGCTGTACATGGCTCAGCTCCTAAATACATCAAGGGCCGTTTGACTAATTACTGCCCGAGTAGGGTCCTCCGGTCGGCTGATGCCGCTTACCTGGCCTGCCTTCGGTACAATCGTTCATCCTTGGGCGGTCGAGCCTTCTCGACCGTTGCCCATCAGGCTTGGAACCGTCTTCCCACTGAACTTCGTAAGGAAACGAACCTCCTCCGCTTTAGGAAGAGTCTGAAAACTGTTTTGTTTTTAGAGGCTTGAGGTCCGCTTTGAACAGTTCACTTTGTTTCAACCAGTCTGATGTCCGCTGATAGCGCTTAGAGACCTCTGGGTGATAATGCGCTCTATAAATCCACAGTAACATAACATAACATGGTGAAACTTACAGCAGAAACATGTGAAGGGTTGCTGCTTTGTTTTTGCCTATACTTCAAACCTAAGTATTGCCCCTTTCTATATCATTCTTCCCTCTTTCTACATCTCTCCTCCCTCTTTCTCCACCCTGTTCTCTCTTTCTGCACTTTTCTTCACTCTTTCTACACCCCTCTAGAATGGTTCTGCACATCTTTTGTCTGTTTCTACAACTCAGTTGCTTTTTTCTGTACTTCTCTTGTCTCTTTCTGCAGCTCTGTTGCTTCTTTCTGCACCACTCTTGCTCCTTTCTGTACCCCTGTTGCCTCTTCCTGCACCCTTCTTCCGTCTTTGTGCATCTCTGTGGCCTTCTTGCCTCTTTCTGCACCTGTTGCTTTCTTCTCAACTTCTATTGCTTCTTTCTGCACCTCTCTTGCTTGTTTCTGTACCCCTGTTGCCTCTTTCTGTACCTCTGTTGCCTCTTTCTGCACCCCTCTTGCCTCTTTCTGCACTTCTAGCGCTTCTTTATGCAGTTCTTGTGCATGTTTCCCCACCTCTTATCTCTTTCTGCACCCTTGTTTCCATTTTCTGCACCCCTCGTCTGTTTGCGCACCTCTGATGATTCTTTCTGCACTAGTCTTGCTTCTTTTTGCACCTTTCTTACACATTTTTTAACACTCCTCTTGCTTCTTTCATTATACAGGTTTCTCCTTCTGCACCTCTGTTGGTTCTTTCTACACTACTCTTGCTTCTTTAGACACCGCTCTTGCTTCTTTCTGCACCCCTCCTCCCTCTTTCTGTACCTCCCTTGTCTCTTTCTGCACTTCTTGCCTCTTTCTCTACCCCACTTGACTCTTTCTGCACCTCTCGTCCTTCTGTCTGCACTTCTCTTGCTTCTTTGTACACTTCTAATACTCCTTCGGCACCACTCTTGCCTATTTTTACATCCTTCTTCCCTCTTTCTGAACCGGTTGCCTCTTTCTAAAACCGTCTTGCCTCTTTCTGCACCTCTGTTGCTGGTTTGTGTACTTCTTTTGCTTTTTTCGGTACCTTTCTTGCTTCTTTCTGTACCCCTGTTTCCTCTTTCTACAACCTTCTTCCTTTTGTGCACCTCTGTTGCCTCTTTCTGCACCCCTCTTCCTGCACCTCTCTTGTCCCTTTCTGCACCTCTTGTCTTTCTGCACCTCTCGATTCTTTCTGCACTTCTCTTGCATCTTTCTCTACCCCACTTGCCCTTTTCTGCACCTCTCTTCCTTCTTTCTGCACTTCTACTTCTTTGTACACTTCTGATACTCCTTCTGCACCGCTCTTGCCTCTTTTTACATCCTTCTTCCCTCTTTCAAAACCTATCTTGCCTTGTTCTCCAACCCTCTTGCCTCTTTCTGCACCTGTTACTTGTGTGTGTACTTCTCTTGCTTCTTTCTGTACCTTTATTACTTCTTACTGTACCCATGTTGCCTCTTTCTACAACATTCTTTCCTCTTTAAACAACTCGGTTGCCTCTTTCTGCCCCCCTCTTCCCTCTTTCTGTACCTCTCGTGTCTCTTTCTGCACCTCTCTTGCTTCTTTCTGTACTTCTGTTGTCTCTTTTTCTACCCCATCTCTCTCTGCATCTCTCCTACTTCTTTCTCCCCTACTCCTGCTTCTTTCTGCACTTCTGTTACTCTTTCTGTACCCCTCTTGCCTCTTTCTACATCCTTCTTTCCTCTTTCTGCACTTCTCTTGAATTCTTTGCACCCCGGTTTTCTTTTTCTGCACCTCTCCTGTATATTTCAGCAACTGGCTTGCCTCTTTCTGCAGTTTCTTGTCTTCTTCTGCACCTCTGTTGCTTCTTTCTAAATCTGTCTTGCAAATTTCTGTACCTCTCTTCGCTACTTCTGCATCCTTCTTACCTCCTTCTGCACCTCTGTTAGTTCTTTTTGCACTGCTCTTGGATCTTTCGGCACTTCTTTTGCCTGTTTGTGCACTAAACTTGCCTCCTTCTGCACCTCTGTTGCTTCTGTCTGCACTTCTCTTACTTCTTAGTTATTTATTTTGACTATGTTCAAAACCTATATAGTTATAAAATGGTAAAGCAGCAGCACCAGAAAAGTAACATTTAACATATGATGACTGACAAATTAGTGATTATGATACTTTTCTAAGACTCTCTGGAAAAGTTCACTTGAAGTGCACTGAATCATTCTATGGATCACTTTTAACGTCTTCATGGTCTTCTGTTTAAGATATGTATGAACTTGCACTTTTTTGATATGTCTTATACATCTGAACATACTACACATATAAAACACGAGTATACATCTATTTGTATGTTTCTTTGATAAATTACACTACTAACAAAAGGTACAGACACATGAATGCATGTTTTTAAGAAGATGGTGACTTACACCAGAGACATTTGAAAGATTGCTGCTATATCTTTCACTAGGCCCAACACCCTATGTAGTCATAGAATGATGAAGCAGCAGCACAAGTAAGGTTTAAAGCATATTAAGAGAAGAATCAATGATAACGCTACTTTGTATGAGTCTGTAGAAAGCTATACTTCAAGTATGCCACATAATTTTCATTAGCTGCTACAAATCATTTGAACAGCAATCTGTCAGGTTTTAAGGTCTACATGGTGTTGTAACTAAGTAATATCTCTCCTTGCACATGTATTCTGATACATATTATGTATCTGAAGATGCTGGACATATAACACACACAAGTACACATTTATTCATATTTTACTTTAATATATGATATTGCTACCAAAAGGTACAGAAATATGTATAAATGGTTTCTGCAATATGTTAAGACTTACAGCTAAGTTATATGATGGGTGTGTCTCAGGGATTACATGACTCAATGGGTAGTGCCTGGATGATTGTATGAGTGCAAGGGTAATGTCTGTATAATTGCAGGAGACATTGGATACTAATTAACTGAATGCATAAGTGCAGCCGTAGAGATTGTGTGCATGGATAAGGGCATGAATAGACCCTGAATGCATAAATGAGTGTATAAGTAGTGCCTATATGCATTAATGGAGTACAACAGTAGTGTCTATGTGCCTGTATGAGTGCAACAATACTAGCTGGGTAATTGCAGAAAAGGATTAATAGGAACTGGTTAATTATAAGTAATGCATAAGTACTGCTTGAGTGATTTAATGAGTGCATCAATAAATGGAATGAGTGCACAAGTCGTGACTGAGAGCATGGATAAGCGCATGGATAGTGCCTGAGTGATTACATGAATGCAGGGGTAGTGCACTGCATGATTACTACCTGAATGATTGAAAAAGTGCATAGGTAATGCTTGGGTGATTGCATGAGTGCATGGCTAGTGCCTGGGTGATTGGAAGAGCGCATGGGTACTGTCTGAGTGATATAAGAACTGCATAGGTAATGCCTGGTAGATTACATGAGTGCAAAGATAATGCCAGCGTGATTAGAGCAATGCACAGATGCTGCCTTGGTACATCGAAGAATGCATGGATATGGCCTGACTGATTGGATCAATGCATAGCTAGTACCTGGGTGGTTGCATGAGTGCAAGGGTTGTGCCTGGGTCGTTACATAAGTGCATGCGTAGTGGCTGGATGATTGAGGCAGTGCTTTGGAATGATTGTTTGATTGCATGAGTGCAGGGATAATGCCTGGGTAATTGCATGAGTGCAGGGGTAGTGTCTAAGTGAATGCAGGGGCAGTGCCTGTGTGATTGTATGAGAACAAGAGTAGTTCCCCGGGTGATTGGAGGAGTACTAAGATAGTACCTGTGTGACTGCATAAGTGCATACATAGTGCCTGAGTGATTTTATAAGAGCATGGGTACTGGCTGAGTAATTGGAGGATTGCAAAGATCCTGAGAGGTTGATTGGAGGACTGCAAGGGTAGTGCCTGTGTGATTGAACCAGTGTGTAGCTAATGCATTAGTAATTGCATGATTGCAGAGGTAGTGTCTGGGGGATAAGAGGAGTACATAGGTAATGTCTGGGTGATTGCATGAGTTGAGGGGTAATATCTGGGGGATTACAGGAGTACATAGGACGTGCCTGGGTGATTTTATAACTGCATCAGTACTGCCTGGGTGATTAGAGTAGTACTGTGGTAGTGCCGGAGTGATTGGAGGAGTGCAACATCCTGAGTAGTAGCAGAATACTAAAATTGAAGCACAAAAGTGAGGTCTATGATATGGTGTACACTTTTGTAATGCAGCTTCACAATTCTGTAACTACTCAGGGTGTTGGGCGTACCCAAAATAAAGCATCAAACCTACACAAGAGTCTGTTATAAATCTCACCATATTCCTGAAAGCATATGGCTACCTTTTGAAATCATCATCCTACATAAAAGAAATAAACAAATAGACGGAACTTTACATTTGAAAGACACACCTACATTTCTGCAGTGTATTTCAAGTGTACCTTTCCCCATACTCTTTTCCCCAGACTCATAGAAAGTAGCCTAATCAGTAATCCCTTCTGCCAACATGTCTTAAAACTCACTTTTGTTCTACAGCTTCACTAGTCTACGAATATTGGGCCTAGCCAAACTTAAAGCAGCAACCTATCAAATGTCTCTACCATAACTCTCACCATAATCCTAAAAGCAAGAATGCTTCTATGTGTACCTATTGCCAAAAGCATAACACATATTAGAATACATGTGCAAGTAGAAACTTAACCACACTCACAAGACCATAAAGGCCTTAAAACTTGACAGAGTACACTTAAGATTTCAAACACCTAGATTTAGGCAGCACATTTCTGGTGAACTTTTACACAGACTCTTATAAAATACCATAATCAATCATTCCTCTTCCAACATATCTTAAACATCACTTTTCTACTACTACTGCTTCACTACTCTAGTACTAATCATGTATTGAGCATAGCTAACAGCAAAGCAACCCTTCACTTACCTTTGTTGAAAGTCTCCCCATATTTGTTAAGGCATATATGCATATATCTCTACCTTTTCCTAGTATCATCATATATAAAACAAACATAAAAATAAGTCTATACCTGTATTTTATAAATCTAGCATCTTCAGATGCAGAACACATTTGAAAATACATCTGTAAGTAAAGACATACCAGTCACAAAACCATGCAACTTCAAAAGCTGTACTTCTATTTTCAAATATGCACCTAAAATAATGTGATATATTTCAACCATACCTTTCAACACTCATACAAAATACCCTAATCACCAATTCCTCTGCCAACATGTTTTAAACCACAGTTTTGAGCTGCAGCTTCACCATTCTGCAACTACTTATGCTATTGGACCTACACAAATATAAACTAGCAACCCTTCACAATACTCTTCTGTAAGTCTCACCATATTCCTAAAAGCATGCATGTATATGTCTGTACCTTTTGCTAGCAGCATCATATATAAAAGTAATATACAGATAACTGTATATATGTGTTTTACACATCTATCATCTGCAGACGCATAACAAGTAACATAATACATGTGCAAGTAGAGACATACCTCAGTCACAACACCATCCACAGCTCAAAACTTCACAGACAACACTTCAAATCTCAAACACACACTGAAAATTATGCAGTATATATGAAATATACATTTACACACATCATACAAATTGCTCTAATAAATAATATGTCTACAAACATATCTCAAACCTCACTTTTGTGCTGCTGCCTTGTCTTTCTACAACTACTTATAATGTTACACCAAGCCAAATACAAAGCAGAAACCCTTCAAATGTCTCTGCTAAAAGTCTCACCATATTCCTAAAAGCATGCATGCATGTATATGTCTATACCACAACACTACCACACCTCAAAAATTCACAGAACAAACTTCCAATTTCAAGCAAAGACCAAAACTTATGGGGCATATTTCAACTGAACCTCTCTAGGGACTTAAATAAATAAGCCTAATCACTAATACCTTATGTCAACATCTTTAAACCCCACTTTTATGCTGCATCGTCACCATTCTACTACTACTCAGTCTTGAGCCTACCACATAAAAAGTAACAACACCTCTTTGTTATACATCATGCACCTTCAAATGAATAAGAAATGTGAAAATACATATACAAGTAGAGACATACTTCAGACACAAGTCCATGCACACCTTAAAACTTGACAGACTGCACTTCCAGTTTGAAAGCGACACCTTAAGTTATGCAGTATACTCCAAATGTACATATCCACACACTAAAACAAACTACAATAATCACTAATCCATCTTCCAATATACACATATTACTATACAGAATCTATTTCAAACAACATTTAACTACAATCAAACAAACTACAATACACATCTCTACATTTAATAATATATTTCAAACATCACAGTTCTTGAATAATTTTTAAAGATTAAAAATAAAGCTAATACATAATACACCTCACAAATTTATAACTTAACTTCTAAATTGATTTGTAGAATATGAACTATCACAAACTCATAAAAGATTTTCGTTTGCACACAATCAATGTAATGCAGCATTCAACAAGGTAAAACCAATAATGGCAAACTTTCCTTCTCTTTCTCCACACAAAGAAATATAAATAACAAATCACATTGCTTCCTACATAATTTTAATTGTAAAACACATTTCTATTGGTTAGACATATTAACCCTTATCAACTGACTTCTAAAAGTGAACAAACTGGTTCTGGAATTTTTTGGGACTCGTGACTCCACCGCACACCAACCTGATGGAGCCGCGAATCCATACGGGGTTCAAAAATATATTACAAATAAAAATACCACTATTTTATCAACGACACACCACTTCTAAAGATAGTACTGACTTGTGAAATTATACTTTAATAACATATCACTTATATATAAATTACAATTTTACATTTTACGTCCACAGTTAAGTTTCAACCCTTCCCCCATTCTGCTTAATGCCAGTTTCCATAGTAACATTCAACTGAACTAACAGGTCACAAGTTTACCATATTTTCAAGTTCAGCATACAAGGTTACAAATGCAAACAGCAGGTGTGGTTGACTTTTGCAAAATATGACCTTATCCTATCTACTGTACCTTTCAAACATTTTTTCCTAACCAATAACAAATATGCGTTTTAGAGAAAGTAACATGCACCCTATTTTTGTGTACAATGTTCTTAAACTGCCAATCAATTCTCTACTTTTTTTTAAACAGCATCTTGTCCACCATTTTAGATACCTCTCATTCTACCAACTGACTACCTCAGCTACAGACATCTTTTGATTACTTCCAGACATCCCTTCAAGATGCTTACAGTATGGATTATTGGGCACAGCTGTGTTTTCTGGTGCAAAAGATATGCTGAACCCAGAGGTATTGACAAAGACCTAGCTTTGAAAAATGTGGATATTAAATGGATTGCAGAGAGGATTAAAGTGGCACCAATTGATGCCTGTGGTTGAAACCTTTTTGCATCTCCAACCCCCTGACCTCATGATTGTGCACTGTGGTGGCAATGACCTAGGCACATTGACTGGGGTAGGACTGGAAATGCTCATGAAGGATACCTTTGCACAATTTATGTTGCTTTTCCCCCAAACTGTCTTTGTATACTCTAATATATGCCAAAGACAGAAATGGAGGTGGTCAAATCAATTCTGTCCACAGAATTAGAAATCAAGGAAGAAAGTCAGTAAAGCTGTTTCTGCTTACCTCAGAGACCATAGGATGGGCTCCAGATATAACAATCTAGGTTTTGATATGGATGACATCTACAGAAGTGATGGAGTACACTTCACAGATCATGCGAACAGAGTTTTTCTCAACAACTTAAAGCTGTGCATCCGCACTTACATGTAGCTACAACAAACTCATAATAAAAACAAGGGCTCTTTTTAGAGCTACTATATAACACAATAGTTTATCGAAATTTTTTTTTTTTTACACATACATATTTTTTTGGGGGGTGGATTCACGCACCCAACGCGAATCTGCAAATGCATGATTTCAATGTACTACAACACAATACACTTTTCAGGTTTAACTATTAATTTTATATATTATAATCAACTATCAATTGTTATCTTGTCATTAACTTCAATCACAGTTTCTCTTTAAAACAACTTCACAAATACAACACTACCTTCTAAATTATATACTACTAAATTATTTGAGGTGAATCACGAATTCAACGCGACGTTACATGGGGGCGCGCTGAGAGCCGCGTTGGGGTCGCGACTCCAAAATAGAAAGAAAAAACAACGCCCCACTTCCATTATTCGGTATTCGCCCCGAGGACCCCATCCCCCGTGGCATGCCAGATTAAAAAACATTTTTTAAATAAGGAGGCAGGGTGTGGCCGCCCTCCCGAGGCCAATTATGGCCCCAGAGACCCCATTCCCCGGGACCAGGCCAGCCTTGGTTTTTTTTGAGAGGGCGGCAGAATGGCCCTCCTCCTGAGGCCAATTATGGTCTCAGGGACTCCATCCCCCGGGGCCGGCCTTCGGTTTTTTAAAAAATAAATAAATGGGACCCCCATCCTGCGGGACCGGCCCTCAGGTCGGGGATCGCGGGGGAGCCCCAACACCCCCGCGGTCCCAGCCGTCTCCCCGCCTCCTGCGGGAGCCGGCATTACTCTTGGGCAAGGGGAGCTGCTAACATGCAGCTGCCCTTGTCCAAAACCAAATCTGCTTTGCTTCATGGAAGCAAGAGCAGGTTTCCTGATCTTGCTTTCAAGAGGCAAAGCAGTGTTTGCTATGACAGGGCGGTAGCTGTGCTCCCACCCTGCCAGAGCAAACGGTAATGACCCGTGGATCGCTTGTTGTCCGATAGCGAGATAAATCCCACCTTTTCCCCTTGTAGGTTAATCCATGTATGTTGTATAACTCAAAACAGAGGGGAAAACGTATTGGAAAGGAAAAGGGGGTATTGGAGAGAAAGGTAAGAAACAAAGATAAAGATACACTTGTTCCAGCAGGCGGAGTGAAGGAAGACCTGGACTGGACTCTAAATTACGGGGTGGCACAGCATTATAGAGGCAGGATGCAGGTGACAACTAATACGATGAAGCGAGGAGCCACACTGTAACTAGCAAACCTCCATAGCACTGGGAAACAAAGTTTTGCTAGATAAACAGAAGGTGGTCCAAATCAAAAGTTCAATACTTTGAAAAATGAAAAAGGTTGAGGTATCAAAATACAAGTGGGAACTGGTACAAAAAACAAAGGAGTCAAAACAACCAATTTTGCCAGACAATAGCCTACATGTCGGGTGAACCTTAATAGCTCTCTTACTTATCTGACCCGCTAGTCCAATACCGGCTCTTTAGAGGCTGGGCAGCGTGTCTTAGACCCATCCCAGGAAGTATCTGTCCTCCATGACTGTAGTTTTCACTGCCCCATCCTCCACCTCCTCCGTGTATGATATTTCCTAACACTGTTATGGGCTGTTTTTCCAAGAGACCTGACTGGGCCTAGCATCTGGACAGCCTTCCAGCTTCTCCAACTAATCCTTTAACACAAGGGGCATTAGACTTATCCCATTTTTTTGCCAAGCGATGAAGGATGCTTTTCAAGGCCATAATTCTAAGGTTTAGCTATTCTAACTGGGCCTAGTTTCCTCCACTCTGCAACTCTTAAGATTTGCGTTTATCTCTAAAACCACGTGCTATGCATTGGTATTACTATGTACATCGTGTGGTTGTTGTTATGCTTAGAATAAGGGAATGATGAGTGGGAGTTGGATCAGTTACAGAGGGACTTCCATTGTGTGAGGAAGTGTTGGCCTTTTACTTAAATAAAGAAGTTAACCTACCCCATTGTCTCTGTGGCGATTACATAACAAGAGTAGTCAAGCTGTTAGTGTAGGTTTCCCTAAATATTGTTAAAAGTCACCCATATACTCTCTTAAGTTTCTAGCTAACTAAGAACTGTTATCTTTTAGACGCGGTTTCATATTTTAGATAACTTTTTTAAATTATTAAATTCACAAGCATTACTAAGAATAAGCAGATAAAGATTATGAAAACGTATTGGTAATCTCCGTGTAATCAATATATGGTCCATCCAGTACAAGAATGTCACTTTAAAGTAATTTAAACAGACATAATTTGTCAATCTCATTCTAGTACATGCCATGTTTTGGGTATGTCGCCAAATCATGGACATGAATTAACAAACGTGCCATGGGTAGCAAAACCGACATGACACCTCTGTTAACACCAACATAAAACCTTTATGCTCTGTCCCACCTTTAACATCCCCCTATTTTATTCTGTGATGCTGGGGGGGAGGTCATGAAGAAGACACTACTGGAAATAAGCAACATTACACCTCAGTTATCACCAACATCAAAACTGAACGCTCTGTCCCAGCCTTTAACACCTTAACAGTCCCCTATTTTAATCTGAGATGCTGGGGAGAGGACAAGAAGGGGAAACTACTGGAAGAAAACAGGGATCTTGGAGCTCTGTTTTCAGTTGCTGCTTCTGCCAGAACAGCTGGAATCAGGGTTAGCAAAGCAGTGCCAGGGAAACTAAGGGGGAAACACAGAGGCAGAAGCTGCTCCTGGCAACCACTAAATTATATTTGCTAGCCAATACACAAACAAACACACACACGAGCACACATACACACACACAGAACCAAACAGTTATGTACTCCGGATTCTGAGCCGATTCAAATTAGCTAGCCTTTTCCCAGAACTTCCTCAACTGAATCTGGTCTCAAAAGGAGTAGATGCCCCGGTTACTTACCGGTAATCTTCATTACTCCGAGTATAGTCTTCCTCGCCACACGAGTAACATAGTGAGCTTCAGCTCCACACCAGAACCCTCCAAAGCAAAAGAAGTCAGCCTCCCATGCCTCCCATCCCTTCCCAATATGGCCGACCCATTACACCCCTGACCTCTAAAAGAGGCGGGCCGGCCCAACCCTTCAGCCTGAAACTACCAAGCCTAAACATGAAGCCGACAGCCAGACAGGGAGGGAGGGATGGGAACTCATGTGGCGAGGTAGACTATACTCGGAGTAATGAAGATTACCGGTAAGTAACCGGGTCATTACCTCCTCGTTAGTCTTACTCGCCACATAAGTAACATAGTGAGCACATACCAAAGCCGAGCGGCTTCATGGAAACTCACAAGAAACCAACGGACCAGAAGGGGAAGCCAAGGATGCAGGCAAACCCAAAAGACCAGACAAGTGGAAGGACCACCCGCGAGAGAGGCAACCACGAGCAGGAAGAACCAGCCCCGGACAGAGAGACACCGGAAGGGCCGAGAATCCGGACCCCCGGGACCCGCAGGTATGCCACAAAAACCGCCCAACCAAAAACCGAAGGAGGACAGAGAAGGCACGGAACCAGACCGTACGGGGCCAAAAGCCACAACAAACACGCCCAGAACATACGGCAGCAAGCCGACCCAAACACAGCAAGACCACCCAATGGACAGCCACAAGCGAGAGGGGAGCAAGCCCAGACACCGGCACCAAAGAAGCAGAGGGCAACCCAACCACCGCGACCCAACAAAAAGCCACAGCAGGAAGAGAAGCAGCCTGACCGAAAAAACAGCAACACTGCATGGCGGACCAGCAACATCGAGAGAGTAGAACCCACTTGAGGACAGAAGCAGCGGAACCAGATGAAACAACACAGACCGGCAGGAGCCGACAGAATGGAAGAGGTGCCGAAAGGAACCCAGCACGCCAACCGAACCACAACAAAAAATGAAGGGCAAGGACAGAAACAGGCGGGACACGAACCCCAGTCGCACAAAGGACCCCTCGGAAGGGAGCGCAACACCAAAGAGAAAAACCAGGCAGGCACAAGGCAAAACAGACACAGGAAGCCGCAGGAACGGCCCGGCCCCAAAGGGAACCCAACCGGGCAACAGCGGAAAGCCCATCAGGACGCCCGCGGAACCCGAAGAGCGTAAGGGACCATGCCCAAGGCCAAGCCACCAGAGAGGAAGCAAAACCCCACCAGGGGCCACCATGGACAAGAAAGCAAACAGAACCTGATAGGGAGGGGAACACAGCACGAAGGAGCGAGACCGCCCCGCCAAGGGGCCAAGCAAAATGCCCCAGGAACGCTCCACATGCAGCAAGCGAGCCACCGAAGCGAACACCCAGGAGGGCATACAGCCAGTCAACACCAGGTCCGACCCAGCTGAACAACGGAGAGCCAACAGGAACAGGAGCGGGAGAGAGGAAAGGCCACAGGTAGAAACACACCAAAGGCGAGAAGGACGGAAGAGCAGGGCGAAACAAGCCCGAGCAATGCCAACTCCCTCAGGGAGAAAACCAGAGCCAGCAGGCACCAGCACCTCAAATCCAGGAACAAAGAAGAAGAGAGGAAGCAAAATCCAGACAGGAAGCGCAGGCCGCCACCACGGGCAAGGAGAACCAGGAAAACCAGTACCCCCGAACAAAAAGCACCGTCCGAACATAACACTGGTATAACACGAAAGCAGCGGCAGGACCCAAACCCCTGTCCTGCGCGAACCAGCGCCACCAGAAGCACAATACAAATCATGGTACCAACGCCCCCGGACCAACACCCATAGCAGCAGAAACCAAGGGAGAAGCAGCCAGGCGAGTACCATCAACTGACCAAAAGGCCCCAGCCAGGCCAAACAAGCCCAGACCCCGAGCAAGCCAAGGGACCAGAGGAATCGGAAAGCCGGGAGACCAGACGAGAAGGTAGACAGACACCACCGGCGACCCCAACCGGAACCAAAGTGACACAGCTAAGGAACGGAACAACCGAGCCAAAAACCAAAGGGGCAAACCCAGCAACCCCCGGAGAACGAGGCAGCTGAAAAACTGCCCAGAATAGAAACAATGAGCCCTCGCAGGGCCGGGGCAAAACCCCAGACCAGCCAAGGAACGGCCAACAGAAGCCAGACGAGAAACCCGCCACCAGGTGAACCAACTGACCCAGTACAGACCGGGAAGCCAAGCACGCCCAACAGGATAGAAAGAGACCATCAACATCCGGGAAGGGGATACCTGAACAAGAAGACCACAGGCTGCACCCGTAACAGGGCGGGAAAGGGAGCCACCGGGGCAAGAGAAAGGACACCAACGGAACAGGCAAAGTAGGGACGGAGCCGGAACCAAGGAGAGCATAGAGGCACCAAGACCAACCGGATGGGAAGAAACCCCAACAGACAGACCGGGCAAGCACCACCAGCCAAGCGGGCACAAAAAAACCACCAGAAACACGCCCAGAGGAAGGCCCCTACCAAGGAATGCTCATAAGTATGTATGTATGGCACATCCATATAGCGCGAAAACAGTCACCCTACGGGCAACCTGGCGCTCCAGATTCGGTGATCGCCAGCACGACACCAGCCCATAGTAGGCAATGAGAGGTCTAGTTGTCCATCCTCGGGAACAACCAGGATTACAGATCCTGTCTGAAACAGGCCCACGAAACGGCCCGGCCGACGGACTGAGTCAGATTGCGATAGGGTAGCACAGGTAAGAAGGGGCGAGGACCCGCTATAGCAGGACCCACGGCCCAGGGGAGGAGGACCTGCTCGAGCTGGCAACAGCAATGGGCAATTCCCCGCCATGTGACAACTCGGAGAGCCCGCAAACATCAGAGCCCGCTAGAGCAGATCTGAAAAACAAAAACAAAAGGGGCAGCAGGAACCAGATGGACAGGAACCGACGGAAAAGGAGCAAAAGAAATAACATTGCCTAGACAATTGTAAATGAGCACACAGAGTCAAGGAAAGACCAGGGATTGAGCACCTAATCTACAGAGCAAGAGACCAGGACCCCAACCATGAGGCCAGAGAGACTCCGACCAGAGAGACAGCCAAAAGGCGACCCCACAAGAATAGGACAAAACGCACACCCCAGCAGAGGTGTGAAATGAACCTCAGGCCCGACCAAGCTGCCACCACCCAAAGGCAGTAGACCAAGCAAAGAGCTGCAGCACGTTGGACGTGAGCAGGGGAGCCCACCAACCGACAACTGGAGCGGCCCAGGAGGGGGCAGGACCCAAGGAACCGATACAGAGCCACCCAGGACGTGAGGAGAGTTAGCAGAAGGCCCCCAACAGAGCCCCCATCCCCCAGGAAGCGAGGAAAAGCACGAACAGGACGGGGGAGCGAGAGCCGCCTGACAAGCCAGGGAGCAGGAGGAGGAGAGGGCGACACGGTATCACAACACACGTATACATAAAGCGTACATAACACCCATGGGCCGCAAGGCGCTGAATAACATGATCATCGTTACCCAACACAATGGTACTCCAGTAACGACCTCAAATGGATGAAAGGCTGAGTGGACCCGCCGGAATGCGAACCTGTGACCACGAGGACAAACCCCGCCCCTGCAGAGGAAGCAGAAGACCACTAAGCCAAAAACGTACCACCTGGGGACACTTTCAACAGCAATAGCAGGATCCGAACCCTGGCCTGTGAGGGCGAGCTCCACCAAAGGTACAAGACTTACCTTCGAGCTATAGCTCCTTGGTGCCAGAAGTAAAACCCCACATTGAGACCATCGAAGCGGCCCAGAGAAGGCTGGACCGGCGCCAACAGCCGCCCACCCCCAACAGACAAGCAGTAGCCCACAGCCCCCGGAATCCCCAGGAGGACGCCTAATCAAGAGACCAACCAGGTCAGACCCCGCATAACAAACGAGGGTAGGATGGATGGTCCGTTGACCCAAAGCCCAGAAGGAAGAAAGGAGTCAGGGACAACCCAGGAAAACAAAACGAAGCCGTGGCCCCGTAACACACCCCTAAATGCCAGTAACAAATACCAGGACAGGAACACACACCCATTGGGCCAAAGGTCGATGTAAGTGCCCCCACCAGCACGCACAGGAAGGGCAAAACTCAAATAACCCATTACGAAGAGCGGGAAACCGTCCCAAGGAACCCGTGAAGGCCACCCAGAATAAAGAATAAGGGTCCAAAGGAGAAGAAAGGAGAGCAAGGTACAGGGCACCCACCGCTCCATGATGCCGCTACAAAAGACAGCAAACAGAACTGCAAAAACAGAGAGAATGACCAGCATCGCCAAGAGCCCCATACCAAACTTCGCAGTGAAGGACTACAAGGACCCAAGGACAGGCAACACACAAAATACAGAAACAGCCTGAGGAACGGGCGAGGTGCGCGGCTACAAACGGGACAGGACGTAATCGAGGTCATGGCAGCAGTGCACGGACCCAGGCAGCAAGCAGGCGCACGCGGCAACCGCCAGCACACGCGCCCACAGTGAGCAGGGGAGCCAGGAGAGGGTGCCGGCCGGACATCGGAAATGCACGCCCCTCCCTTCCCCCGCGAAAAACTCAGAACGGTCCCCGGTGCACGATCGTGCGGGAGAAATGGAGCGCCGCCACTCACCGGTGCAGGTCTGACCACGAGCCTGGACGGACAGAGAGGGAAGCGAGGTGCGGAACGGCGCCGGGAACTGCCACCGTCCCGGACGCCGTCTCAGGAAGGAAGGCCAGGACCCGTGAGACCCACGCACAAACACGGCCCCTCCCAGCAATCTCCAACCAGCAGCGGAAAAACCGCCCACGATCACTCTACCATAACGAGTGCACCTGGAGGCCGGTCGATACAATGGTGAGTGGACCCGTCACAGTGAGCGACCAGCGTGCCAGAAGCCCATGTGTGCTGGGAGGGTCCAAACGCTAGCAAACCCAGACGGGGAAAAAAATGCACCGGAAGCCTCCACGGCTGCAGGGGCCGGGAAACAGAGCCCGCGGCCGCCCCCTATTAATCCGTGGCTCGCTACAGCAGAGCCTAACCGCCCCCAAGCAAGTGAACAGGGGAAGGAAGGGGTGAGGATCCCCGTGTCCATGGGCCCGCTAGAGCAGGGCCTCCACCCAGGTACCCATGCTCCCAGCTAAAGCAGGAACACACTTACCTGTACGCGCCTCGGAGAGCCTGCGCAGAACTAAAAAAACAGGCTGAAGGGTTGGGCCGGCCCGCCTCTTATAGAGGTCAGGGGTGTAATGGGTCGGCCATATTGGGAAGGGATGGGAGGCATGGGAGGCTGACTTCTTTTGCTTTGGAGGGTTCTGGTGTGGAGCTGAAGCTCACTATGTTACTCATGTGGCGAGGAAGACTAACGAGGAGGTAATGCTGGCCTGGATAACTTAAATCCTAACAGTGAAAAGCATCAGTGATTGTGGATATTTTTGCACTAAACATTACTGTGAGACAATCACGTTAATAGTGCTGCTATCTTCAAAAGGAGACATTGTTCTTGGTTTTTGCTTGCAATCATTAATTTTAAAAAGTGGTGGTCCCTCTGTGCAATATGATTGTGTCCTAATTCTGGCTTTACGACATTTGATGTTTATGAGGGAGAGCAAATGGTGAGTGCGTGTGCTGTGTAGGTGTTTTTACTGCACATTGAGAGTGGTAACTTCATGTTTTACATAACAGAATTCTGAAATTGCTTAGTTTCGGTTTAACAAAATGTCAAATGAAGAGTAGGTGGGTAGCACAGGCATGGAAACATTTACACAATCATTTTTTCGCATTTCATTGACTAGTAAACGTATAAGCAATGCCATACTAAACGTGGAAATGATAGTGAGGTGAAATCTGGGTTCTGCAGATACACTAACATACCAACAAGAGAAACGTCAACTCAACCCCGAGATACTTCAAATCTGGTATAAATACCTTCCTCCAGAGACAAAACATGCTGTTGTTTCACAGACGTGAACGTAACTGACTGATTTGAATTTTGTAGAATCCTCCAACCCTGAATTCAAAAAGAGAACACGGCCACCTTCTGGAAGGATACAGTAGGTACCTTGTACACATCCATCCATTCAGAACCAGACAGAAGCACAATTGCCTCTCTTTCTGGCAGCCGCCTGAAAGAGCGATCTTGAAATAGGCGAATACGTTCATTCAGTTTCTAAAAAAGGGTGTGTTGGTGGTACTCACAGACTATTTACATATTTTTTTCTATAACCTGTTAATGCACGTTTTTGTCATTGTGGAGTGTTGATCATAACGGAAATGACTACTAGACAACTCACTCAATGGAAGAAACAGTAAGGCACCTAATGAATTTAAAGTGAGATATTTTTAAAATTGAACCAGTATAATAGTGTTTTTTTTTTTAAGTTTGACTAATGTTGACGCAGTCAAGTACGCTAGCCTACAAATACTGAAAATATACATTTCATCCTGGCTGTAGTGTTCAAAACCAATAAAACATAACATAGCGTTAGCCGATCTTCACAGCAGCGTTCCATCCAAAACTGAGGAAACGCCCCCTCCACTCCAACTCTCGAGAGAAAAAAATCCACGCAGAGCATTTTATGAACCTTCATGCCACGACAAACCGTCTGCATTAATCACAAATTGGATAAAACACCATTTCCTAAAACACTATATTTGAGGTATGTCTCTAAAAACGTTTATGGCGTCATCATATTGTACAGTCGATAACATACTCCCTATAACTGAAGATATGTAACAACATATGCAGTATGAAAGGTACAGCAAACATTAATCGAAGCCTTACAAGGTAAACAGCCTTTATGAATGCAATATCTGAATTTCATTTTTAATAAAGGAATGAAAACCATGGATTCCTGTACGTGACCAATGAACACCACGAGAAAGACAGGTTGTAGGACTATTACATGAATCGCGCGGACTAAAACTTCCAGTACTTTGGAAGCCAGGTTGCAAAAAAAATCAATTAAAAGACAGTGAAAAAGTTATGAAATAATTATATTCGTGTAGTTGCATATATACTATATCGCATTTCTTTTATTAAAAAATGACTGCTCTGACGGGTGCCATTTTCTCTGATGTGGACCTAGTATTTTAAATTACCAAAAGCCATGTAATTTGTGGATGCACTTAAGCCTAGTGTTTCTACCTGGATCAACATTTATACTGTTTACACGAGGCTTATCTACCCTTCTACTTTGAATAAAAAAAAAATATATATATATATATATATATATATATATATATATATATATATATATATATATATATATATACGCCCACACATATATTCTTTATAGAATCTGATGCGCGATTACCTGAACAGTAAAAAGCAATGGCATTTTGCCACTCATCTACGTTTTACACAGCAGAATATAAGTGGCGCTCCCATTTCCTTGGTGGATTTTAGAGCATATGTAAATTGAAAGTTTGAGTTGAGCACAGTAGCGGGAGCAGCTTAGCACACGTTAAGCATCCCACGAACAGCAAAGCTGCAGGAGGGCAGAAGCTCTAAACCAGCGGTACACATAGCAGGCCAATTCAGTGCGGATACACCGCAGCAACTGATATATCCTGAATGTTCGCTCTGTCTGTCCATGGTGCTGAACCATGCAACCATGGGACGCGCCCCCTTAGCGTTCATTCCCATACCCCTCGACCTTTATGTATACCATGCGTCACTTATCACCGATTCCAGCACAATGTATGGTCACCGCCTTTTGTTTTCTGCATTATATGGGATCAGTATATTATAGATGATGTAGATGCAAAGATACGTTTCCCTGGGCCATCGCATATAACTCGTATCTACAATGGTGTGTTTTTTTCAACCAACTCAATAGTTTGCATTGAAACGAGAAATGCTCATCGTGAAACCACATGCGTTTTAGCTAAGCTATTGCACCGGAAAAAATATTTACCCTTCGAAATTAACGTACAGCTAACACCCTGGCCAGATGCATTGCAAAGGTTCATTTTGCAAAGAATTGATATTTGGGTATTGGCCACGAGAAAAAAGCCCCCCCCCCAATCTTTTGTTCTGGGGTGCATGAGTAGGCGACATTTCCAGCAGTCAGGGCCACCAGGAGCAGATGGGGACGCTAACAAAGAATGGTGGGGACGCTGTGATTATTATCTCATATTAGTCTCAATAAAACCGCTTCATGTGAGGGGGATTAGAGGTGTCGACTTTACCGTCCCTGTCGCAGAGCTGAATGGCTTCCAGGCTGAGGTTCTTGATGACATCCTCGCAGGGGCTGGTGGGGCTGCTGATGCTGTGGCTCATCCGGGGCACCTCCATGCTGCCCCGGGGAGAGTGCGGTGCTCCTGCGGACGCCGTGCTTGAGGCTGGGGGGCGTGCGAAGGTCCAGTCGCTCTGTGCCTTGCCTCTCTCCTCGGTGCTGCCTGTCACAGCCTGGGCAGAGGAGGAGGAGCCACGCGGGCCGTCACGGGCCCCGCGCCCCTGATTTGCTCACCGCAGTGATGCAGAGGGAGCGGAGCGGAGGGGGAGGGGAGCTCAGGAATACACCGTGCAAACGTGAAACTGCAGATTTCCTTCGCAGAGAATCCCGCCACAGTGAATAATGGCGCACCGGTGCATGGCCTGCGCCGCGGAGGAAAGGGGAGGCGCGCATGCAGCCATAGGCTCAGCCCTGGGCGGCCTCACACGCCCACCGTACAGCCGCAGCCGTGGTGACAGCCGGGGAGGGGAGAAAGGATGCAGCAGGACCAACAAGACCACCTACAACAAGAGCAGTTCCGGATTTTTTAAACATTATTTTAAAAACCGTTATTTTGTTCCCAAGTTATGCGTTCTTGTAAACTGTAGTATAATTCCAAGTATAGGCACGTTCGCGTCCCCGGGACTTTTTACCAGGCTGTTTTATAGGCTTCTCACCACAGATTAATTAACACGCTCGCTCACGTGTTCGACGTTGGGTTGCATTTCTTGCATCGTCACTGTTTCAAAGGAAGCCCCGCATAAAAGGCCCACCAATATCTTACATGAGTGAGTAAGGTGCGAAACCGTATTTTTTGAGAACGAAACTTGGAGTTAAGGCACACCGAGCAGATGGGCGAAACCATAAGTGCGTTATTTTTTCCAGAAACAAATCCAAAGCGCCCCAATACTGCTAATTTATGTTGGTTCCATTCGGATTTCATTCCATATTTTGACTTCGATTTGGGTTTGATTTACTTTTTAAATAAACGGAGGAGAAGGACGCCACTGGGTGGCAACGGCTCAGGCCTCTGCCCCTCCCCCGCGGCCTTCCAGATGCGCAGTCGGCGGCCGTTGAACTTGAGCACGCTGCGATCCGCGGGGAGGAAGGCGTGCGAAACAGCCTTTGGCGGGGTGACGGGCCAAGTTTGGGGATGCGCTCACGTTCGGTATGTGGTAAGCGGTACTTACCACTTTCGTTCGTTTTTGTGGTCTGGTAATGATGTCTTCGGTGCCCGGATGGAGTCGTACCTCACGTGCAGTTGGTTTACCACAACCTTGCCCCAGGCACTTGTTTGGTGTGAGTCCGCGAAGGCAATGTATTTTTAAAAGGTGGTTTTGAAGCCTTTCTTTTTAGGTCTACCTAGAGTCATGTTAATGTGCGTCTAAAGTGGCGCAATTGTGAACCGTGCAAATCATAGAGCGGCCTTTAGTCCCCCCCCCCCCTCTCCCCCCTTGCTTGTGCTTGGATGTGTTTTTTTTCCCACTTGGTTGGTGATCAAGTTTCTACCGCTTTTTGTTATCTTTTGCACTTGGACGGGATAGTAGACTGTTTTTTATACATGTTGGTTGATCCGAACTGTTTAAAAAGGGTTAGATTTAAGGTAATCAAAGATATAGTTTATATATGTGTAAAGTAAACACACGGTATTTTTGAAGGTGTCACTTTATTTCCTGTAAATACGACACACCGGGTAGAGAGCTCCGGTCACCAGCTCAAAATCATGGACAGCTGCAACTGCCCTCATCAACTGTCAACTAACTGTCAGATAGCAAAGTACAAACGCCATCTGACGTAATGTATACAAATGCGGGGATGCGCGGCAGGGACGGGGATGAGCGGCAGGGACGGGAACATGCAGGGGACATTTGCAAGAGGGAAAGGTACCAACGTAACACATCTCCTTCCGAACGGAAAAAGAACACAAGTAAACAACAAGCATTGGAAATGCAATAGGTCTCGCAGCATTAGAGTTAGTGCTTTTAGAATTGTTTATGGTTTTTTTTTGTAAATCTTTAGCATTTTTGTTTCCTGTAGCCAATGCTAAAGAATTACAAAAAAAAAATGTTAATGTTAAGCTAATGTTTTTCCTAATTGGAACGTGACTTTATTTTACCTTTCTGTCACATTTGTTTACAGGTAGTGGTGTATAATGTAAAATATCCTACCTATTGAGAGGGAATTCAATTCTCGTCTTGTCTCGAACAGACTGCGGGCAGGGGAGGGGGCGGAGCGGGGAGAGGGAACAGACGGAGGGAAGGCCAGATAAGGGGAGGGGGGAGGAGAGTAGGAGGAGGAGAGTAGGGGAGGCACGGCCTAGCGGCCGTGCAATCAAGAAGTGAGGGGGCGGGAGAGTAGGCAAGGCAGGCGGCTGGGGGGAGGGGGGAGGAGAAATGCGACGCGACATTAATCCTATGACCGGGGCTCCTCATGGGTAGGCAATCTAAAGAGGAGTAGGATATATTTAATTATAAATCTGACCACTTAGATGTTAACAATTTGCAGGAAACGGAGTTAAAGCCAATAGCTGTAAATTTAGCGCACCGATCATTGCACGGGTACTAGTCCTCCTGACTCGGTCGCTGTAAAGAAAGGGAGGAACTTATCAGACCGCGTCGGGTGAGGCTCATACTCGTGGGCTCAACTGGACTGACAAACAGGCATCGCTTACCTAAAGGAGCGGGTCAGGCTGCTTCGTTCCCGACATCCTGCAACTCCCATAACATTTGAAAGAGTGGCGTCCAAGTTAGGCAGGGATTGCAATACAGGTACTTACGCACCACGTGACCGCGAGGGCAATGGAAGAAAGCCTACGCCCGTTGTCGTGGTTACCAGGGCGCTTTAGTACGGCGTTCGAGTTCGATTTAGAATTAAATTACCTAGCCAGTAATTAGAGTCATCCGGTTATATCGTAATTTCAATTATCACCGCAAATTAAATTTGGGATATAATTATGGTATTCTTGTAGATTTTTAGGCTAATACAGTTAAGGTATATTAGCCGGAATAACAGGTCTGGCGACAGGTATTTTTATCACAGGGTAAGGAGTGGAGTACAGCATTTTCAGATTACTGCGTTGGCAGGCAGAGAAAATGGGGAGGGGGCGGATCCGGAGGTGCGTCGTGACACTCGTGAGGGGGAGTGGAGAAGGAGGGGGGAGTAGAGTAGGGGAGGCACGGCCTGACGGCCGTGCAATCAAAAAGTGAGGAGGCGGAGCTGGGGGAGGCTGTGACAGAGAGAGCAGGCAATGCAGGCGGCTGGGGGCTTGTGCACGCGCTTTGAAGCTCATTGCGCATGCGCATTGAGCTTCAATTTCTCGTGCACTGCAAGGAATCGCCACGATTCCTTGCAAGTTGGATAAAGAGTGGATAAGCCCCCATAGTCTCGCAAGCTCGATGCGCATGCGCATCGACAGGCGAGACCTAAAAACATGTAACTGTAGTCAAACATGCTCCTTGTAATACATAAGTCTGTCCACAAGGGGACCATGTAGACACGGGTAAGGGTTACTTACCCTATTGTCATCATCTGTGGTTAGTCCACTATGGACTTCTAGTTATCTTCGGTTCTAAATTCACTGGTGGTGTTACTGTCAACGAGGTTCATTTGTTCCATAAAGGCCAACACAATGTCCTGACCTTCCTCCAACGTGGATGAATGAACTTCACAGGAGGATGCTGCAGAGTCTTCAGATCCCCCGAACTCGTGCTCACCCGCAACACCAATATGCATCCAGTCAGCTCCTGAGTTTACATCATGGTGTGAGCATTGTACCTGTTTGTGTGCCTCTTTACTCTCCTCCTCTGACTCCTCATAGTCTAACCAGACCCAACAATCCATGTTACTATCGTGCTCCAATCTTCTCTTACTCGTACCATCTTCTCCATCTTGGTGAGTGACAATAACTTTAAGTTCCTTTTTCTTGGGTAATTTCCTGGACCAGACCACACTGCGTCTACGCCTACCAATACAACAGGTTTCTCCCTCATTGTCATCATCGGTGTTTGGTCTTGTCCATCCTCCAACTTCGGTTCTCTTGTCGTACTCCGTACCAGAGCCACTGGTAGATTTCTTTTCAATAAGTCCCACTCCTTTAGTACGAGCCTCATCAAAGACCTGTCCATCCTCCAGTTTCATCAAGTGAATTCCGCAGGAGGATGCCGGTGAGTCTTCTGTGCCGCAGAACTCGTATTCTCTCCTGTATTCTATAAGCACACTGTTCTTCTCTAACACAACTTTGTTTTGTGGACATTGTAAGAGTTCCAGTGCTTCCTTACTCTCATTCTCCAACTCTTCACTATATAACCAGTGATAATACTCTCCTTTGTTGTCGCACTTTGACTCAACAAGACTCAGACCATCTTCCCCTTCCTGGTCAATGTCCTCAGCATATTCCACTCTTGCCTTAGTCTTGGGCTCAGCCAATGTAGTTCCATGGCACTCATTCCTAAAATTGAGACAATTAGAATTACAAATTTCCTCCTCTATTCCTTTAGTTTGTGTTACCATACATTTTCCTTTTCTTTCCAATTCACTTTTTTTCACTATTTCTTCTTCACTGTTTTTTTTTCTCTGATTCCTTGCTTATATATTTTTTTTGTCCTTTCAATTGTATGTATCTTGTTTTATTTTGAATTTGTCCATAGCTGCTTCTTTTTCCCATTTCTTTCTCATAGCAGCTCCTTTCCTTGTTGCTTCGACCTCAGATGGTGGTGTTCGTGCATTTAACAACTCAAACCTGGTTATTTGTTTGAGTTTGTTGTTTTGCGCCAGCCCACTCATATGTTCATTGCTGTTTTGATTTAGTGTCATTCTTAATTTTTTTTGCTCCTTCCACCCCAGTACGGAGGGTCCATTTTCTGAGATGTATATCGTACTTCTCTTCTTGTAACTCAATTCCAACTCTTTGCATCCTATTAAGTTAATGTTCTCGCCTGTGTATGTTTTCAGGGATATTTTGGCCTCTTTTAATTCATTTCCAAGTGCTTCAGCTAATTTACTTTTCCATATACTTGTGCTAACCATAGTATAATGTGACCCTGAATCAGCGATTATGTCTATTTCTACTCCACCTATGTTGATGGTACACTCTGGGTTTATTTTACTTATGTTCACCTCCTCTTTCTTATCTGTATCTTCCCTGAACATATCGTATCTTTGTACATTAACAGACATCACTCGCTTATAATGATCATCTAAGTTTTCCATAACATCCTCAAACACATTCCTTTCTGCTTCCTCATGGACTTTCTTTTCAATGTTATAGTACACTTTTTTCCCACCTGTACCTAAACTGTGTAACAATATTTTCACCTTTTCCTCTGGCAGTAATGGTTCTTCCTCCTTGTCTAATATGGATAAATAATTGCAAAAATATTCCTTCCACTCTTCCCATTTTGCTGTTGTTGTACCATCCCCTTTCAAAAATGGCTCAGGTGGGGGCGTGGCCAGCAGCCAACGATGGCGGCGGTGTAAAAGGAGAGCTCCGTAGCTGAGGCGGCCTCCTTCACTATCCGATCATTTATCCGCCGGACAATTAACAATTCCGGGAAGGTGCCGACACCCAGGACCGGGCGGTGCAAGCGGAGGCCAGCTGCTTCCAAATCCGACGGTGTGGCAGTCGGTTCAGAGCGCGACCAGGTGGGGCCGCTGGTGCCCGTGGAAGCCGGGGAGTCGCCTGCGGTGTGGGGCGGACCGGAAGTCCGCCGCGAGAGGGGAGACGCAGCCGGAAGTGCCCGCTTGGAGCCGGGACGCAGACCTGAAGGCGACTGGGAGGCGGCTGCAGCACCGGAGTGGTCACCTCGGAGGTAGCGACCGTACAGCTGAGGGTCCCGGCGCTGGATGATCCTGTGCCGAGGGCTGCTCCCCTGCCTGTGTGATTCCGGCGCCCGCGCCCGTGAAAGCGAGTGGGCGGCGGACGCAACACTGGGTGCCCGGCCCGCTGGGGCGAAGACTGATTGACTCTTTGGGCAGAGCGGACCGCTGTACGCTTGAAAGCGGGTCGGTCGTCCCTGTGGGGGAGGGGAGCGCCATAGTTACCGGTGCCTGACGCGCCGCGATCACCGCGTGCTGCCCCCTGGGGGCATACCAAGGCCCCGTGTCCAGTTGGGAGCAGGGAGACGCGGTGGTGGAGAGAGACACACGGCGCAAAGTAAATCGAATTGGTGGCCGGGCTGGGACAACTCGGTGGAGATTCGACCACACACATAGCTCGTGCCCCTGGTGGCGCCTGCCAGATTCTGAGAGGTCGTTACCGGCTTTGCCTGCTGATCCCGGGGGCCCGAGATTGGGGTGGACCAGAGGGCCCCGGACCGTGCGCACGTGGCTGCCCGCGGCTTCCCCACCGTACCACCAATTGGCGACCACAGGGACTGCTGACAGCACTGCAGGCCAGCCTGGCACAGTATAGCAGCGCGGACACGACACGTCCCCAGGGGCTTCCGCGGGAGCGGCATATCGCTGGGTGCCACTCAACAGGGGAGGAAGGTCTGCACACACGTTGTCACTGAGTCACGGACACACTCCGAATGGCTGGTAAGGGCACCAAGGGCGGAGCGGCGCAAGCCAGGCTGGAAAAATATGCCTACGATCGGGCCTCCTCCTCCTCACAGGAGCCCAAGACGCCACCGGGCAAGGCGATGGAGGCGGTGGGCACCAAGAAGGCGACCATCGATGATGTTATGAAGGCCCTGGCCCAGGTTCAAATGACGGTGGGTTCTATATCGTCCGAAATCACACTTATTCGGGCGGACTTCCATAAGATGTCTGAGAAGGTGCAATCAATGGAGGTGGTGACCAAATCATTGGTGGAGGATGTCGCGGAACTACAAACGAGCATGGAGAGGGTCACGAGGGAGAACAGGGCCCTGCGCGACAAGCTGGATGATCAAGAAGGGCGCTCAAGAAGGAACAACATTCGCATCATCGGGGTTCCGGAGTCGGAGGGGACGAGAGCTATGGACCTGTATGTGGAGGAACTCATCCAACAACACTTGCGACCGAAAGGACTCTCTACCTTCTTCACCATAGAAAGAGCGCACCGGGTGCCCGGAGGCCGGCCCAAACAGGGAGCTACCCCAAGACCGATCATAGCTCGCCTCTTCAACTTCAGGGATAGAGATGCGATCCTGCAGGCGGCCAGGAACTCCCCGCCGGTCCGAATCCATAATACCACAGTTGCATTCTTCCCGGACTATACTGCGGAGGTCGCACGACGACGTAGAACCTTTTTTGAAGTCAAGAAGGAACTCAGAGCCAGGGAAATTCCTTACTCCATGCTTTTTCCGGCTAAACTCAGGGTAGTGGCGAACAATAAGACTTGGTTCTTTGAAACACCCGACGCTGCGCAGGAGTGGCTGGAGGGCTGGAGGCCTGCGAACCGCCCGCGCCGATCCAACAGGACAACCATGCACGCCACCGACGATTCCCATCTGCATTCCCAGGCGTCTGAGGGGGACCCTGAACGCCATTCACCTCTGCGAGATATCCCGGAAACAGGCGACACGGAAGAATGATTTTGCCACACGAACTTCTTTTTCTGTTCAACTGCTTGCTGGCCGGGCGTGCCGCCCTGGACACTGGACGAGGGGCCTCCGGAACTGGAAGATAGGGGGTCGCTGACTACGGAGGGTCCTTACCCCAGCGTGCAAGTACTATGTTTGGGGAAGGGTTCAAGCACTCTGCTGAGTTGGGGGGGCGGGCAGTTTTGAGTCCGTTGAGCAGGGGGGCAGGTTGGGGGGGGGAGGTTTCTTGTTTTCAGGTTGGTCACACAGATATAGATTTGAAGGACGTGGTATATGTGTATCGCTTTGCAGGTTTTAAGCAATACGATCGGGCTCCCTCAGAGCATGGCGATTGTGCAAGCAGAATAGTACTCTATGGCGGTACGGTCTCAGGTTGATACAGGGAGGGGGGATGCGGACCTGAGACGGGGGCCACAATTGGGTGTCATGTCATGGAATGTTCAGGGTTTAGGGGACAAAGTCAAAAGGGGGTTGGTACTGCAAAGTATACGGCGCTTTAATCCAGCCTTGGTCCTACTACAGGAGACACATCTAACGGGCACGGCCGCGCGTGCCCTGGACAGGAAGGGATACAGTATGGTTGCCCATGCAGAGTTCACTAGGGGTTCCAGGGGTGTGGGTATCCTCATGCACCGCTCCTCGGGTTTCATTGTTCAATCCACAAAAACGGACTCACAGGGCCGGTTTGCGGCTGTGCATGGTCAGTGGGAGGGGAGGCCATTAAATGCAGTCTCTGTCTATATTCCGCCGGCACTGCACGCAATTGCCCTTCCCGATCTGGGGAACTTCCTGTTAGAACTGCCTGAGGGTGATTTGATCTTGGGGGGGGATTTTAATGCTGTGGCACATAACACACGAGATAGGTTTCCGGTGCGTGCACGGGACCATGGGCCCTCTCGCCTGCATGGCTTCCTGGAAGCACAAGGTCTGGTGGACCTCTGGAGGCACTTTCATCCGGAGGATCAACAATATACATTTCATTCGGCGGTCCATGACAGCCTGTCACGGATTGACTATCTCCTAACACTGGGACACAGCCTCCTCACTATCACTGATGTGCACATTGGGCCCAGGGGGGTTTCAGACCACTCCCCATTGACACTCATTGTCTCCAACCCAGAACGGACCCGAGCACGCATATTCCCGATCTACCCCGGGTACCTTAGAGTGCCCCTGATAACCAAGAAGCTGAGGGAGGGTACTACAGCGTACTTTGCCGAGAACGAGGGATCAGTGGACTCTCCCACCACCCTCTGGGAAGCCTATAAAACGGTCCTTAGGGGACAGGCCATCTCCGTTATTGCTTGTCATAACCAAACACGAAGGCAGGAACTTGTAGCCCTTGAGAACGACCTAGACAGAGCGAACACCGACCATGCAACTAATCCGACCACTGACACGCGACATGCGCTGCACGTATGTCAACGGCGTCACACGGAGTACCTACGTAGTAGGGTGTTAGATAACTTAGCGGCCACGAACCAGAGAGTGTACGAAGTGGGCGACAAGGCCGGCAGACTCCTTGCATGGCTGGAAAGGAAGAGAGACGGACAAAAGAACATACTTCGTCTGAAAGATGGCGAGGGTCTAGTGCAAACGCACCCTTCTGTAATTGTGGAAATGATGGCTGACCATTTCCAAGCGGTCTACACGCCTGCCGTGGAGGTTACCCCGGAGATGGCGGTGACATCTCTAGCGGGGATACCTACCCGCACTCTGTCACAGGCCGACGTGGATGAACTGGAGATGGACTTGTCCTCTGGGGAGATCCAGGCGGCTATAACAGACCTGCATTCGGGGAAAGCTGTAGGTCCCAATGGGATACCAATAGAATGGTACAAGATGATGTCAGACACGCTCTCTCCGCCCCTCCTCGGTATGTTTCAGGACAGTTTGGAGCGAGGTCGACTACCGCCCGACCAGCGAACGGCGACCATAGTGACAATTCCCAAACCCGGCAAGCCGCCTGAGAATTGCGGTTCATACCGTCCGATTTCTCTCTTGAACGCAGAGACTAAGATCTTGGCTAAAGTATTGGCCAACCGGCTGCTGCCGCATCTAGAGCATTTGATCCATCCTGACCAATCAGGATTCATGCCACATAGGAGCACGGCAATGAACTTGAGGCGTCTGCATGGGGCAATGGCGCGCGCGCCGATGTTGACAGAACCGGCGGCGATCCTTTCGCTCGACGCCAAGATGGCGTTTGATATGGTAGAGTGGAGTTATCTGTTTGCGGTCTTGGGACACTTGGGATTTGGCCCGAAGTTTATAGCATGGATCAAATTATTATACCAAGACCCAGTCGCGCGAGTGTTGGCTAATGGCCGTCTCTCCAGAGAAATATTGCTGAAAAGGGGTACGAGGCAGGGCTGCCCGCTCTCACCGCTACTTTTTGCCTTGGTCCTGGAACCATTGGCCACGGTCATTCGGACTACCCGACTGCTGAGAGGCGTGCAGTGGGGGGATGGTTGGGAGGACAGGGTGTCATTATATGCAGATGACATGCTGGTCTATGTGATGGACCTACAGATAAGTATACCAGCACTACTGGCGCTGTGCGAACGACATGGGAAGGCTTCGGGCTATACTATCAACTGGACGAAGTCGATACTTTACATGCTCAATGGCGCAGCGCCAGACCTGGGTGACAGCTGTCCACTGTTACTGGCGGAGGTAACCTTCCGCTATCTGGGGATCAATGTTACGCGGGATCATGGTACATTCCGACACCTGAACCTTCGACCATTGCTTGAACGATTGAAAACAGATGTGCGCCATTGGAGCACCCTCCCCTTGACGCTTTTAGGGAGAGCAGCGCTGTTCAAGATGATGGCGCTGCCCCGTTTCCTATATGTCCTAGAGAACACACCAGCGGTGGTCCCGGTGCAGTTCTTCCGGCAGGTCTCTAATCAAATATCGTGCCTACTGTGGGGGTCCAAGCCAGCGAGAGTGGCGCAGTCGAAGTTGATTAGGGATTGGTATAGTGGGGGAATAGCACTCCCAAGCTTGGAACTCTACTACTGGGCGGCTCACCTTAAGGTGGTTAACAGGTGGTTACATAGCCCGCAGGATGACCCGGCACTTTTAGCAGATAGGGAACAACTTGGAGCTGCCACCCTGCTGGCCCCTCTCTATGATAAAAGGATGCTTAAGAAACTGGTGGGACCCACTAGGCACACGGTGACATTGTGGCATAAAGCCCAAGCACGACTGAAATGGGATGGAGTGCTCACGCGCATGACGCCGTTGTGGGATTCCAAAGCCCTGGGTAGTCTACGACACAGCAAAGGGTTTGACCAATGGGACACCATCGGGATCTCGACGGTTGGAGACCTGTGGGTGGGGGGGGAAGTGGTACCATTCGCGACGCTCAGGGAACAGTATGACATGGGAGCAACAGAAACTTACCGTTACATACAGATACGGCACGCATTGTTGGCAGCACTAGAACCCGGTGTCACGGTCCCAGAGTCGGCTCCCTTAGAGGACCGACTGTTGACTGACTACATGGAAAGCAAGGCCACGTCGCTCACCTATCGTAAACTACTGAACAACCTGCCGGACCCGTTGCAGAAATTAAAAGAGTCATGGGAGGAGGACGTGGGGGATCTGGATGAGACTTGCTGGAATTCCGCGCTAGCGTCCCCCAGGGAGGCCGGAATGTCAGCAAGATTTAGACTAGTGCAATTTAAAATATTGCATCGCGTCTATTACACACGCACTTTGCTTCACAAAATACACAGGGCTGAAAATCCGTACTGCCTGCGCAACTGCGGAGTGCTAGGGACACTGTTCCACACACTTTGGGAATGCCCTCATGTCATGACATACTGGAGGAGAATCACACGCACTATGGCTCAAACCCTACAAGCGACTCTTGCCCCTGAGCCCAGACTCTGCTTACTTAATGTGTGGGGCCCTACTGATTTGTCGACTTATGGGAGGCAGTGGGTGGGTATTGGAATGATGTTGGCGAAACGCGATATAGCGCAAAAATGGGGGGCGGCGGAAACACCCACCCTGGCCCAATGGTGTAAGAATATGGACATGATCATGGTAACAGAAAGGGCGGTGTATAAACGAAGATCTAACCCACGCAAGTGGAATAAATTATGGCTGCCCTGGAATGCCTATAGAGGGGATGTTTGCGAGCCTCTACCAGAGGAAGAAGACATGGATAGCTCGGGGGATGATGAGGAGGGAAGCTAGAGCCGGGAGGAGAGGTTGGGCGCGGGTAGTGGTTGGGATTTGACACTTTGTGCATGCCTGTTGGAGTTACCTTTTATAATGATCATCTGACGTATAGCTTGAATGACTGCTTAGCTATTATACATGGTGATGTTGAAAGTCAGTATTGATGCCGGATAACTAATCTGTGACCCTTTTTTCTGAGTTTTTTCAGTTCTTAAAATAGAAAATGTAAAGTGCATTCAAGGTTCCGTATGGCTGAATGTTGAAGCCACAATGATGACTGTCGATAAGTTTCTTCGTGTATATTGCACTACAACAATAAAAATATTAAAAAAAAAAAAAATGGCTCAGGTGGTGGTAATTTATACATTATGTTTTTATCCATGTTAATATTGCAATAAATTCCAACTTATATATTTTTTTCTTTACAGTACAATTAATTCCTTCTGTTATAATGTTCAAAATAAAATTCACTATTTCCTTGTCGTTTACTTCAAAGGATACAGTCTTTGTACTCTTCCTGTGGAATCTGTTAAAAAATTTTTATCAGTGTGACACGCTATAGGTGTTGCGTGTAGTTTCGTTGTTTCTTCTCACACAATTTCACTCAGCGCGAAGATGCAACACGCATTGAAGTGCAGTTTGGATTATAAACTTGTAATTCCAGTTCTGATAAGACTTTTTTTTCCTTAATAACAATATTGACGCCTTAAGGTTATATTTTTCTTTCAATATTAACCATGCTTTAGATTTCTTCACAACATGGTGTCTTTCAAACACAAAATGGCCATTGGACGCCAGCACGTAATGACGTTTGCTCCTGAATGAACGTTGAAGTTCTGAGGAGATCGCGCATTACACGCTAAATGCGCTTCTTCAGATCAATTTCAAACGCGGTTCCAGAGAAATAATCTTCTTCCCTGCTCCACTCACAACTCCTCCTTCCGGCATCCACAGCTCACCTCGAAAACCTTGCGCAGAATCCCGTGTGCATTAACTACGGGTCTTCTTATTAATTTCAATTTGAAACACACGCGTTTAAATAGTTTCACTACACAGTGACTATCAGACTCAAAATGACCTCTTGACGCCAGTATATAATCAAGTTCCTTGTAGAATTAAAGTTGTATTTATGAGGAGAAACACGCTTCACGCGCTTAATGCGCAGTTTCAGATCAATTTCAAATGCGGGTTCAGAGATATAACTTGTTCCCTGCGCCGCTCACTACTCCACCACCCGGCTTTGCAGATTCACCTCATAAGCCACGCGTTAGATTAGTTTAACTACGCGGTGACTTTCATACTCAAAATGGCCCCATGACGCCAGTATTTAATCAAATTTCTTCTTGGACGAACACTGTAGTTCTGAGGAGAAACACTTCACACGCTTAACGCGCTGCTTTAGATCAACTTCAAACGCGCTTTCAGAGATATAACTTGTTCCCTGCACCGCTCAAAACTCCTCCTCCCAGCTTCCAAGGCTCACCTCATGAACTTGCGCAGATTCCAGTGTTCATCTACTTCGGGTCTTACTTTTCTGTACTATTTCATTTTCACGAGAACGCCCAAAGTTCAATCAGTATTCACCGGTCACATTTAATCCGCTCAAAGTCCAAGGCTCATTTTATCAACTCACTCATATATCAAACTTGCCGGGATTCACGGAGGCTGCTCCTTTTCCTTAACTGAATAATACTTCGTGTATGAAAATACACACTTCATGATGCCGTCCTACACCTTGTCTCATAATCCAAAATGTTCCTCAGTTATGGGTTCTCCGGTGTGCCATCCTCGTCGCCAAATTTGTAAAGTAAACACACAGTATTTTTGAAGGTGTCACTTTATTTCCTGTAAATACGACACACCGGGTAGAGCGCTCCGGTCACCAGCTCAAAATCATGGACAGCTGCAACTGCCTTCATCAACTGTCAACTAACTGTCAGATGGCAAAGTACAAACGCCATCTGACGTAATGTATGCAAATGCGGGGATGCGCGGCAGGGACGGGAACATGCAGGGGACATTTGCAAGAGGGAAAGGTACCAACGTAACAATATGCTGGGAGATCGCATCCAAATATTCCCTACCACTTGTGCATTCCGATATGCCCTTAAGGGATAACCCAATGTTCCAGATGTATTTTTTTGTAATGAAACGAAGATCCAACTCCAGGGTAGTTTAGGTAGTATTTAATATGATGGTAAGCTCGAGTAAAAGTACAGTGAGCCCCACCAGGAGCAGCCTTCCTACTGCTCTGCCCATACACTAATTGCCACCCTCACTTATCTGAAATTCCACAGCATCATCATGCACCAACATTCCACCAACCATTTGACATCTACACTACCCATCACCCAAACCTGTAGTAAGGATGTACAACACTGCAATCACACCTAATATTGCTTCACTCTGCCCCCTTCCCTTACACCGTAGGAAGGGTGGGAAAAAAACTACACACTCCAAACACTACTCATTTGGCATCTACCCTGCCCTTCACCCAAACCTGTTGTAAGGGTGGAATCAAATTCTAATAACACATCAAACCTTCAACCACTCAAGAGTTGGCTTAATCCTGCCCCTAACTCTTACCCAGTAGGAAGAGTGGAAAGAACACATTCATTTGGCTTACTCCCTTCCCTTCACCCATTCCTCATGGGAAGGGTGGAACAAAACATTCACCATACATGACCAAATTAACGGTGTACCTAAGAACCAAAGGGCCCATATTTCAGGAACCTACCAACTTGCCCAAACATGTGCAGGTCATACTCTTGCAACAGCACAGTAACCCAATACTTTATGGTTAGCAAAGACACTCTTAATAACAAAAGCTGCCATTCACAATATACACATACGTACCTGGCGTACTAAACTCAATCTACGCATGGTAATCGATCACAAACGTCAATTCACCTGCAACATTCGTCACTATTATTCTAAACAGCATCATGTTCATTCTTCATACAATGAATTAACCGTTGTTTCTCTTCAACCTGACTTGCCAACAGTTTTATGTCTCCTAAAAAGATTAAAGAGTGCCATCAAAACAAAAACCGGCTTCGATCACATGTAAATATATTCAATTGGACCACAACCTATGGTCAGACTACCCTCTAAAATGATCTAATTTGTTGGTCCAATTGAATATATTTACATGTAATCGAAGCCGGTTTTTGTTTGTATATATGTTTTTAAAACACATTGATGGCATTCTTTAATCTTGTGAAGAATGAACATGATGCTGTTTAGAATAAAAGTGATGATTGTTGCATTGGGCCACAAATATATTCTGAGGAGAAGTTTGGTTCTCTGTATATTTTGCCCACTTGGGCAGTATATTTACGCAATATTCTTTGTGGTGTGTTATCATCAATGAACTTTATTGTCTGGAGCCCACTAGGGCAGTACATTTATGCAGTATCCTGTGTGGTATGTTATCATTAATGAACTCCATTGTCTAGAGCCCACTAGGGCGTTATTACGTTTTGCAGTATTTTTGTGCAAAATCCATAGTATATTGATATAATCATTGGAAGGTTTAAGAGAAGCGTTGTCTCTATATGCAGTTTTTTTCTGCAAGAATTTATAATTCAATATGTTAATCATATGATGGCTAAATTCACACCACTGATTTACGAAGAGAATATGGCTCTAGAACTGCGTTGTAGGCTTTGTTATGATTGTCTTATGTTAATCATGCATACAATGTTGTTTGTACAAATACTTTAGGAAGAAACTTTATTGACACAACAATGCGTCATCATGTTGGTTAAAACACCATTCTAAGATGTCTGCTAAAACCACCTGACCGTAGAGACGGAGTAGTCCTATTTCTATGTATATGAACTGCACTATATGTATTGGTATTCCACAAACGTATCTCTGACCCGTGATCAAGTTGTTTCTGCACCGAAACGCGTCAGGCGTTGACTTGCTGCATGTTATGAAATAAAATAACCACGCTTCAAGAACCACATCGGGGCTCGAGTGAATTTTGTTTCGGAAAAAACGACAAATTCTGTGGAGCATATATATATATAAATAACCAACCTACTGGCGGTTGCCAGTAGGTAGTTATAATTAGGACCTATTTTCCATAGGAAATCCGCAACATTCTATTCCCATTAACTTTGGGGCAGATTGACTAATCTTCGCAAAATTTTAAAAACTTATGGCCAGCTCCGTTCCGCTCCTATCCTTAAAGTTTCACGGTGATTCGTCAAGCGGGGGCCGAGAAAAAAGGGGGTCCCAAAACGTGTTTTCCCCATGCAATTTACCATAGGAACCTTTAATCGCAGCTACAGCCCGAACTGCTGAACGGAATTACACCAAATTTGGCAAAGAGGTAGTCCTTGGTTCACACTCATGCCTTTTGGTTAAATGGTGTAAATCTGTTCAGTAGTTTTTAGATATTAAAGGAAAAAAATACATATATATGTGTGTGCGGAGCCTAACGACACATCTCATCGTGAGATCTGATTGGCTGTCAGCACTTCATCCAAGAAGTGTTGGCAGCCATCTTGGGACCAATATACATGATAGCACCTCATTAAAAAAGCATTGCAGTTAATGGAAGGTTTTAAGACTTTAGTTACATTATAAATCATTTGTTGATGGTACCATACTTATTTTAGGAATTGTGCCGTGTTCTAAGGTGATTGTACCATGTGAAAAAGCCTTCTGCTGGGATATCATGAATCATGTTTGAGAGAGAACTATTTTCTCATGCTTTTCCCACAGAGGTTTGCAAGGTGATCTATAAGCTAAACTGAGAGCATTTTTCTGTAAATTCACATTATCTTTCTCAGTCATGTGAGAATGAAGTCTGACATTCTCAGTAAAACATGTACATCCAACAAGGGCAGAGACTGTCAGTTGATTCCTTTGTGTTCTACTGCAGCTTCCTGTTCTAAAGAACAACTAGAGCGCTAACAGTCCTACGTATGACAAACGTATGGCACACCTAAAGCCATCTTGATTGGAATAAAGTGGTAACTCTTAAAACATTTAATTTAAAAAGGAACAAAATGAGGGGGTTCATTTTGTCATAGAAATTATGGTTAGTGCTGTAGAAAGAAAAATTAGGACATGTTTTAAAGTGAGATCGCAAATATCTTCCTGTTATATTTCAACAGGAGCAGCCTGGCAGTTGATTCCTTTGTGTTCTACTGCAGCTTCCCAGAGTGTTCTAAAGAACAACTAGATAGCTAACAGTCTTACTTATGGCACACCTGAAGCCATCTTGATTGGAATAAACTGGTAACACTCAAAACATTTAATTGAAAAAGGAACAACATAGAAAATATGGTTCGTGTTGTAGAAAGAAAAATTAGGGCATGTTTTAAGAGATCTCAAATCCACTTCTATTTAATTTGAAAATTCTGACATGCAGACTGAACAATCACTTTCAGTACCAGCAGTAGACTTCCAGTTAACTCCCTGGTGAGCAGGATGTATGTCAGTACAACGCAATCTTTGAGATCGCGGTACATGACAACGCTGCCATTACAACGCAAGTCGTTACAACGACTTGCGTGGATTGTGGAATATTATGATTTTATATTCCAACACCAGTCCACGTAATAGTAGGAAGGGTGTTGGAATATAAAATTACAATATTCCCTATACAACAGCGGCATCCAGCGCAAGTCGTAGTAAGGACTTGCGTTGTAATGGCATCGTTGTAAAGGCAACACGGTGTAAACACCGCGTTGTAAACGATGTTCCCCGGTGAGCACTACCCCCTACACTACCCAAACACCACTGCACTACCCTAAACCCTAAAACACTACCCCAAGCACGACCCCCTACACTACACAAACACCACTGCACTAGTTTAGTGAGCAAAATAACGATGGATTAAACCCAGATCTGTGACTGGGGGTGAATGTTTTGCCATTGTGCAACATTCCATCCATCATCTTGTGTGTTTTGCTGTTCACCCTATGTGAGAAGGGTATTCACAGACGTGGGTCCCGTGCTCACTAAGCCGCTGGAGTCAAGCTATCCTGGCTGAAGACGGCTGATAGCCAGAAACCGGTCCTAGGATGCTTGATTCCGGTCCAGGGAAGACATGGCTTGGCAGTTCGGGCTGGACTGTTCCCATGAGGCACATGGTCAAGACTGATTTGCATATGGCCATGTCTGAACTGAGGTGGCTTGGTGAGCAAAATAACGATGGATTAAACCCAGATCTGTGACTGGGGGTGAATGTTTTGCCATTGTGTAACATTCCGTCCATCATCTTGTGTGTTTTGCTGTTTAACCTATGTGGGAAGGGTATGCCCAGACTTGGGTCCCGTGCTCACTAAGCCACTGGAGTCAAGCTAACCTGGCTGAAGACGGCTGATAGCCAGAAACCGGTCCTAGGATGCTTGATTCCGGTCCAGGGAAGACATGGCTTGGCAGTTCGGGCTGAACTGTTCCCATGAGGTACATGGTCAAGACTGATTTGCATATGGCCATGTCTGAACTGGGGTGGCTTGGTGAGCAAAATAACGATGGATTAAACCCAGATCTGTCACTGGGGGTGAATGTTTTGCCATTGTGTAACATTCCGTCCATCATCTTGTGTGTTTTGCTGTTCAACCTATGTGGGAAGGGTATGCCCAGACTTGGGTCCCGTGCTCACTAAGCCACTGGAGTCAAGCTAACCTGGCTGAAGACGGCTGATAGCCAGAAACCGGTCCTAGGATGCATGATTCCGGTCCAGGGAAGACATGGCTTGGCAGTTCGGGCTAGACTGTTCCCATGAGGCACAAGGTCAAGACTGATTTGCATATGGCCATGTCTGAACTGGGGTGGCTTGGTGAGCAAAAGAACGATGGATTAAACCCAGATCTGTGACTGGGGGTGAATGTTTTGCCATTGTGCAACATTCCGTCCATCATCTTGTGTGTTTTGCTGTTCACTCTATGTGGGAAGGGTATGTCCAGATGTGGGTCCCGTGCTCACTAAGCCACTGGAGTCAAGCTATCCTGGCTGAATACGGCTGATGGCCAGAAACCGGTCCTAGGATGCTTGATTCCGGTCCAGGGAAGACATGGCTTGGCAGTTCGGGCTGGACTGTTCCCATGAGGCACAGGGTCAAGACTGATTTGCATATGGCCATGTCTGAACTGGGGTGGCTTGGTGAGCAAAAGAACGATGGATTAAACCCAGATCTGTGACTGGGGGTGAATGTTTTGCCATTGTGCAACATTCCGTCCATCATCTTGTGTGTTTTGCTGTTCACTCTATGTGGGAAGGGTATGTCCAGATGTGGGTCCCGTGCTCACTAAGCCACTGGAGTCAAGCTATCCTGGCTGAAGATGGTTGATAGCCAGAAACCGGTCCTAGGATGCATGATTCCAGTCCAGGGAAGACATGGCTTGGCAGTTCGGGCTGGACTGTTCCCAAGAGGCACAGGGCAAGACTGATTTGCATATGGCCATGTCTGAACTGGGGTGGCTTGGTGAGCAAAATGACGATGGATTAAACCCAGATCTGTGACTGGGGGTGAATGTTTTGCCATTGTGCAACATTCCGTCCATCATCTTGTGTGTTTTGCTGCTCACCCTATGTGGGAAGGGTATGCCCAGATGTGGGTCCCGTGCTCACTAAGCCACTGGAGTCAAGCTATCCTGGCTGAAGACGGCTGATAGCCAAAAACCGGTCCTAGGATGCTTGATTCCGGTCCAGGGAAGACATGGTTTGGCAGTTCGGGCTGGACTGTTCCCATGAGGCACAGGGTCAAGACTGATTTGCATATGGCCATGTCTGAACTGGGGTGGCTTGATGAGCAAAATAACGATGGATTAAACCCAGATCTGTTTCTGGGGGTGAATGTTTTGCCATTGTGCAACATTCGGTTCATCATCTTGTGTGATTTGAATTATAAAGCCTTAAGGCCAAACCCTTAAAATGATATTTAGTGGAATTATAGGTTCCATTTTGAACCATTCTATTTGACAATCTCTTTCATTTGATGTTGCCAGTTAGTGAACAAAGTTAGGTTAACGTTTGGGACAGAGGGCTTCTTCAAGTACTTCATTGTTCCAAATTTCAGACAGATAGTCTGTTGGACCATTTTGTTAAGAAATATTATAATGCATGAAACGAGGCTTCTTTGCTCTGGATTTGCCAAAATCTGGTTCCCAACTACTTTTATCAATATTGTTTTTCTAATATTCATATCCCGGGATAGCCAGATTCAGAATGAACTCAATGGAATAAATTAGTTTGTTAGCGGTAATTACATTTCTCTGAACTTTGTGTGGCTTCTGTAAAAAATGGAATGCAGAGGGATGTGATCTGTCTTTAATTTCAGAAATCAGAGTGACTGTCAGAAGGTGGTGCCTCTCAATGTTTCTATTGTGTGTAGTTGTAAATCTCTAGGATCGCTAGTCCTATGTATGCTATAATGCGCATAACGATGATAACAATACATTTCTTGGTAATTAGCTCAGTTCAAATGAGGATTTTTATTATTCAAAGCAGAAGTCGCTGTATCCCATTCATTTGAAAAGGAACTTGGGATCACATTATCATTCATTGAAACCTTAACTACAAATGGTAATTTGGAAGTCTCAGTGGGCCCCAGAATCTGATATGGGACCTACTCCTAATCTATGCCTTTGGGCACAGGATAATAAATGTTAGCAGTGTAGAGGTTTCTGCAAGCTTTGTTGGAAGAAGGCTGCAGGTGTAGTAGGAGATGCAACTGTTGTTCCAGGGAGGAAATGTCCCTTTAGTAGCAGTAGAACGATGGTCATCATAGTTAGCCATAGGATGAACAAAAAGTTCCCAGGATGATCAAAACATAGGACCACGGTGGAATTGGGTATCTGTCACGAAGCCATGGATAAGCGCAAAATAGTCTATGAGACTGGCCACATAGTGCTTTCCAACGTGGTCTATTTCTCAGTGAGCCAGACAGAGGAGGCAGTTGTATTGTTTTTTACCCCAAGAACAGTCACAAGTCATCTGTAGGATGGTTCAAAGGTTGTTTGTCATGGATTTCCTTCCAAACTGGGCCCCCAGCTTTAGAAGCTCACCCGCCAGCATCAGGTATAACCTCCTCTTCACGGGTGGCTGCGTCATAGTGGGTTATATTAGACTGCTAGTCTCTGACCTCTTGGAAATTCTGTAAACATTCAAACAATTCTCTAAGTCAAACATTTCTTCATCCGCCACCATCCCAGGAAAATCCTAGCCAGGCGCATACAAAGGAACTCTGATAAGAACCTTGTTTGGAGTGCGTCCTTCCAATACTTGTCTCGGCAAGTTATTCAATGCTCTCTGGATCACATACAAGTTATGGTACGACCGAAGACCTAAACTTAGCACCCTAGCAGTTAATGCTTTTTTAATAATGCCGTTAGCTTGTTCAACAACACCATTAGAATCTGCTCTTAACGGGTTGCTGACTGGCAAACAAACCCCCAGAGCGGATATTGAATTCCTGTAAGCCTTGGGGATAAACATATCTGAATGGAATTAATGTACTCTCCCAACCTTCATCAGGCCCTACAAATCTTTTACTACTGCTGGAGCACATGCATTTTTCTGTGGCCATTCCTAGTCTGGGTCGTTAAATCTGCCCTTGGACCCTCTTTTTTAATTGAGGTTGATGACATTCCCATATGGAGTCAAGAACATGAATTTATTGCCACAAATATATATTGATATCGATTGACAGAATGGATTGGACTGATATTTTTCAAATAAATCACCTGGAAGAGTATGCTAGAGACTGTGAGAGGGCCTGGCAAGAGTTTGACAGGGAAAGGCTTGTACTGTTGACAAATATCCTTAGTCAATTTGTATAAACCAATCCATAAGTAGGGTTTCTGTAGCATTGCTACAGTTGCATTGACTCCTGCATGAACAAATGACAGGCCCTCATAAGCTTCCCTGATTAAATCTATGTGAGATAGATTGTTGGGTATTATCCTGTCTCCTACTATAGGAAGAGTAACTACAGGGACATTGGCTGAACTAAGGGTGTAGGAGAATTTATGGGGGTAATGTGAAGTATTATCCTGTTTTCAGCTTTTGGAAGACTAACTACCGGAACATTATCTGAACTAATCATCAATCAAGTATTATTTGTATAGCGCAGCTAATCCCCCCGTGGGCTATTCAGGTGCTGTGTTGCAGGTCTCACCCAAAGAGCCAGGCCTTGAGTCCCTTCCTGAAGTAGTTCAGTGAGGGAGAAGTGCATCGGTGGAGGGGGAGGGTGTCCCAGGTTTGGCAGCAAGGTGGAAGAAGGAACATCATGCAGAGCGACTGCAGCGGGTATGTGGCATCTGAGTGAGTGAGGTTGTGGAGCAGAGGTTTCTGGAGGGTTGTTGGAAGATCAGACAGTTGTTCATGTAGTCTGGTTTGTGGTTGTGGAGGGCTTTGTGTGGGTCATGAGTTTGAACTGGCATCTCTTCTGGATGGGGAGCCAGTGGAGGTCTTTCAGGGGCTGGGTGATTTGTGTCCTCTTGGGCAGGTTGAGGATCAGTCTGGCTGCTGCATTATGGATTGTCTGAAGTCTTTGCAAAAGCTGTGTGGAGGTGCCGGCATAGAGTGTGTTGCCGTTGTTGGGCCTGCTGGCGATGAGGACCTGCGTCACCATTTTCCTTGTGCTGATAGGGAGCAATCTGAAGATTTAGCAGAGCATGCAGATGGTGTAGAAGCAGGCTGAGGCAATGGGGTTGACCTGTCATTTCATGGAGAGCTTGCCTTCCAGTATGATGTTAATGTTGCTGACATGGACTTTGGCGTGGCTGGCCACCAGGAATAGTTCCACATGGTTGTGTCTGCCGAATATGAGAACTTCTGCTTTGTTCATGTTGAGTTTCAGGCAGTTGCCTTTCATCCATGCTGCAATGTTTTTGATGCAGTTTTGGAAATTGTTCTTCATCAAGGTGGTGTTCGTTGAGAGTGAGAGGATGAGCTGAGTGTTGTCAGCGTAGGAAATGATGTTGATGTTGTGTGATTTTACAGTGTTTGTGAGATGAGTCATGTAGATGTTGAAGAGGATAGGGATAAGCCTTTGAGTACTCTGTAGATTGTGAAGTGAAGGGAGGGAGGTGAACTCTCTTTGTGCGTCCCATGAGTAAGGAAGCCATTCATCTGAGCGCATCATCTGCGATTCCAATCTGTTGTAGACTATCGATGAGTGAGTGGTTGGAGATGGTGTTGAAAGCTGCGGATAGATACTGGAGGATGAGGGCAGCTGATTCTCTGTTGAGTAGGGCTCGGATGTCTGTTGCTGTGATCAGGTCTGTGTCTGTGCCGTACTTGGCTCTGACACCTGATTGCAATGTATCCAGCAGTTTGTTTCTCTTCAGATGATTGGTAGTTGGGGGTTGATGGCTTTCTCCAGGACTTTAAAGGGGAAAGGGAGGAGGGAGATGGAACTGTAGTTCTGGAGCTCTCTTGGGCCTGCCGAATGTTTCTTGAGAAGAGGTCTAACCCCCACGTACTACCATGTGTCAGAAAAAGTGGCTGTAGTTATGGAGACATTGAGGATGGTGGTGAGCTGGTGGCTGATCTTGTTGCTTCTGAGTTTGAGGAGTCTGTGAGGGCATGGGTTGGTGGGTACTCCTGAGTGAATGGCCGTCATCAGGGTGGTGGTTGGTGATCTTAGTTGTTTCTATTGGGTGTTTGGTGGTTGTGGTTGATGGACTGCAGAAGAGGTCAGAGGGCTGGGGAACAAAGTTTCTGTAGATGGTTGCTATCTTATTATGGTAGTGGCCAGGGAGGGAGACGCAGAATTCCTTGGTTTGGTTGGGGCTGGTTTTGATCGGACATATCCGGGCCATCTTTTTTGTGACTTTGAAAAGGCGGTAGTAGTCATTTGGGGCTGATTTGTAGACGTCTCGGTTGGTGTCGTTCTTACTGGTTCGCCATCTTCTTTCCAGTTGTTTACAGCTGAGATTTGCTGCGCAGAGTTCCGGCGTGTACCAGCTGGCTTGTTTGGTGGGTCTGTGCAATTTGGCAGGTTTGGTGTGGGCGATTCAGTTGGCAGCGCTGGTGATCAAGGCATTGAAATTTTATACTGTATGTTACTGGTCGGTGGTGATATTGGGCTGAACAGTGCTAACGGCAGTAGCGGTCGGTGGTGGAAGTGCTGCCGGGCGGTGACGTGGGGCAGGGTGGGGAGTAGTAAACTATTGTAATACGGCAAAATGCAGGTAAGTAAACATATAAATGAATAAAATGAATTTTGTTGCGCGCACTATATCGAATTTGGCGTTACTTTGATCGAGCTGCATTAGGGAGCAATGTGTCGTTAGGGGTGGTGCATGGGGGACTGGTGGGGATTAAGTGTAGAATGGAGTGGTACTGGACTGAAGATGGGTCTAGCGTGTGTCCTGCTCTGTGTGTAGTGTCTGTGACAATCAGCTTGAGGCTGATGTTGTGTAGTCTTTCCAGGAGTTCCATGGTGTTGGTGGCGACCAGGTGGAAGTTTAGGTCTCCCAGAAAGACGCAGTGTTGTAATTTGATGGTGAGCGGGGTAATGAAGCAAAAGACACACAATTGATGGATGGAATGTAGAACAAATCAAAACATTCACCCCCCAGTTAAAAGATCTGGGTTAAATCCATCATTCTTTTGCTCACCAATGCCACCCCAGTTTAGACCTAGCCATATGCAAATCATTCCTAACCCAGTGCCTTTTGAGAACAGTCCAGCCCGACCTGCAAAGCCAGGTTCTCCCTGGACCGGAAACAAGAATCCTTGGACCGGTTTCGGGGTTCCACCCCTCATCAGCCAGAATAGCTTGATTCCATTGGCACAATGAGCCCGGGACCCATGCCTGGGCGTACCCAGCGCACTTAGGGCGAGGAAGCAAAAGACACAAAATTGATGGACGGAATGCAAACAAATCAAAACATTAACCCCAGTCAAGAGATCTGGGTTAAATCCATCATTATTTTGCTCACCATGCCCCCCCAGTTTAGACCTGGCCATATGCAAATCAGTCTTGACCCTGTGCCTCATGGGAACAGTTCAGCTTGAACTAACAAGCCAGGTCCTCCCTGCGCCGGAAACAATCCTAGGACCTAGAATCCAGCAATAGCATCACTGAGGCTAGTTTGTGGTCCTGATGGACTGTATGCAAGGGTGCCTTGGATGGTGGTTTTCGTGTTGGTCAGGAATTCGAAATGTATGTGCTTCATCGTCGGCGTGGTGTTGGCGTTGGAGTTGGTTCATGTAATTGTTTCCTGTATACGATGTTGATGACCCCCGTGGCGTGGTCTGTGTGTTTCATCTTGTAGCCACTGGGAGTTGCCGTGATGATGTCTGGGGCAGATGTGGGGGTGAGCCAGGTCTCTGTGATGAAGGCCACATAGGGGGGCAGTGGTGGAGATCGTGTCCCAGATTTTGGTGACATGTTTGCAGAAAGATCTGGCGTTTGTCACGAGGCAGTTTAGTTGATCCTGTGGAGTGTCGGCATCTGGGGTTGGCGTGATGTTGACTGATGCGTTGGTGAGTGGTGATGGGGTGGCACAGAAACAGCAGTCGATGTATGTGCAGGGTCCCGCTGTGCAGCGTGGTGATGTGAGGCAGCACTTGTTGCGTGTGGGGTCCAGGGTACAAAGTTCTGCAGCTGAGTACCTGGGTGAAAGCAGTTGGCCAGGGTTCCTAGCTCTGGGTGCGTTCAAGGCACGGATGGGCGCAGACAGGCTTGCCTGTGATGCGGCAGCGCTGCTGCCTCCATCAAGTAGGCGGAAGGGCGGGAAGCTTGGGTGGCAGAAGGAAAAGACGCTGCAAACCGGAGTGATCCAGATGGACAAAAAAGAGAAGAAAAACAATTCTAGGTAAAAACGAAATTCAACAGTCAAAGTGTCTCACAAAAAGGAAAACCAGACGAAAAAGAATATTATCCCAGCGTTTCAAGTGTTAAAAACAATACTATCACACTAAAACACAAAATGCACCGAACACTCAACAGGACACACAAGGGGGACCGAGGCTCGAACTGTGGCACAGGTGACTGGAGGACCAGGATGGTGCATCTGCGCCAATGGAGATGCAAGCAGGGGAGCGGCAGCAAAGATCAAGGTGGTTGAGGGCTACTCACCTGAGCCGCACTACGGCCTCCATTAAGTAGCCCTGGGAGGTGGGTGGTGCTGTCCAGGAGGCGGGAGGCAGAGGGCTTGAACGGTGGCAGGAAAAGGCATTGCGTAAACCACAGTGAACCGGATGGACAGAAAAGAGAAGAAAAACAATTCAAGGTAAAAGCAGAGTTCAACAGGAAGTGTCTCACAAAAAGGAAAAACAGAAGAAAAACATTATCGGAGAATTTCAAGTGGCAAAAAAAATAGCACTATCACAGCAAGACACGTAATCCACAGAACACTCAACAGGACACATCAGGGGACCGGGGCTCGAACTACGGCATGGGTGACTGGAGGGAGCTGCAAGCAAGACGATGTCTTAAGGGTGTAGAAGAATTTAAGGGGGAAGTCTGCAGCAGGGTTTCCACCTTGCTTTGGTATGGTTATTGCTGTTGAGATATCTGGGTGAATATTTGTCGGAGATCTGGTTAAAACTGTTACTCAAACAGTCTGAATTACATCTAGGGAAGCCACACAGTTCCCTTTGGCGTGAACATCATTACACTCAGGGCCCAACGTGTACCTCACAATTGCCAGTGACTGCTACCTTGTCCCAATGCTGTTCATTCTTTGAATCCTTGAATCCTTGAATCCATTCAAACGCAATTGTAGCAAGTCAATATTGTAATCTTGCTCACAGAAGGATGAGTCTAACACTATTTGTGTGGGAACTGATGAGTCAGCCTTCTGTAATGCCAGTGACAGCACCCAAGTTCTGTGTGTTGTGCAGTGCTATCACCTAAGATTTTAGAGTGGGTGCACTGTGGATGGAACTCACCATCTTTCATGACCCCTTGCACCACTGCACAGGTATTGGAGTACTTGCATTTTGTTCCTACGACAGGGTGGGCAGAGCTATCCGTGTAGAAAATGCTCTAGTAAGACTCAATGGGTAAGGTAGATCAAGTAGAAATGATATGATGTTCATACTGGAGAAAAGCTTGTGTATGAAGAGTAGGATCACACTGGAACTTCTCATCACAGCACTTAAGGAAGAGGCCCACTGCACCCAACATGGGTGTGGGGCAGTAGCCTTTGGAATGCTTGCTTTGGTGGCTGCCTGTAGCACTGCTGCAGGAGAAACAACAAGCATGTAATTTCCAATCGCAAAGGACACTCCTTCAAGACAGCTGTCTGCGCAGCTGCAAGGATTCTTTCAATAGAAGCATAACATGCATATAGTGGGACTTGTATGCCATGGAAACATTCTGTTCCTCATGGTAGGTCACATAGGTATAACCATGGTGACTGGGTATGACTGAAATCTATGTTGGTTTTACTACCCCTAGTCTGTAAATATTTAGTTCCGAGCATGTCTGCTTGCAGGGCACGCAAGATAGCAGTGTGCATGTTTTTCCATTGTTTTGCTTAAAACGTGGGAGAAATTGGGTAACACAGGTGCTTCGCTCGCTCAGCATAATGAAGCAAGTAAGTATTCCCAAAGTTGAGAAATCCTAGCAGGGATTGCAACTTCTTCAGTGTGTTGGGAGGCTGCAAGGGTATGCGACGTTTACGACGCAACCATTACAACGCCGTTCCATTACGACGCGGTCATAACAACGAAAGTTGTTACAACGAATTGCGCTGGGGGGCGCTCAAGGATAGTAAATCATTTAATTTACTATCCCAACACCTTCCCTACTATCCACGGGGACTGGTGTTGGAATAGTAAATTAAAATTTTTTTATTTGCGCCCCCCCAACGCAAGTCGTTGTAACGACTTGCGTTGTTACAACCGCGTTGTAATGGAACGCGTTGTAAAAGTGTGCGCCGTAATGACGTACATCCGGCTGCAAGATATCACACTTCTGCAGAAAATTAGGAGCTAGTCCCTTGCCCTCTTTTGATAATTTGTATACTAGGAATGTCAGCGTCAAGTAGGCAATCTTCAATTTTTTTTATTGATTTTAGACCCTTGGGAGGATAACATGGATACAACCCTGTTCACTTTGGTCAGGTGTAAGTCTAAATCATCGCCTGTAAGATCGGTGTCATCAATATATGATAATACCTCAGGATTTGATTAATAATCTTTTTATTGTTTTTCAAACATCATCAACAAAAATGAGGATGGGCCATCTCCTCTTACATAGAGCCCGACTATTAGGAATAATGAGGCAGCAACACTTTCCACTATTAAGGATAATCAACAACCCAAATCAATCCCAGGGGAAAGATTCCCTTGTTATAGTTAATACTACAGTGTCAAGTGACCTACGAATTCCCATTCTACTATGGTTAATGTCAATGCATCAAATCACTCCCTACCCCATCCTCAGGTTCCCCGCCCCAGAACTGCCTCCCCCCGCCGGCGCAGCAATCTTAAGGCTAAGTGTAATTAAGTGGTAAATCGTATAATGTGTGTTCTCCAGGTGACCACTTTCTAGTAGTGTCGTTGAACTTCCTGACTATTATGGAAGCTGGGAATCGCCTCCTGCGCGGTGCCTCAATATCAAGGTAATTAGTCTATTAGTCCTCCTCAATAGTTAGCGCGCTTGCCTCTGAGTCCGTTTCTAAGTCTGTTGCTTTTAACTCTGCTACAATAGCCTCCCAAGCTCGCGCCGACTCTAGCTCCTTATCATTGTGAGACCTATGGGCCTGCTGCAGCCGGACTGAACTCTCACTGTTTGCCCACTAAAGTAGTGCAGTCTTCCAACTAAGGTAATTAGGACCCACAGCTGCTTACCAGTGGGATGTAATTTCTCGCTTAGCAAGCAACAATCCTAAATCTATAAATTTGCTAGTCAGCTTTGTTTTACTAGTGTGTGGATACCAATGTAGCAAGCAAGTCCCCCTATCCTGGGCAATCTGTCGTCCCGTTACATTACAAAGTAAAGTGGTTATCTCTTCCCAATACGTGCCCAGCTGCGGGCAGTCCCACAGCATGTGTTAAAGGTCTGCACCCTCCAGTCTACAACAGGGGGAGAGTGCCATATTAACATGGAAATATTGGTTGATTTTAGCCGGCGTAAGGTATGCCCTGTGCAGGATAAAAAATTGGATCAAATGGGATCTGGCATTTCTTGTGCTCTTCCATGCCCTTTTAAGTATTTGCGACCAGGCCGCGTCAGGTATTTCTTTGGCTACATCCACCGCCCATTGCTCTCGCAGCCTCTGCAGCGGCGCCAGTCCCTCTGACAGCATACGTATATACAGACAAGTGACCACCTTGTACGTGCCCGCCGCCATCACTATGTATTGACACGCTTCGCTCGTTGGTGGTTCCGTGAGGCCAGTGCCCCAGTGCTTCTGGATGGCGGCAATTAAGGCCGAATGCAGTAAAAAATGACCCAGCGGGAGGCCAAAAGTGTCTTGCAATGTGTCAAAGGGCAGTAATGCACCATCCCCGAATAGATCCCCCCACCATCTGAAGTCCCAGTGACTCCCACTCTGCAAGGGCAGACCAATCCCCACCATACGGCAAAGCCGTGCACATGCCCAGCGGTATTTCTGGGGCGTAGGGTCGTTGCACCCCGATTCTGTTGTGGTAACGTTTCCAGCAATGCCTCAGAGCACATTCCACAGACGACAGGGCAGCAGTCCGCAACCTTTGCTGCAGGACCACAAATGATAGGACGTGCCGCAGGACATCAGGCTCAGATTCCCGTTCCGGCCCTCAAAACTCCTGTGCCACCGCCTGAGTAAGGTGCTGAAACTGCGCAGCTATATAATATAGCTCAAAGTCAGGGACAGCAAGGCCTCCCTCAGCCCTGGGGCGCATCCGAGTATCCAACGCTACTCGGCGCCTCCCCACTCCCCAGATGAAGCCCCCGTCATAGAGCAGAGTTGCCGAAATAGTGCGACAGGTATTCGCACAGGCAAGGTCCGGAAGAAATATAAAAGTCGAGGAAGCGCCACCATATTCAGCAGTGCTACTCGGCCCGCCACCGACAGTGGTAGGGTCCCCCAGAAGTGCATGCTGCCCTTAAGACCCCTTAGCTCTCTACCTATGTTACCTTCCAGAAGATCTGTCTGCGTATGATAAACGTGCGTCCCCAAGTAGGGGAGGCACCTAGGCTCCAACACCAATTCCGGCGGCAGAGCAGGTGGAACACATGTCTTAGCCACTGGGAACACACAGGTCTTTGTCCAATTGACTCGCAGGCCAGAGATGTCCCCGAAACGGCCAAGCAAGGAGCGCGCTCCCTCCAGTGCGTCTCCCGCATCTCTCAGAAACAACAGAAGATCCTCCGCAATAACGAGATATAATGTGACTGACTACCAAGCCTCAAGCCGCGGAACGCCCTCCCCATCCTGGCCCTCGCCGCCAGTGGTTCCATCGCTAGGGCAAAGAGCAACGGGGAGAGTGGGCAACCCTGTCTAGTACCACGCCCTACTGGATATGAAGAGGAGAGGATTCTACCAACCCTCACTCTGGCGCTGGCCAATGAATATAGTATTTCAGTCCAGCGTGTATAGCCCTCACCAAGCCCGAAGGCTTTCATGCTGGAGAACAAGTAAGGCCATTCCAGGCTATCAAACGCCTTAGCAATGTCCACCGAAAGGACGATTGCCTACCCCTTCGCCCCATGATCCCCATCCAATATTCTTATTAGTCTGCGTATGTTGCCAGCAGTGTTGTGAGCCGGGATGAAGCCGGCCTGGTCCGGGTGCACCAGCCGCGTCATATAGGGGAGGAGTCGAGTGGCCAGTACACAACTCAATATTTTACAATCAGTGGTGAGCATAGACAGAGGTCGATATGCAGACGGGTCGGTCGGGGGCTTCCCCGGTTTAAGGAGGGGAGTGATGACAGCCTCCCTGGTGGAGGACGGTAGTATGCCCCGCAGCTTGGCCTCTTTATATACCGCCAGCAGTTAGGGAGCTAGATGATCGATATATGTTAAATAAAATTGTATGGGCAACCCGTCGCTGCCCGATGTCTTGTTGCGCGCCAGTTGTTTAATGGCGCAACGAATCTCACCGAGCGTGATGTCCTGACCAAGGGATTCCGCCTCCTCCGCCGCAATGGAGGGCAGTTCCAAAGTCTCCAAAAATCCCTGCACATCCATCTCACCGGTTTGTAAGTGGCTTGTGTATAAATCCGCGTAGAAGGACCTAAATCGATCGTTTATTTGATGTTGCGTATATTCCAGACGTCCCGACAATGAAGTCATTGCTAATATGGGCACACATCTAGGGGCAGGATCGGGCAACCATGCCAATAGTGTACCTACCTTATCTCGTTCGACATGTGCACGGGCAATTTAAGCTCTGTGGTCAAAGCACCTTAAACGCTCCACTACCACTGCCACTGCTTCCCTCCGAGTCTGGACCGTGTCCCGTGTCTTAGTACCACTAGAATGAGCTCTTTCAGCCTCTCTAAGGGGCCGTTCTTCAGTTTCAATTTCCTGCAGCAACATCTTCCGCACACCCACCCACTTGGCAAATCCCGCGGACCACAACTTTAAAAGCATCCCATTCCAAGGCAGTCGTTGTGGCCGAGCCTTCATTCTCCGCAAAATACCATTCAACGCCAACACCCAGTTCAGTACAGAAGGCCGGGTCCCCCAGTAACTCCGGGCGCAGCCTCCAGGTCGGGACAATAGGGCGCTCCGCAACCCAACAGAAACATTATGGTCTGAGATGGTTCGCGATAAGTATTTGCTACTAAGCGCCATAGTCGCCAGTCCGGGGCTGCATAAAACCGCTTCGAGTCGTACATGCAAATCATGTAGCGCCGAGAAATACGAGTAATCTCTGTCATCCAGGTGCTGCGCTCGCCATACATCCACAAAGCCCCAGTGATCCTGCCACTGGGCCCTGCTTTTCGCCCTCCAGGTCTACCAGATGATTACTCATTTGGAAAGGGACCCCAGCCCTAATCCAGATCCACACCCCTCGCGCCAAAGCTGAATAAGTGGTGTAGTAGAGTTGCCCTCGCTTTCTGCGCTGCAGTGCCAGCCCCTCCGTTCTAGTCAAGTGTCTCCTGCAGGAAGGCTATCTGCGTACCTCTACGCACCAAATAAGAGTGGACTTTATGCCTGCGCTGCATAGAGTGCAACCCCCGCACATTCCAAGTCACACATTTCACATCAGGTAACGGACCCATGATATCGCAGCAAAAAACACAAGGACATCACATTGCTTCCTAGCCACGCCGGCAGGCACCATTCCCCATCCAAACCTTCCCAATTCCCCAACCTCCCGCCCCACCCTCAGCGCCACCCTCCCCCCCCCAAGAACAGGCACTAACGTAGTGAATCCCATCCAAACGAACCCACCGATTGCCTCAAGCTAAGTCAAGGCCAACTAACTGGGGACCATCCGGTGGGGACTGGACAGTGCCTAGCAAGCACTCAGTAATAAATCAATGCAACACCCAGCTTCCGCCCCTAGAACCTCCCTCGAACCCAACCCTCCCAGCCCCACCAAGGATGTTTCCCCGCACCACAGTGATCTAAGCTTAAGTCTGTGCTGACCACCCTGAGCGAAGCCCAGGCCTCCCCTCGCTATAGAGCTAATGAGTCCTCTAATAGAGCACACATCATTTACTGGTCCCCCCATACTTTCTTTCCACTCCAAAACATAATAAACTTCCCTCCCCATTCAATACACAAAGTCTACTCATCCAGCAGGCCGTCCGCCGTTCCCGGTGTAACCAGTGGTAGGTGCACACTGTCCGATGCTGAATTGTCTGCTTCCGAAGCGTCCTTATCGTTCTCCAGGTCCGAACCTCTTGGGGAAGCCAGTAACAGTTCTCCAGTTCTCATCCTGGACATCCCCCGCCGAAGCCACATCTCCGGACACCTGAGAGACCTACACTGGCTCCCGGTCAACAAGAGAATCACCTTCCGGCTCCTCACCCACGCACACAAAGCCCTACACAACCAAGGCCCAGGATACCTCAACAGCCGGCTCAACTTCTACGCTCCCAAACGCCAGCTTCGATCGACCAGCCACGCCCTCGCCGCCGTCCCCCGCATCCGAAGAGCCACCACAGGAGGAAGGTCCTTCTCCTACCTGGCCGCCAAGACCTGGAACTCCCTTCCGACCCACCTCCGCCTGACCCAAGACCACCTCGCCTTCAGGGAGCGACTCAAGACCTGGCTGTTCGAGCAGTAGCGGCCCCCCTCCCCCAGCGCCTTGAGACCCTCCGGGTGAGTAGTGCGCTATATAAATGCCTTGATTGATTGATTGATTGAGATCACCGACACTGCAGCTAACACCCCCTTTCGCTCCCACTCAGTTTGGGAGGTCGATGGCTTCCGCAGACCTCGCCGCCGACGTCGTATACACTGTGATTTTCGGTGAAGCAAGTCCTCAGTCATTGCCCCTGCCTCGTGTTCCGGGCCATCCTTCCCAGCACGATAGGTTTCTAGCCATGCCCACGCATCCTCCTGCGTATCATGAAAACTGGTCTTCCCATCTAGTATTGTGCGAAGTTTGGCCGGTAATAACAGGGAATATTGTATTCCTTCTGCGCGCAGTTCTTTCTTGACAGATAGGAAGGTCGCCCGACGCCTCTGAGTCTCAAATGAATAATCTGGAAATAGGGTGACTTTGCTATTGCCGACCTGGTAGGGACCATCTGTGCGGGCTTTTTGAAGGAGGAATTCTCTGTCTCTGAAGTGTAACAGCCGTGCCACCACTGGTCGAGGCGGCCCTGCTGCGGGGGTCTAGCAGGGACCCGGTGCGCACGCTCAAGAGTGTAGAAGGGGGACAATCCCTCAGGAGCCACCTCCGTTCGCAACCAGTCTTCCAAATATCGCACCATGTCTGCACCCTCCGTTTTCTCCGGCAGTCCCACCACTCAAATGTTGTTTCGCCTTTTCCTTCCTTCTGCGTCCTCCGCACGCTTCTCCAGCGCTGCAATCCGGTCCAATGCGCTTGTCATCGTTGTGGCCAGGACCGTCTGTGCAGGCGTTACCTCTTGGATCGAGTCCTCCACCTTTTTCACCCAGTCTGATAGTTTCGAGTGGTCCGCCCGCAGTAGGCCCAGCCCCGTTGCCACTTGTGCAATGTCCTGCTGTAGGGCAGTACGTGAGTCCGCGATGGCGGATAGTATCCTATCCAGCTGCTGCTGCAATCCGGGCACCTGTGCCAGGACGTGCGCATCCTGCATGACTTGGGATGGGGATTCAGCGTCAGAGGGCTGGGGGTCTTCATCTTTTCTCCCTCGGGGCTTGCCCATGGTGTCAGCAGGCCGAGTTCAGGTGAAGAGCCCGCGGAGCCCGAACACACCGCGGCCTCCGGGTGGGTACGAGGGCCAGGCCTCAGTCCGGCGAGTCTTCCAGGGTTCCGAGCAGGTGCTCAGCTCCTCCTCCGCGTCGCCCCTATCAGCCCCGTCATCCAGCGCCCACCACGCGTCTTGCCAGCTGTGTAGTTCCGGTGAGGCCGCCAAAATAGGATTACCTAGTCCGGCGCGTGCGTAAATTTGATGGGCGCCTCGCAGCTCAATACTTGGTAGTGCCCAGGCACACACCAGGTCCCGTGCATCCCAACGATCGCAGCTCCCACGTCGCTGCGCAGGTAAAGCGCTTCTGCCCGGCACTCTGTAGGGCTGCTCAGCCGTTTACGGTCCACCGTGACACAAGCTCACGCTATGAAGGAACAGTCAGTAACTCTGGGCAATGGACCTCCCTCTTTGGTCTTCGCAGTTCCGTCTCCATGATGGTAGCCCCCCATGGGTCCAGGGCAGATCAACTTGAGCACCCCACCACGACATGCCAGCGCTGCAAGTCGGCACCGCTTAACGGCGCTGCCAATCACATCCCAGGGCCCTGAAAATGCCCCTCCGTCGTCCAAGGTCCCAGCGGCCGTCCCGCCGCACCTCCCGGCGCAGCCCGACAGCCACTCCGGCCCCAGTGAGCCCCGGAACTGGGCCTCATCCTCAATGGCCACCAGTCCACAGCACAGGCCAAGGGCAGGCCAGGGCCCCACTCACCCGCCTCCTGGGGGCTCCCAGGCGTGGTGCTATCTCGAGTGTCTCTGCCGCAGCTTTCAGCTAGCGCAGGCCGCCCCCCTCCTCGGTGCCGGTAATGAGGGGCCGCCACTACTAGTGCTCCTCATTCAGGGCCGCTCCTCTCCTCCGTCACAGGACCCAGTCGCCGGCACAGCTCTCGCCACACAGCGCAGCCCGGCGATCTGCCGAGCCAGTCCCAGGGACCCCCAGCCGTAAATTCGCTCCCCGGGCCGTCCGCCCTTTGCGCGCCCCCGGCGCCGCTCCAGCGTTAAAGGCAGTGCGCTCCACGATGCGGCGTCTAGCAGCCGCCCATGACACTCTCGGCGCTCCACAGGCTCCTCTCAGCGCAGAGGAACCGCCATTTTAAATGGGCTGAGCTCGATCAGCTCCATCCTAAAAACCCCTCAGCGCTGCCGGGTCCCGCTGCCGGGCGAGTCTGGAACTCCCCGGGCCAGCTCCTCTCCCTCGCTTTGCCCCCCGGTGGTGCTTGGGGGGGTCTAATGGGGTCGATCTACAGGATAAAAGAAGGGTTCGCGAGCGGAGCCCAGCGCTCACGCCGCTGCCTGCATCGGCGTCCAAGCCACGCCCCCTGATAATACCTCAGGATATGGTTGTAAGATCTCCATCATACACACTTAGAACAAGCTAGGGCTGTTCTTATAGCCCTTAGGCAAATTTTGAAGCAAAAATTATACCCCATTCTAACTAAAGGCAGTTAGATTTTCACTTTCAGACACTATATTTTGACTGCAGAACCCACTGGAAATATCCAGTGCTGTTAAACCTGTGCATTATGCATTTTGCACTGCATAGGTTTGAGTATTCAAATTCCTGTGGCCTAAGACTATCGTAAAAGAGACGTCCAGTTGGGAGATGTGGAAAAAAGGGTGTGTTAATGATAAGCATGGTGTTATTTGCCATGATACTGGAGCTGGTCTAGTATTGTTTGAGTGCCATACATGACTTTTGACTTTAAAGGATATGAGGCCTGTGCTTGTGGCTCCCTGCGTAGAGGAATCACATGCAATGGATTCTCTATCCCACCCACTTGATTTCTGTATAAGGTCGGGCCTGTTTTACGGCTCATTCACTGGTGTAGATCTACCTGATATCTTTGGGTACTATGGGAAAGAAGGCTACCCTGATGACTTTCTCCCTCTGGTGTGCTTCTGTAACAAAGACCTGAGGCCAGTCCTCTTCGGAGAGTATGATATCATAGTCATCCGATAAATGTGACCAGAAGATTTCCTCAATAGTTTATAGTATGTCCCCCTCAATCTGTATATTTAAATCATACAGCTGCTCAGGAGGATTTACATGCTTGTCTGGAGTTTCTATTGTATATATTCAACAGTTGGATTCGCATCCAGAAAATTTCTGAAGCATCCAACGCACTATAATGACTTCTGCTGCTTTCTCTAGAAGCACTCTTGCCCAGGTCCTGGTCTGCAGGAAGAATCATAGCTTTATTAGCATATTGTTTTAGAAAGTCCTGCTACATTTATCTTTGTTATTGGAGTTTTAGAGTCCACTCCTTTCTCCTCCCTTTTTATGCTGATATCAGCCTCACATCCAACTTTACCTTTTCAGACAATCCATCTTTCTTCAGTATTCAGATTCGGCTCCCTCTCGCTGTTCTTTTACTATCAATGTACTGAAAAGAACATGAAAAGCAGCTATCAGAATGCTGATACCCTTCAGGCTTTAAAAATGTTCTTATGGTCCCTCAAATATAACCATCCCTTCAGGATTCCCAAGATGCAGGTGATCCAGTCCGTCTTTTCTCTTTCTCCACCAGTTTCTTCTTTCATTCTGTTGCAGATTTCTCTTTGAAGAAACCCTCAGTGTCCTTTTAGGTTTTAAATGTGTTTTTTTGGCTTGTGTACCTAAAGTATTACAACCCACAGAGGTGGAAACATCCACAATTATTTTAGGTAGTTCTCTTTTGTGTTCTTCAACTAGAACAGTTTCCAGTTTCTGACGTATAGCCAGAACTGAAGCTCCTCCCTTGATATTACTTAGGATTATAGAGGAAACTGTAGTCAATTTTCCAATTAGTTTCATACCCAAGTCCAGTTCTGGTGCTGCGACACTCATTCTGTACTTGTTTCAGTACATCACGGAGTACTGCAAATAAAGGCGTGCCATGTGTACAAGCGTAGATGCGTGCAAATATGCTTCCCCAGGTGCTACATTTCTCTATGGGTAGAACCATCCCAAGAGGAAGACACCTAGTCAATATTCTATGTTTGTCCTGGGTGATGGTATATCTATACATTAGTTCTCACTGATTGGCCCTGTGAGCAGTTCAGACGGTCAACTCATCTATTTTCTCGAGTGCCTTGCCCACGATAGCATTAACAGTCTGAGGACTAATAGTTTGTACTTGTGTTGGAGATACTGGCCTTGCTGCGAGAGCAGGGCAAGTGCATAAAGTGGGCAGTATGAACTGTCCCAGTCTCCTTATTTAAGGAGAACATGTAGTTCAGCCCCCGACCATCTCAGAAGGGACTAACATATCAGGACGGGTAACGTGCGTATAGCCAACGAAGACTGGCTGTGGAGCCCCATCATTGATCCGAGGTCCCAGGCACACATTCCTGTGCATGTGTGGTAGATGACCAGCAAAACAATTCTGGTGTTCTGGTAAGTGAAAAGAATTTCCAAATTTTTGCAAGCCCTATAGTTTCCTGGCAGACCTACCACTCTATGTTTTTGAAACTGATCTGAAGCAGCATCAATATGCTCAAACTCGACCCATGAGTAAAATGTCTCTAAGACATATGCCATGTGTGCAGCAACTACAAAGTTAACTTACTCCCCTTCATTGGGGAAACCTCGAGATTTAAGATGCTGAGTTACTGCTTTCCTGTAATTGGCTCTTATCTCTATAGGTGCCGCCATGGCAAACTGATTCAATTGAAAATGGAATCAAAGAATTAGAAAACCCACCGAATGGGGAATAACCTTTTAAAAGTGAAAATTGACAAACCTACAAGAATAGGGGGGACGTCTCCGTTAGGTCGTAATAATGGTTTGTGTGTGGGAATAGTGTAAGAAATATTCAAGGCGTAACCATAAGATACGGTCTCCACATTGGGTGCCAACTGTTGCAAGGTGAAGTCATGGCTTTTAGGTTACTAACAATAACTGTAAGAGGATCAGAGGCACCGTGGTAACTGAGCCTATTTATTTTTTCACAGAATCTCCCACATTCAACACTAAAAGGAACAGACACGTTTAACTAAAAGTATTTTACAGCAGGGCGATCCTGTTTCTAAGCCCATCTAAAATAATCACACTGGATATCATTAAAACAGCAAGAAGGCACTTTGTAAACAACAAAAACGATTAAAAAATGTCTAACTTGGTTAAAATATTCTCTAAATGCCTAACACTCTCAAACCTACTTCCATGCCCTACACTATGAGAGTATGTAGTAATGTAGTAGAGTAATGTGTGGTCTGCAGTTTCTGAGGGAGAAGGGGTGCAATGCATACCTTGTTGACACCTCAGGGTGGTGTTATTGAAAAAGTTGTGAAGGAAGCATTCCCTGCGAAAAGGCAAATGTGATGCTGTAGGAGCCTCCCTTGAGTACTCAGCTTTGATCAATGTCAGGCAAGATGCATCATCTTCTCTGAGTGCCGGCAATAGTCATGAGCGCCTCGGACAGTATCTTGGAGGATAACCAGGGGTGAAGGACCTCTATACCTTAGGGGTTGCGTGAGGGTCCATAAATAAAAAATATGATCAGGAATGAAAACTACTGGCATAATTTCAGGAATGTGGTACATCGATTACGGACGCCCAGAGACACGATTCTAGACATATCTTTAAGAAAATTGGAGACAAGGGGGCGTCAATCCGGACTACTCCTCTTTGATTTATGTGGGGATGTCTCTCGATGGCTCTAACATATTGATAAAAGAACACTTGTTCCAAACTGGTTGTCCCATCAGGTGTTATATTTAGGTCATTATCGGAATGACTTGACACTCTCTCAGTTTTACGAATGGTGGGGGTAGACAACATTCATTATATTATTGTTTAGAACAGATAGTACAGTGAGTTGGCAGAATTCAGGAGAAGTGTTGTCCGAAATAGAGTTGAGGGCCAGGCCAGAATGAAGTGAGATCTTAGGGACTTTATGCCAACACTGGGAAACAAATATGCTGACTGAGTGGCACGATAGTGCACACTTGAGAATGCTGTTGTTAGAATAAATTAGCAGATTGCAATGCAAGAATGTAAATTGTTTCTTGTTAAACCAAATACAGACATCATTAAGTGAATTGAGGGATCTCCAAGAGGAAATACCAGAAAATGAGAAACGAAGGTGGGAATTGTTAGGTTTTAAAAATAGTTACCAACGTTTGAAGATCACTCCTGAATATAAAAATATTCTTACTGACAGTACGTTATGTTCAGTGGCTCAAAATTTACATGGCCAGACTGTGTAGGAAGGGACTTAATGGTCAGAACTGCAGAAACTTTGTAGACCAATTTGCATCAAAGATTTGTTATTTGTTCTACAAATACCACTGGAAAGAGTACTGTAGTTTTATGAGTTACTAGATTACCCGTCGCGTGTTGCTGCGATCTCCGAAGAAAGGAAATTCAAGGAAACTCGTTATGATCACATTCAATTTACATTGTGTCATTTTTATTGAAACTTATTCATTTTAATATGGAAAACATTTCAAAGTGTTGTTTTAATTCTATTTATTTATTCGAGTGCCTTTGGATACTCGATTTTTTGTTTTTCCGTCTTGTGCGTACATCAGTATTCGAAAGATTATGAGGGCCTTGGGGGGCTGATATTTAAAATAAATGTATGCCAGAAACCTTCGCAGGAGTGTACTTAACAACTTCCCAAAGTTTCCTGGCGATCGGATGAATGCTGTTTTAATTCTATTTATTTATTCGAGTGCTTGTGGATACACGAGCGATTTTTTTGGTTTTCCGTCTTGTGCATACATCAGTATTCGAAAGATTATGAGGGCCCTGGGGGGCCAATATTTAAAACATTTTATGCCAGAAACCTTCGCGGGAGTGTACTCAACAACTTCCCAAAGTTTCCTGGCGATCGGATGAATGCTGTTTTAATTCTATTTATTTATTCGAGTGCTTGTGGATACACGAGCGATTTTTTTTGGTTTTCCGTCTTGTGCATACATCAGTATTCGAAAGATTATGAGAGCCCTGGGGGGGCAATATTTAAAAAATTTTATGCCAGAAACCTTCGCGGGAGTGTACTCAACAACTTCCCAAAGTTTCATGGCGATCGGATGAATGGTGTTTTAATTCTATTTATTTATTCGAGTGCTTGTGGATACACAATTTGTTGTTTTTCCGTCTGGTGCGTACATCGGTATTCAAAAGATTATGAGGGCCCGGGGGTCCGATATTTAAATACATTTTATGCCAGAAACCTTTGCGAGAGTGTACTCAACAACTTCCCAAAGTTTTATGGCGATCGGATGAATGCTGTTTTAAATCTATTTATTTATTCGAGTGCTTGTGGATACACGAGCGATTTTTAGGTTTTCCGTCTTCAGTATTCGAAAGATTATGAGGGCCCTGGGGGGCCAATATTTAAAACTTTTTTATGCCAGAAACCTTCGCGGGAGTGTACTCAACAACTTTCCAAAGTTTCATGGCGATCGGATGAATGGTGTTTTAATTCTATTTATTTATTTATTCGAGTGCTTGTGGATACACAATTTGTTGTTTTTCCATCTGGTGCGTACATCAGTATTCAAAAGATTATGAGGGCCCTGGGGGGCCGATATGTAAAAAAATGTTATGCCAGAAACCTTCGATGGGCGTGTACTCAACAACTTCCCAAAGTTTCATGGCGATTGGATGAATTGTGTAGTAATGCATAAAGGAGAAACAGACAGACAGACATACATTCGTTTTTATATATATAGATGTTGGCGAATCAGAGGGCCCATTTACAGACTTCATTGAGATGCCAGTTTACAATGGCCTTAAATATGTTCTTGGGATTGTCTGCTTGTTCTCTAAATGGAATGAGGCATATCCTACACAGAGATCTTACAGTATGACAGTTGCCAAACTCTTGTTGAGGGAGTTGATACCACTTTGGAGTGCCAGCCTCTTTTGAGACAGATCATACAACTCACTTCAAAAGTTAGATTCTTAAATTGATTGATCAAAGATCAGTTAATGTCTTCAACCATTTGGCATAGCATAAAAGAATAATGGGACCATCAAAAACAATCTGACTGAAGTGTGTGCATCCACCAGATTGAAATGGTCAGATGTTCTTGTTTGTCTTCTCATGAGCACTAGAAGTACCCCAATTTAAAAGACTGGACTGTCTCCGCCATGAAGTGCTAACAGGCAGGGTAATTGCTCTATATGCCTTCAGCAACAATTGAATCAGTAACTGATCACATTATTTAAGATTATTGCAATGGTCTGGATGATGTGGTGAAATCTTTCTCCTATCAGGTGAATTTGGCAGCAGCATCATCAAAGGGAACTCCATGCCATCCCTTGCAACTGGGTGACTGTATTCTGGTGACAAAGCATATTAGCAAAATCTACCGCAAGGTCCACACCAAGACCTGCTTCCAACAAACACTGCTGGGAAGTGTGCTAGAGTCCTGCAGTGGATCCACATCGCTCATTCGAGGAGAGTGAAGATGGAGGATGTAGAGTTAATGACAACAGCCACTGATTTACAGAGTCAAACTGAAGTTCTCAGAGTGGATCTAGATGGGGTGAAGAAAATCTTAAAGCTGGTGAAGTTGAAGATCCTGGTGAAGATCCCAGCGGACAGTTTCAATCGTAGGATCAGAGTGAAGGACTGTTGCAAAGTCACAAGTGGCAGCAAGATGAAATAGTCTCTGATCCAGCTCATCAAAAGCTTAAGCTGAAATTTTGAGTATTGAAAACTCCCAGAGGGAGAAAACAGTTTACAGGGAGTCTAGTTGCTGATTAAGATTGGAGCACAAGTTCATCAGTGGGTCAAGAGGACTCGACAATAGTCACAAGCGAAGATGCAGGAATGATAACACCCTAGTCAGGAAAAATAACTTGCAAGATAAAGTATTGGGAGAAATAAAGGTTACAAATGATTAAGAAGTAGAAGTAGTTGAAATGGATTCAGAGACCATTGAGAGTGAATTACCTAAAAGACTAGCAAGAAATAGTATTTCAAATAGAAAGTGTGCATCATCCGAAATGGCGTATCCTGCTTCTATGTTTGAGACGGAAGAAGAGGAACCAGATAGTGAAATGTACAGTCTAATGCAAATTCATCTTTGAAAATAAGATAGCAGAAGAGCCACCTTGAACTTTTACGAATCTTGATAGAAGTGAAATAATTTTTGAACTGTGTAAAGAGTTCAAATTAAGAAATAAAGTATTGAGATTATTAACTAAAACGGACACAAAATCGACTTAAGATTCATTTAGATTTGTAATCATTATTTTAAAAACAAGAAGAAAAGATCTGTTATTGTTTTTGGAAAAAAATGTTTTCTTGAAGATTGATCTATGAAGTTCAACAGCCTTTTTTTATTTTTTGTTTCTGATCTCTATGGAATTGGCCAGCAGCAGATGTTGTCAAATTATTAGCATGATCTCATTAACATTGATATTAATAGTCTTAGTTGTTACTGCTACAGTTGCATATGTCTCCGGAAGTTGAATTAACTACAGAACATAATGTTGAGTCTAGTATACTGACACATAGTGAAAGTTCAATGCAGTTTAAATGATAATATTTATACAAAAATGTGTGGATACGTTATTTTTATGGGGGTCAAAAATTGCATGGTGTGTACTTTTCATCCTCCTCCTGGCTGTCCCCTCTGGTGTGCCTCTTGGCCCCATAGGACCTTTCAGTGCCTTATCTGCTGCCCTGGTCTCAGTACTGTATCTTTTTTCCCAAGTGCAGTCCGTTGCTGTGTCTATACCAGGTCCCTGTCCCGTAGCTGCCAGCTTCGATGCCACCTTCAGCTCCATTTAGAGTGCCCCAATGCAGCCCATGAAGATGCAGACTGATGCTGCTTGTAGCTCCATTTACGGCACCACTCCAATGGCACTCATGGGTCCCCCATCACCACTCCATCTTGATCAGCTAGAGAAGACCATGAGATTTCTAAGAGAGGCTTGGCGCCTCTTAGGAACAGAGCAATACCATAGGGAACAACAGGGGCACAATACGTGAACACTATCCAAGATCTTTCAGGCAGATTCAGACCAGCAAACCCCAGATGACCACAGTGACCAGATGACACTGACCATTTGCCTTCCTCTGATGGCTCACATTTACTGGCCCTTTTCGACACCAGTGGGCTTGGTAATTTGCAGAATATTGATATCGACCAAGCCCCTGCAGAGATGGGGGTCTTTTGTGTGGTTCTTAGTAAAGCAGCTGAGGTTTTAGAACTCTCTCTTCTTCAGTGGAATATCCTCCAACATTTCGATGTATGTTCTACAATCCGCTGCCTCCACAGTGGAGCCATTGTTACCCTTTATCAATGCCCTTATTGAAACACTAAAATACTGGATATGGTTTTTTTTTGCAGGGTCTCCCTCAGATATTTACCTTCTGTTGCTGACCTGTTGATGTTGACATTTGAACTAGTGCCCTTTAGTTTTTCCCTGCTAACCAGTGGTAAAGTGCTTATGCTCTCTCCCTAAAAAGGGCTAATATTGACTTACACTTAATTGGCACATGTAATTTACTTGCAAGTATTTACTATTGGTACTACATGTGCACAGGGCCTCTAAATTAAATGCTACTAGTGGCCCTGTAGCATTAATTGTACCTCCCACATAAGTAGAACCTTAAAACATGTATGTCTCAGGCCTGCTGCTCTAGCCTGTAGCACAGTTTTAAAACGTATTTCGACTTGGCAAAATAAACCTTTTGCCAGGCCTAAAATTTATTTTTTAGTACATTACTCACCCCTAATATAGGCCCTAAAGCCCATAGGGCAGGGGTCATTGTATTTAAAAGACAGTACATGTGTTTTAAAGTTTTATGTCTGGTAGAGAAAACTCCTAAATTTTGTTTTTCACTACTGTGAGGCCTATCTCTTAAATTGGATAACATTAAACCTTATTACATTTAATAAGTGTAAATTATGATTGGGAGCAGGTAGGAATGCCATGTAAAGACTCAAAACTCAACAAGTTGGATTTCAAATCCAACTTGTAAAGTTGGATTTGAAATCTTTATTCTAGAACTGCCATTTTAACAAAGTTGGCATTTCCCTATCCTAAATATTTGTGCCTTCTGCCAGTGTCCTGGGTCACAAGACTGTGATCCCTAAAAGGTGCCTCCCGACCATTAACGGGCCCAATCCCTCCGGGACTCTGCTGCCTGCGAAAACCAACAACGCGAAACTCTGGAGAACCTGACTCAGTGCTACAGCGGCCGGCAAAGTTAGTTCTGTGCTTTGCGTTACAGCAATGACATCCGGAAATGACCACCAACGCGAAGCTCCATCAACGACTGTCTGTGGCACCTGCCCAGCTATCCGTGCTGCAGTGACGTTAGCCCGCACCGCCTGCCTGCTCTTTGCGCAACTGCAATAACCATCCATGGCCACCTCCACTGGAAATGAAAGTCTTCTTGTCGGACTTTGAAAAGGTAACTGTAGGAAATTGGGTTTTTGAATGACAGGGAAGGAAGACCCTTCTCAAGCAACAACTACAATCCCTGTCAAGGTGAGCAGCAAAACTCTAAATTAACCAGTGTTTGACCATCGGGTGTCTTGGCACTAAATCAGGCAAGCTTAACTTAGAGGAAATGTATAAGGTACTTACACATTGCCTCGAACTCAAACAGTATTAAAGTGAAAACACAATACAAGAAAAACCCCACACCAATTAAGGAAAATAGATGAATATTTAATAAAGGATTTGCAGCCAAAACAAATTAAATCCAATCAATAGGACCAAATTGATAAGAATTTTGAAAGTTTTTTGTCAAAAGTAATGCCTAAAAGATCACATTGGGCCTGGTCTCTGCTTGCCTTCAGACTTAAAAGAAATTTAAAAAAAGAATGTCTGAGTAGGTAAAGTTCAGCGTCGTGTGGCAGTCACTGGGAATAGTCGCTGTGAAGATTTATACGTACAGACTAAGTAACTTTTTTAGAAGTTTAAAATCTTCAGCAAGATAAAGCTGCAGGCTCTAGCTCCCAAAGGTTTCACATGTCCATCTACTATTTCTGAGGTCCAGGTCTCCTGACGATTCTCTGGTCATTTTTTGGTGGTAAATTTTCCAAGTGCCATGTTTCAGCTTTTGGGTGTCTGGGCTCCTATAGAATCAATTTCAAGGGTCCAGGACAGGTGGGGAGCCACTTAGAGAGCAGGACTCCCTTCAAGCAAGGTCTAGGTGCGAGTTTCCAGGTTGTTGGAGTTGTTGTGTCCCTGTAGCTCAGAACAGGAGACCTGCCAACTAGCCCTAGTATTCACTTTGGTAGTCCTGGGATCAAACAGCAAGCCAGGCCTCAAGCAGCAGGGCAATCCTCTGAGGGTACAGCACAGGCTTCAAGCAGTTGAACAGTACTCTGGAAGCATCAGGGCAGTCATCTGAAGTACAAGATAGTCCTTCTGGGGATATTCCGCTGGTCCACAAGTAAACTAAAGACTTGGTCTGAGTGTCCAATATTTATAGCTTGTGGCAGCCTGTAAAGTGGAAAAAACGTTTAGACTTACCCACATCTGGTTCTGAAATTTTCCTTCCTCCCCAGCCCAGGGTCCGGGAGGACAAGAGTGGCAAAGGTGTGGTGTCATCTTTGTGGGTGTGCTGAGGCAACCCCATTGAAATGTAAGTGGGTCAAAGAATAGCTCTGCTTCTCCCATCCTGTCGGGATTGACCATCCTGCCAACATCGTGTCCCAGTTTGCTCACTGCCTGGGAGGAACACACAAAGGCCAACTACCAACTATTCACAGCCTTGTGACCGAGGACACAGGCACCAAATGGTTAGGACAAGAAAATGGCAATTTTCTACAAATTTCATTTTCAGAACTGTGACTTAAAATCCGATTTTACCATTAAAGAGAATTTTGAATTAGCAATTCTTTTGAAATCAACATTACTTTTCTGTTTCCAATAAAAATGTATCACTTGAAATAGGGTAACCCAGTATTATCCAATGGGAGAGGTAGACTTAACAGTAGCGAAAAACAGATATAGGAGTTTTTCACTACCAGGAAATGTTGAACTTAAAAATGCATGTCCAGCTTTTTAAATACACTGCATCCTGCCCGATGGACTGATTAAAGCCTACCTTAAGGGTGATTTATATATACTAAAAAGGGAGGGTTAGGCCTGGCAAATGGTAAATTCTGTCAGGTCGAATTGGCAATTCAAAACTGCACACAGGCTGCAATGGCAGGCCTGGGAGGTTTTTCTTCTAGGGCTACTTAAGTAGGTGGAACAATAAGTGCTGCAGGCCCACTAGTAGCATTTAATTTACAGGCACTGGGTACAGATAGTACCACTTTACTAGCGACTTATTAATAAATGAAATGTGCCTTGTGGGTGTAAGCTATTTTCACCATGTTTAAAGGAGTGGACACAAGCACTTTAGCACTGGTTAGAAGTGGTAAAGTACACAGAGCCATAAGGCCAACAAAAACAAATTTCAGCAATCAGCAGAGGTGAAAGGCAAAACGTCTTGGGGAAGACCACACCAAAGACTGTCAGATCGAACAGTAACTTTTTCAGTTGAACTAACCTTCTCTCTGTATTCAGCCTGCGCTCCATCGCAGTCGGCCTGAATTTGTGACTTCTTCAGTCTAGCATGACCAGATGACCACGAGAGGCTCTTTGTGCTTTTAGGTGCTCTACTAAAAACTTTCAAATTGAATATGTCTGGTTCTACGTACTAGATTTTTATTGTTCTGGTATCATTTTCTTTTTTTTTAATTTACTCTATTCTTCTAAATGGGTTTATAATTTTTCTTCTTGTGTGGTGTTTTACTTTATTACTGTTTGTTTGCTGCATACATATTTCACACATTGCCTTTACTTTGAGCCTGACTGCTTTGTGCCAAGCTAGCAGGGGGTTAACCACAGGTTAATTTAGGACCTTTTGTGGTTCACTCTGACAAGGACTATGGTTGTTGGCTAAGTTGGGCTTCCACCACCCTCAACGAATAACCCAATTTCTTAAACCCATGATCAAAACCAGAATCGGGGTCAACGATCAATAGCCCAACACTACAGACCAGCCCCTGGACACCCCACCTTCTTGTCCCTGCATCCACCTTTTGGTAGTTCGGTGGTTCAGACCTCCTCCACAACAAAATTAAATCCTGGTGCTTTCCCTGCTCCCCAACAGGGAATTTGAAAAACTTGAATGTGTGGGGAAGATCACCTTTTTTTCTGGGGAAGCCTAGCATAACACTCGCTAAATGCAGGTGTCTTTTGGGTCACTACATGCAAGCTCTTTGGACATGATATCATTGGTAGTCCCTAATCTAACTTGTAAGGACCACTTGACAAAAGTAGTCTGGGACTAACAGGATGCCCCTTACCACATCATATTTGATCCCTTTAAAAACCAAGTTCTTTGGCAGAGGATTCCTGCACAGATGGAGCCAATCTTCACCGTCTGGCCAACAACAGTAGAACCTTCTGGTCCTTTAGGCGAGAGAGGCAAACGATGCAGCTGTCAGAACCAACCTTTTTTTCCCTCCTCCATTGCTTCGCCAGGTAAGTCTCAGTAATTTCTCTATGAAGGAGCATATGATGCGAGTTGGAGGATGGGTGTCTTCGGTGTGTCTGGCAGGCCATTACGTCAGACCAATATGCCCTGCAAATCGTGGAAAGGGAATACTCCATATGGGTCCTCTATTAAAGCTCCTACCTAGTTGCCATTTGAGGCTCCTCATGTTAAAACCTGGGCTTTTATGTGCAGTGACCCGAGCTTATCAAGTTAGCAGGCTGCAGGCTCCATTTATCTGCCCAGCCATTACATGCTTCTTCCCAGATAAGCTTGTACTACAAACTAAATCTGCGTTCCTGCTGAAGGTTGTATTCCTTTTTCATATTGGGCATTCTAACACCTTCCCCATTTCCATCAGCCACCCCACCCTACCAATGGTGAGGAGGGGTTACATACACTGGAACTCAAGCATGAACTAAGCTTTTCTATCCATCACAAGATGAAGATCAGGTCTGATAAACAGCTCTTCGTCAGGTATATAGGCACCAAGAAAGGTAAGGCAGTTCAAAAGAAAATTCTTTCCCACTGGAATATACTGTGTATAAGGATCTGCTACCCTATGGCAAAGAAATGACAGCCTGAGGGAATCAGGACTTATTCCACCAGAGCGGTTTTCCTTACGGCTTTAGCTAGAGGTGCACCACTGGTAGACACTGTAAAGCGGCTAGGCGGGCCTTCCTCCACACTTTCTCAAAACACATGTTTGGAGCCAAAGAGAGGAGGGGCGTTCAATTCACCCATTCATTTTTACAGGATTTTCTCGTTGGACCCAACTTCTACAGCGAGCACTGTATTGGATTCTCTTCAAAGTGTAGGAATCTGCAGGTAGAAGTATCCATCAGAAGAAAAAATTGCTTGCCTTCAGTAACAGTCTTTGCAGTGCATACTCTGTCTACAGATTCTTCACCAAACCCACCCTCCTCTTCATATATAAAGATGCCAATGTAGTTTGTTGCACTGTGCATATTTTCATCTAGTCATTATTATTCTTGTCCCTGATTCTAAAAGATGTGGTTAAAACAGATGAAACCTGATGTCAGGGTGCTGGGGAGTGCCCAATATGTTTCCTGTGTCATCACCACAAGTCTGAGGCATCGGTTGGAGTCAGAATTTTCTGACCCCCCAACTCCTCACCACCCACTCTTACCCCTATTTTTTATGCTTTAACTAAATACATGCTTACATTTATTTGTCAACTCTCTGAATGTGCTTTGTATTCCAAACTGATAATTTTGGCCAAAATGATAATTTTGGCCCAAAAAAAGTAATTACTGTTATTATTCCAGGCTGATATGTTGGCATTGAACCCGTGTTTCACCTGAAATTGCAAGGCAATTAAGATGTAATGTAAGGGTGATGCGGTCCAAACTACGTAACAATTATTATTGCTAGACATATGAGATTCACATTATCTGTATCTGGGCATTTTAAGACTGAAATAACTTGTTGCTGGGCATGTGATAGCAGGTACTTGTCACTCATGGGCAGTGGTTTTAAGAAGTAAGTACATCATTTTGCAACTAGTCTGAAAAATGGCATTAATTGTTTTTGGCCATTTGAAGGCTAGCATTCCCTTTTTCTGGGTACAAAGAGTGTCTAAGTCTGTTGCTGCCATTTAGAGGCTGTAGAGAAACAGAATGAGCTTGAGTCCTTGTAAAACCCAGGGTGGCTGGACTATTAGCTATATTTAAACACAAAAAAGAATCATTAAATCAATTTGTATGTGAAATTCCCCCTACCGGCAGTCACCAGTAAATAGTTATAGCTAGGACCTGGTTTCCATTAGAAAACGTTTTTTGACTTGCCTATAACTTTGGCGCTGTTTGAACAATCTTCATGAAATTTCCCCCCCCCCCCCAAAACAAAAATGCACAGCTGATTCAAGTTGTGCATGGAAAGCTTCGGGGTGATCTGTGAAGCGGGGTGGGTTAAAAAATGTGTTTCCCATGTTAATTCCCCAAAAGATTTTCGACACAACTACAACCCAAAATTATTGACTGAATTACACCAAATTTGGCAGAAACTCTTGGTTCAGAAAGAGGCCTTTTTGTGATTTGGTGTATATCCATTCAGCAATTATACAGATATTAAAAGAAAACCACATTTGTATATCCAGAGATGCGGACACTCCTCGAATCCACCTGCAGTGTCTCCGCGGTTCCACGTGCCAATGCAAGGCCCTGATTGACTGGGCGCAACTTCATTGAAAAGCTGCAGCCTCCATTTTAAATATTAGGAAATGGTCCCGGGTGCTGAAAAGTCAAATCTAAAATAAATGAAGGGGTCAGGTTAGAGCTTTCCTGACCCCATGTATGTGTAATAGATGTGGGAAAAGCATGTACAATGGGCAGCAAAATACCAGTAAACTGTTGTTTTTTTTGTTTTTGCCAGTGTGATATCCCAGATCCATCATAGGGCTCAGTGTGGCCTCCGTGCAAATCCATGAATCTCTTCGCAGAGTTGCACCGGGGGTCACAGTTGATCCGCAAGTTCATGAAAAACCCCAACTAAATTGAGCTTCTTTGCAGGAAACATGGGAAGCGTTAAAAAAAGTACTGACCATTTAGAAGTAGTTTAACATAAAAGAAAGATGAAAGGAGCCGGGTGATTTGTTAACCAGTGTAGCATAATTCTGAGAACATGGTGAGGGGTTGCCATTTTACCTGATTTTCTACTGAGAGAGGAGGTAGTTTGCAGGAGTTCTGGCTGGAGATTTTGAATATACTCAACAAAAAAACCTAGGGGTCTACGTACGAGGAAAACAAGGAGCCTCTATTTACGGGTATCGATAACTATCAAGTCTATCAAGATCAGAACAATCCTGCTGCCAATTTAGGCATGAAACCAGTATACACAGAACCAATAGTGATTGTGGGTGAAACTTGTAAAGTCATATTGGATTCGCATCAAAATCTTGTTGTGATCAATTCTATCATCTGGTCATCCCTCGGAGATGGTGTGTCTCTAGATCATTGAGACATTTGTACCATGCCCACGGTCGAAGTTGGGTTCCGACCCACAATCACTCCGGGACCATGTAGACCTGATGTATGATGGGAACGAGTGCAGTGCAAAACCAAAAATAAGTGTAGAAGTGGTGAGCTAAAATAGGATCGAGGACAAAAAGAATAAGGCTTTAATGGAAATTGGCCTCTTCCTAATTAAAACTAGGAACAGTGCATGAAAAACAGTTTCAAACAAATAACTATAGGGGCCAACATGTTTCAGCCTTCAGGGCAAGACCCTAGGCTTTCTTCAGGGCCTCTGTTCTTTAATTACTAATGCTACTGCATGTGTTATTCAAAAGAAAAGTGATTTTTATTCTAAGAGTAGTGATTGACTCTACAAAAAGGATATATATGACCGGAACTAGTTGCTCTCTCTCCGTGTCAATCCAAAGTGTCTCACACCTAAAACAACAAAACACCATATGAGAAAAACCTGTGTCAGAGTTTCAATGCTGTTCACCATTTAGGTATGAAGAATAATTATCACTCACCCAGATAGACTGGAGACCAGACCTCACCTCTCCTGGACCAGGCTCAGAAACCTGGAGGCCCCGCTCTAAAGGAGTGAGGAAGAAGGTGGCTTAACATAACCCAGGGAACTGTCATTTCTGCCCCTACAAGTATACTGTATATCCTCCAAATATTTCCCTCACAACCTTGAGTAACCCATTCAACCTCTCATTAGTGACAAAAAGGCTCAACCCCATAAGGAAGGACACCAAGGGCTACTATAGTACTTAAAAAAAGTTATTAAAGAAAGATCAAAAGAGCAATCTTAGATCTAGAATGCTCATAAGCCACATCAACTCAAAGGTATAGGTGTAAAGTCCCCAAACCAAAATCTTAACATGGTTTTAGAAAGGACCCTAAATACCAAACAAAAAGATTTTGTATAGTAAAACCAGGACACAAAGGAAGAAAAAAGAAAAACTAGGAGAAAAAGCAGGAGAAACCTTGCCTACCTGTCCGTCGTTGCCTCTGGCGGATCCTGAGTCAGGGGGAGGCAAGGACCGGACCTCTCTCAAAGATTTAAATAGTAAATCCTCTGGCATACTGTCCAATCATGTCTCAGAACAGAAATAACCAATAGCCGATTCATGAAAAGCACCTATAACCAGCTCCGAAAGCAATATCCAAATTGACTTTGCTATGTAGGGACCAATAGCCTCCCTTTGAGGTAGTGGAACATGAGAAAACATCACATTCACGCTGCGAGAGTAATCTCGCGATATTGCAGGAACTACTGGATGACGTCACTAATCTTCATCCAGTAGTTCGTATGCCCAGAAACAAGAGGGTTGAGTAGTGATCGAATTGAAGATAGACAGTTACACTACTCAAAATATATTCCTTATTGGCATAGGAAGGCTCGTTAATGTTTAAAAAGCCCTCAGACAAACATCTCATTTTTGATGGAAGCATAAACTAGCGAAGTTATAAGAACTACCAGATGATGTCACCAATCATCATTCTGTAGTTCTCATGCCCGGGACCCATAGTACTCGTAGGATAGAATGCTGGGTCTCGGTATCATCATATTCTCCATTTCAATCCGATCGTCTGCAAAAAGTTATCTGCCCAATCAGTTTAAAGTTGTGCAGCGTACACGCACATGTCTTTAGATATTGAAAAGCACAGGGAACACACCCAAATAACTGTGGGCGTAGTCTCGCGATATTACTAGAACTACCAAATGACGTCATTAATCGTCCTCCCGTAGTTCATGTCCTCATGACCGATAGACAGTAGAAAATGCTCTGATCTTAGTAGTTCATAAAATTATGGTTCCTCGAAAAGCATGCAATATACTCACATCAGCACGATTGGCTCTAAACTGCACCAATGTCCTTTTAAGTGATCATGGTCCTTATTACATTGTTATTATTCGACCAACATCAAAGGCGTGACAGGGTATCATATTGATGGTGCACGCGCACTTGAAACCACATTATACTCTCACTCAAAATTAGTGGTTGAATATGCAAAACAACATGTCGGGTCAACTTGTATGTAGACAAATGGTTTTAGAATACCTTGTTATCAGCATTTGGTCCCCCAATAGAAATGGGATAACTGAAATGGGCTAACCAAGCATAAATAGTGCACTATTGGTTTTAGCCCCTGATAGCCACCTTAAGACAATAAAGCCCTAGCAAAAGCTAGTGTAAGTCCATCAAAGTAGTATATACTCAAAAGGAAGGCTGCCACCTCTATGAATGTTACATTCCCATTAGGGTGTGTCCATGCCTCTCCATAGATATATCAAAGGCTAGTCCATGGTATTTCATCGTTGAGGCCACGGCTGTCACTGGACAGTTTGTATATCCATTTCTGCTCTTTAGTGAAGAGAAATTTGGTTACATCCCCCGTGTACGAGGGAATGAAAGGTTTTTCCAAAACGGTCCACTTGAAATCTGACTCGCTATGTTTGTGTTCAATGTAGTGTTTAGTCAGTTTAGAAATACTCTTCTTACACCTGAAGGCACTCTTATGTTCGAGCATCCATGTGCGAACCTTCCGGGTGGTCATGCCTATGTATCTCTCATTGCAGGGGCATGTTAGCTGATAAATTACGTGTGTACTGTTGCAATTAGAGAACTGTTTCAGTTCCCACGGTCGGTCTGTACCTATATCTATGTGTAAGATATTAGAGGTCTGTGGGCAGACCGAGCAATTCCCGCAGGGGTGATGTCCGACCACTGCCGGTAAATCCCAAAGAGTGCCAATGTTCCTTCTAGGTGTTTCTTTGGGCCGAGTGTGTATCAATTAGTCCCGCAAGCTCTTTGAGCGCTTGAAAGCGAACAGGGGGAATTAAATTTTGTCGTTGCCGCAGTTCAAAATTCGCCAGTGTCGTTTGACAATACGTTGAATGCAATTAGATTTGGTATTAAAAGTGCTGACGAAGGTGAGGCGATTCAAAGGTTGTTTCACAATCGGGGCCTCCAACAGGGCTTCCCGATGGTTATTGGTTGCTCATTTGAGTAAGCGTTTCACCAAAGTCTTTGGATAATGTCTGGCTATAAGTTGATTGGAGAGATTGGCAGCATGCTTTGAAAAGGTCTCTAGTGTTGAGCAATTTCGCCAAACCCGGAGAAATTGCCCATAAGGCAAATTGTCGCGGAGCGACTTGGGATGCTGGCTTTCATATAGCAAAAGTGAGTTTCTCGCCATTGGTTTCCGGAACAGTTCACTTTGTAGACCTGTTGGAGTAACATAGATGGACAGGTCAAGAAAGGAGATTCTCTCCTTACTCGACTCTACGGTGAATCTCAGAAAATTGTTCTGCAAGTTAAGCCACTGATGAAAGAGTAGGATGGATTCCTTGTCCCCCCTCCAAATAACAAGAATGTCGTCTATGTATCGCTTCCACCATAATATTGATGGAAGAAAAGGATTTCTGGCAGTTAGTACGCATTCTTGCTCGAAGGTGTGAACATAAAGGTTTGCCAAGCTCGGCGCAAAAATGCTGCCCATGCCTGTCCCTGATGTCTGGAGGTAGATGGTATCCTCATATTTAAAGAAATTCTCTTTCATGGCTATTCTCGCCACCTCCATAATAAATGGGACAGGAGTGATTGAGTCGAGATCAGTGTCCCCCAGGATGGATCTGATGGTATCTAAAGTCTCATCCTGGGGGATAGAAGTATATAGTGACTCGACATCAAAGGAGACCAGATGGTCTGTCTCCGGATCAAATTCTATTTCTGGAATCACTCTTAAGACATCTTTAGTATCTTTAAGATATGTAGGCATGGTCTGCACTATTGGCCTCAAAAAATGGTCTACAAAAGCAGACAGAGGCTCCAAAATCGAGCCTTGACCAGATATTATTGGTCTCCCAGGAGGTGGTCTCTGGGGTTTATGTACCTTAGGCAAGGTATAAAAGTAAGGCATGATAGGGTATTGGGCCTGTAAAAACTTGGATTCTGATAACGTGATCCAACCGTCAGAAAGGGCTTCTTCCAACAAGATTTTGATTTCATTCATTAATCTAGTGGTGGGGTCAGTCTCTAAAGGTACATAGAAAGTAGCAACACTGAGCTGCCGTAAACACTCCATCCTGTAGATTTCAGTATCTTGTATCACAATGGACCCCCCTTTATCAGCAGGCTTTATGGTTATGGAGGGGTCCTTAGCCAATGCTGAAAGTGATTGTCCTTCTTCTCTGGTGAGATTACTGTAGTTGCTCCGTTGGGAGCACCAGATTCTGTCAATATCATCTCTTACTGCCCTCTCAAAGGTAGCCACCTGGGGGGGTACCGTATGTGAGGGGGGTAAGAAATTGTATTTAATCCATAGACCAGTGTTTTTATTCTTCTGGTCATCATTGAGGCCGTCTTTGTCTTTAAAGAAGTAGTGTAGTCTGAGTTTACGAAAGAATTGAGCTAGCTCCACCTGCAACTGAAATTGGTCCCCATTATCAGTGGTAACATATCCCAAGCCCTTGTTAAGGACAATTTCTTCCATAGCAGATAGGGTCTTTTTACTCAGGTTCACTACAAGGCTAGGTTCGGGTCGTTCGTGGATTGTTGTGAGTTCTTTTTCGTGTGACTGCGAGTCCCTGCATGGGGACCCGTTGTATCTTCCCATTGAACCTGGGCCTGTCCGCCTCTTCTTCTGCCCCGTGACCTCCGTGGGCCAAAGCCTAAAAAAGGCTGATTATTGTAATTCTGAAAACCAGGGTAAGGTCCAATCGGTGGTTGGAAAGGATGTTGAAAAGTACCTGGATGACCCCAAGGGGTAGGTGGCCACCATGGTTGCGCTGGGGCATTGAATTGTCCCCTAAAATTCTGATACCTATTCGATCTACCACGTCCCCTATTCATTTGACCAGGGGGAGTGGTGCTATCAAAGTCACTACTATTATCAGTACTAGATCCTGAGTAGTTAGAACCATACCTCCTACCACTTCGACTGAAATCAGGGGCTTTGTACGAGTCACTGGTATAGGGGTAAACCTGATCCAATTTGAACTTAGCCAAATCCTTCTTGAATTTGTCTATCTCTATCTGTAATATGGAGTCTTTAAAATCTTTGTTGTTTTTGTTAGATTCCTCATATTGTTTCTTAAAGACGGTTGGGGTAACCGTAGCCTTAATTTTGCCTCGAGCACTTGTATTTCAATGAGGATAGTGTCTGCGACTCTCTTGGCGGTGCTAATGATTAAAATCAACCAATCGCGGGTACACCGCCACGCGATTAAAGACCAATCTTTGAGGAAGGCTTTATCGTTCAGAAATAATCTAGGGGCATTTGTCACGATCAACCCAGGTGGAGCACAGCTAGCCCTCATATATTCGGCCATCGCGATACCGTGTACCTGAGTGCGTGAATGTGATTTCTTCAGAGTAAGAACTTTTGTCCAATCGTCTGCTACGCCAACCGAAGGGGCTGGAAGTGTTTCAACTTGCAGAACAATTTTCTGAGATTCACCGTAGAGTTGAGTAAGGAGAGAATCTCCTTTCTTGACCTGTCCATCTATGTTACTCCAACAGGTCTACAAAGTGAACTGTTCCGGAAACCAATGGCGAGAAACTCACTTTTGCTATATGAAAGCCATCATCCCAAGTCGCTCCGCGACAATTTGCCTTATGGGCAATTTCTCCGGGTTCGGCGAAATTGCTCAACACTAGAGACCTTTTCAAAGCATGCTGCCAATCTCTCCAATCAACTTGTAGCCAGACATTATCCGAAGACTTTGGTGAAACGCTCAATCAAACGAGCAACCAATAACCATCGGGAAGCCCTGTTGGAGGCCCCGATTGTGAAACAACCTTTGAATCGCCTCACCTTCGTCAGCACTTTTAATACCAAATCTAATTGCATTCAACGTATTGTCAAACGACACTGGCGAATTTTGAACTGCGGCAACGACAAAATTTAATTCCCCCTGTTCGCTTTCAAGCGCTCAAAGAGCTTGCGGGACTAATTGATACACACTCGGCCCAAAGAAACACCTAGAAGGAACATTGGCACTCTTTGGGATTTACCGGCAGTGGTCGGACATCACCCCTGCGGGAATTGCTCGGTCTGCCCACAGACCTCTAATATCTTACACATAGATATAGGTACAGACCGACCGTGGGAACTGAAACAGTTCTCTAATTGCAACAGTACACACGTCATTTATCAACTAACATGCCCCTGCAATGAGAGATACATAGGCATGACCACCCGGAAGTTTCGCACACGGATGCTCGAACATAAGAGTGCCTTCAGGTGTAAGAAGAGTATTTCTAAACTGACTAAACACTACATTGAACACAAACATAGCGAGTCAGATTTCAAGTGGACCGTTTCGGAAAAACCTTTCATTCCCTCGTACACGGGGGATGTAACCAAATTTCTGTTCACTAAAGAGCAGAAATGGATATACAAACTGTCCAGTGACAGCCGTGGCCTCAACGATGAAATACCATGGACTAGCCTTTGATATATCTATGGAGAGGCATGGACACACCCTAATGGGAATGTAACATTCATAGAGGTGGCAGCCTTCCTTTTGAGTATATACTACTTTGATGGACTTACACTAGCTTTTGCTAGGGCTTTGTTGTCTTAAGGTGGCTATCAGGGGCTAAAGCCAATAGTGCACTATTTATGCTTGGTTAGCCCATTTCAGTTATCCCATTTCTATTGGGGGACCATATGCTGATAACAAGGTATTCTAAAACCATTTGTCCACATACAAGTTGACCCCACATGTTGTTTTGCATATTCAACCACTAATTTTGAGTGAGAGTATAGTGTGGTTTGAAGAGCGCGTGCACCATCAATATGATACCCTGTCACGCCTTTGATTTTGGTCGAATAATAACAATGTAATAAGGACCATGATCACTTAAAAGGACATTGGTGCAGTTTAGAGCCAATCGTGCTGATGTGAGTATATTGCATGCTTTTCGAGGAACCATAATTTTATGAACTACTAAGAGCAGAGCATTTTTTACTGTCTATCGGTCATGAGGACATGAACTACGGGAGGACGATTACTGACGTCATTTGGTAGTTCTAGTAATATCGCGAGACTACGCCCGCAGTTATTTGGGTGTGTTCCCTGTGCTTTTCAATATCTAAAGAGATGTGCGTGTACGCTGCACAACTTTAAACTGATTGGGCAGATAACTTTTTGCAGACGATCGGATTGAAATGGAGAATATGATGATACCGAGACCCAGCATTCTATCCTACGAGTACTATGGGTCCCGGGCATGAGAACTACAGAATGACGATTAGTGAGATCATCTGGTAGTTCTTATAACTTCTCTAGTTTATGCTTGCATCAAAAATGAGATGTTTGTCTGAGGGCTTTTTAAACATTAACGAGCCTTCCTGGGCCAATAAGGAATATATTTTGAGTAGTGTAACTGTCTATCTTCAATTCGATCACTACTCAACCCTCTTGTTTCTGGGCATACGAACTACTGGATGAAGATTAGTGACGTCATCCAGTAGTTCCTGCAATATCGCGAGATTACTCTCGCAGCGTGAATGTGATGTTTTCTCATGTTCCACTACCTCAAAGGGAGGCTATTGGTCCTTACATAGCAAAGTCAATTTGGATATTGCTTTCGGAGCCGGTTATAGGTGCTTTTCATGAATCAGCCTCGGCTATTGGTTATCTCTGTTCTGAGACATGATTGGACCGTATGCCAGAGGATTTACTATTTAAATCTTTGAGAGAGGTCCCGTCCTTGCCTCCCCCTGACTCAGGATCCGCCAGAGGCAACGATGGACAGGTAGGCAAGGTTTCTCCTGCTTTTTCTCCTAGTTTTTCTTTTTTCTTCCTTTGTGTCCTGGTTTTACTATACAAAATCTTTTTGTTTGGTATTTAGGGTCCTTTCTAAAACCATGTTAAGATTTTGGTTTGGGGACTTTACACCTATACCCTTGAGTTGATGTGGCTTATGAGCATTCTAGATCTAAGATTGCTCTTTTGATCTTTCTTTAATAACTCTTTTTAAGTACTATAGTAGCCCTTGGTGTCCTTCCTTATGGGGTTGAGCCTTTTTGTCACTAATGAGAGGTTGAATGGGTTACTCAAGGTTGTGAGGGAAATATTTGGAGGATATACAGTATACTTGTAGGGGCAGAAATTACAGTTCCCTGGGTTATGTTAAGCCACCTTCTTCCTCACTCCTTTAGAGCGGGGCCTCCAGGTTTCTGAGCCTGGTCCAGGAGAGGTGAGGTCTGGTCTCCAGTCTATCTGGGTGAGTGATAATTCTTCTTCATACCTAAATGGTGAACAGCATTGAAACTCTGGCACTGCTTTTTCTCATATGGTGTTTTGTTGTTTTAGGTGTGAGACACTTTGGATTGACACAGAGAGAGAGCAACTAGTTCCGGTCATATATATCCTTTTTGTAGAGTCAATCACTACTCTTAGAATAAAAATCACTTTTCTTTTGAATAACACATGCAGTAGCATTAGTAATTAAAGAACAGAGGCCCTGAAGAAAGCCTGGGGTCTTGCCCTGAAGGCTGAAACATGTTGGCCCCTATACAGTTATTTGTTTGAAACTGTTTTTCATGCACTGTTCCTAGTTTTAATTAGGAAGAGGCCAATTTCCATTAAAGCCTTATTCTTTTTGTCCTCTATCCTATTTTAACTCACCACTTCTACACTTATTTTTGGTTTTGCACTGCACTCATTCCCATCATACATCAGGTCTACAGGGTCCCGGAGTGATTGTGGGCCGGAACCCAACTTCGACCGTTGGCATGGTACAAATGTCTCAATGATCTAGAGACACACCATCCCCGAGGGATGACCAGATGATAGAATTGATCACAACAAGATTTTGATGGGAATCCAATATGACTTTACAAGTTTCACCCACAATCACTATCGGTTCTGTGTATACTGGTTTCATGCCTAAATTGGCAGCAGGATTGCTCTGGTCTTGATAGACTTGATAGTTATCGATACCCGTTAATAGAGGCTCCTTGTTTTCCTCGTACGTAGACCCCTAGGTTTTTTTGTTGAGTATATGACTATTTGGGGATTGTAACCTAGGCTGGTCGTTAAACTTCCCTTAGACCCTTCACATAATATTGGTTTTTCTTGGAGATTTTGAATGAAAACAGATTACCAGGCATAGAAATAAAACTGAGAGAACAGCAAAGAGCTTTTATAGGTATGTTAATTAGGTTGAAGTATATAAAAGTATATTTAAAAGAAAAAGTGCATGTAAGGTGAAATAACATTTGTGTAGGTTCTAGATGGAATACTTGAAAGGAAAATAGAAGGGTGCTGTGAGCAGGAAAGGAGAAATAGGAATTGCTATACTGAATATACCTTAATTTGACTATGCTAGTATGAATGAATGTGTTAGAAATTTGAGCTGGGTGTTTGCTTATTGTACGTAATTTAATAATATATCATTTGCACATGCTCAGACAGTCGGGCAGGTACTTACAGACCCAGTTACACTCTCACAGAAGCAGGTATGTGCACATCACTCATATAGCCAGACAGTGACTGCCACCGTCACTGACACACCTGTAACACCATACACACCCATTTACTCATTTACTCATGTGCACGTCCAAGTTTGAGTACTAGCTTGCCCTTAGAGCCTGAGGGGACATCCGCAGAATGCAGTCTGCACCACAAGAACAGTTTGAAGATGACTACTTCAGCACTCTTGAAAAGGAAGAACCATGATTATGGTTGACCTCGGAATCAGGGCCCCAAAGGGTAGTGGGTTTCAGAAGGAGGGAGGGAGGGGAGGGAAGTGGAGAAATGAGTGGGTGAATTCTCCAGAAGAGAGAGGGGATCTCCCAGAGAGAGACTACTCTATTGGATACAGTGCAGGAAGTACTGCCTCCTCCCAACCCTGAGGACCTCAAGGACCAACAGTCTGAGTGGGACCTCAGGCTGCAGCTGGCACAGCTGGGTGCAGAGGAGAGAAAATGTGTGGTTAAGAGAGCCTTGGAGGAGAAAATGGTCTTGTTGGCTGGAGTGTCAAAGAGGTGAACTTGTAGGCCAAATAGGTGTTAGAGTCTAGCAAAAATGGTGTGAGCACCACTGCTGTGTCCAGTGCAGAAGAAGGAGTCTTGGTACCTGACTTTGAGGAGAAAGTTGAAATAGACAGGTTATTTCTGGCAGAAGAAGTAGCTGTAGAGATACAGAGGATATCTGAGGAGGATTGCAAAGGTGCTTTTGGAGTTATATTCGTGGTGATTGGAGGAACAATGCACTGGCGCCAGAAAAGGGGAAGAGGTTGAAGTATACCACTATAAAGTAGTCCCTTGTCAGTAAGTATGAATTAACCTCAGATGAGTGAAAGTTGAAACTCGGGGTCAGTCAGATACTGTGTCACTACTGCTGGCAGGACGGACTTTGTGGGGTACTTTTTAAATGTTTGTGAAAAGTACTGATGTTACCCCCCCCCCCTCCCTTCTGACAGCTACCAGAGGGAGCGGTGTCATGGGGGGGGGGGCACCCAAGCGTCGGCTTAGGACTTTCCAGCAGCAGGGGATAAAAGGCTCCGGTGACCTGTGGGTGGTGGAGGACAGAGCCTCGGAGTGCGGTGATCAGCCTCCTAGTTGAGAGACCTAACCCCTACAGTTGTAGACCTGATTGAGGCCTCGGAATCAACTATCCTGATATTTCACTCCATTCCAGACCCGGCGCACATGGGTGCCTACTCTCACCACGAGCTCCGGGTCTTCTGCAAAGTGGCCTCTGAAGTGTCAATGGTGAGGAAATCGGTGCATACGTGGCGAGAAACCTGACATGCTGTGTGGTGTGCTCATGAGTTCCTCCAGGCAGTGACAAGTTTTCCCGTGGCCCCAGTGTCTCCTAACTCTCTCACAAATGTTTTCCCATCATGACAGGCGGAAAAGGAATAAGGAACGCCCATCAGACCAAACCAGTCAAGCACATGCTCCCTAAAGGACCAGATACTTTGGATGGGTCCCAGGAGCTGCCTAAGCCAGCAGCTCAGCTGTCCCCTGAAGGGGAATCATTGACACTGCATGATATCATGGGGGTTATCCATGGAGTACGTGCAGCCTTGGAGGCGTGCATAGACTCTGTCACGTCAGAGTTCTCGCTAGTGAGAGCAGACCTCCGGAACATGAGCACAAAGCTGAAGGAGGTGGAGGACTCGACAGCCCTGAAGATTCAGGTCAGTGAAATGCATGCTGCGAGCAAAACCCTGGAGGCCCGACTAGAAGACTATGAAGGCAGATCAAGGCGCGACAACATGTGCATAATAGGAGTCTAGGAGCGGGTGGTGAATCTATTTGTGGAGGACCTCGTTCTTAGGAAACTGCACCCTTGAGGCCTCTCTGAGTACTTCTCAGTGGCCAGCTCATCGAGTCCCTGGCATACGACCCAAACTGGGAGCCCTTCCACACCCGATTATAGCCCACCTCTCCATTTTTCGGTACCGGGATGTAGTGCTTCAGTCAGCCCGAAGCACTCCTTCAGTGACCTACAAGAATGGAAACATTACATTCTTCCCTGACTTCACGCTCAACGTCCAAAAGCAACACTGCAGCTTTCTGGAAGTCAAAAGGGCGATGAGAAACAGAGAAGTAAAATACTTGATGCTCTTTCAGGCGATGCTCCGTGTAGAGGCTGAAGGGAAAACATGGTACTTTTCGACCCCTGAAGAAGCCCCTGAAGAAGCCTGGGAGTTGCTTGAAGGGTCTAGGACAGTAGGAGGCAATGAACTCAAAGCAAGGTATGGATGACAGAGACAGCGACCCGAGAAGTCAGCCAGGCAGGGGACGAAGGAGAGCAGCCATGAGGGGGAAGAATCACAGCTAGGGCAACCTTAATGACTATCTACATCTACTAACCAGGCGCCACGACTTGCTATCGAGTGGAGAAATGCAGATGATGACCGTGGGGCAGCAACTACTGATAATAGACATATTGGTCATTGAGGATTGGCTGTAGACTGCATGTCCAAAGGGGGGGGGGCGATCTTGATGGGGGGGGGGCATTTTGGGCCTAAGGCCTGGAGACCGTTTACGATTCTGTTATCCACTGATAACACAACTTTTATATTCACGTATGGGGGTTGGTAGGAAGCATTTAGGGAAGGCCACAGTCTCCTTAGTTTAACATGCTGGGTTGGGGGCGACAGGCACTCTGCAGAGCTGGGGGGCAGGGAGTTCTAGGTCTGTAATGCATGGAGGGGGGTTCACTTGCTCTGTTAGCAGTTTTGACTTCTGGCCTACTGACCATAAAGGGAGGGAGGGAGATGGGGAAGGGGCTTATGGTAGTTTGTTTGATTTATATGGTTCCATCGATTCAATGGCAGAAAGTACTTCACACCACAATAGCCATAACTTGGTTACTCTATGCGTACAGTCCACTCTACGCCCGAACTTCCGATAATGCTGCCATGGAACAGAGCAAGGGAGCTTCACTATTTTCTATGAGATGAAAACAGCTAAAGTGAACACCACTGATTTTCAATTATTTTCCTGGAACGTAAATGGACTAGGGGGAAAAATCAAATGTGGGTTGGTGCTTTAATACATAAAATGATACTCCTCCAATGTGATCCTCTTGCAGGAGACACACCTTATGGGTAATGCCTGCAAGGCTCTAGATAGATGGGGAAACAAGATGATGGTTTATACTGGGTTTAAATGTGGCTCCAGGGTGAAAAGTATATTCTGTATGTGACAATTACCACTCACCATTAAATAAACTTGGAGCACTATGACGTGGGAGGGAGAGACAATGAATATTCTATTCGACTATGTCCTCCAAGCCATGCAGAGCAACACCCTCCCGGACTTGGACGCTCTGCTGCTGGGACTCCCCAACTGGAGCTCCTAATGAGGGGGATTTTATTATGGCACTCTGCGACAGCAGGGACCGCATGCCCCTGAGTTAAACATCACCCTCTCGTTCTCAACTCACAGACTTCCTCCTGGTGATGGGATTTGTAGACATATGGCAGGCTGTTAATCCTTTACTACAACACTTCATGTATCATTCTGGAGCACACAGTAGTCTCTCCTGTATAGGATTATGTCCTTATGTAGGCTTTCCATATTCCTAACTTCCGTGAGATCCAACATCTGGCAAGGGGTCTTTCTGATCATTCCCCGATATGGGCAGTTTACAATCTGGACAAGCTCCAAGACCGGACGGATATTATACTCAATACATGGTACCTTAAGATCCTGAATGTTAGAGAGGGGTTAATGAGGCCTCGGCACACTCTTCAAAGACTCTATGGGAGGCTTACAAAGCTGTAGTTAAGAGACAAGCGCTCTCCCTAATTGTTGGCCTCAATAGAGATAAGAGGGTTGCCATGGAGAAGCTCAAGGGGAAGATCCTAGACTGGTAGATGATGAGGCTGGCAAAACCAAGCATATATTGGGCTTCAAGCAGCAACAGTATAGAGATTTAGCATCAGAGTCTGCTAAACCAGGCATCGAGTGACGCAACATCGCATTTACGAAGTGGAGGACAAAGCAGGGAAATTGATCGCATGGCTCGACAGATGTGAAAAGGAAAATCAGGATATCAGATATTCGTTCAGAAGAGGGGGAACACTTGAGAGACACACAAGATATAGCTGACACTGTTGCTGCCTACTTCTCCAGTCTCTATTCACCCGCAGGTACAGCCCCTGCAGAAGACTCCCGCAAACTATTAACAGACATACAGCTCCCATACCTCTCAGGGGAAGACAGAACACTCATGGAAAGTGGGCCTACTGAAGATGAGATTTTCCAAGCGAATTGGACTATATGGCAAAGCTATTGGCCCTAATGGCCTACCGATAGAGCTCTATAAACTAACAGCAAACATCATAGCGCAATATCTGTTATGGATGTACAAGGAAAGCAGCAGTGGAATATACTTCCCAGAGACCAGCAACTGGCATTGATAGTGGTAGTTCATAAAGAGGGCAGGCCACCGAGAGTTGTGCTTCATAATGACCATTATCACTTCTAAATGCAGAAGCCAAGATCCTGGTCCAAGTCATAGTCAGTGGTAGGGCCTTCCGAGTGTTCCCCCTCCAGCACAGAACTAAGCCCTGAACTCTCCATTTAGCTCTGAAGCTTGAACCGCTGGCAGCCTGAGTTCACACAGATCCCGTGATACGTGACGTAGTGCTGTACATCATGAACCCGCAGTTTGCCCTTCATATGCCATTTAACATTTATACGAACTTCAGCAAATGTTCAGTATACACCATCAACTGGCCTAAATACATCATATATGCCCTTCACTGTCAAACACCCGACCTTTCCACAGAGTGCGAGGCCTGACTGGAGACAGACGGTTTCTGATACTTAGACATATACTTCACCCCAGAACTGTTCCACGCCAGAAACCTCCAGATCCCTTTGAGGAGACTCAAAAGTGATGTCCATCACTGTAGACTACTACCACTCATATCTTGGGAAAATTGTGGTATTCAAAATGATAGCCCTGCCATGCTTCTTTTATGTGCTGCAAAGCACGCTGCTCCTAGTCCCTACAGTTTAGCTTAAGGCCACAAAGGATAAAATCAGAACACTGCTCTGCGTTGGAGGACCTGCATGAATAGCTCTGGACAAATTAACACGGGGTTGGTATGATGGGGGCTAGCCCTGATAGACATTCAAAAATACTACTGAGTCGCACAACTGGCGGTCACCAACTAATGTGTTCACCACCCTGAGGATCAACCAGTATTCCATATGGACTGCCTTGTTCTGCGCCCAAGGGGGATATGTGAGAGCTTTCTACACCAAACCGAGGTATGACACTTCATGGTCTAGATCTGGCACATAATATTCAAAAGCTAGGTTGTGGTGGAAAGGATTATTCAGGTCACACCGCTGTGGGACTCAGAGAGGTTAGGCACTCTAGGAATGTGATCTGGCTTCTTCAAATAGAATCTCATAGGTTTCTCCAAAGGGGGAGACCTTTGGGTCCGGGATGGGGTGTCGCTTTCTCCGATCTGCAAAGAGACTATGAGCTAGCGACCTCGGAGACCTCCCAGTACCTTCGGATACACCATGCTTTCCAAGCAGCAATTCCCTGTGGGGTCAACCTCCCTGAATAAATAGATTACTCTGCGACCACAAGACCCTTAATGCAATCTCCCTTACATACAGGAAGATGATTAATAATTCACTGGTCACACTACTTCGCCTGCGCGACCACTAGTATTATGACTTCGGAGGCCTAGCAGATGATGAATGGTTGGAGGGCTTGGCATCCCCCGGGGCACTAGCCATCAGGGCGGGGTTCTGGCTGGTACAGCTGAAAATACAAACACAAGGAGATGATGACCGGAGCGCTGAAACATTTTAGACAGTCACCCCCAGTCAGAGATCTGGGTTAAATCCATCATCGTTCTTTAGCTCTCTGTGCCACCCCAGTTCAGACCCAACTATATGCAAATCAGTCTTAACCCCGTGCCTCATGGGAACAGTCCAGCCCGAACTGCCATGCCAGGTCTTCCCTGGACCGGAAACAAGCATCCTGGGACCGATATCGGGGTAACACCCCTCATCAGCCAGGCTTGCTTGAATCCAGTGGCAAAGTGAGCAAGGAACCTACGTCTGGGCCTATCCTGCCAACTAAGAGCGAACAAAGCAAACACAAGGAGATGGTGAACAGAGCATTGACACTTTTCAGACAATCACCCCCAGTCACAGACAGCTTAAAATACTCCATAGATCTTATCTCTTGTTGCAACACGTTGGTCAATATAGGCAGAGTGTCTGATCCTGGTTGTCGAAGGCAGTGTGGCCAGAAAGGGACCCTCTTCCACATAATTTGGGGTTGTCCAGAGATACAGGCCTACTGGGTGTCAGTGGTGGTGTGCATGAATTGCGTATGTAAATAGTGTCTTCTCAATGTGTGTGATACAACTGACCTAAATCGTACGGAGCAGACTTGGATGACCCTGGGCATGGCGATTGCCAAATGCAACATAGCATGCCTGTGGGGGGCAATGACCACACCACTACTGCAGGACAGGGAAAGCCACATGGATTGGTGCATGGTAGCCGAGAAAGTGGTTCACAAATGCTGGGGCTGCCCCGGAAAATGGGAGAGGTAATGGGGCAAGTGGAATTCTCTATAGAGGTAGCCCCTGTGCTGCCCCATTGCAGTTGTGAACACAGCCACATTCCCTGAGGAATCACCCCTGGTGTTTAGTGGATGGAGGGACAACTGGGAAGCGAGGCGTGTGACCATCAACGACAGGAACACTGTTTACTATCCTTTCTCCTTATCTGCACAAATGACGACTTACTGCTTGCAAGAACAATAAAAAGATGTTTTAATAAAAAAGGTACTGATGTTTTTATGGTGTTTCTAACAGTTTCATAATTGTTCTTTTTCCAAAGAGAACTAAGAAGAAGCGACTTGTTCCAAAAAACAGATATAATACAAATGGAATATAAAATCTAGGGTCCACAGAATATAATCTTGACTTGTACACTGCTGCAGGTGTTTGTACAAGGTGTTCATCATGCCATCCTTCTAGTCCAGTTTGAAAAGGTTGAGGAAAATGTTGAGACTCTAAACCAGACACTCTTTTGAATGTAGTGGATGGATACTGTTACGCTCATATATTTTTTCAGATCTACTTCTATGCAGTTTTTCAAACTGTCCACTTAAAAGTGATATTTCTTCCTCCATGCAACTTCCATGTATCTTTATAGTACACATTATTGTTATTAAGATATCATGCAGGTTTCTTCATCTTATTTTGATTCTCTAGGTCCTGTCATATTTTTTGCTTTTCGTGGGCACACCATTCACTAGAGTAACAAGCAGTTCTTCCAAATCTCTCTCTACACCCACAGTTTCAATATTGCGTTTGATATCTACAGGAAACTACACAACTCTACATTTAAGCCCTTTCTGATGCTCAGTGGATGATAACTTTTGCTTCTCTCAGAAAGTAACGTAAGTGATCCCATGACTATTCGGCACAACTCAGAATATGTAACGAAGTTGGTGATCCTAAATTTCACAACATGCACGTAAGCTTAACATGACAACAATACCAGTACGTATTCATCCCAATATTTGCAGAGGTAAAGAAGATAGACTGTTGCACTGGAAGTACATGTGGCGTCCTACTGTGTCAATTTATTCCTGGCAAATAATACACATTCCACTGCACTCCCACTGATACACAGTAGTTTTCTTCATTAAAGAAAGGCTCAGTATTAGACGTACGCTTCAATTCTCCTTTGAAAATTGTTCAAAAGTTAATTTGATTAATAAGCCTTTTTTCTTTTTGTCATAGACAGCACTGTTTTATCTAGTGTTTTCATTCTGTTTAGTATCAAAATTAATAGTTTGCACTTCAGAGGAAACACTTGATCAACCACACACTCAATATGATATTTTTGTTTTTGAGAGCTGCTCTTCTTGTCTTAGTGTCCCTTATTTTTCGTACCAAATACAGTATTACTCTATTTCTGAACATTCTTATTCATATTCCTTTAAATTGTTACTACCTCCTTGTCAAATTACGTGTTTTTTTTAAATAATATTCGTCACTTCTAATCTTACTCCTTCTCCATTACAAATTTGGAGTAAATAGACAGCAGCAGTGTAAGTATATGGGTGTGTTCCTACAGTAGTTAATCAAAAAGTTTCAGTGTTATTTGTAAATAGTTAAATAAGTTATGTTATGTTTGTTAATTAGTTAAAATTGTATTCTAATATGTTAATACAATGCAATGTAAAGACATAAATATATTTATTATTAATTTAACTTAAGGGTCACAAACACACCCATACAGGTACTGATACATATACTCACACATCTACACAGTCATTCACAAAGGTACTGACACTCCCACACAGTGTCACACATCCACTCAAAAGCCTGCACAGTCACTGTCAGACCTATTTACACATGCAAACATCTACTTACATGCACATAGTGTGCAATTTCTTTCCTACAATATTTATGGTTGTTTTTTGCAACTGATCAGTGATCATTATTTCAACAGTACGTCATTTCTGGTGTATGAGTACATGACCTGAGAACAGTAGAAGGGAGGATTGACACACAGAATACTTTTTTTACAGCAACAAATGTGTGGCATTCTGCACAGTGAGTAACCATCTCACTCACAACAGGCTGCTGCTATTATGATGACTGCAGTTGATGGCGTTTCTCCAAGGGTGCTGTAGAGTTGGAATATTCTGCTGCACCCAGTATCTCCTGCATCATTCATTTGTATACCGTTTCATGAATTGTTTTTAGGTGCTTCTATTTGGAACTTGTACCATGTGAATACTTCTTGGCAGTACTACTGGGTAACTGTGTCCATTACACTGCTCATATTTAGCTGTAATCTTTTATCTAGAAGGTATTGTAAAATGCTTGCAGACATCACTTTCTTTTGTGCTTACTGGTGTAAAGATATACCTGCATATGTTTAAAATGGTTGTACACAAAACTGTATTTGTAAATAGTTAAATAAGTTGTGTTATTGCTTATTTGTTTATTTGTAGTGAGTGCAATGCACAGTGTTCTTCAATTGCAATGAGATAGTGTGCAGTTGTTTTTCTACAGTCTTTGATTATTTTTTAACCACTGTTCAATAATGTCTGCTTAAAAAGTACATTGTTTATAGAAGCTGAGAACAGTAAAAGAGGGGAAATGAAATGCTTCTTATACTAATACATACCTTTATAGTATGAGAAATTTCGAATTATTTATTAGAGTTGTCTTTATGGATTGTTGAAATTGTAAGTTACTTTTGTAATTCTATTAACTGTAAAACGAATACATATTTTTTTTTCTTTTTATGCAGACCAGTGGCAGCATCTATAGGGGTAATGTACTTTACTAATTTGTTCTTGCAGTGTTGTTCCATAACCTTAGATTCTGAGGATGCACACCAAGGACTGACTGCTACAGTTTCTAAAACACCTAGGCACACATCAGTACAGCAACTCACACACCCGGCTCCATACAGATAGAGGTACTCACACGCAGGCTTGCACAGATACTGTCACTGACACACCTAGACACACATCAGTACAGTCACTGACACACTGATACAGGCACTGACACATCCAGCCAAACACTAATGCAAGCAACACACACCTAGGCACACACTGACACACCAAGGGACTTACCAATGCAGAGACTCACACCCAGGTATACAGCAGTGAAGACCCTGACACAGCCAGCCAAACATGAATTCCCACCCAGCCATACAGCAATGCAGACACTGACGCAGCCAGCCAAATATTACTGCAACCAATAGCACACCCAGGCACACACTGAGACAACCAGAGACTCGGCAATGCAGACACTGATACACCCAGTCATACAACAATGCAGACACAGAGATACCCAGCCAGACCCTAATGCATCCAATAACACACCCAGGCATACACTGATGCACACACTGAGACACCCAGTGACTTACCAATTGAGACACTGATGCACCCAGGCATACAGCAATGCAGACACCGACACACCCATCCAAACACTAATACATCCAATAAGACACCCAGGTATATAGTGACATATACACTGACATACCCAGGCATACCCCAAAGCAGACTTTGATATGCCCAGGCATACACTAATACAAACACTGACACAATAATCTAACTTTACTGCATCCATTAACACACCCATACGCACACTGACACATACAATGACATACCCAGGGTGATAATAATGCATACACCAGTGCATACATTAATGCAGACACTGACACAACCAGGCATACAACAAAGCAGGCACTGACACACCCAGTGGAACACTAATGCCTCTAATAACACACCCAGGCATACACTCATGCACACACTGTCACATCTACTCTCAGACCGCAGACCGATACAGTCACTGTCTCATTGAAAACACAGACTTAACTCTTTGTTTGAGTAGATGGTGGTTCTGACAAGAACCGTTTTTTTTCTGAGAAGGCTTTTTTAAACATCTTGAATTTTTTTTTAAAGAAAAAGTCAACAGGGCAGTTAAAAGGGTAAGGATGGGGAAATGCAAAGAAGCAGCTGGCTTCACTCTTCAACAAACATGTAGTCACTGGAAGTAAAAAATAAGCTACCAACGATGCTTCTTCACTGTATCCAAGAACGCACCCACAGAAGACATTTTTACAGCAACAAGCATGTGACATTTCACACAGTGAATAACCATGTCCCTCAATTCCTCACAGGCAACTGGTATTGTAATGACTGCAGCTGATGATGGTTCTCCCAAGGCTGTTGTAGAGGCCAACTGTCCTGCTGCATCTGCTTTCTCTTGCATCTTCTGGTTGTAGACCCTTTCATGAATTATTTTTATGTGCTTCCACATGGAACTTGTCCCATTTGAATATTGTTTTGCACATATTTTGCTGTTACCTTCTTTTCCCCAGAAGGCAAAGTGCTTTCACACATCACTATCTTTTCTGCGAGGTGGTGTCTTCCCCCGCATACTCAACGGGTGCTCTTCTTGGAAGGACATTGCGTAAAAGCAGAGCAGCACTAGTTCTCAATCCTTAATCCTCCTTCTAGAAACTTCACTGGAGGAGTATCAGGTTTTGGGTGTGGTTTTCCATGTGCAGGGGTGGGGACTTAATGTATCCATTCAGAAGGCAAGGCTTGGGTGTATGTTAATTTGTGGATTTGAAAAACTCGTAACAAGGGTAACTTTTTTAGAAAAACAGATATAAGGTGGTTTACATATATTTGTAAATATGTTCACACTGATGTCTTTAATGACCATAGAGGGGTGTGTATATGCACAATAATTTATGAACATTTTCGGTCAATCCACAAATTCAGAGCTGCAGATTCATTTAGATCTAAATTTTAGATCATGTGATCTGGAGTAGAAACCATAAAGTTGTAGTCTGTTTTTGGACCCACAAAGGTACTGCAGTACTCCAAAAATATTGTTTTAAATAAAATGTATTTAATTACATTAAAAAAGTCATTAACTTTACATTAACTACGTATGCGATTTTTATGTTTTCAAACGATGATGTAATGTACAAGGTCATAAGCAGTGCATTTTGGGGGCGTAAGTTCTAGTTTGCTCAGGTAACTATAACTGCTGAATTTCTATGGTTTTGTATAAGTAAAATCCTGCCCTAACTATAGCATCCCAGTAACCTTTGTTTTTTCAGTGAATATCTAAGGTTTTACTCTAACATCCCTGTAGCCTTTGGGGATATATATATATATATTATATATATATATATATATATATATATATATATATATATAACACTCACATTTATGTTTCCAATCGTTCCGCCATAGGTGGCTTTTCAGGTCGGCGGAGTCAAAGTCCCAAACGGTATTGCAGCCGCGTTGGCAGACCACAAGTACCAGCATGCACTTCTCATGGCTTGCAGGTAAGTGGCTTCTTCTCAGTCCTAGTGTCCTTGCAAGGGCCCTGAAATAACATCCGGACGTGGGTTGTAGTATTTTGGCAGAACTGTGTTGGTGAAACAAGTTTCCTCCCGAACCCCCAAAACGCCTTTACCGCATGGCTCCACTCACAGTTAGACCTGGAAACATCGATACAGTAATCTCGGTTCCTCCGTGCTGTCACAGACTGCAAAAGGCAGTGGTCGACTTGCTGAAAATTGATGCAGTGGGATCAGAGCTCAACCAATACCCTGGAGAAACAAACAAACGCCGAAGCAGTCCTTGATGTTCTGTCCTTTTGATGAGGCGGGTAACCTTCAGCACGCCCAGGACTAGCGCGCAATTACTCTACATAGATATGGGACCCCCTCTGAAATTACTTTATAGGTCAGGGAAAGAGGGGAAACAATATTACATAACAGCGCAAATTTCCCTCACGACCTACTAATTTCTGCAAATCACAACATTTCTACTTTTAATTAAAAAAAAAAATTCAACACAAGGTGGTTACTTTATCATTTGAGATTTTTTATTATTTATTTTTTGTTATTTCTTTATATTATTCTTTTAAATTTGAAGCATTATTTTACAAAAAAACACATATGATTCAGCATTTGAACAATTAGTATACAGATATCATACAGAGAAAACAAAGACCTAATACATATTTACCAAAATGTCATACACACACTTTCATACAATCTACATTCATTCTTGATTCTGTATCGGAGGAATAACAAGTTGTTATGTGATTTAGTACGCCAGGTCGACGCGTTTCGGTGGGATAGGACCACCTTCCTCAGGACCTCTTAGCAGAATAACCGATATTTCCCAAAAAAATTATATACTCTGTATAGATATCTGTAATAATTAAATAACATGACATGTAACTGTTACATTATATCAGTTTCATATTATTCCATATCTCTAACATGTATTCTGTCATTTCTACAGTTGTAACTTTAAAACACACACCTTGTGGAAAGTTCATGACATGTTAATTCCTATTTTCAATTGATTTCTTTCGGACTTTTGTCAAAATGCTCCGCTAGTCAGCAAAACAGCACAAATATCTTAACACAGGTATTCATAAATGATTGCCAATCAAAGAAAGTACCAAATGCAACATAGGTCCTACAATAGTTGAATCAATGAAAAAAGAGAAAACAGAAAAGAGAAAAAGAAAAATTTCGAAAGAACCAATTAAAAACAACAATTAATTAATACCTTTCATTGCACAGATTATGTTTCATTATTTTTACCCAGAATATTATGTTGGGGCAGGTCACCACTTCTATTTGAACTTCGATTTTTGTCAAAGTGTGTACTGCAAGCTGTACCTATAATGGGCTGTATAGAATAAATACTTATTCTAGAAATCTGCTCTAGTATTAAGGAATTTATCTCTATTTAAAAACACATGACCGCTTACCTAAGTAATTTCGTTCGTAGACAAATCACTCTGGGAAGTAGAAAGCTGCAGCCTTTCCTGTGTTAGTCACACGAATAAGAATTTCTATAAGAAATTTAAGGTAAGGATGATGCTAAGTCTGAGAAGTTCAACCATCGCGGTAATATTAATAGTGAGAGGGGAGACTAACCTTGTAAATAGATAAAAAGCCACTCATATATTGTCCATTTATATTCTTCAGATAATTTCGGCGTTTTCTCAATATCTGTGGCAGTCCACTACAATTTGATTTTAAAGACTGAAACGAGATGACAAATAAACATTACCAAGAATGCATTTCTTTTCTGTTTGCTGTAGTACAGTCTTGTTTAAGTTATAGCGAGTTCATTTAATCCCAGTATCACTATTTAAGTCCGAAGTAATATCTCATATTACCAGCCTAATAATATAACTTCATCACGGACGGGTCATTAATCTTACCCGAAATTAACTTTAGTATCAGATGACATGTGTAATAAAGCTGATTATTTCATGAAATAAGGATGAAAGCTGGAAGTAGTTTCACAGGTTCACTTTAATCGCCTCACCCACGAACAGCCAGGATACAACTGACAATATTCACATAGGATTCTCCATTCTAAGAATCATCAGTAAGGAAAGATCTAAACTCTAAGAGGGAGCAGGAACTCATGAGTAAAGTAAGACATCACACATCTCCCTCCTTTACAAATAATGTTAGAACTGATAAGAAAATAAAAAAGAGGTAAAGAAAAAGAACAAACAACTTAACGTTACTAATGATGGAAACAAAAGTGGGTCAAACATAATCTTTCATATAAGACGGTGGTCTGCGTAGTCTCTGACTTCTCAAACAATGATCGGTGAAATTGTTAGATCTGGAAACAGGAAGTTTGATAGAGGAGGAAGACTCACCATCAGGATCAGAGTCACTTTGAGAAACATTCCTTGATCTAATTATAACCACACGACTTTTGTTCCAGATCCTTCCATCTTGTGTCTTAATGGCATTACCAAATACCTTAATAACAGGCCTGACATTAGTGTATTTAGACCAAGATCTTCTCCCAACAGGTGCTTCAATCTTGACAAGATCACCTACTTTAATTTTTTGAGACTGAACACATTTTTTTTATCAAAATACACTTTTCTACGAGCTTGCTTATCTAATTCTTTCTCCCTCCAAACACCAACATGATTGTCAACCAAACCTTTGTTCAGATTCATCCAACCAGGACACCACATAGTGTTGGGTACTCTACCTTTAAATAATTCAAAGGGAGATTTACCAGTGGTAGAGTGAGGGGAACAACAATAAGCCTCAATTCTTTCTTTAAGTGCTATTTTCCAATTTAGACCATTAGCCCTAGCAAGCTGAATACATTCTTTTAATGTTTTGTTGACCCTCTCAACTGCCCCATTAGTTTCTGGGTGATATAAAGAGGTCCGTTTGTGCACAATGCCACATTTAGAAAGAAAAGCATCAAACATTGCTGAACAAAATTGAGGACCATTATCGGATAAAATACTGTTGGGAAAACTTTCTCTCATGAAAACCTCAGACAAAACCTTGATAACCGAATCAGAAGTTATCTCATTTACAGCACTCACTTCGATCCAACGTGAATATAAGTCAACTAAAACTATCAAGTACGGAGTGTCTGAGACACCTGTAAGAGGTCCCAGGATATCAATTGCTATTTCGTCCCAGGGATGGTTGGGCAAAACTCTGCAAACCATAGGCATCTGCCTTGTCTTCAGTATTTTGTCACTTGCGCAACATTCTACACAATCTCTAACCATGCGTTCTATTTCTAAATCCATTCCAGGCCACCAAAACTGTGTGCGTAGCATTTCTTTTGTTTTCACTATACCTAGCTGGCCAGAGTGTGCATGTAACAATAACTTCTTACGCAATGTAGAGGGAGGCACAAGTCTCAAACCACGTGTTAAAAGGTCATCAGTAATGGACAACTCCTGAGCAACTAATGACCAAGGCTTTTCTAAACATTTATTGCCTCTTAGTAGGGATATTACTTTGACTAACTCCTCATCCTTTAACAATTCATCTTTCCATTCATCTTTCCCAACCACACCTTCAGTGACCTCACAGACATTGAGAAAGTCATCTACATTCTCAAATACCTCATCATTACAAAGTTCATCACCTTTTACAAGTCTGGAAAAGCAATCGGCAGCTTTATTTGAAACGCCAGGTAAGTATTGCACCTCAAAATCAAACTCCTGCAACGATATGATCCATCTTCTAATCCTGGAAGAAATAGAGTCCAAACCTTTCTTACAAAAAACCTCTTTTAAAGGTTTGTGATCTGACCTTACAACAAACCTGGTACCCCAAATCAAATTCTTAAATTTTTTCAGAGCCCAGAAGATAGCTAATGACTCTCTTTCAATAACTGAGTAATTAAGTTCTGGTCCACGAAGACACCTTGAGGCACAAGCAATCAGAGACTCATTGCCATGCTTATTTTGCACTAACACAGCTCCCAAACCTTTGTCACTAGTATCCGTAAACACATAAGTTGGCAAACCAGGAACAAATGCTTGAAGACAGGGAGCCTTTTTCAACTCCTCTTTGATCTGATCAAATTCTTTTTTACAGTCATCAGACCACTCAAATATTACATTCTTTGCGGTAAGTCTTCTCATATTCTTTGTTTTATCGGCAAAATGTAGAATAAACTTACCATAGAACTCTACCATTCCAAGAAATGACAATAACTCATCTCTGCTTACTGGTTCAGCTATGTTATCAATAGATGTTACTAGATCTGACTTTGGAAATACACCTTCACTCTTAATGCAGTGACCAAGATAGTTTACTTCTTCTAAACCAAACTTGCACTTCTCCTTTTTAAGAGACAAACCAGCTTCAGATAATCTTTTCAAAACTTCACACACTCGTTCATTATGCTCTAGCATACTAGCACCATAAATTAATAGATCATCTTGGTAGCATTTCACCCGCTGAAGTCCTTTTAAAATATGTGTCATAATTCTTTGAAATACGGAAGCTGCCGATATTAAACCAAAGGGCATCCTTTTGAATTTAAAAGTTCCCATTGGAGTTATAAAGGCAGTCAAATCTTGGCAAGAGGTATCTAGCTCCACCTGGTGATAGGCAGATGCTAGATCCAAAGTGGTAAAATACTTTGCCCCTTCTAATGTTCCAACAATCTCATCTATGTTTGGCAAAGGAAATCTGTCTACTACTACTTCTTTATTTAATGCCCTTAAATCAATACATAAGCGAATCTCGCCATTTGGCTTCTTAGCTACAACTATTGGAGCCAACCATTCTGTAGCTTCAACGGGTTCTATAATTTCGTTCTCAATCAATTTTTCAATTTCCTTTTGTACTTTACCTTGTTCCGCTAAAGGAATCCATCTTACTTTTGCTACTACGGGTATTGCATTTTTCTTTAGCCTTATGCAATGTTTGTAACCTTTTAAACATCCTAACTGTTCTTTGAATACATTTGGAAATTTTCTTGCAAACATCTCAGACAAATTTTCCACCTCTTGTATTTGCACTTGAGGTGAAGCATTCGGATTGAGCGTAACACCTAAGTCACGTTGGTCTCTCCAACTAATTAATGCATCACCAACATTAGTCACATAGATCTTGCCAGGAATAATGCGACTTCCCAATTCAAGAGTGGCCATGAAGTAACCCAATATTTTAATTGTTTTTTTCCCATATCCTAAAGGTATGATATCGCTTTTGAAAAGTTTGACACTCTTTCCAAAAGTCTTACATAACAGTTCTTCATCAATCATGGTGATTTGGGAACACAAATCGAACTTAAACTCAATCATGGCATTATCCACTTTCACTAAGTGCGAGGGATGATCTAATTGACCACTATTGACTTGGAAAGTAACAGTTTTCACTTGAGGCTGAGGCCATCTCCTATTCACATTATCTCTCTTATTGCTTTTAGTTCTGCAACATTTTGAAAAATGACCTCTTCTACCACAATTATTACAAATTGACTACAAAGCAGGGCAACTTGGCGAGTTAGCTAAATGACCGGTATTCCCACATCTAAAGCAAGAAAATTTGTTAGAAACATTAAAGTTCGGATTGAAAGTATTCATCCCATTTTCATTTTTTTCACCAGACATTTTTTCTTCTTTCTTTACTTGACACACAACTTCTTCAACTTTAGGTTCATCTTTCTTTTCAGATTCAATTGTCTTCTCCTTTTCTCCTTTCAATTCATCAACGCACTTCGTCATATGCTCAACCTGTTTTGCTATAACCAGAACTTCTTCTAGTGGTGGTTCATCCTTCAACCATAATTCCTTTCGAATACTATCGTGTGCGCATTTCAATACAAATTGATCCCTTATCCTTTCCTCCAAGGTCTGTCCAAATTTACACGAAGAAGCCAACTTTCTTAGTGCAGAAACATACTCCTCAACTGACTCATCCTTCTTTTGCCCTCTTAAACCAAAATGATACCTTTCCATTATCGTACTCAATCTGGGGAGATAATGTCGGTCTAACTGTTCAATTGCTATTTCATATTCATTTAAATTCCTTTGTTCCGATGCGGTGAGTTCTGGTAAATGTTCTAAGACAGTGTTTCCCAAACTGTGGTCCGCGGACCCCCAGGGGTCCGTGACACCTTCCCCGGGGGTCCGTAGGCAACAGTTTTAAAAGCACAGAAATGTTTCTTGTATAACTAGCAGCTTTCCAGCAACAATAAAAGTGTCAAAAGAATGCCAGTGATTAATGTACCTGCTGGAGAGCAGGAGAGTTTTGTTCAGTGGCAGCTTTGATTTAACTAATGTAGCACAGAGGGTTAGTGTGCCTACGGCAAAGAACGTGTAAAATGCATCTTAAAAGCAGTATTTTATGTGCCTAGGTTCGTGGTTACTGCATTTGTCACAGAGTTTTTTTTTGTTACTGTGCACTTCATAAGTGACAATCGTAATCTAGCAGAGGGACCTATAAATTGTCATCAAAGAGCTGCTTGCAAACTGCATGGTACCAGTTAGTAACTTATATTTTGTCCCAGTTATTCATTAACCTGATGCTGCTAAAATGATATATTTGGGTGAAAATACATTTTTAATGTTAAAGTCAATGCTAGCCACTGTGTTATGTTCTGAATCCTGAGTTTGTGCTTTTCCAGACCAAGCACTCTTTAAACATTTTATATACACACTGATTTACATGTATGATTCAATGTCTCTATATGTGTGCGATGTAACGTGCTCTGACATCCTACAATGGTATGAGAGATGCTATAAAACAAATGAAATACATGTGATAGAGGGGCTATTACTTCAATATAAAATACTAAGGGCCAGATGTACAATCTGTTTTTAAATGTGCAAACGGGTTCGCGAACCTGTTTGCGAATGCAAAAACCTATTGGGCCATGTACATAGCCTATTTCGCGAGTCGCAATTTGTTTGTGACTCTCTAAATAGGCTTTGCAACTTGCTATTTGGAAGGGGCATTCCTTTCCAAATAGCGAGTCTCAAAACCATGTACAAATGTTTTGCGGTCGCAAAACAGTCACAATTACCACCTACTTCAAGCAGATGGTAATGCATTCGCAAATGGGAAGGGGTCCCCAGGGGACCCCTTCCCCTTTGCAAATGCATGCAAAATTATGTTTTAAGGGCAGGCAGTGGTCCCAGGGACCTCTGCCTGCCCTTAGAAAATGAAACAAAAATGTGTTTTTTTTTGTTTTTTTTAATGCATGGTAATCAGGCTGCATTTTTTTTTTTAAACTGCTTTTGGGAGGGCTGGCATTATGGGCTCGCAAATTGCGAGAGGCTTATTAATATTAATGAACCTCGCAATTTGCAACCCCATTGGGAATCCCAAACAGTATTAAACACACTGTTGTACATTTCATTTAGCGACTCGCAATTTGCCACTCGCAATGTGTCGCAAATTGTGAGGCGCTAAATGAAATGGTCGTGCATCTGGCCCCAAAAAACCCTTAGTACTTTGAGTATTTGTTTTGTGTGCACGTGTGTGTAATTTTTTTCGAATTACTGTTTTAGTGTTTGAAATTTAACTCATACAAATTGCTTGGGGGTCCCTGGCTTCCAGTGGTGACTCAATGGGGGTCCTCATGAGTCAAAAGTTTGGGAACCACTGTTCTAAGACATCTTGACCTTCTCCTCCTAAACAGTGTAGTAGCAATGAATGTTTCCTTTCTGCACTTAAGTTTGTGCCACATACTCTTGCATTGTTTGCAAAGATCTTTTTCCATTTTTGCCATTTTACATTAGGTTCACCTGGACTTGTTAAAAAAAATGCGGGTTGCGTTACATTCTGCATCTTTTTTTTTTTATATTATATTTCTCCTTCTCTTTTTTTTTTGTGTGAATTTAACTCATATATTTTTTTTTAAAGTATGATATAAATGCTCCTTGTAAGAATGAAATAACTGCCTCCTGTTAATACCAAGAGAAGAATATAATAAATATCACTTAAGTGGATGATTCCTATTGTATTTCCATGTGTTTTCTGCAGAAATAACTCCTTTTTTTTCTTGTTAAAATATTCTTTCTTTTTTTTTATGCCATTATGAGGACATAAGCAGTGAATGGGTTCTTTATAATGCAGTTCTCCTCTTGTAAATGTTCTTAGAACTGTCACAATGTCATTGTGCAGACAGACGCAGTGAGCACGTTCTTTTTAATTGTCTCCTCGTTGTCTGTATTCTGTTCACGTCACAATCTTCCTTGGTTCACTTATGCGCCGCAATTACAGTTCGTTCTCTCACAGATTGTTCAGAAAGCCGACAATATTGCATCAATGACACGCAGCTGATGCGTCATTGAAACGCACGGCAAACACGCATCCATTTAGTGCGCACATACGTCATTGAAACGCACGGCCATTGCGCTTTCGATCTCTGCGCGAGTAACAAAGCTCTGATCTCAGCGCGAGCAGCTGCGCAAGCTATTTTAACAGTTAACTTGAGCGAGCAGGATTTATACCCTTATATTTCCTTATTTTAATTTAATTAAGACCCCTTTTTCTCTTCAACCTCCCGCTTTACTCCTCACCGTACAGGCTTCCTTTTTAAACAGTGATTGTGTAGACGAACTGCCGCTGGGAAGGCAACGCTTCCTTTTAAGTAAAAGACAGCCGCTGGAGAGGTCAGAGAAGGCTGCGTGTTGAGGCGGAGAGGTAGGATGATCGTCGCCAGTGTAATAAAGCTGATTATTTCATGAAATAAGGATGAAAGCTGGAAGTAGTTTCACAGGTTCACTTTAATCGCCTCACCCACGAACAGCCAGGATACAACTGACAATATTCACATAGGATTCTCCATTCTAAGAATCATCAGTAAGGAAAGATCTAAACTCTAAGAGGGAGCAGGAACTCATGAGTAAAGTAAGACATCACAACATGTCCTCGGTTCCCTTTGTTATTTGAAGTTTCATAATTTCAGATTGAGGCGTGCCTACTCTAAGGTTCGTGTATATAAAACGATTTGTGCGCCAAACGTTATACTTGCAGGTCTTAACGTGAATTTTAAAATAAAACTAACGCGCCCTTAAAAAAGTGGGGTCTACAAACAAGACGATTGCCCTTTCTTTGTATTAACGCTCACCGGCATATCCACTCTAATGTCTGTCCCGCATAGTCCCCGGTTATCAGCTTACCTCGATATTCAAGCGGCGTGGACGCCAGAAAGACCAAGTTTCGAAATCCCGCTGGTAAGGGCATAACTATTCACGGAAGTTCGTTTAAATAGTTTGATTTACGCGCCAAACGTGCATTTGCCTAATTGGAGAGTGGACTGAACAACCAGCGCCATTTATAAGTGGGGTATCTAGAATAAATGCGCACGATTGCGTGTTTTGAACCAAAAATATTTCTTTTTTGTTTGTCAACTCAGTCTAATATTTAAACCAGTCGGGTGTTAAATTTAAAATCGATAATTTTACATTGGAAGCAGGTTTTCTCAAAAAAGTAATAACCCGATCATGGTGGAAATGCAAGAGGGGGGCGTGGCTTGCACGCTGAGGGTGATGGCGGCGTGAGCCCGGAGCTCCGCGCCTGTTCCCCACATTAATCCTGCCTGCTGCTGCGGGGTGCCCGGCGCTGTGCCTGGAAGTCATCGGGCCGAGCGTGGACATTGTTGGAGCATTAGCGGGGCGATCAGGGGGCCGCTGAGGAGACCGACCTCCGCCGCACTGCAGAGCCGCCGGGGCCGAGCCGGAAGAATGCCCAAAATGGCGGCCGCAGCGACGGACTCGGGACGGACTGCCTAAACTGTGGGCCGACGCCTGGGGACAAGGCGGGGACCCGCCGAGGACCGAAACCGGTGAGGAGGCGCCCCTTCCCCCCCCCGGGGGCCCTGTGAAGTTCTCTCCCGGAGGGTCCGAGGAGCAGCGGAGGGGCCGCGAGCGAGCGGCCCGGGACAGCTGCGGGGAGAGCGATGCGCGCTGCGGATACCCTGAGGCCTGGCGGACGCGGCTGGGGCCCGGAGCACCGGAGGAATCCTGCACACTCCCCCCCCCCCCTCCCCCCCCTGGACTATGCGGTGAGCCAAAGAGCAGAGCGACACGCAGGGGGGGTTGAGAGAAGTTCGGAAGGGGGAGAGGGCCCAACGTCCAGGAGCACCCTGTATTGACCGCGAGGGAAGCCAGCACGCCAGGGGGTGACTAGGACTGCCTGCCGGGGGGCCACGAGAGCTAGTGAGCCTTGGCCCCGGATAGTGGCGGACGTCTGCTGGGAGTACACTTATCCTTGGCGGCGCTGCGACACCGAAGCCCCACCACTCACGGCCCGGAGCACCACGCACACACCCCCCTGGTGTCTGCCCCTTACCCGGCGACACTAATTGCCGACGCTGGACACCTGACCAGGGAGAGGGGCCTTGCCTTGCGAGTGTTCGCGCCACGCTGACGGAACAGCGAACCGAGTGGGTGCTGCCCCGAGACCACGCGCAGGCCATTATGGGGAAGACAAAAGGCAAGCAAGGGGAGGCGGCGGCTTCGGGAGCGGCGGAAGGAGACGTGGGGGAGCCCCCGGACCTGAAGGGGCTACAGGATCGTATCCTGGAGGCCATTACAGCAACGAGAGAAGCGCTGCATAACGACATTGCGCAGGTGGCGTCGGGGCTCGGCCTGCTCCGAGCCGACCACGACAAATTAAAAGACAGAGTGTCGGAGACTGAGGGGGCCCTGAAAGTCCTGGCTCCGGCCCACAAAACTCTTGAGGGAAAACTCACGGAGGCTCTTACCCGGATTCAGATATTAGAGCGTCGAGCAGAGGATGCGGAAAACAGAAGCCGTCGCAGCAACGTGCGAATCGTAGGTGTGCCGGAGAGCGAAGGGGGGACGGACCTACTGGCCTACTGCGACAACTGGCTACGAACTGTGGTGGCACCTGAGGGCTTGTCGCCTTTCTTTACCCTGGAGAGAGCTCATCGGGTCCCGTCCGGACCACCCAAACCGGGCCTGCCACCGAGACCTATCGTGGCTAAACTGCTACACTACAGGGACAGGGACCTGCTACTACAGAGGGCCCGAGACGATGGACCGTTCCAAATCGCGAACAGTAGAGTAACGCTGTTCCCGGACTTCACGTTCGAAACGCAGAAGCAGCGGGCCTCCTTCCTGTCGATCAAGAAAGAGCTGCGCACAGAGGGGATCCAATACTCATTGCTGTTCCCTGCCAGACTCCGGATTGTGGTGGACGACAAAACAATGTTCTTCAACCTGGCCGCTGACGCTTGGGACTGGTGGGAATCCTACAAAGCGGGCACGGATGGCGCCAAGGTTCGGGAGGAGAAGGAAAGGGAACGGGAGAGAGCGCCGGCGGGGCCGCGCCAATCGCAGAGACTGCGCAGGCGACGTCGCGGAGCCGGGAAACCGACCGCTTCGCAAACGGAAGCCGAGCGCAAAGCCGCGCTGCAGGCAGTGATCACCATTGGGACAGGGGGTGGCTCTCAATCCACACGAGGCACGGACACAGAGACGATCATATCGGCCTCGGGCTCGGAGTCGGACCTGTCGGGGGTCCATGATGCCAAGGATCCGGTGGTGACACCGCAAACAGCAGAAGGAATCCTGAACAACTGACCTGGACCTGTTGGGTAAGGGGAATGGGGCTTGAGGGGGGTCCACCCGCGTAGCGGGAGAATTGGCTCCAGGCATGGGCGCTGGGTGGCTAGCTATGCGCTGTTCTCCGTAGTGGGGGGATAGCGGCGGGCCTGGGACATGCAGCCCCCTCTTGGGCGAGGCCTCGCTCCGCACGCCCTTAAGGCGATTGCAGCTTCGGCTGTGAACTAAATACCTGGGGGTTCTGGTTAAGGGAGTTTGGATGGGGTCTGGTATCTTGATATTGGGGCCTGTTCTGGGGGGAGGGGGAACACCACAGTTGGGGTTTGGTGATGGGGGGATTCTGCAGACGCTGATCTTGACTTTCTCAGGGGTTGACCAGTTGGGAGGGTTTGTTTGGGGACGGGGAGGGACCATCATCCGCGGGAGTGTGAATAGGGAGGGGGGGAAGAACCGTGACTTATGGAACAATGGCTAACTCGAATGTTTTGAAATGCATGACCTGGAACGTGAGGGGTCTACACACAATGCAGCGCAGGCATAAAGTGCATGCCTACCTACAGAGAAGGGGGATTCACATAGCGCTCTTACAGGAGACACACATCACGAAGCAGGAAGGGGTGGCACTACAGAGGAGATGGCGGGGGCAGGTTTTCCACACCTCTTACTCGGCCTATGCAAGGGGCGCTCTGATCTGGGTAAGGGCGGGGACGCCTTTTCAAATGACTAGACAACTAATAGACCCAGAGGGAAGATTTGTAGTAGTGGAGGGCAGGTTGCGGGGTAAGACTATAGTTCTATGCAGTGTATATGCACCGAATATAGACCAGTTAACCTTTTATGCGAGCTTGTCAGGGACACTGGCGCACTTCCTGGTGGGTCCGATACTCATGGGAGGGGACTTTAACTCCGTGGCGGATGTGCAATTGGATAGGTCCCACCCGCCCTTGAAAGATTCCCCGGTGTGCCGCGTAGCTAAGGGCAGGCAAGAATGGCAAGAGAGCTGGGGGTTGACTGATGTATGGAGAGCGCAGCACTCAACAGTCCGAGATTACTCGTTTTACTCCGGGGTACACGAACTCCACGTTAGGCTGGATGCGATATTGTGCACACGAGACGTGCTGACGCAGGTTGCCTGGTCGGAATACCTGACGAGAACGGTCTCGGACCACAATCCGCTCTTAATCCACTTAGACTGGATGACGGACAAGCCTAGGGTGCCAACCTGGAGGCTCCGGCCGGAGACTTTGGAAGACCCGATATTTGGGGCGGCCCTGGAGGAGGGGTTGACACAATACTTCGCCAATAACGAGGGTTCCACGAGCTCTAGAGCAGTGGAGTGGGATGCCTTCAAAGTGGTAGTGAGAGGACAGTGCATCACACAGTTCGTAGGCACGAGGCGGGTGCTGCTGACCGACCTTGAGAGGGCAGACGCCAAACTGAGGGTGGCGGAGAGGGACCGCCCAGGCAGGCCGGAGCTGCAGGGCACGGTTAGCTCGGCCAGGGAGGCGGTGGCGGCTGAAGTGGAAAGGCTACGGGCCTACGATCACCGGGCGTACATGCTGAGAGCTCATGTAGAAGGCGACCGGTCGGGCACTTTGTTGGCGTGGCTCTCCAATCCCACGAAGCGCTGCTCCCCTGTCTTGCAACTTGCCGGGGAGGGGGGTAGTCTGTCCTACACCCAGTCGGCCATAGTGGACGGCTTTCAGGGATACTACAAGACACTTTATAGTAGCACCCCGGGCGACCGGGAAATGGAGACGGAGGCTTTCCTGGATGACCTCACCCTACCGCGCCTAGAAGACGAGCAGGCGACGGACTTGGAAAGAGACATCGATTTGGGGGAAATCCGAACAGCTATTAAATCCATGGCCCGTAATAAGACGCCAGGTATAGATGGCCTGCCCATCGAATTTTATGGCAAATATGTCGACGCCTTGGCGCCGCGGCTTCTGGCTGTGTACAAAGAACCAAGGACCACGGGTCGCCTTCCCCCATCGATGCGGGAAGCGATAGTCATCCCGCTATTGAAACCTGGCAGAGAAGGAAGTAGTCCATCCTCCTATAGGCCGCTCTCGATGCTCACAGCCGACTATAAAATCTTGAGCTCTATACTAGCATCGAGACTCCTACCGCACATGACCACTCTAGTCCACGAGGACCAGAACGGCTTTATCCCTACCCGGAACACGACATTGAACATCAGAAGGCTTATCCGACTCATGGAAGAACTGCGGGAGGGGAGTGGAACCCCACTTGCCCTCTCGGTCGATATAGAAAAAGCGTTCGATAGTCTAGAGTGGGATTATTTGTACGCAGTCATGGCGCGTTTCGGGCTGGGCGCAGGCTACATCCGGTGGACACAAGTGCTGTACACGGCGGCCGTGGCAAGGGTGCGAGTTGGATCCTTGGTGTCCCATCAGTACCCAGTGGAGAGGGGCACCCGGCAGGGTTGCTCCCTGTCCCCATTACTGTTCGCTTTAGCGATCGAACCGCTGGCTGTGGAAGCCCGCAGGGGGCGATACTTCACAGGTGTGCAAACTGGCGACGGGCGACAGTTTATCTCGCTGTACGCCGATGATCTCCTGCTGTTCCTGGACAATGACGCGACTGAGCTCGAGGGGGCGGAGGAGCTGCTGGGATGTTTTGGCGACCTCTCGGGCCTCAGAGTTAATTGGGCGAAGACGAGTCTCTTTCCACTGAAGGAGGACGCGGCCCGCCCAGAACACAGACCGCTGCTTCACTGGGAGCCGACTTGCCTCCACTATCTTGGAGTATACGTCTACCACACAGCGACGGCTTTATTTGAGGGTAACGTGGAGAGATGCGTCAGGGGGCTGAAGGGTAACATGGCATTCTGGGCCACGCTTCCGCTATCCATAGCTGGTAGGATAGCACTGCTGAAAATGGTGGCCCTCCCGCGGCTGCTATATTACTTCCGAACGCTTCCGATCTGGATCCCCAGCTCCTTTTTCCGCCGACTTCGCTCCCAACTGACTTCCTTCCTATGGGGGACGGGCAGGTGTAGAGTGACGCAAGAGGTGGCTCGGGTCTACCGGGGCCCGGAAGATAAACGACTGCGGGGCACGCCACGACACATACTAGCCTATATCGCGCTAGGACAGAAACTCGCCGCTCGGGATCTGTCCCTTGAACAGAATACATTTCGGCGTTGCTGGAACAGAGCACAGAAGCGGGCAGGGATTCAGCACCCCTACGCACCGGAGATGCCACTGGGCATGCTGACAGCGTTGCCCCATGGAGGCGATTGGTCCCGACTGCTGCAATGGGAGGAGGTAGGAATACAGGTGGTAGGGGACCTTTTCGAAAACGGGGAGCTCCTCCCGTACTCGGCCCTCCAGGAACGCTTCGATCTCCCACGCGGGGGCTATCTCCTTCATGCAGCCGTGACGAGAGCCATGCAGAAACACTGGGGAATAGGACTGGCGGAGCCGGAGACGGCCATGGCGTGCCAATACACCATGATGGCGGCGGGAACGGTGAAAGCGGTATCTTGCTTATACAATAGAATGCTCCACGAGCACCTGCCGCCCCTCGATGCGCTGAAACTCAAATGGGAAACTGACCTAGGTAAGCCCATCCCGGACACGACCTGGGCACAGTTGGTGCGGAGGGCGCGAAATAGCACAAGGAACGCCCGTTTTCAAGTTATCCATTACTACATTCTACACAGGGCGTACATGACCCCTGGGAGAATCCTGAGGTACTTTGGCGCGACTGATGCGAGGTGCCCCCGCTGTGCGACAGATGGGGCCGAGCTGGTGCATATGCTCTGGTCATGCCCGGCCCTAACAGATTATTGGCGAGCCGTGGGTGAATCCATGAACGAGGTGACAGACCGGACTGTTGACTTTGATGCGGCGGCGTGCATCCTGCATTGGTTTCCGCACACCCCCAAAAACAAGCTCTCGAGCAAGTTCATCGATATGGGTTTAATGGTAGCCAAGCGTGAGATCACCAGGAACTGGAAGGCAAGGGCGAGCCCGACGTATAGGAGGTGGCACAACGAATTTCTGAAATGGGCGGCCTGCGATAGCACGCACAGGTATCAGATGGCGCGTAGAACAGCTAATGAGAGAGCGCTGGAACAAGCAACGGCCTGGGAGGTAATGGTACAGGGCCTCAGGGATAGTGGTACAGCGGATGATGAGGGGGACCCAGACGTGGCAGGGATCAGCACAGTACAATAATCTGGAGATAAGAGTACAGGTGGAGGAGGAAGCCTGAAACCCGAGGTTAGGGACACACAACGGGAGGCTCCCGCGCGGATGGTGGGGTGGGAGGAGGGAACAGGGGGAGGGGGGGGTAAGGTTACTCGAACCTGGGGGGAGAGTTGGGGGGGGGAGTTCGGGGTTTCATTAGGTGAGGACGGAAAAGTAGGCACACACACAAATCCGAGTCCACACTCCTGAGGAAGAGCAACCAGGCATGGGGGTGCGAAATTTCTGCCGCCGCCCGGCCCCCGGGATGTGGGCCTGCAGGCTGTGTACACGAAACATTGATGAACCTGACTGTAGCACTGTGAATGATGCTGAAAATGTGCAACTATTGGCCTGTGTAATGTATGTCTACAATAAAAATTACTTTAAAAAAATTAAAAAAAAAATGGTGGAAATGCAAATCATGCTAACATGAACGCCATTTTTGAACGGGATCGGATTCTAATACCCGTATTGTTCTACAAGTCTCATACGAGCAAAAAATTCTTGTAAATGTGTCAAACCTAATTTATGCGCCATTCTAAAACGCGGTCTAATACTAGAACCACGCATTACTTGGTAAGTCTCATGCGAGCAAGAATTCATGTAAGCGTGTCAAAACCTAATATAACCAAATATATACGAACTAATAACAGATATTGATTCTTATTACTCTCTTACATTTGAAATTATCCAATGAGTATGTTTAAAAACAAAATAATTATTTTGTAAATGTCAATCAATCAATATCAGTGATGTTAATCCTAGTTTATTCAAAATTGATCAAAAATGGTTTTCATTAGGCAGACAAAGATACTTATCATATTACTCTTTTTGCACTGCTACTAGAAAAGAGGCCATATGCGTCATGACATCCTGTATTAATTATCGATTATTGCCAGAAAGGCACCCTGAACCTTTATGTTCATAAATACCTACATCATGATATCAGTGTCTAGAGATCCTAGAAAAAACTGTAATGTGGTTGAAAAGAAAACACATATACTGTTACTCAAGGCACATAAGAGTTATTTATTCTGTTATATACCAAGAAATGTTTTCATTTAGGCCTATTCTCACACGCGCAATTACTGCCACAGAAGATTCTTGGGTTGAAAGAATCGGAGGAAAACAGCGTGATAACGGAAGAGTCTTTATTAACACATGAGCAAAGGCATGACGCGTTTCGGTCTGTGCCTTCATCAGATGCCTGCTCCAACACAGCTCTCTTAGGACAAATTTAAAGCCCTCCATTAGACAATAAACTCAACAATGCAGAATTTCATACGGGCAGCCTAATGGAGGGCTTTAAATTTGTCATGAATTACTGTGCAGGAATCGAAACCCACTGGAGGGTGAAAATGAAGCCTGAAAAACTACATGACCCAGCATGCATTGTGGAAAATGAATACTACTTGAAGTAGGCACACCGGAGGCCAATCAAGTTACTGAATGCAAGCGAGGAAGATGCAGAAGCGACAAACAATGGTTTCCTGCACCGGCCTCTGATGAGAAGCGCAAATACTTCAAAACACGTAAGGTCATGGGACTTGACGAGGGGATGAAAAGTTGCAATGTTTTTATAAATGTTCTGTGAACAAACCTGCGAGTGGTGTGCGGCCTCGATTCTGATCACCTTTGTAGAAATACAAATCACGGCGGCTTCGGCCGTGGAGGGATCGCACTGCCTGAAAAATATGAACGGGACCGCCAGAAAAGTAACGCACTTCTCTGATGTGGCACGAACAGGCTATGAACTCAACAATGCAGAATTTCATCCGGGCAGCCTAATGGAGGGCTTTAAATTTGTCCTGAATTACTGTGCAGGAATCGAAACCCACTGGAGGGTGAAAATGAAGCCTAAACAACTACATGACCCAGCATGCATTGTGGAAAATGAATACTACTTGAAGTAGGCACACCGGAGGCCAATCAAGTTACTGAATGCAAGCGAGGAAGATGTAGAAGCGACAAACAATGGTTTCCTGTACCGACCTCCGATAAGAAGCGCAAATGCTTCGAAATGCGTAAGGTCATGGGACTTGACAAGGGGCTGAAAAGCTGAAATGTTTTTATAAATGTTCTGTGAACAAACCTGCGAGTGGTGTGTGGCCTCGATTCTGAGCACCTTTTTAGAAATACATATCACGCCAGCTTCGGCCATGGAGGGATCGGACTGCTTGAAAAATATGAACGGGACCGCCAGAGAGGTAACGCACTTCTTTGATGTGGCACGAACTGGCTATAAACACAACAATGCAGAATTTCATCTGGGCAGCCTAATGGAGGGCTTTAAATTTGTCCTGAATTACTGTGTAGGAATCGAAACCCACTGAAGGGTGAAAATGAAGCCTAAACAACTACATGACCAAGCATGCATTGTGGAAAATGAATACTACTTGAAGTATGCAGAAAGGAGGGAGAAGGAGGAACTTGAAGACTAGGTTGGCCTCCCGTGTCGTAACATGAAAGTAGGAACCCAATTTTCTGGGTTCAGAGACCTAGCTTGAGTTATGGTCACTGATCAACCTTGGTCAGTAAAAACCGATAAGAAAGAAAAATTTCTTTCTAGAGTCCCCTCACTCACCGGGGTTTCCCCACGGTGACATGCTTCATCATTGGGGCCATCCCAGTTCTCTACGAAAAGGGGCGTGCTACGACTTGCGAACTACGTAGGAGCACTTGGTTGTGAAGGACTATATGTGGTGCAAGTGAAATTGTGGTGGAGTGGGTGTGAGTGAATTAAAAATACCGTGCTAGTGGGCCTCAACAATTTTATTTTGCTCCTAGGTTGGTATATTAAAATGGGGTGTGACACTGTATAATAACCAATATTAAGGATTATATCAGTGTTCGGTCGACATGTTTCAAGCTACCCCTAGCTTTTCTTCAGGACCATACAGGGACCAGCCCTATATATGCCACTCCTATAAGCCCCTAATTGGGGTATAAGTATATCTTAAATTAAATAAACAACATGTAACGCTGCTAAATCTAAAACATGCGTGTCATACATACGCTTGTACTGTTTTGCTGTTTCTGTAAAGATAATGACACATAGTTAGTGGCGAAAATCCCCTTCTAAAAGAGAATGGGGGTTACACATTTTACCTTCATGCCGCACCTCAGAGTATATGGTGTTTGGTTTGCCCCATATTGGTGCGTCCAGGCTTTCAGGTCCAGTGCGTGATTCATAAGAAATAAAAAAAGGTGATTGTGAATTCACACATATAAACAACACAGGACTTAATGTGACTAAGGACGGTTGACACACAAAACATAGATATCGTTATGAGAAAACTGCATATTTACATGTTTTTGTACCTATTAGCACTTCATGGTCTCTGGTAGGGGGCAGGATCACCTTATGGAAACTCTGCTGCCGTTTGAGAAATCAAGATGGGAACATCCACGTCTATTATGCCCTCATCGAAAATGCCGAGGTTGAGTGAGAAGGTGCGGACCTTCACGCCATTAAAGAAAGAAATGTACTTACTTCCTTATCAGTGAAACCGCATCAGATTACCTAATCGTTACCCCTCCGGACCGCATCTTAAAGCAGGATTGGCGGGGGATGTTTTAACTGCTGGTATTTCCGGGTCCGCAACACAGGCGCTAGACCGTTTGTCGTCCGCGGCCATCTTGGGAGTATGTGATTGGCGTGTATAATAAAGTTGTTGTGAACACAATATCGCGTTGTTCAACTCATTGGCTTACAATTATTATCCGAACACTTTCCGACCTCTAAACATAATCTGAGCACAGTTGGCTATGAAATGGCATTTACATGCGTTTAATGACGCGAGTGGTTATTTATTTATTTAATATTCGTAAATTTTTAAGAGATAGAAATTTTGATGTCTGATATGGGCAGGCAGTAAAATCCACCTCCATATGATTAATACAGGGTTTTTTTTTGGCGCGTGACGCGGTTTATAAGGACAGAGGCAACATGACCAGTACTTATTGTAAAAGAATGTTATGTCATATAAAAACAGTCGCATGTTTACATGAGATCCATGTAAAGCCCTGTCTAGTCGCTATTAAGGGTGGATGGAGAAGGTTATAGGGTGAATCAGTTATACCACAACACTAGAGGTTAGTTGCTGAATGCACCCCAAGGGATGTCGTCGTTGAGCCCCTGTGTATCAGTACGTATCCCCGGCTCCGGCGGCAGGTTAGCCCAGCACCATGTGACTCTGGGCAATAGCTCGCTTAATCTTCCCGACGGCCCCCAGCGCCTAGAGACCCTTACGGTGATTGTGTGCTTTACAAATGTGGACTTTACTTTACGTAGTTTGAAAACCCATCTTTGTTCTCGTTCATGCAGTACCCTCTCGAGGTTTTCTTTGTTTTTGACGCATTCCAAAACTACCCACGTGAGGTCATTTGGTGTATGATATTTCTCAATGTAATGGTTCGTCATGCGAGTGGTAGCACGTTTGCAGCGGATGTTACTCCTGTGTTCCACTATGCGGGTACTGACCTTTCTAGTGGTCATACCCACATAGTGTAGGTTGCAAACACAAGTGATCAAGTAGACCACACCACATGTATTGCAATTTGGAAAATTCCGTAACTCCCATTTGGTGTTGTTGTTGAAAAGGACAGATTTTGTAATAGAGGTCAAATGGCACACACTGCAATTGTTGCAAGGATAGTGCCCGGTTGGCAGTGGGCGCAGCCTTTGAGTGTAATTGGTCGGTGGTGGTCGGGTATGTACTAGGTAATCTCTGAGGTTTTTTCCCTGGCGATGACTGAACATGGCCATCGGTATGTTTAATCTGCCACTATTGATCATTGGCCAATGTTTCTTTACTATTTTTGTTACATTGTCAGATACTTGGTTGAAAGTCGTGATGCAAATGGGTCTTTTGTTTTCCGTTGGAGTTCTCATTTTGGGTTCCAGCAAAGCGTCCCTGTTATTATTGCTTGCTCTCTTTTTTGCATCTTTCACCAGTTTTTTGGGGTATTTCCTGATTTGTAATTTCTTACTTAGGTCTTCTGGTTGTGCAAGGTAATCATGCTTGTTTGTACAGTTCCTTCTCAACCGTAAGAATTGACCAAACGGGAGGTTTTGTTTCAGATGTCGTGGATAGAAGCTGTCATAAGTCAATAGACAGTTCCGGGCAGTTTCCTTGAAATGTGTTGTTGTGGTCAATGTACCCGAGTCTGCCCAGATGTTCAAATCTAAGAACACCAGATGGGATCTGCTCATGGTATGGGTGAATTTTAGAAATCTATCCTGCTCATTGAGCCAGGAGAAGAAATATTCAGCTTCCTCTTCATTCCCTTGCCAGATCAGGAGAACATCATCTATATAGCGCTTCCATAGTTTTATATGGTGCCTATATGGGTTGTTGTTGTTCAGGATTTTCTTCTTCTCTAAATGGTAGACATACAATCCAGCTATGCTCGGCGCGAAAGTGCTGCCCATGCTGGTCCCGTGTTGTTGTCGGTATAGTGTCTCCTCAAAACGGAAGACATTTTCTGTGAGAGCCAGGTGGCAACACTCCATCACCACATGTCTAGGGGTGTGATACTTCCAGTCTTCTTCGAAAAGAACTTCCTCGAGTATTTTCAGAGTTTCCTTATGTGGGAGGCTTGTGTATAGACTCTCCACATCCAGGCTGATGAGAATGCTGGATGTGGGGGTCATAGCTTTGTTCCTTCAATAGGCAGAGAACATCTTTAGTGTCTTTAAGGTAGGTGTCAGTCCCTTGTACCCGTGGTCTTAAAAATGCATCCGCATATTTCGATAGGGGTTCCAAAATTGACCCAATCCCCGAGACTATAGGTCTCCCTGGTGGATTGTCTAGTCGCTTATGAATTTTGGGAATCATGTAGAAATAGGGGATTGTTGGTTTGTTGGTTTGTTGTTCACCAGGAAATCTGCTTCCTTTTTGCTTATCCAATCATTGGCAAGAGATTCCTCAATAAGGTATGCTATAGATACCCTCAGACGTTCTGTTGGGTCTTCCTTTATGATGGTGTAATTTCTGGTGTATGCAAGGAGGCGTAAGCATTCCTGTCTGTAGTGGTGTTTTGCAGGACAATCGCCCCACCCTTGTCGGCTGGCTTGATTGTGATGGTATCATTGCTGGATAGTTCCTGTATTGCTACCAGTTCAACCTTGCTCGTGTTTTGGAAAACTTTAACTGTGCCAGGATCCAGATCTTTCACCTCCTTCATAATGGCCTTCTCAAAGGCCAATAGTTCAACTGGTAGATTACCTGATGGGGGTACAAAGGTAGATTTCTTCCTTAGTCCTGTGTCACTTCTGGTATGTTCAGTGGGTTCTTTGTCTTGGAAAAAAACCTGAAGTTTTAGTTTCCTTAGGAATTCCTTCAGCTCACAACAGAGTTTAAATGTATCTGTGTGAGGGGTTGGTACAAACCCAAGACCTTTGTTAAGTACTTGTGTCTGTATTTCAGATAGATTGATAGAGGACAAATTTACCACTAGGTCTAATTGCTTCTCGTTGTTGGTTCTGGGGGACCCTTGCTGCGTGTGTGGCGTCCTGCTGTCACTAGTGGTTCGGCCCATTGTAAGTGTTGGCCGGTTTAGTTTTTCGCCCGTTGTGTGGATCTGCCCCCGCCTAAAAAAGGCCGGCCTTGGTTTCCTTGGTTGTTGCCCCAATTTTGAAAGTTCTGTTGATGGTACATTGGGGGCCCATAGTAAAAAGCTGGCGGTGGTGGGCCGTAAGTATGTGGGTCCTGGTACAGGGGCCACATGGGGGCCTGATTTCCTCTGTACCTCCCACCATTTCCTCTTCCTCTCCTGGGTCTTCTATTTGTGGGGTAGTTGTAACTCACAGAAGCTCCTGAACTATCAGACCCTGAGTCTGACCCGTCACTATCAGTGTTGTATCCTGGGTTCCTGTTGCTAAGTTTGTAATCATCCTTGATATAAGGGTACACCTTTTCATGGGAGAAAGATTTCTTGTCCTTGGATAATTTCACATATTTTGAGTCCTTCAGGCTTATCTCAAAATCCGTCATGCTCTTGTTCAGCTCTTCAAGTCTCTTTTTTAGATCTCTCAGGGTTTGGAAAGTCTTAAGGCGGACCTCAATAGAGTGAATCTCATCCTTCAGAGTCTCACAAAGGTGTGCCGCTGTCTTTATTATTAAAACGAACCAATCCCTGGTACAGTGCCACGAGATTAGTGACCAGTCTTTTTTGAATTGTTTATCCTGTTGAAATATAAACGGTTTATTACTAAAAATCAAACCCCTCGGTGCTGCATTTGCTTGTAGATATTCTGCCTTCATCACTCCATGGATCAACATCTTGATCTGTGTTCTTTTTAACTCTGTCAATTCATCCCAACATTGGTTTGCATCGCTGTTGTCTCTGCTTGGCGCTCCTGCATGAGGTAGCATGGAGGCTATTACTCTATCAACTTCCTCTTCGGAAAATGATAGACCTGTGATTCCCGCCATTATTGATGGAAGGAGTGTCTATGTTTATATGTGTGTCTTAAGTCTGGTCACTTGGGTACAAAGGATCAGCCGATCCAGAGATTCTTTTAATTTTTGGAATCTCCCACAGCCCAGCGGCTGCTCTGAACAAATGCAGAAAGGAGGGAGAAGGAGGAACTTGAAGACTAGGTTGGCCTCCCGGGATGCAACATGAAAGTAGGAACCCAATTTTCTGGGTTCAGAGACCTAGCTTGAGTTATGGTCACTGATCAACTTTGGTCAGTAAAAACCGATAAGAAAGAAAAATTTCTTTCTAGAGTCCCCTCACTCACCGGGGATTCCCCACGGTGACATGCTTCATCATTGGGGCCATCCCAGTTCTCTACCAAAAGGGGCGTGCTACGACTTGCGAACTACGTAGGAGCACTTGGTTGTGAAGGACTATGTGTGGTACAAGTGAAATTGTGGTGGAGTGGGTGTGAGTGAATTAAAAATACTGTGCTAGTGGAAGACCCAACAGAATGTCAGAGAGTATCTATAGCATACCTTATTGAGGAATCTCTTGCCAATGATTGGATAAGCAAAAAGGAAGCAGATTTCCTGGTGAACAACAAACCAACAATCCCCTATTTCTACACGATTCCCAAAATTCATAAGCGACTAGACAATCCACCAGGGAGACCTATAGTCTCGGGGATTGGGTCAATTTTAGAACCCCTATCGAAATATGCGGATGCATTTTTAAGACCACTGGTACAAGGGACTGACACCTACCTTAAAAACACTAAAGATGTTCTCTGCCTATTGAAGGAACAATGCTATGACCCCACATCCAGCATTCTCATCAGCCTGGATGTGGAGAGTCTATACACAAGCCTCCCACATAAGGAAACTCTGAAAATACTCGAGGAAGTTCTTTTCGAAGAAGACTGGAAGTATCACACCCCTAGACATGTGGTGATGGGGTGTTGCCACCTGGCTCTCACAGAAAATTTCTTCAGTTTTGAGGAGATACTATACCGGCAACAACACGGGACCAGCATGGGCAGCACTTTCACGCCGAGCATAGCTGGATTGTATGTCCACCATTTAGAGAAGAAGAAAATCCTGAACAACAACAACCCATATAGGCACCATATAAAACTATGGAAGCGCTATATAGATGATGTTCTCCTGATCTGGCAAGGGAATGAAGAGCAAGCTGAATATTTCTTCTCCTGGCTCAATGAGCAGGGTAGATTTCTAAAATTCACCAATACCATGAGCAGATCCCATCTGGTGTTCTTAGATTTGAACATCTGGGCAGACTCGGGTACATTGACCACAACAACACATTTCAAGGAAACTGCCCGAAACTGTCTACTAACTTATGACAGCTTCCATCCGCGACATCTGAAACAAAACCTCCTGTTTGGTCAATTCTTACGGTTGAGAAGGAACTGTACAAACAAGCATGATTACCTTGCAGAAGACCTAAATAAGAAATTACAAATCAGGAAATACCCAAAAAAACTGGTGAAAGATGCAAAAAAGAGAGCAAGCAATAATAACAGGGACGCTTTGCTGGAACCCAAAATGAGAACTCCAACGGAAAACAAAAGACCCATTTGCATCACGACTTTCAACCAAGTATCTGACAATGTAACAAAAATAGTAAAGAAACACTGGCCAATGATCAATAGCGGCGGATTAAACATACCGATGCCCATGTTCAGTCATCGCCGGGGAAAAAACCTCAGAGATTACCTAGTACATACCCGACCACCACCGACCAATTCCACTCAAAGGCTGCGCCCACTGCCAACCGGGCACTGTCCTTGCAACAATTGCAGTGTGTGCCATTTGACCTCTATTACAAAATCTGTCCTTTTCAACAACAACACCAAATGGGAGTTACGGAATTTTTCAAATTGCAATACATGTGGGGTGATCTACTTGATCACTTGTGTTTGCAACCTACACTATGTGGGTATGACCACTAGAAAGGTCAGTACCCGCATAGTGGAACACAGGAGTAACATCCGCTGCAAACGTGCTACCACTCGCATGACGAACCATTTAATTGAGAAAAATCATACACCCAATGACCTCACGTGGGTAGTTTTGGAATGCGTCACAAATAAAGAAAACCTCGAGAGGGTACTGCATGAACGAGAACAAAGATGGGTTTTCAAACTACGTACTGATACACAGGGGCTCAACGACGACATCCCTTGGGGTGCATTCAGCAACTAACCTCTAGTGTTGTGGTATAACTGATTCACCCTATAACCTTCTCCATTCACCCTTAATAGCGACTAGACAGGGCTTTACATGGATCTCATGTAAACATACGACTGTTTTTATATGACACTAGCAGCCCACGCCAGCGTTGCCTGGGGCAGAAGGGGGCTGGGGGCAGCATTTTCGGATTTTGTGCAGTCCCGGCCGGGCCCCCGCCCGCCCCGACATTGAGTAGACCGCCTCCCGCCTCCTGCCCCCCGCCCCCGCCCGCCTGCCTCCCGCCCCCCTGCCTCCCGCCTCCCGCCCGCCTGCCTCCCGCCTCCCGCCCGCCTGCCTCCTGCCTCCCGCCCGCCTGCCTCCCGCCTCTGCCTTACCTGAGCCGCGCTCCGGACTTCACCGCCACTCCCGGGCCCCCGCCCGCCCCGACATTGGCCAGACCGCCTCCCGCCTCGCCTTACCTGATGCGCCGCTTCTCCCCGAGCTCCGGACTTCACCGCCACTCCTCACCGCTCGTCACCGCTCCTCCCCTGTCGTCATCACACACGTCGAGGTCACGGTCAGCACTACGTCGCGGCCGGCGCTAGTTTTAGGGGACTACTTTGTTTATAAATTTTAATTTTTTAATTTACGTTTTATTTTCATTTTATGTCGCCTATGTCCATCTACACACCCTGAGGATTCCAACAATGTATTGGGTGTGTGGATTGGCGCTGTGGTTCCCGAGGTTACCTTGCCAAAAGGTTTCTGTTCTCTCTTTATAATAGTAGTATAGATAACATTCTTTTACAATAAGTACTGGTCATGTTGCCTCTGTCCTTATAAACCGCGTCACGCGCCAAAAAAAACCCTGTATTAATCATCTGGAGGTTGATTTTACTGCCTGCCCATATCAGACATCAAAATTTCAATCGCTTTAAAATTTACGAATATTAAATAATTAAATATCCACTCGCTTCATTAAACGCATGTAAATGCCATTTCATTGCCAACTGTGCTCAGATTATGTTTAGAGGTCGGAAAGTGTTCTGATAATAATTGTAAGCCAATGAGTTGAACAACGCGATATTGTGTTCTCAACAACTTTATTATACACGCCGATCACATACTCCCAAGATGGCCGCGGACGACACACGGTCTAGCGCCTGTGTTGCGGACCCGGAAATACCAGCAGTTAAAACATCCCCCGCCAATCCTGCTTTAAGATGCGGTCCGGAGGGGTAACGATTAGGTAATCTGATGCGGTTTCACTGATAAGGAAGTAAGTACATTTCTTTCTTTAACGGCGTGAAGGTCCGCACCTTCTCACTCAACCTCTGCATTTTCGATGAGGGCATAATAGACGTGGGTTAATCCATGTTCCCATCTTGATTTCTCAAACGGCAGCAGAGTTTCCATAAGGTGATCCTGCCCCCTACCAGAGACCATGAAGTGCTAATAGGCACAAAAACATGTAAATATGCAGTTTTCTCATAACGATATCTATGTTTTGTGTGTCAACCGTCCTTAGTCACATTAAGTCCTGTGTTGTTTATATGTGTGAATTCACAATCACCTTTTTTTATATCTTATGAATCACGCACTGGACCTGAAAGCCTGCACGCACCAATATGGGGCAAACCAAACACCATATACTCTGAGGTGCGGCATGAAGGTAAAATGTGTAACCCCCATTCTCTTTTAGAAGGGGATTTTCACCACTAACTATGTATCATTATCTTTACAGAAACAGCAAAACAGTACAAACGTATGTATGACACGCATGTTTTAGATTTAGCAGCGTTACATGTTGTTTATTTAATTTAAGATATACTTATACCCCAATTAGGGGCTTATAGGAGTGGCATATATAGGGCTGGTCCCTGTATGGTCCTGAAGAAAGGCTAGGGGTAGCTTGAAACATGTCGACCGAACACTGATATAATCCTTAATATTGGTTATTATACAGTGTCACACCCCATTTTAATATACCAACCTAGGAGCAAAATAAAATTATTGAGGCCCACTAGCACGGTATTTTTAATTCACTCACACCCACTCCACCACAATTTCACTTGCACCACACATAGTCCTTCACAACCAAGTGCTCCTACGTAGTTCGCAAGTCGTAGCACGCCCCTTTTCGTAGAGAACTGGGATGGCCCAAATGATGAAGCATGTCACCGTGGGGAAACTCCGGTGAGTGAGGGGACTCTAGAAAGTAATTTTTCTTTCTTATCGGGTTTTACTGACCAAAGTTGATCAGTGACCAGAACTCAAGCTAGGTCTCTGAACCCAGAAAATTGGGTTCCTACTTACATACTACTTGAAGTAGGCACCGGAGGCCAATCAAGTTACTGAATGCAAGCGAGGAAGATGTAGAAGCTACAAACAATGGTTTCCTTCACCGGCCTCTGATGAGAAGCGCAAATGCTTCGAAACGCGTAAGGTCATGGGACTTGACGAGGGGATGAAAAGCTGCAATGTTTTTATAAATGTTCTGTGAACAAACCTGCGAGTGGTGTGCGGCCTCGAATCTGAGCACCTTTGTAGAAATATATATCACAGCGGCTTCGGCCATGGAGGGATCGGACTGCCTGAAAAATATGAACGGGACTGCCAGAGAGGTAACACACTTCTTTGATGTGGCACGAACAGGCTATGAACTCAACAATGCAGAATTTCTTCTGGGCAGCCTAATGGAGGGCTTTAAATTTGTCCTGAATTACTGTGCAGGAATCGAAACCCCAAATGTTTCACCTTATACCTTTTGTAAACACATATTTAAATAGTTTCTAAAACTCTCTCAGTGCAAGTACTGGCTCCCAATACATAGTCCTCGATTCCCACTGTTTTCCTACTACTCATAAGCAGGTTTGTAGCATGGAGTATAATGAACAATCCCGATATAATATTTACTTATACATCAATGTACGCACCGTTGTGCTCTTGAGCCTGTACCACCTACTCCTTGATAAGCAATTTATGCACATCAAGACTATTGCAATAGTTAATGGAAAGATAAATAAGTAAATATGTAAAAACTTTTTTGATTAGATCATCTTATATAAATATATATGCATCTTATTATCAAAAATATATAAATATCTACAGTAAAATTCATCTAAAATTAATTCACATGCAATTGCAATTTGTGGGTGCACACTCCTTCTCTCAATCCCTTCAAAGTACTAGTAGGGTCCGGGACTATTGGCATACTGTCCTGGAGAGCTAGGGCAAAAACAGTGTTGTACCAATTTTATGGGGTTGCCTATGCTGGCTGAAACATAGCGGGAAATGGAGGGTCGCAAATATGCCAGTATCTCTTATGAATGGAGTTAAAGATTCAGATAGAATCTGTCAGGTTCCACTGTACGATCCTCAGGATTGTGTTGATGAAGTATAAGGAGTCCACCTCTAGATCACCCCAAATCTGGTTTAATATAATCAACACAGACTTAGAGGAAATCGAGCGAGGGGCAGGAAAGGGAGGGGACTGCGGGGAGGGAGATCTGAAGGAGACAAAAGATAAACACCGGGTAAGTTCCAAAGTTCTATAAACATATGACACACAGCATAAACAGTGCTACAGTGGCTTTCGTTTTTCCCCTCACCTGAAAAGTAAAATAAGATGACTTTAGGCCATAGAAGAGAGAAGAGGGCAGTGGTAAGGCTGCTTCACACACTATTTAGGCAACCAAAAAATGAAGGAACACAAGGTCACCTATGTACATTAATACTGGGATGAGTACATCACATTTCCTTCGACAGGTTACTAGAGCGTACCATTATAATTGCAGTGAAGTATTCAGCCATAGGCTTCCGTAGGTACTTGCCCCCCCTACTCTCTCCTGAAAATAGAAGCAAAGAAAATACTGAAGTAATACTTCAAGAGCATCATGGATAAAGTGGTGTTAACTCCAAAAGCAAATGACATTCCTAGTTATCTTCTAGGTATGTAAAAAGACTACCATCTGTGATGGCAAATGTTAGCGTTGGAGCGCTATTTCCTTTTAGGGAATCCCCAACTGTAACTGTTTTATTTCTTTTGCCAATGATAAGAAAAGTACCTCTTAAATACGCTAAAGGAGCCTCTCTGCTTGAGACTGCTGTTGAACAATCTCTTCCAACAGAGAAGCCAATGTCAAGTGCAACAATACGAACAAAAGCACTAATTTCCTCTGCATGAGACCATAGGAACCCGGTCTCATCCAACAGAGGAACTGGTCCTGAAACTCGGACCTGAAGAGAGGTGAAAGCACCACTCTCTGCAACAACTCAGAGCGGCTCGATAACTTCGAGTCGTAGATGACTCGAAAAGAGGCAGTCGGGAGAGCGGTGCAGGTGAACCTTACCGCCACAGATAAAACTAAAGCAGAGCCGCTGGCAAGAAGTCCGCCACACCAAGGATCCGCAACACGGAATTATCGGCACTCTCTCCTCCGGTCGCCGCCATTATATCGCGGCTTCGGAGATGACGCCGCCCACGTGATACGTGGCCCGCAATGTTTCTGGGAACTGTAGTTCAGTGTTCCCCTTCCGTACTGTGCAATTTAGTGGCAGGCAGTGATTACCGGTATACAGCAACATGACAGAACATCCCTTCTCCGATATTCACTGACTGCCAGATGGTTTACCAGATGCAGTCGATGGAACGTAGCCACAAGGCGAGTAGCGAGTCCTCCTCGGGGCCGTAGCCCTTCCAAGACACCAAGTACCAAACCCTGCCCCGTACCAGCTTAGAGTCGAGGATCCCCTTAACCTCATATTCCCTTTCATGCTGCACCCAAATAGGAACTGGGGCTTTCCTCACTGGGTGAGCAGAGGGCTTGAGCAGGGACACATGGAACACAGGATGAATGCGGAAATGAGCAGGCAATCGCAGTTTAACAGATACAGGGTTAACCTGTCTAACCACCCTGTGGGGGCAATGTACTTGGGGTTAAACACACTGTGCTTCTTAAATCTGATGTTTCTAGTGGACAACCACACCCAATCCCCCTGCTGATATAACGGCCCAGGTCTACAATGTTTATCCGCCTGTGCCTTGTAATAGACCTTAGCTTTAACCAGATTCCTTTGGGCTTCAAGAAACATCTTGCGCATAAGCAGTAACCTGGTGTGCAGTTCAGGAAGCTTGGTCACAGTGGAAGGCAAAAGCAAAGGAATGAATCGAGGATGGAAACCATAAGTACAAAAAAAGGGAGTGAGTTTGGTTGATGTGTGAATGGCATTGTTATAGGCTATCTCCGCCACCCATAACCAATCAACCCAAGCATCAGTAGTGGTATTGACAAAGCACCTCAAATACTGTTTAAGGGTTTTATTTAACCGTTCGGTTTGACCATCGATTTGGGGATGGAAACTCGTGGAGAGGGAAGAGGTGACCTGTAGTTTAGCGCACCATGCCTTCCAAAACCCTGCAGTAAACTGAGCTCCCCTATCAGACGCGATGACTTAAGGAAGGCCATGGAGCCTAACAATGTGGGTAAGCAATAAGTGGGCCAACTGAGTAGAGGAAAGGGCCTGTCTACATGCAATGAAATTACCCATTTTAGTCAAGTAGTCTAGCACCACTACAATTGCTGTCTTTCCTTGATCTTTAGGAAGCCCCACCACGAAATCCGCTGAAAACCTTTCCCACGGCAACTCAGGAGTGGGCATGGTCTGCAACAGTCCTTGAGGTTGTCGGTGGTCTGATTTAATTTGTGTGCATGTAGTACAGTTTCGTACCCACTTAAGTACGTCTGGACGTATTGAAGGCCACCAGAACTGTCTCAGCATCATTTCCAATGTCTTTGTGTACCCCATATGGCCTGCACACGGAAGCTCATGACACGAGGTAAAAGCCTGTTTCCTAAGGGTGTTGTTCGCAAGAAGTACTTGTTTGCCTCTCATGGGAATGCCCTGATGCAGTCGCCACTCTGGATGACTCCTGAGCCATTGTTTCCAATCAAAGGTTTGTATCCCTTTCTGAATCCTACGAAGGAAGTGGTCTGTTTGTATCACCCCTAGCACCTTGCTGGGCTCGATAATCGCTGTTTCAGGATTTACACCACTCGGTACCCCCTGTTCCAGGCGTGTGAGCGCGTCGGCCTTCTTGTTGTCCGCTCCGGGACGAAAGGTGATGATAAAGCGATATTCCGCAAAGAACAACATCCATCTCAGCTGTCTTGGGGTCAAGTGTCGGGCTGTTCGCATGAATTGAAGGTTGCAGTGGTCCGTGAATACTGTAACTTGATGAGAAGCCCCCATAAGCCAGTGTCTCTATTCCATGTAGGAATCCCTAATAGCCAACAGCTCCTTTTCAGCTATAGTGTAGTGTTGTTCCGCGGTATTCAGTTTCCGGGACATGAAGGAGATGGGATTGAGATATCCCATGGTGGCATGTCGTTGGGAGAGCACTGCTATTTCGGAGGCATCAGCCTCCACAATGAACGGTAACATAGGATTGGTGTGGACTAGAACGGGTGCCGTGGTAAATGCTTCTTTCAGCAGCTCGAATGCTCGTTGTTCCTCCATCGTCCAAACACAGGGAGTGTTCTTCCTGGTTAACCGAGTAAGCGGAGCCACCAGGTTTGAAAAATGTCCAATAAACCTCCGATAGACGTTCGCGAAGCCTAAGAGGCTCTGAATGTCTTTGACGGTCTTAGGGCGAGGCCAATCCAAGATAGCTTGCACCTTTCTTTCGGCCATGACCTGGCCTGTGGGGGTGAGCATTACGCCTAGGAATTCCACGGTATGTACGTGGAATTCACATTTCTTGAGCGTGCAGAACAAGTGATGTTCCTGTAATGCCTGCAGAACTCTCTTCACATGTGAGACATGTTCTTTGACTGAGTTGGAGTAGATGAAAATGTAGTCTATATACACGACTACGAATATGTCCAAAAAGTCACGCAGAACTTCGTTTAGAAAGAATTGAAATGCCGCAGGGGCATTACATAGCCCAAAGGGCATCACTAGATATTCAAATAGCCCGTACCGCGTCTTGAAGGCCATCTTCCACTCATCCCCCTTGCGCATGCGTACAAGATGGTAAGCCCCTCTAAGGTCTAGTTTGGTGTAAATGCATACTTGTCGTACCTGTTCCAACAACACAGGAATCAAGGGAAGCGGGTATTGGTTCTTTATTGTGATTGCGTTCAATGCCCTGAAGTCGATACAACACCTCAATTCCCCAGTGGCCTTTAGGATGAAGAAAAGGGGCGACGCCGCTGGAGATCTTGGCGGGCGTATGAATCCCAATTCCAAAAGTTTGTCCAGATACATTCGCAGATGCAGATTTTCGGGTTGGGTTAGAGCGTATATTAGTCCGCAGGGTACCACAGCTCCAGGAACCAGATCAATGCGGCAGTCGTATTCTCTGTGAGGTGGAAGTACCTTTGCTTGGATTTCACTGAAAACATCGATATAGCTTTGGTAGTGGTCTGGAAGCACTACCTCCTTTTCTGCAGCAGTGGCGATGTGCAGCATAGTGGCTAACACCGTCGATGGCTGGATTGTTTCCATATTGCAGTGGTCCTGGCAATAGCTTGACTGTAACTGTAAAGAGTATCCAGCCCAGTTGATCACGGGTTCGTGTTTCTTCAGCCAAGGCAGTCCTCGAATTACCCCGTAAAGCGGGGCTTGGATGACATTGAATGAGAGCATCTCCCGATGATATCCATCATAGACTAGTTCGTATTCTTGAGTGTGTTGGCTGATGGGACCAGATTCCAGTTCGTGACCGTCAACTGCATATACCCTTTCTGGCGTTGTTTTGCATATCAAATGTACCCCCAGTCGTAAGGCTTCTTTGTTGTCCATAAAACAGCCCGTAGCCCCGGAATCCACCATGGCTCTGATACTTTTAGTTTCTTGGTTTATGCATATCTCCATCGCTATGAAGAAATGCTCGGGTCATGGAAATCTTTTGTATCCACAGAAGGGATGACATTAGTGCTTGACTATTTACTTCAACTGAACTCAAGCATTGTAGTTTTCCGCTCCCTTGTCCGCCGCAACGACAGCCAATTGATCGGGACGGAATCGACCTGCTTTGGGTTTAACCGGACAGTCCCGTAGGAAATGGCCTTTTTTGCCAAAATATAAGCATAGGCCTTGCTTTCTTCTATGATCCCTTTCACTTAACGTGAGAGAAGCCCGGACCGTTCCTACTTCCATGGGTTCGGCCCTTACGTCTGATTTCTCTGCCGCAAACCCTCTCTCACTGAATGAGGAAATAGGTCGCTCCCTTCTTTTATGATCCCCTTTCCTTTCTCTAATCCGATGGTCTAAACGGAGAGTAAGGTCGATGAGGGCCGAGCACGTTTGTGGTTGAGGGTCAACTTGCGCCAGAACGTCTTTCAATTAGTCTGTGAGTCCCTGGTAGAACATTACAGATTGTTTGGCTTCAGGCCAGTCCGTTTCTGCTACTAACCTCCGGAAATGATTCAAATAGGTAACTAAATCAGTAAAACCTTGTTTAAGTTCGAGCAGATCTTTGTTTGCTGAAAATGTCTCTGCCCGACGATCAAAGGTTTTCTCGAAAGCAGTACGAAAGGTATACCAATCATATAGCATGGCATCCTCTCTCCTAACTATAGGAACAGCCCATTGTGCCGCTTCCCCACCCAAATAAGATATCAGGAAAGCCACTCTGGCCTGATTGGTTATAAAAAGTTTGGGCTTACACGTGAAGTGGAGCAATACCTGTGTCATGAACACTTGGACCTTCTTCTTATCCCCATGAAACCTTTCAGGAAGGGCTAGAGGTACTTGGACAGGCATTTCTACCACTACTGACGCTAGGGGGGGGGGGGGAGTTCCTACAGTGAATGGGTTTCTTTGCATTAAGTCAACCCTAGTCTGTAGAACCGCGGTTTCTTGGCGGGAGGCCGCTAACCACCAACACCAAGGCCGCCAAAACATCGTCTAGGGTGGCCATCCCTAATATCAACACAACCGGGAGGAAATATAGTTCGTGGGCCGATAATTCTGTCAGGTTCCACTGTACGATCCTCAGGATTGTGGTGATGAAGTATAAGGAGCCCACCTCTAGATCGCCCCAAATCTGGTTTAATATAATCAACACAGACTTAGAGGAAATCGAGCGAGGGGCAGGAAAGGGAGGGGACTGCGGGGAGGGAGATCTGAAGGAGACAAAAGATAAACACCGGGTAAGTTCCAACGTTCTATAAACATATGACACACAGCATAAACAGTGCTACAGTGGCTTTCGTTTTTCCCCTCACCTGAAAAGTAAAATAAGATGACTTTAGGCCATAGAAGAGAGAAGAGGGAAGTGGTAAGCCTGCTTCACACACTATTTAGGCAACCAAAAAACAAAGGAACACAAGGTCACCTATATACATTAATACTTGGATGAGTACATCACATTTCCTACGACAGGTTACTAGAGCGTACAATTATAATTGCAGTGAAGTATTCAGCCTTAGGCTTCCGTAGGTACTTGTCCCCCCTACTCTCTCCTGAAAATAGAAGCAAAGAAAATACTGAAGTAATACTTCACGAGCATCGTGGATAAAGTGGTGTTAACTCCAAAAGCAAATGACATTCCTAGTTATCTTCACTAGGTATGTAAAAAGACTACCATCTGTGATGGCAAAGCGTTGGAGCGCTATTTCCTTTTAGGGAATCCCCAACTGTTACTGTTTTATTTCTTTTTCCAATGATAAGAAAAGTACCTCTTAAATACGCCAAAGGAGCCTCTCTGCTTGAGACTGCTGCTGAACAATCTCTTCCAACAGAGAAGCCAATGTCAAGTGCAACAATACAAACAAAAGCACTAATTTCCTCTGCACGAGACCATAGGAACCCGGTCTCATCTAACAGAGGAACTGGTCCTGAAACTCGGACCTGATGAGAGCGAAAGCACCACTCTCTGCAACAACTCAGAGCGGCTCGATAACTTCGAGTCGTAGATGACTCGAAAAGAGGCAATCGGGAGAGCGGTGCAGGTGCACCCTACCGCCACAGATAGAACTAAAGCAGAGCCACACCAAGGATCCGCAACACGGAATTATCTGCACTCTCTCCTCCGGTCGCCGCCATTATATCGAGGCTTCGGAGATGACGCCGCCCATATATATGTTTCTGGGAACTTCGATGTAATGCTAAGAGACTGCTCGCCTCTTTTCTTGCAAACAGGTCCCAGGTCGTGACTGTTGGATCCTTCAAATCATCCCCCTTGTCACTACCATGCGGTGTCCCGCATGGTAGTGCCACACCAAGGATCCGCAACACGGAATTATCTGCACTCTCTCCTCCGGTCGCCGCCATTATATCGAGGCTTCGGAGATGACGCCGCCCATGTGATATGTGGCCCGCAATGTTTCTGGCAGCATTCGATGTAATGCTAAGAGACTGCTCGCCTCTTTTCTTGCAAACAGGTCCCAGGTCGTGACTGTTGGATCCTTCAAATCATCCCCCTTGTCACTACCATGCGGTGTCCCTCAAGGCTCATCCCTGAGTCCGACACTATTCAACATTTATGTGTCGGACCTTGCCCAAGTCATCCGGGCACATGGGATGAGCCTCACATCTTACGATGACGACACCCAGTTGGTACTCGCCATCAAGAATGATGGGCCTAAAATCGCCAGCAATTTCAATCAAGGCATGTCGGCAATCGGGAGTTGGATGGCTTCAAATTGCCTGAAATTGAACTCCGACAAATCGGAAGTTGTCATTTTCTGCAACTTATCCCCGGCGTGGTCCTCCAGCTGGTGGCCGTCATCCATGGGCCAGCCCCCGGTTCCAATCTGTAAGGTGAGGAACCTGGGAGTCATGTTTGACAATCGCCTGACCTTTCTACCACACGCAAATCAGATCTCCTCCTCAGCCTTCCATAAATTACGGCTTATTAAAAATGTTTTACCTTTTTTACCTGAGACTGCTGGCAAAACATTGGTGAGCTCCCTGGTTTTGTCTACTTTAGACTATTGCAATGCTCTATTCTTATGTGCCCAAGAGAGAGTGTTACAGAAAATGCAGGCTATCCAAAATGCCGCTGCCAGGCTTTTAGGACGCATTCCCAAATACCAATCGGTGTCACCCATCATAAAACAGCTCCACTGGTTACCTGTACGAATGAGAATAAAATTCAAGTCTCTATGCCTAGTATACAAGGCTTTACATAATGTCGGACCTGCATTCTTCACTCAAAATCTCATCCCCTACCATCCTTCCAGAACGCTAGGATCAGCTAGCTCACATGATCTGGTGGTACCACGTACCAAATTGGTATCATGGGGAGATAGAAGATTCCTTGTAGCTGCACCAAAACTTTGGAATACCCTGCCACATTCAATTAAAACAAGTACCTCCCTTTTGTCCTTCCGTAAGCAGCTTAAGACCTGGCTTTTTAATCAATGAACCTCCAGCTCCCCCGTTGGTTGAACACTGCAGTAATTCAGCGCCGAGATGCCCAAGGGCCTTCGTTCGCGCTTTATAAGTGTTAAAATAAATAAATAAATAAATAAATAACTGTAGTTCAGAGTGTTCCCCTTCCGTACTCTGTGCAATTTAGTGGCAGGCAGTGATTACCGGTATACGGCAACATGACAGTATCAGTATTCGAACCTTAGAATTGAACTAAAAGTGAAAAGACTGGAAGAACTGATCAGGATGTATTCAAAGGATAAATTCATACGTGTGTACATTTTAGATTCATGTGAAACTCGTGAGTTTATACTGCTCTTACAGGCAGGTATAAAGATCCTCAGTAGTATTGAGACCGTTGGGATGTTTAGTATCCATTTGTAAGATATATCTGGTCTCTAACCTCCTTAATTTGCTTTCTCTATCACCTCCCCTTCTGCTTGGTGGTACAGAATCTATTAAAAAGAAGCTGAGGCTCTTATTGTTTGATTGGTGTAAATCTTTAAAGTGCCTCGCTACCGGATAGGTATTGTCGGCATTGGTGATGGCGCGCAGATGTTGGAGGATTCTTTTGTGTGCCTGGAGTTTCGTACTGCCAATATAGCGTAGGCAGCATGGACAGGAAAGGACATAAATGGTGAATTCTGTTTTGCAAGTCAATAATTTGTTGATTTTATATGTTCTATCACTGAAGGGAGTTGTATAAGTTATAGTGTTAACCCCGTGTGTATATATATATATATATATATATATATATATATATATATAGTTATTATATTTTCCTACAAAGGCCCGAAAGCATTTAGAGACGCACCCCCAGATGATGAAACCTCGCAGTTTATTTACAGAAGCCAGCAGTGTTCATTCCAGCATTTCAGTTGGTTTTGCCTGACGTGTTTCGAGGTAAGGAACCTAAGGGTGGGTGGAGAGGTCCGCTCCGCCCACGAAATGTGCAGAGTTTTGCCCGCTCCGTGAAGTAGGCGGAGTAGGCAACCCTCTGCCCACTCCGCAGCAGGGCAGAGTTGACCAGCCCCTGCCTCCCACCTGCCCTATTATTAACAATTACTATAGAACCTTAAAAAACACCATAAGTAAATAAAAACGACTTACCTGAACTGTGGGTCCCGGGTCTGCCCGGGACCCACAAGCATGGGCGACCGTGCATGGGCATTTCGCGTGAGAAATGTGCATGCGTTAGTGCCTGTGTATGTGCAGTTGTCATCAAGTAGTCACGATGGAGGAAGAGGGCAGACCTGGGACGCCACAGCTCAGGTAAGTCGTTTTTATTTACTTATGGTGTTTTTTAAGGTTCTATAATAATTGTTAACAGGGTGGGTGGGAGGAGGGGGGCGCGTAGCAGAGCTACCCGGAGTGTACAGAGTTTGTTTTAAACTCCGTGGCACTCAGCGTAGCCCTACCACGCCCAGGGTTAACGGAACCTCTTATTCATAGGCAGCTTCACAATTGCTCCAGACGCTCTGATTAGTTAATTATGTTCATGCTTGTGACCCCCAGTGGGCCGCGCTTAGTGCGCTTACTTTTGTGATACATGTTGGGACTTGTCGTCTCAGTTTCAAGCAAATATTCCTCCTCAGTGGGAGACTGCATCATCGCTTACAATGCGAGGATGCCGGTGGGAACCATGTCCACGCCTCATATGCAGCTCAGGAGATGGGAAATAATTGCCTGTAACTCATATGGATGCCCATGAAGGGGAACAATGCTTTATCTTTGGCTAATGCGTCGGAATCTACTGAGGAAGAATGTTTGCTCGAAACTGAGAACACAAGTCCCAACATGCATCACAAAAGTAAGCGCACTAAGGAACAAAACAATAATATATATATAACAGTAGAGTGAAATATGTAACAAATAAATTGGAAGAAAGAGACAAAAGATATAGACAAGTCTCAATTTCCCCTGAAAGCATGACAAGTCAACTGTGGAAAGACGTGATGGTGTCTTGGTGCTGAGCCCTCCTTTTGGGAAGTAGTGGTACTATCTACCCAGTGTGAACGCTTGTATACTTATAAGGCTTAATCCTGAAGCTTATTTTCTGCGATGGGGTCTCTTTAAATTCATGACCAAATGTTAAAGAATGGGCAGGTGACAAGATATCTTTCCCAATAAGGCAAGGGCTTGGGACCTGGAATGCTACAGAGTGAACACCAGGCACCAATATTCAGATTCACATGATATGTACATGCTGGTGAGTCATTAGATGGGAGACTAGCTTGCCTAATCACAGTTGTTAGGCTATATTTTGGCTTCGAAGCTATAACAAAGTATTTTACTTTTATAATTGTAGGTGTTTGACAGATACTTCCTTCTTCTTTTTTCCTTTCCCCCTGTGCTTTCTCCTTTCCTTTCTTTTCTGACCAATTCACTAATAATTGGGACACACCGCAGTCAGCCACTCTGAAAGTTTTGTGCCCCTGTAACTGGTCCTAATCACAGATAAGGCATGAGTTTTGGGTATCTCAACATCAAATTACTCCATTGAGTGATATATTCTCTGCTCACACATTCTTGCCCTTTGAAACAAAAGCTTGAAATTGGCACTATTATGTCCACTCAGCCCTACATTACGTATCTCAGACTTCTCTTAATGAATGTAAATAGGACAACTCATTATATTAAATGGAAAACAATTCTCTCCTACATAGCCACAAAATCACAAGACATAGCGCTGGTACAAGAGACACATCTGTCCTGTCACAACTAAAATCAGAAGAGTTAAAACGAGACTGGGTTGGTAGACTTGTCAGTAGTAGAAGATCACGTGCTCCAAGACCACACTCACATCACTGACATCTTCCAAAAAGACAGACCCGATGGGCAGATCCTTTTTTTACTACGTTCAAACCTGTGGACACTATGCTTATAGTGCAATCCGTATATACACCAAATTTCGGCAGACCTGACTTCTTACTCCCTCTCTCCAGGTTTTTTGTTTTTTACAGAATTGAGCTCTACGAAAGTGGTCGTGGTAGGGGATTGGAACCTGGCTTTGGATCCTAAAATAAATCCGTTGGGCTCTGTAGAAACAGGTCCAGTGCTAGAGACCGAACAATATTAGATGGTGTCTTAAAGGACAATGACCTAATGGATCTGTGAAGACTACTACATCCCAGAGACCAAGAGTATACTTTTGTGTCCAGTGTCTACAGGCTGTGTTATGTTATGTTAGGAATTTGTAGAGGGCACAGATACTCCCAAGAGTGTCCCGGCGCTGGAATAGAATACTTCCTTATTACTCATTCTATTCTAATGACCACACGGTACTTCATGATGGGGAGGGAGATGAATCTGATCATGCACCAGTGTTGCTAGAACTGAAGATTGGTCGTTAGACCCCTCCTTCAAGAGATGGAGGATGAGCATGTCCAAGTACAAGACAACTTTGGATAAACAGGCGTTAACATGCCACCTATGTACCTACCTAGATAGAATCATGAACCGCTGGCCATAGTTTACGTGCTCTGCAAAGTCTTTAAGGAAGCAGAAGTATAGCTGAATACAAAAAGTTGATTATCAGTCTGATATTAAATGCTTATAAGCTCTACAAAGTGCACCACTTGTTGACCTATATTTCTATGGTATCGTCCACCTACAGCTGGTACATGATTACCCACCACCCTCCTGTCCCACTGTAGGCGTTGGAACACTCCGTGGTGACATCACTTAGAATGTCACCACTGCGAGCGTTCCAAAGCGAGCGCCGGTGAAGCTTCGTTACCGGCAGTTGCTGGAGTTGTGCCTAGTCAGCTGTGGCTGAGGTCGCATGGTTAATACTTGTGAACTTTATGAATAAAGACTATTCCTACCACTACTTCGTCTCTCTCCTCCTTGAGACAACACTCCACTGGCGACGAGGGAAAACAGAGGAAAAAAGAACGCGACCTCAACACGCAACAAAAAGAAGACTGAAACGAAACTGGCACAGAAAGAGAGAAATAAAGTAAAAATAAGGAGAAAAGCAAGAGAAGAGTTAGTGGGAAAAAAGAATGTGAAAAGCTGTACAAGAAGGAGATTCGGAAGAAGTCCCCACATCCCAACCCACCAGCTGGCAAGGCGAGCGTGACGAAGGACAAAGCAGAAAACCCCTCACAACATTGCACAGTATGTAAAAGGAACTTACCTGGTGAGTGATATCGTGGAGCCCAGAGAAGTAAGCCTACCGGCGTAATACTAAGGCATTGCGGAGCGTTTCGAGACAGTGGGGCTGGCAAACAGTATCGCAGACTGTGCAGGAATTTATCGAGGGGATCGGTGCTGCGTGAGGAGAGCTGTCGACAGCTGAGGGGGATGCAAATGATCGCCTGCATGAGAGCACCGTGACGTGAGAGATAATACAGGGACAAGAGGCAGGCGGGGCGAGCAACTCCTGGTGAGTGAGGTATGGCGTTGAGTGACGGTGCGACCTGCGACAGCGGAATGCGACGCGGGATGTGAGGAAGAGTCATATCCACCAGTGAGTGACAGCGTGAATTCGAAGGTTGTGGCGGAGGAGTCAGGAGAGACTGTGAGCTCGCAAAGAAAAGGAAGACAGCGTGAGAGGGAAGAGCAGCTGTTACGAGCAGCTGTTGCTCGCCACCTGCTGGACCAATAAAAGGGTTGTGGTAACGCGTGAGAAACCTTTTAAGGCGCGTGGACATGACAGCCTGAGGTAACAAGAGGGGTGCCTTCATTACCTGGTGGCATTTCCGGTCACACGGAGAATCGAGAAAGTACTGGTCTGTGGTCAAGTAGAATAGGACACTGGCTGTAAGCAGACACAAGGGGTGACGCCGCCATCTAGTGGGCTCCAGAGTGCACTGCTTTCTTCTTCTACAATTTGGTGAAAATGTTCCTCGTGAAATAGGGAGCACTGCTCAATATCACTCCAGTAGCAATAACGTGTTATTACTCTGTGTCATTAAGGTTATTTTCTTCTAGAGCCTATTTAAATACCTATAAGGTGGTTAAAACAGATACCATTTTGGTAAAAGAGGACAGAAGGAAGGTGAAGCTATAGAAGCCTTTGTATCAGATTTACGCAAGCTGGCTGCAACGTGCAAGTTTGGGGGTGCCTGTGAAGAAAGACTCAGGGACCAGTTTGTGTTAGCGTGCAGGACTAAACGTGTGCGTGAGGAGTTGTGGCTAAAAGATGACCCACCACTTAGAGAGGTACTTATAGTTGCCAAACAAGTGGAACACATGATGCAATGTGTAAGTGAAATTAAACAGGACAGTGAAAGTAAGGCCAGCGAGAACAAGGTTAAGGTGAGCGAGGTGGTGACAGAAAGTCACAGTGTGTTGGAAGTAAAGGAACAGAAGATGGTGTACAAAGAGCAGAAGGAGAGCAAAGCAGCATGGTCATTCAAAGGCAACTGCTATAGATGTCGGAAGCAAGGGCACATGGCGAGTGATAACGATTGCCCTGTGCTTAAATACACGTGCAGCAAATGTGACAGGAAAGGTCATTTTAGGCAGTACTGCAGGAGTGGTTAGGGCTATAAGAAGCAGGGAAAGGACAATACAACTAGGGTGTGTGTTGAAATCGTCCTGCAGGTGCAGAGTGGTCAAGTCAGCAATCCTAAAGACACCATAAAGGTTGAAGAGACTGGTGTAGAAGCTATGTTTGATTCGTGCTGCAAACTGACGATCATCAATGCCAAAGAATTTGAAAGGGTGTCCAAAGGCAAAATCAAGTTGAACAGAATGGATGAAAGGCCAGGGGGCTATGGTGGACAACCCATCAGAATGAAGGGTTACTTCTGGGGCACAGTAGAGTATAAAGATAGACTGACTGTGTCTAAAGTCTATGTGTCCTCGTTGGGAGACAACATACTGGGGTGGCAGGCCCAAAAAGAATTAGGCATATATCTTAACCCAAACAAAACCCCACAAATTTTAGTGCCGGAAGTAGAGGAAACTTGGGAGGGTATCGAGGCAGAGTTCAAAGAAGTATTCAGTGACGAATTGGGATCCCTGAAGAATTACTCCCACAGGATTACACTGAAAGAGCACGCAGTACCGGTTGTAGCTAAAGTTAGGAACCTCCCCATAGCAATCCAGGAGGCAGGTACGGTTGAACTAGAGAAGTTTTGCAGACTAGGGGTCATAGAACCGGTGAAGGCAACAGAATGGCTGGCGCCAATCGTCGCAGCAAGGAAGAAGGATGGATCGGTCCGTCTATGCATCGACCTCAGGGCACTGAACAAGGAGATCGTGGTCGACAAATTCCCACTGCCAAATATCACACAAATGATGAGCATGCTGGAAGGAGCAAAAGTGTTCTCAACACTTGATCTGACCTCGGCCTACTTTGAAATCAGGCTCCATGAAGACTCGCAGGAACTTACAGCGTTCGTGACGCCAATGGGAGCGTTCAAATTCAAGAGAATGCCCTTCGGGCTAGTCTCGGCCGCAGCTGTATTCCAAAGGATCATGGGCAACATTCTGAGAGACATTCCCAGCGTCTTATGCTATCAAGATGATGTGCTTGTGTTTGGCACAGATAACGAACAACACAATGCAAAGTTGAGACAAGTGCTAGCGAGATTCAGAGCGCAAGGACTCACCGTGAAGAGAGAAAAGTGTAGGATTGGGTGCAAGGAACTAGACTTCTTGGGGCACAAGGTGACACCAGGTGGGATCCGTCCCAAAGCTGAACTCCAAAACACCATAACCAACTTGATGCCACCGAAGAACAAAGATGAAATAAAATCATTTATGGGAATTCTGGAATTCTACAGCAAATTTGTACGGAACTTTGCGGGCAGGAAATATGCCAACACCGGTTGCTCAAGAAGGATGTAGGGTTCAGCTGGGATGAGGAGTGCCAGAAAGAATTTGAGAATGTGAAGACAGCACTTGCAGAGGCACCCAGCCTCAAAGCATTCGTACCCAATAGGAAGACGGTAGTGACAACAGATGCAAGCTCAAAAGGGCTCGGAGCAGTCCTTACACAAGTAGGGGCGTGTGGGGAGGAGACAATAGCCTTTGTGTTGAGATCCCTGCGGAAGTCCGAGATCAACTACTCCGTAATCGAGAAGGAGGCCTTGGCGGTACACTGGGCCATGAACAAGTTCAGAGATTTCATCTGGGAAACAAAGTTCATTCTACGGACAGACCACAAGCCATTGGTCGAAGTATTCAACAAAAAGGGACTTGACGCGCATGGGCGGATTTTGCGGATTGGCAATCCGCGAACTTGCGTATTTACGGATTCGCAATCCGCGAAGATCCGCGAACTCTAGCGGACTTGCGGATTTTTCCGTTTTTTGTGTTGGCGCGTGTTCGCGCCGATTTTGGGACAAGTTCGCAATTGCGAACTTACTTTTCGGCTTGCAACGGCCGCGACTATGTTGTTTCTACGTCTGGTTTATCATCACAGGTTCACAGCACCCTCTGTTTCACCACTGCCACCCTC